>NC_047103.1:141169558-142369558 GCF_902500255.1 Thalassophryne amazonica | reverse complement strand
CGGCTGGTGGGTTGGGGCCAGTCTCTCACCGCCGCGACCTTGGCCGGATCAGGAGCGACGGAGTTAGGGGAGATGATAAACCCCAGGAAGGACAAAGAAGTGCGGTGAAACTCGCACTTCTCGCCCTTCACAAACAGCCGGTTCTCTAATAACCGCTGCAGGACCTGACGTACATGCCGGACATGGGTCTCAGGATCCGGAGAAAAGATGAGTATATCGTCCAGATATACGACTTAATAATCAGCCATACCTTAAAGCAAAATGTAACAGAGCACCCTGGAGCATCACACTATAAAAAGAATGGCACTGTTCCCATTGTTCAGCCCTGTAATTATAATGACTTCTCTAAGTAACAACCTCTTTTTCTACCTGTTGCTTCAAATTTAAAGGCTGTGCTTTTTACCATGCCTCCTCTGCAATTAATGAGGGTTCATCATCATGTCTCTCCTACAATTCCTCTCCCATAGTGTAAACTGGCCCAGTGGCCTTATACAGTAGTGTTCAGAATAATAGTAGTGCTATGTGACTAAAAAGATTAATCCAGGTTTTGAGTATATTTCTTATTGTTACATGGGAAACAAGGTACCAGTAGATTCAGTAGATTGTCACAAATCCAACAAGACCAAGCATTCATGATATGCACACTCTTAAGGCTATGAAATTAGGCTATTAGTAAAAAAAAGTAGAAAAGGGGGTGTTCACAATAATAGTAGTGTGACATTCAGTCAGTGAGTTCGTCAATTTTGTGGAACAAACAGGTGTGAATCAGGTGTCCCCTATTTAAGGATGAAGCCAGCACCTGTTGAACATGCTTTTCTCTTTGCAAGCCTGAGGAAAATGGGACATTCAAGACATTGTTCAGAAGAACAGTGTAGTTTGATTAAAAAGTTGATTGGAGAGGGGAAAACTTATACGCAGGTGCAAAATATTATAGGCTGTTCATCTACAGTGATCTCCAATGCTTTAAAATGGACAAAAACTAGAGATGTGGAAGAAAACGGAAAACAACCATCAAAATGGATAGAAGAATAAATGGAATGGCAAAGGCTCACCCATTGATCAGCTCCAGGATGATCAAAGACAGCCTGGAGTTATCTGTAAGTGCTGTGACAGTTAGAAGATGCATGTGTGAAGCTAATTTATTTGCAAGAATCCCCCGCAAAGTCCCTCTGTTAAATAAAAGAAATGTGCAGAAGAGGTTTGCCAAAGAACACATCAACTGGCCTAAAGAGAAATGGAGGAATATTTTGTGGACTGACGAGAGTAAAATTGTTCTTTTTGGGTCCAAGGGCCGCAGACAGTTTGTGAGACGACCTCCAAACTCTGAATTCAAGCCACACTTCACAGTGAAGACAGTGAAGCATGGTGGTGCAAGCATCATGATATGGGCATGTTTCTCCTACTATGGTGTTGGGACTATATATCGCATACCAGGTATCATGGATCAGTTTGGATATGTCAAAATATTTGAAGAGGTCATGGTGCCTTATGCTGAAGAGGACATGCCCTTGAAATGGGTGTTTCAACAAGACAATGACCCTAAGCACACTAGTAAACGAGCAAAATCTTGGTTCCAAACCAACAAAATTAATGCCTCGCAGATGTGAAGAAATCATGAAAAACTGTGGTTATACAACTAAATACTAGTTTACTGATTCACAGGATTGCTAAAAAAGCAGTTTGAACATAATAGTTTTGAGTTTGTAGCATCAACAGCAGATGCTACTATTATCGTGAACACCCCCTTTTCTACTTTTTTTACTAATAGCCCAATTTGATAGCCTTAAGAGTGTGCATATCATGAATGCTTGGTCTTGTTGTTTTTGTGAGAATCTACTGAATCTACTGGTACCTTGTTTCCCTTGTAACAATAAGAAATATACTCAAAACCTGGATTAATCTTTTTAGTCACATAGCACTACTATTATTCTGAACACTACTGTATCTCTCAGAGCAAGTAACAATGCATATGTCACAGTTATCGCAAACAAGCCATTTCTGGCCTGAATTGACTTTAAGTAGAGTAGTTGCAGGGTAGTTTTGGCAGATACAGTCATGGAATTGTGGCTCTTTCCCTGTGTTTTATGTGAAACTCCAATCAAATATAAGTGGATGTAGTTAAAATGTAATTTTTATGTGATATGACACCTTAAAAAAATTGTTTGCTCAGTCACCCTTTGTGCTGTGGAATGTCACTCTTTCCTTCTGTATAAATTGACTGTGTATGTACAGACAGGTACATAAGCAGTTGGACAACCTAAATAGATAATTGTTCATACAAATGACCATGTTTGCATTCGACAAGTCAGGGGATGGATACATGAGCATTTCCATATCACTGGATATGTTTTGGAATTCATTTACATCACTCACCAGTTCTCATAAACTAGAAGGAGACTAGTGAGGGAAGCTTTAAAGCCTTCGATGGATGTGTTTGGAGAAAATGTCCATTGTGCAGCTTTTGTCTGCTGCATCATCACTTCATGGTGGAGTGGAGCAGAGAAGACTTCTTAAAAAAGAAGACAGAATTTCAAGCTTTCCAGATTTCATCAGTTTTCTTGTATGAAAATCCTTCTCTGTTCTATCCCATGATGTACAGTAGCAGAGACATATTTACTGGAAATTACTTTGATTGATCTGAAGCATTAAAATTCATCAGATTTTAATACTTTTGTCATCATTTTATGCCCTTTTAGTTTCAAATGCAGTCAATAATTTTTCACATATATTTATTTTGTTTGGCTTTTAATACAAGATGAGTGTTGTGTGGGCTGCTGAAGAGGAGGTACTGCTGGCCCACCACCACCAGAGGGCGCCCTGCCTGGAGTGCGGGCTCCAGGCACCAGAGGGCGCTGCCACCTCACAGGAGCAGCCGGGGTGACAGCTGACGCTCATCGCCTATGACAGCTGTCGCCACTCATCTGATCAGCATCGGTATAACAGCAAGACGTCATCTCCACCTCTTTGCCGAGATATCGTTCTACCTGGAAGGTAATTTCTCAGCTGACTGTTTGACAGTATTTTGTGCATTGTATTGTGGACTACTTTTCCAACGAGAGGTGGAGGTAGCTTTCCTGCCATACGGATTCCTGGGTGCAAACGCGCCCTCATTTAATTGCTTTTTGTTCCTCCCCAGCAGTACCAGGTCCGACACGCGGAGGCAGTGGCCACCTGGGAGTTCGGGACTTGGCGGCTCCAGTATTCCCGGGGTCTGGTGGCGGAGGAAATTGTGTGGTTCCGGTTCTGCTTTGGACAGGCGTCTCCTATCTTCGAGCCTGCCCACACGACACCTTTGAGAATTGACTTTTGTCTATTGTTGTAATCTGTTGTATTTGTTGTGCACATTCACAACAGTAAAGTGTTGTTATTTGACCTACTCCATTGTCTGTTCATTTGCGCCCCCTGTTGTGGGTCCGTGTACCTACACTTTCCCAACATGATATCTCGGCCACCGTCATGGATCCCGAGGGGCGTCAACTGGCTGTTGAACGGCCAATGGAAGAACAGGGCGCACAGGCGTCCGCAGGAGGAATGATCAGTGAGTTGCAGCGGATCCTCACCGCTTTCACGGCTCGGTTGGATTTAATTACCGAGCAGAACGTCCTCCTTAACCGCAGGGTGGAGGCTCTCGCCGCGCAAGTGGAAGCACGCCCTCAGGGCGCTGCTGCGGCTCTCCCTCCTGTCGACCCTGTGCGTAACAGTGACGTTCCACAGGTCGTTCAACGACCCCTCCCACCTTCCCCGGAAGCATACATAAGCCCTCCAGAGCCGTACGGAGGTTGTGTGGAGACGTGCGCGGACTTCCTTATGCAGTGTTCGCTTGTCTTCACACAACGTCCTGTCATGTACGCGACTGATGCCAGCAAGATAGCTTATGTAATAAACCTGCTTCGCGGTGAGGCACACGCTTGGGCTACAGCGCTCTGGGAGCAGAATTCACGGCTCCTTCAGACATATGATGGGTTTGTGAGGGAGTTCAGAACAGTGTTCGATCACCCAAATAGAGGAGAGACCGCTTCAGCCGTGCTGCTGTCAATGAGACAGGGGCGTCGGAGCGCAGCTGCCTATGCAGTCGACTTCCGCATCGCGGCTGCGAGGTCCGGCTGGAATAGCACTGCCCTCCGCGCCGCCTTTGTAAACGGACTGTCGTTAGTCCTAAAGGAGCACCTGGTGGCTAAGGATGAACCGCGGGATTTAGATGGGCTTATTGATCTCGTTATACGATTAGACAATCGGTTAGAAGAACGCCGTCGGGAACGAGACGAAGGGCGTGGCCGGGCACGCGCCGTCCCTCTCCCTTCCGGTTCCGACCACGTTCTGCCCTCCCCACGCTCCACGGCCCCTACGCTCCGTGTGGTTACAGCTCCCCCTGCTGATGAAGCTATGGACACGAGCAGGGCCACATTTAGGGCACCAGATAGACTGAGGAGGCCGGCCCGCGGAGCGTGCTTTGTTTGTGGCTCGATAGAGCATCAGGTAAGAGACTGCCCCGAGCGGTTAAACACCAACGCCCGCCCCTAGAAACTGGGCTAGGGGTGGGCCGAGACATTCACGTGGGACACACCCACATTGCCACACGACTCCCAGTTACAATCCTTTATGAGGATTTAACCCTGAAGGCCCCAGCACTGGTGGACACGGGCTCTGAAGGGAATCTGTTAGACAGCAGATGGGCCAGGGAGATAGGGCTCCCTCTGGTGGTGCTTACCTCGCCTGTGCAGGTGCGGGCACTAGACGGCTCCCTACTCCCTCCAATCACACATAAGACACCACCAGTAACTCTGGTGGTGTCAGGAAATCACCGGGAGGAGATCGAGTTTTTTGTGACTCCTGCTACCTCCCGTGTGATTTTAGGGTTCCCCTGGATGTTAAAACACAATCCCCGGATCGATTGGCCGTCCGGGGTAGTGGTGCAGTGGAGCGAGACCTGCCATTGGGTATGCTTAGGTTCCTCGGTTCCTCCCGGTTCCCAGGCTAAGGAGGAGGTCAGAGTCCCGCCCAATCTAGGGACGGTGCCGGGTGAGTACCATGACCTTGTGGATGTGTTCAGTAAGGATCTGGCGCTCACCCTTCCCCCCCACCGTCCGTACGATTGTGCCATTGATTTGGTTCCAGGCGTTGAGTTCCCGTCCAGCAGGCTGTACAACCTCTCATGACCTGAGCGCCAATCAATGGAGACCTACATCCGGGACTCTTTAGCTGCCGGGTTGATCCGGAATTCCACTTCCCCGATGGGTGCAGGTTTCTTTTTTGTGGGAAAAAAGGATGGCGGACTACGTCCATGCATTGACTACAGGGGGCTGAACGAAATCACGGTTCGTAATCGATACCCATTGCCCTTGTTAGATTCAGTGTTCACGCCCCTGCATGGAGCCCAAATGTTCACCAAGCTCGATCTCAGGAATGCGTATCACCTGGTTCGGATCCGGAAGGGAGACGAGTGGAAGACGGCATTTAACACCCCGTTAGGTCACTTTGAGTACCTGGTCATGCCGTTCGGTCTCACAAACGCCCCCGCGACGTTCCAAGCATTGGTTAATGATGTCTTGCGGGATTTCCTGCACCGATTCGTCTTCGTATATCTGGACGATATACTCATCTTTTCTCCGGATCCTGAGACCCATGTCCGGCATGTACGTCAGGTCCTGCAGCGGTTATTAGAGAACCGGCTGTTTGTGAAGGGCGAGAAGTGCGAGTTTCACCGCACTTCTTTGTCCTTCCTGGGGTTTATCATCTCCCCTAACTCCGTCGCTCCTGATCCGGCCAAGGTCGCGGCGGTGAGAGACTGGCCCCAACCCACCAGCCGTAGGAAGCTGCAACAGTTCCTCGGCTTTGCTAATTTCTACAGGAGGTTCATTAAGGGCTACAGTCAGGTAGGTAGCCCCCTGACAGCCCTGACCTCACCAAAGGTCCCCTTCACCTGGTCGGATCGTTGCGATGCCGCGTTCAAGGAGTTGAAACGGCACTTCTCGTCTGCAGCCGCTCTGGTGCAGCCCGATCCTAGTCGCCAGTTAGTGGTTGAAGTGGACGCCTCGGACTCAGGGATAGGAGCTGTGCTTTCCCAGAGCGGGAAGACCGATAAGGTCCTTCACCCGTGTGCCTATTTTTCCCGCAGGTTGACCCCGGCCGAACGGAACTATGACGTCGGCAATCGAGAACTCCTTGCAGTGAAAGAGGCTCTTGAAGAGTGGAGACATCTGTTGGAGGGAACGTCCGTGCCATTCACGGTTTTCACTGACCACCGGAACCTGGAGTATATCAGGACCGCCAAGCGGCTGAACCCCAGGCAAGCCCGCTGGTCACTGTTCTTCGGCCGTTTTGACTTCCGGATCACCTACCGTCCCGGGACCAAAAACCAGAGATCGGATGCCTTGTCCCGGGTACATGAAGAAGAAGTCAAAGCGGAGTTGTCGGATCCACCGGAACCCATCATCCCGGAGTCCACTATCGTGGCCACCCTTACCTGGGACGTAGAGAGAACCGTCCGGGAGGCCCTGGCACGAAGCCCGGACCCCGGAACTCGGCCGAAGAACAGACTCTACGTCCCACCAGAAGCTAGGGCTGCAGTCCTGGACTTCTGTCACGGCTCTAAGCTCTCCTGTCATCCAGGGGTGCGAAGAACCGTGGCAGTTGTCCGGCAGCACTTCTGGTGGGCGTCCCTAGAGGCCGACGTCCGGGATTATATCCAGGCCTGCACCACCTGCGCCAGGGGCAAGGCTGATCATCGCAGGGCTTCGGGACTGCTCCAGCCGCTGCCCGTGCCCCATCGCCCCTGGTCCCACATCGGCCTGGATTTTGTCACGGGCCTCCCGCCGTCCCAGGGCAACACTACCATCCTCACGATAGTGGACCGATTCTCCAAGGCGGCCCACTTCGTGGCCCTCCCGAAGCTCCCGACGGCCCAGGAGACAGAGGACCTCCTGGTCCACCACGTCGTCCGGCTGCATGGGATCCCAACAGACATCGTCTCCGATCGCGGCCCCCAGTTCTCCTCGCAAGTCTGGAGGAGCTTCTGCCGGGAACTGGGGGCCACGGTGAGTCTCTCATCCGGGTATCATCCCCAGACCAACGGGCAAGCAGAACGGGCCAATCAGGAGGTGGAGCAGGCCCTGCGTTGCGTGACAGCCGTGCACCCGGCGGCCTGGAGTACCCATCTGGCCTGGATCGAGTATGCCCATAACAGCCTGGTGTCGTCAGCCACCGGCCTCTCCCCTTTCGAGGTATGTCTGGGGTACCAACCTCCTTTGTTTCCGGTGGTTGAGGGAGAGGTCGGTGTGCCCTCGGTCCAGGCCCACCTACGGAAGTGCCGTCGGGTGTGGCGTGCCGCCCGTTCTGCCTTGCTGAGGGCCCGGATGAGGACGAAGGCCCTTGCAGACCGTCGGCGAACCCCGGCCCCTACGTACCGGCCAGGGCAGGCAGTGTGGTTGTCTACTAAGGACATTCCCCTTCAAGTGGACTCCCCTAAACTGCAGGACCGGTATATCGGTCCGTTTAAGATCGTCAAGATACTCAGTCCCGCCGCAGTGAGGCTTCAGCTTCCGGCCTCACTGCGGATCCATCCTGTTTTCCATGTGTCCCGGATCAAGCCCCATCACACCTCACCCCTCTGTACTCCGGGTCCGGCACCACCTCCTGCCCGGATCATCGATGGCGAGCCGGCTTGGACTGTGCGCCGGCTCTTGGATGTCCGCAGGATGGGCCGGGGCTTCCAGTATTTGGTGGACTGGGAGGGGTACGGACCTGAAGAACGCTCCTGGGTGAAGAGGAGCTTCATCCTGGACCCGGCCCTCCTGGCCGAATTCTACCGCCGCCACCCGGACAAGCCTGGTCGGGCGCCAGGAGGCGCCCGTTGAGGGGGGGGTCCTGTTGTGTGGGCCGCTGAAGAGGAGGTACTGCTGGCCCACCACCACCAGAGGGCGCCCTGCCTGGAGTGCGGGCTCCAGGCACCAGAGGGCGCTGCCGCCTCACAGGAGCAGCCGGGGTGACAGCTGACGCTCATTGCCTATGACAGCTGTCGCCACTCATCTGATCAGCATCGGTATAACAGCAAGACGTCATCTCCACCCCTTTGCCGAGATATCGTTCTACCTGGAAGGTAATTTCTCAGCTGACTGTTTGACAGTATTTTGTGCATTGTATTGTGGACTACTTTTCCAACGAGAGGTGGAGGTAGCTTTCCTGCCATACGGATTCCTGGGTGCAAACGCGCCCTCATTTAATTGCTTTTTGTTCCTCCCCAGCAGTACCAGGTCCGACACGCGGAGGCAGTGGCCACCTGGGAGTTCGGGACTTGGCGGCTCCAGTATTCCCGGGGTCTGGTGGCGGAGGAAATCGTGTGGTTCCGGTTCTGCTTTGGACAGGCGTCTCCTATCTTCGAGCCTGCCCACACGACACCTTTGAGAATTGACTTTTGTCTATTGTTGTAATCTGTTGTATTTGTTGTGCACATTCACAACAGTAAAGTGTTGTTATTTGACCTACTCCATTGTCCGTTCATTTGCGCCCCCTGTTGTGGGTCCGTGTACCTACACTTTCCCAACAATGAGCTGAACACTGCCACATATTTTACTGTCTTGTTGATTTATTTTGTTCTTGTATTTAACGATATAATTTTAAATCCTTTTATTGTACAGCACTTTGGGGCAGTGTTGACTGTTTGTAAATGTGCTTTATAAATAAACCTGACCTTGACCTTTAGATATGTGCCAATTGGTGTGCCCTGCAAATGCTTGCAGAATTTTGTAGCAATAGGCCCGGGTCATTTTTTTGGATTGGATTGCTCATTCTAGACTTTGGTCCCCCCCTCCCCCCCCAATCCAGCCCATTCAGTGTCCAAACATTAAGACCCAATGGAACTGGGTGTATTTGGAGGATCCTTGGGAAGTGCTGCAATGGATACAGCTTGGGACTCCGGCGATGGTGGTCAGATCTCCTCCTCGCTCCTCTATCTCTGCTCCAACCTTCAAAGTCCTTACTTCACCAGGCTGTGAATTCTTCAAACTATATTGGATTAATCATGGAATTGATCAGCTGGTCTCTGAACACTATTGACACCATTTTTTACTACAAGAAGATCAGGGCCGGGGGACCCTGCGTGCCCGGATGGAACTTACCCTGCGTGCTATGTTCTCGATGCCTGGGAGACTTGGCGGGTCGCATGCTTTCGCCTTTCTCTGTGAAGGACGTTGAGGATTTATTCATATCTGGATTCATAGTAGGAGGGCTGGTATTTATTGGCTTATGTGCTGCCCTGACCTACCGGAAGATTGGCAAGACGGCTGCCGCCAAAATCACGACCCCTCGCTTGTCTGTCATGATTAATGAGTAGGGCAAGGCGATGCATTCTCAGACTGCGTTATCCCTTGAACTCAGACACAAATTGGATAACATCTCGGAGCAAATGCGTGCCTTGCAGGAGAAGGTGAAGATTTCAGAGGCCGGGGAATTTTGCATAATTGGGATTTGGTTTGTTCATGTGAAGCTGGAAAAGTATTTTTCACTGTTCAACCACAAACACGGCATGCTTAACGGCCTCTCAAGGATAAATGCCCATTGTTTTTCCTCCAGAAGAATTTCTACGGCCTTGGGAAGATTGGCTACCTCCTTATCTCTCTTACTCCAGTACACGTGTGTGTGTGTGTGTGTGTGTGTGTGTGTGTGTGTATTCATAGTAAAACATAGGAAAGGTATTACACAGAAGGTGATGATGACACTGAAAACATGATGGCTCAGTTTTGGTCCAGAAAAGAATTATTGTTATTATAACTCCAACCCTAATGTGTTTTCCCAAATGATAAATACAAAAACTGCATTGGGCTTGGTGGGAATTCACGGGAACATGCAAAAAAAAAAATATATATATATCAAACTACACTTTTCATATGATATCATATGAAAAACATCAGGATAATGTTTTTAAATGTATAACTTATGTGTTATTTATCATTAAGTAAGTGCATTTATCAGCACGCACTTACATTTTGCACACATTTATTCTGCATAAAACATCTGAAAAATACTGTAAAGCCTGAGAATGCAACACTCTTGTCAAATATAACAAATGTGAGGGTGGTTGCACTGAATGTGAGGCATCCCTGTAAAGCACATCAACCGGGATTGTGCTGTATAAATGCAGTCTACATATACATATGCATGCCAGACCTTGGATTACACATTTAAAGTATTTGTTTCAGTTTAGAGCTCCACAAAATCCCTTCCACACCTGGCACTCTTCTGTGAGGCTCAGTGGTGCAAAATGCAATGATGCTATAATGATTTTTGTGTTTGAAGACTCGTGTGGGAAGGATAAAGTTAAGGATACCAGCTCTCAATCCTACATTGGCAGCTGTTGAAGAAGATGTCCCCTGGAATGGGACAGAACTAGACCAGTGAGAAAAGCAGTCAACAGAAAAGAATGGAGCCCTGGATATAATTATACAAAAGGAGACTGGGGGCATTGGGTAGTCATGCTGATAAAATACCTCAAAAGATGACAGAGGTGGCTTGTTCAGTTTCCCCAAATGGCTAGGAAAATCTTGACGGGGAAGTTAATGAGAAACACGATTCTTCTCACCCTCCTTCCTGTATTCCCACTGAAACATTCTCCAGCAATTAATTCCCAGCAGCTGGAGTGGGACGCGATTGTAGAAGACTGGTTGAACAGGGCAGCCCCCTGGTGTGAATTTGTGTACGTGTGTGTGGCCGGTTCTGAAAAATGTTCAGTCAACCTTCACTGTTACTGTGAAGGTTATCTGCAAAGTGGTCATAACCACATGAGTTCTACTCCCAAACTAGAAAAAAAAAAAACAAAAAAACAAGGAACATCAGAAGGGACATTAATGTTTTAAAAGAAGAAAGTTGATGGATGGCACATTTCAATGTAAGCTGAATTAGATTGTGTCATCTGGATGGTTTTTATTGAGCTTTTCTGAGGTCAATTATATTCCAACGCAGCATCTCATCTGCTGATTCAAAGAGGAAAACTGGTTTTGGAATGTCACAAATTGTGATGCAGAGTGAAAGAGGAGTGAAATAGAAAACCCAGAGAGCAAATTGATGATATACAATTTAACAGTGAACTGTGAGAAATCTGCTTGTCAGCTGCAATGTGCTTCAACTGTTTATAAAGTTTACTTCTAATGCAGTGCACAAGTGGAATTGAGTTCCAACTCAAAAATAAATAAATAAATAATTTAGGGATTTCAGCAGCAGACTTTAAGATTACAGGGTAAATACATAGACTCATGCTGGAGAAATTCTCAGTGATGTCACCAATACGTTTCTGAAGAGCAGGTCTGAAGGTAAAAGTTACAAGAATGTCAAAATATTGGCATTGTCCAACTCTGCCTACTTCATTCAACCCATAAATGTGTAAAAAGGTGAAACAGAGGCAAGACTGGCATGACCTGGACAAATGAAGCCCAAACATGCCGAAACCGACAAAGGCTAATACTCTGCCTTTGGGTTGGGTATTTGATTAATTCTTTTTTTTTTTTTTTTTTGGCCTGGCAGTGCGTTCCATGATGGGAATAATGGGGTGGTGAAAACAAAGTATGACCTTCATATATCCTCAGTAAGGGCCCCTTCACACATAGTGCAAATTTGGTGGATTAGCACATAAAGTGTGCATGAAACAGGAATCACATGCAAAATGTATAATCGTAGCTGCTTCCAACACCTCATACACTTGTTGCTATAACTATTTGCGCACACCAGTGGCTGAAAGACAGAATGTGCGCTGTATGAGCCCATCAAACCCTCTCACGGCAGGTGTCGGCCAAATTGCAGGTGACACGCATGCACATCTAACACTGCTTGCATGGCACTTAAAAAATGTGTGGCCATTCGTACTATTAACACGACAACAGTCAGAAGACAATCACTGTAGTGCTGGCAGTGAAATTTGTCTAAGTGCTCCATGAGTGTGGCTTTGGTGTGTGCGCTGAACTGACAGGAGGTGTGGCCGCCGACAGAAGCGGCTGTGGAGATCTGTCATTCTTGACATCCCAGCTGGACAACATGTACTGTGTTTGGACAGACATGGACTAACAAATGCCCACTGTGACACGCATGTGTCCTTGCTGTCATCACGTGGACATCAATTAAAATATCGCTGTGGTGACAGGCTGCAGCGAGCACGCGTACGCACACTGCAGCCCATTAACAGGCTGCCCCCAGGTTGAAACGGACCATCAGATCATAACACGCAGTGGGCAATCTGACTGTCACGTCACCCACATGACGTGGTGTCAGTCCTGCGGCGCACCGTCCACAAGACACACGTGTTGGGCAGGACACGCATGCTGGACTGTACATCTGTGACCATGTGTCATCTACAGAGGAACAGATGGATCATATTTGTATTGCCCACTTGATAAGAGGGATTCAGTATAATGCAATGTTTTTATATGGTGTGTCCATGTCCTTCCTGATATTAGGCAGTTTCCTGAACCTTTCACAGGTCAGCAATCGTAGCTCAGTGGTAAAGTTTCTGACTGGCAACCACAGCTTTATTTTTCTTCACTGTGTTCCTGCGTGAACAAACCGTTGCATTGGCATCGTGCATGCCTGCCTTTCGGCGTGTAGTTTCGTAGTGCGTTCATACAAGCTGTTCCGACAGGAGTTGCCCTGAGTTGTCCATATGCACACTATGTGTGAAGGTGCCCTAACAGTTGTACCATCAGCACAACTAACATCCCCAAGCTATTTACCTGTTAATTTGTGACAAAATACAAATTAAATTACAGTGCATCCAAAAAGTACACATCACTTTGCACATTTTATTGTGGCACAACCTTATTCCAGAAAGGAGTAAATCCATTTTTTTTCCTTAAAAATTCTACTCACAACACCCCAGAAGACAACATGAAGTTTTTTTTTTTTTTTTTTTCAAATTTGCAAAAGCATTTTTGCAAAAATGTTTATAATGTGTGAATTTAACTGCTTTAATGTAAGATAATTATTTTACTGTTGCACCACGCATTTCAGCAGGCAGACGCAGCTGTCCGTCAGTAGTGTTAACAAATTGTTATTTTAAATGGTTTAGTATAAATCATTAATAAATGCTTTTTTTACAAATGAAAAAAAATTACATATTTCAACTACACATTTATTTGTAAAAACCAACACACTTTACAATAACTTGTGTGTTGGTTTTAAAAGACCGGCAACCAGTAAAGGAGACTAATTTTTTCCCATAATGCCTTTCAGCACTTGTCTGTTAAAAGCACAAACCTTCAGAATTTAGCGCATTCCTTTAAAAGATATGTCATATGTGTGATATTTTCTTTCTGTAAAAATGACAGAGGTACCGTTAATATCAATAACTCTCCGGAATTAGTTATTTATAAGTAAAACCATAAGTGAAAAGTGTGTAGCGCTTCCTGTCTCCTCCACACTGACCGTACTTTTTTTTTTCTTCCTTTGCGGCAACAGCAGCTAGCTCACTCTACTCTCTTCTGCTGTGGAAGAACTGAACTCACAGCCATCTAATGGTTGCAAGACATGCAACAGGAAAGTACTAAAATGTATGATTTTGAATTACTATGCCAGCAAAAAAAAAACAAAAAAAAAACAGTGCCCTCCAGTGGTTAAATCACATTTATTAATAGAAATGCCACTTTTTTTTATTAAAATGTAACAAAAAAAGGAAGTGCATCATGAAACAGGCAGAACTGGAAAATAATTTAAAAAAATGTACAAATGAAGCAAGTTTTTCTTTTCCAAAATATAGTATAATATTTATTTGAATTTCATTAGAAATATAAACTACTCAGGTCAGTTAACACATAACATCTATCTGAACAACACATTAGCTCCACTGAACTCAGCCATTTTCATACCAGGCTATACCACACAAGAGGGGTTTAGTTTGACAATGCTTTTATTGCATATTTACTTCTTCCTCTGCATCACCATCAAAACCTTCTGTCTCGTCCAATATCAACTGTAAGTCAGTCTGAACAGAGAATCACTTTGCCATCTTGATCAGTTGTGTTATGGAACCATGCTGACAGAGCTATTTATCGTGTCAGGTCCCCAATCCTGGTTCCCGCAAGACAGAGGGTGAAATGTGTGGGAATGTGGGTGCAGTTCCCGCACAAGGTTGTAACCTATGATTTCCACACTTCCTCTAGCCCAGGGTCCAGTGGACCAGAAGACCTTGCATATAATATAAATGTGAATGGGAGGTAGTATATAGGGAGGGGTCACTGAACATGTTTTCTGATTCATGTTCCTCTAAGAAAATGAACCAAGGCCAATGAATCTTAGCTTGAAAAAATAAGTATTTGTTTCATTTTTCTTAAGCTAAAAACTGAAAATGGGTCTCACAAACCTCAAGACCTTATAAGGGTTAAGTGCACAGTGAGTCATTGACTACTCATTATTTCAAAGGCCCATTGGTCTGAAGGTCCATCAGGCTGGATGTGTGTAATGCCCAACCGAAAAGCCCCTGAGTGGCAAAGTAGTGTGCTGATTTATGTCCAGAGCATTCGCACTTCCCCCTGCCAGGCCAGAAGCCAAACTATGACGTGTTGTAGAAACTTTCAAATCCTGGGAAACATTAGAGAAGAGAAAGCTTGAACAGATTTTTTGTAGCACTGCTGTTGCTGCATGCTGTTAGCCTGCTAGCTAACTAGCTGACTGGCTTTCTTTTGGGGACCTTCCGAGCAATGGACCTTCGGAGTAGTGATTCATGCCTCAGAAAGCCATATTATCACAGATATTTGTAATAAAGTGACCTTTAAGAGCGACACAGTCCACAGCAGTTAGCAGCCACTACTAGCATGGCTCTAGGGGTCTTGATTTATCTTGCTGGTGTACAGTAATCACTCAGAGACCATGTCCCTAATTATTTATAAAAGTATGCCTTTAAATATGTCAAACTGATAAGGTATTAAAAAAAACAAAAGAAAACATACAATTGTAATGAACGGGGAAAGGAGCCATAGAAACTAACTCTGTGTTTCGTACTGGACTAGTAACCATGGGGCCAACCTCATGAGGCCATTTAAGGAACTGCAAATTTTGACGCTACTGTCCTGGCTTCCTTTAACAGCACCAGATGTTTGGATTTCAGTTTATGAGAATCTTTTCACAAAGCATGTCACAACCCACCATAGCTTTTGACATTAAAACATGAACGATGCTTCTTAAAAGACTGGTGACGGGGAATATTTGAGGACACAGGTATTGAGCAGAAAGCCTATCAAATACAGCTCATTATGGGCATTATGTGCTACGAGGCATTAAAAATCTCTCTTATTGCATGTTTAATTGAAAATACCTCTCTCAGGTGAAAAGGAAAATTGTTCATAATGGCTCACAGAGAAATTCAGGAAAGCTGTTGTCAGTTTTTAATTAGATTCCCATCATTTGAAAAAAAAAAAAAAAAAAAAAAAAAAAAAAAAAATATATATATATATATATATATATATATATATATATATATATATATATATATATATATATATATATATATATGTGTGTGTGTGTTCTATATATTATATTAAATACAGGGTTATTGTCATCTATTTTAATTTAATAAGCATTAAAAATGCACAGCATGTGGTCTGAACACCTCCTGCGCCAAGTTTGACTTCTTTGTACAATCAATTTTCTTGCATCTCAGTGTTGTGCATTAGGTTTGTGGGTTGATATATAATTATTACCCCTGGGAAAAAAAACAAAACAAAAACTATGGAATCACTGCATGTGACATGCACATAGCATATTTTGTGTTTTTGTTTTGTTTTTTTCCTAAACATCATTGTAAATAAACAAATCACAAATAGCCCAAATCATTTTTTGTTCGATAGCTCAACATTCTGGCTCTGTCTATCTCAGAATAACTGCATTTCATAATTTTAATTAATACCATATTTTCCAGATCAAGACAAAGGACACCCACTGTGTGTAGGACTCTGGAGGGCTGCCCCTTGTAACAGTCCTGCTTGTGATGTTCACAGGCAGGATTTTAAGGCGTAGTCAGGGACTAGATGGTGACCAGTTTGGTGAGCTCACAATTGCATCTCTGCTTTTTGTGGATGACGTGGTTCTGTTGGCTTCATCAGGGAGTGACCTCTGATGCACAATGAGGAGGCTTGAGGCCAAGTGTAAAGCAACTAGGATGAGAATCAGCACCTCCAAATCTGAAAAATGGTAGATTGGTAGACTTTTTATATCTCAGTTTCTTATTCTTGAGCGGGAGTAAGTTGCAGTGTGAGATCGATAGGTGGATTGGTGTGGCATCTGATATTTTATGGATGCTGTACCAGATTGTCGTGAAGAAGGAGCTGAGCCGGAAGACATACCAGTCAGTTGATGCTCCATACCTAAGGATAGGTCATTACTTTGGGTAATGACTGAAAAAAGAGTATTGCAGATCCAAGCAGCGGAAATAAGATTCCTTCATTGGGTATGTGGGCTTGCACTTCTGGACAGTATGAGAAGCTTGACTATCTGTGAAAGACTTGGAGAAAAGATGCTGCATTTTCACCTTGAAAGGAGCTAGCTGAGGTAGTTTGAACATCTGGTAATGATGCCCCTTTGTGGTCTCCATAGGGAGGTCTTCAGGCAACTGGGAGGAGTCCCCGGAGAAGACCCAGGACAAGATGAAAGGATTATATTTCCCAGCTGTCTTGGGAATGCCTCAGCATCCTTGGGAAGAGTTATATGACTTGGCTGAAGATAGAGAAGTGCGGCTGAGCTACTAGGTCTGCTGCTACCACTACCCAGACTGGGATAAGTGACAGAAAATAAATGAATGATTGAATTTTTGATGATTTCATAATTTCCAATTCTTGATTTGGAAATACACATGCCTTTAATTACAGTCGTTCTGTTTAGATGTTTCACAAACCTGGATAATAACTATTGAACATGTCTCTCTCTTTCTATTTCAATATAAGGTATTATAGTCTGGTAAATCAAATAAAACGTCCATCTCCCTGTTCATTCAATGACATACTGAGTCACAGTAGCTCTGTATGAAAATAATGATGAACTGGACTGATGGAAATAATTCAAACAGGATGTTTCAATAAAATAAATAAAAGACCTAACTTGCACTCTGGCAACAGGGGTCCAAAAATAACCTGGGGAGATGAAAGAAAGTAGAATAATATCACCAAAACTGTAAAGACAACAGATCTTAAAGATGTGGTGCTGGAATATGAATGACTTTTGTCATCCACATCTCGGGAACATTTAATGGGTTTTAAGTAATGTAACCAACAGAATATTAAAATTAAAATACATTAAAAAAAAAAAATTAGAGTCAATTTAAAACAAAAGTGCAGCCATTAGTAATCTTGCCTTACATCAAAATGTTTTGTGGATTTTATTTCCCAAAAAGCCTACATATTTTCTTTGTCTTTGTTGTCACATTTTATTGTGTCAAAACATACTACGTGTTACAGGTTAAAGCTGTCACAGCAGTTACAGGCACACAAGTCATTAAAAAAAAAAAAAAAAAACCTCTCCTTTCACCCAGATCAAAACTACATATGGCAGAGACCAGTATAGTTGTAAGGTATCCTCCTGCTTCAAATAAATTGGTGCACAAATGGATGGTTGCACTGACTGTTGGTAACTTTTTTGTTCTGCAAACTGTTCTCAAATGGAGATTGTAATGAGAAATTTGACTGCCCTTGTATTACCCTTTAAACTTATAAAGCCCTGTCTTATCAATATGTTGCACACAATCAAATTGCAATTGAGGTGTGTCCAAGTTCAGTTTGCTTGCTCCATGTAATCTGAGCAGAAATTCCATTGGTGCAAGGGTTTGTATAGAGATGAAAAAAAGTCAAATGTAGGTCCTGAGGTCTGTAAAAGTCATATAGTCCACCCAGAAAGTATTTACATTGCTTCACTTTGAGCCCTATTCCTTTACAAATTAACAAAATTTAGGCTGTACAGTTTGACTGTTCACATTAAAAAGACCACTTCAGTGGATTTTTAAAAGCGAAATTTTAAAGCATATTTATGTGTTACAGCTTACCATTAGTTTTATAGTTATCTTAACTCTGCGTGTCTTCTGCATTTTTATTTGCACTTGATATTTAATGTAACTGTGGTTATTTTTATTCTTGTGGTTTTATGTTTTATTATGTTGAGAATGTTGCAAATATTTCAACATAAAGCACTATATTATTATTATTATTATATTATTATTATTATTATTATTATTATTATTATAGAGAGGACCGACTCCCACAAAATGATGTAATCTGGACGCCATTTTGATTGTGTGTTACTGGGGCAGCTTGGCTGCTGCAGTGGAGTGACGTTTTGTAAACAAAACTCTTGAGTGTACTACAAGCTACTGTAATGCACTATTTGACTTTAGAACACAAGGAACTACAATTACAAACGTTTATTTAAACAGCTGTTATGATTGTGGAGTGTATAGAGTGGAAAATAAGGCACTGTAAGTATATTATAACATCAGCAGCCTGATCTTTTATATTTTTAGTTTTATATCTTATATTTAGTTTTATACTTTCTGTTGTGTTTTTAATCAAGTTCTTTTTGTCTCTTTCTCTAAAATTGTATTGTAGCATTATTATTACTATTATTGTTGTTGTTTTTGCTATTATTAATATATGAACAAAAGCAAATTTAAAAATATTACAATTTGTAATACATTTGACTCTTTTACGACAACAAAAGCTGAGCCATTATTATACAGAAAACAAATGCACACAAACGTGCTGACAGCTGCAACAGCTTAATGCTAACTTTAACAATGAAAATGGCATAGACATGCTAACGCGTTAGCATCAGTCCCGTTTTTAAGTTATAAAATACATCTATCAACTGTTTCAGAAGACCATAACAGGTCAGTTTAACATAAAAAAGGTAAATATTACTCACAGACATATGCTCTTTAGGGTTTTAGTGGGGAAAATTTAAGATAAAGCGAAATAAAACAATGAATCAACAAAGCATTAGATTGAAGCACTGCTTCTATCTGCGAATCACTGCTTCAGTTGGTTCAAGGTTCAAAACAAAGCCGCGCTGCAGAAAGGTTGATTACAGACCCGCGGCAGGGTCTGTAATCAATGTAAAGAAATTATCATTTTCCTGACCAACACCCCCAAAAAACAACAGCCACTCTGAAGGACCGATAAGGGAATCGTTAAGCAAAAAGGTTATTGATGTTGGTGGATCAAATCATTTCTTAACGATACCTTTGGAAGGGAGAAGAATGCCACTTCCTTGTTTGCTTTAGTGTACTTGGTGCAATTGATAGCCGAACACTCAGTTCCTTTAGATCTTGATGTTTTTCTGATGTTGCTTTTATGATAGTTATGATCCATGGTCATGAAAAATGCACATAAACTTTTCTCTCTAATACGACTCTAATGTGACACAAAGACTACCATTGTGCATGTATAGCAACACCCAGTTACACACATTAAAAATGGCGGCCGGCACTCAGCCAATTACAATGCAGAATATAGGGAGTTGGCCCTCTCTGATAAGCGGTTGCTCCTCAGTCTGGTGGGGCACGTGTGTATGAGCTGATTGTATGAGAGAAATGTGACAGAATTATGTTCTTGAATGATGATATTATGTGAAATAAACCCTCCTAAATATTCAGTGCACCAAAAAATTGCCACTCCTATACCACTATGAAAACATTGGCACAACACCTTACTGACTGAAGAAACTAACCATCAGTTTTAAGTTTCTCAGTATGAGAACTGATATATAGCTGATGCTGCTGTCTGCCATGCAGCAGTAAATGCAAGTTTGACATAATATCAATGTGACCATTCTCTGTAATGTACTGTAATGATTTTACAGAGTTGTGCAAGCAAAATGTCAGAAAGGACCATTACCCCATCACCACAATCCAGCTAAATGCCAAGTGTGGTGATGGTTGTTACAGTATTTATTTATTTATTACTGATCCTCCTTCGAAGAATGAATAATCAAAGACTGGAAACTGTTCAGGACTCTGCTGGCAGAATTTATTTTTTATTTTTCACAGACTCTTTCTAACCTTACTTTCTGTTTAATTTCCCCAGCAAAAGGAGTAAAATTTTAAATCATATGCTTGATGGGTAAAACACTCCGGCATCTGGTGGGGTGTGGTCCACGTTTCTCCCCGTCCTACAGTCCCCTGGGCAGATCCACACCAGGGCCAGGATCTTGCCAAATGGTACACACATGCAGGTGAAATGATAAGACTAAGAGATTAATATTTAGCGGGGAGCCTTCTCCCTGAACCTGTGCTGCAGATCTGAACATTGAGCAACTGAAATCACTTTGGCGGATTTGTGTCACTTCATAAGAACAGATTTGCTTCAGCTTTGTGCACAAGGGAACCTGGAGTGTCCAAATATAGCTTTATTTCTTTATAGCCTCGAGCCAATGCCGCTTCTGCACAAAGATGTGTATTTCAACAATATTTCATTCAGTCTGAGTGACACAGTCAGCTTAATGATGAGATCTATGATTTTGAGTGTAGAAATTGCACCATAAATATGGGAAATCCAAAGCAAAATAAATGTTGGGGAAAGTGTAATGCACGGACCCACACCAGGGGGCGTAAATGAACGGCCAATAGAGATGCCAATAAATACAGTTTAATACTGCAAATGTGCACAACAGGTCAAAATACTGCTCTTAGTCTGTCAATTAAGTTCCACAAAAAGGTGACGCGTGGGCAGGCCCGAGGGTAGGAGATGCCTATCCAGAGAAGAGCCGGGACCCACGAGGTTCCACCGCCAACGGAGACCTGCAATACACCAGAGCCGCCAAGTCCTGAGTCCCCAGGTGGTCATCGCTTCCAGCTGTCAGATCCGGTACTACTGGCAGGAAGAACAGACAGGTTAGAGGTGGGTGTGTGTACACCCAGCAAACAGTCAGCAAAAATACAGTTCCTTCCTGAGGGAAAAATCCTCCACCTCCAATACAGGAACACAGAGTACATGCAGTGCCTTATGTATCACTTAATCAAGTCAGAAGTGAGGAGTGGAAGCAAACATTAGAAGCAGTTTCGCCTCGATTAGGGTGATCGAACACCTGTCTGAACTCCCTCAGAAACCCAGTGTATGTCGTTAGGAGCCACAAATTCTGTTCCCAAAGCGCCATTGCCCAGGCGCGTGCCTCACCTCGAAGCAAATTTACGACATAAGCCACCTGGCTGGAGTCTGACGCGTACATCACAGGACACTGTGCAAAGACGAGCGAGCACTGTATCAAGAACTCCACGCACGTCTTGACACAACCTCCGTACGGTTCCGGGGGGCTAATGTATGCTTCAGGGGATGGGGGGGTTCGTTGAACGACCACTGGAGGGTCTCTGTTCAGCAACAGGTCCACAGGAGGAGAAGCTGCAGCCGCGCCCTGTCCGCGTGCTTCCACCTGAGCAGTGAGAGCCTCCATCCTACGATTGAGCAGTATGTTCTGCTTGGTCACCAAATCCAGCCGAGCAGTGAGGGTGGTCAATATTTGCTGCAACTCACCCAACATGTCTCCTGCTGGAGCCTGTGCACCTTGCATCTCCATTGATTGTTCAACGGGTGGTATGTGCCCCTCGGGATCCATGACGTTGGCCGAGTTATCCTGTTGGGGAAAGTGTAATGCACGGACCCACACCAGGGGGCGTAAATGAATGGCCAATAGAGATGCCAATAAATACAATTTAATACTGCAAATGTGCACAACAGGTCAAAATACTGCTCTTAGTCTGTCAATTAAGTTCCACAAAAAGGTGACGCGTGGGCAGGCCCGAGGGTAGGAGACGCCTATCCAGAGAAGAGCCGGGACCCACGAGGTTCGACCGCCAATGGAGACCTGCAATACACCGGAGCCGCCAAGTCCCGAGTCCCCAGGTGGCCACCGCTTCCAATACAGGAACACAGAGTATATGCAGTGCCTTATGTATCACTTAATCAATTCAGAAGTGAAGAGTGGAGACGCCAACTCCTCCAACTTCCACAAACTCGGCTACAAGCTGCAAGTATACAAAAAGGTTATGACTGCAAAAAGCTCTGCTGCACAAACGTGTGCATACGGCACAGAACGGCTAAGTAGTTTACCTGACGAGTAAGCTGATAACTCGGCAGAGTTGTGGTGTCTCTTCCAGGCTTTTATGGAATGTGATGGTGATGAGATGATTTGTGACGGCTGTCATCTCCGGGCTCCTGGTGGACTCCTGCAGCAACTGCGCCCTCTGGTGCCCGAAGCCCGACGACAGGCAGGGCGCCCTCTGGTGTTGGGCCAGCAGTACCTCCTCTTCGGGCGGCCCACACAACAATAAAGCCTTTTCTGACATAATTTCCGGTAAGGTCTAACGTTACCAACCCCCAGAGCAACTTTCTCTCTGCAATGTCTAGATACTTACCTAACATTAGCTCCTAATGTTAAATAGATAAAAGTTATGAGATCATGACGAGTTCAGGCGTACACAAAGAAAGATGGCTGTGAACCAGTTCATTAATCATGAACACAAGGCAAATACGTGATTTAAGCCTTGTCTTAAAATATCAGCTGGGAGGCTTTTCCATTAAGTGAGCAAGGGCTCAAAATACTTGCCTTGGAACATATAACAGCCCAGTTTCTTGAGATTGCAGTGCACATACCTGTACATAAGGCTCAATAAGTTCAAGATAATATTGGGGATGACAATTCAGTATCATGAACAGGCAGCTAGAGAAGCTAGCACTGGAGTTGTATGATGTTAGAGCAATATGGCTCATGGCTAATTAGCTACTTTACTAACTTCTTATAATACTAATAATAACATCATATCTCTTTATACAGATAGTGATTCTAATAATAATAATAACTTTGTGTTTTATGCCATGATACATACTATCCTGCTTATCACACTACACTGACAAAATACAGTTTTACTTGTATAAATACAGTTTAATACAACGTGTGTACTCACCACAGACAAAGGTTGAAATGCAACATCTTTCAACCATAATCACATAATTTACTTACTCACATTGAGGGGAAAGGCCCACGCATTTGGAGGCAGGGCTGGAGTGCAGGGTGAAGAGAGGGGCAGGATGTCTGTGTGCTCAGCTTGTAGGCTAAGGTAGAGATGAACTGTTGAGTGAAAGCATCTATATAATACAACATCTGAAATTGAAGTCCATTTTCTGTCATTTTTGGAGTCTTGTCAACCAGGGAAATACTGGAAAAAATGCAGCAATGACCAACTCTCCTTGTCTGAGTCAAAATTCTGAAAGCAGTGTTCTGGATCACCTGAAGACTTGAAATGCCACAACATTACAATAGAAATTCTTGAGAACACATGGGCATGAATTTATGTAATAAGCCATGGACAGAACTGGACCAATCATTGTACTATTATGCAGGTGATAAAGGACAGTACTAGTCACCTCTCCAAAAATGCAACAAATGACAAAGACTCATCAAAAATCACACAAGCACCAAAGTAGCCCTATTTTTGTGTGGCATGATTGGCTTTAATTTAATTGAAGTTACATCAATCGGCTACACTACATGAATACAGTTTCCACAGTTGGAATAAGTATTTTATACAATGTTCTCGAGTCCTGGAGTTCCTGGCGTGTGGCATGCTTGGCGCCTTTCTCCGTTGAGGACGTCGAGGATTTATTCATTTTTGGTCTTATAGTAGCAGGGCTGGTACTTTTTGGCTTATGTGCTGCCCTCATCTACCGGAAAACTGGCAAGAAGTCAGCATCAAGAACCACAGCCCCTCGCTTGTCCGTGATGATTAACGAGGTTGGCAAGACAGTGCATTCTCAGACTGCGATGACTCTTGAACTCAGATGCAAATTGGATGACATCTTGGAGCAGATGCGTGTCTTGCAGTTGAAGTTGAAGATTTCAGAGGCCGGTGAATATTCTTAATTCATAATTGAGAATATTCTTAATTTATAATTGGGATTTGGTTGTTCAAGTGGAACTGTTAAAAAGTGTTTTTCACTTCTCAAACTATAACATTACGGGCTTATCAAGCCTGAAGGTCAAATTGCCCGACTTTTCCTCCAGAGGAATTTCTTAGGCCTGGGGGTCATTTGGCTGTTTCTTATCTCAACTCACAAAGACAATAAACTGCTTTTTACAGGACTGAAGCATGCTCCATTCCCTCCCCCCACCCCCTCCTACCCCCATCAACACTCCCCACTCCGGCGCCTGCTCACGTCACTCCTTTCCCCTTCTGCGGTGGTGGTGGAGTTTTAGCTGCAGCCCCCATTACTCCCCCCAAGTCAACAGCGGCGTATCTCAGGGTTGCTACGTGGCCTTCACCCACTTGCCTCAATTCGGATAATGGACTTCTTCAAACGTAGTTCACATAAACCATGTCAAATGTGTATGTGCTGTCTTGAATTCTGATGTGTGCTATTATTACAGTAAACAAGTAATAATTGTGGACTAATTGCTGTCTGAGGTAACTGTAGTGTACACATAATTTCTCCACTGTGAGATCAATAAAGTACGAGGTCTATTAGAAAAGTATCCGACCTTGTTATTTTTTTCAAAAACCATATGGATTTGAATCATGTGTGATTACATCAGACATGCTTGAACCCTTGTGGGCATGTGAGAGTTTTTTCATGCCTGTCGGTTACGTCATTCACCTGTGGGCAGTCTTTGAGTGAGGAGTGGCCCACCCGCTCGTCAATTTTTTCTTTGTTTAGGAATGGCTCAGAGACTGCTGCTTTGTTTGATCAAATCTTTTTCAAAACTGTAAGGCACAACTGAGTGGACACCATTCGATAAATTCAGCTGGTTTTCGGTAAAAATTTTAACGGCTGATGAGAGATTTTGGTCTGGTAGTGTCGCCGTAAGGACGGCCCACGGTGCCTGATGGCGATCTGCGCTTCGAGGCAGCAGCATCTCGCCGTTTCAAGTTGAAAACTTCCACATTTCAGGCTCTGTTGACCCAGGAAGTCGTCAGAGAACAGAGAACTTTCAGAAGAAGTCGGCATGAGGAGTTTATTCGGACATTCCATTGTTAACGGACATTTTGTAATGAAAGAACGTGCGGGCAGAGTCGCATGTCGGGCCGGACCCGACCGCGGGGGGTCGCGACAGGAAAAACACCTCCGTTGGAAACCTTAACGGGCAAGTTGGAACATGCCCAAGCTGTTAAACAATGTCTCAGTTACTCACTTGTTGAAAGCCATCAAAGGCCGCCTGAATTTTACAAATGGTTTTCAACATGGAGGTGTTTTTCCTGTCGCGGCGCACACAGATTTGTCGAGTCATCACGGAAACAACTCGGCGAATTTGAGCGCACGTCTTTCATTAAAAAATGTCCTTAAACAGTGGAATGTCTGCATAAAGTCCTCATGCCGGCCTCTTCTGAATCTTCTCTGTTCTCTCACGACGTCCTGGGTGAATTAAGCCTTAAATTAGGATGTTTTCAGGTCGAAACAGGCCGACAACGGCGCCTGGAAGCGCTGCGCGACGTCCCGCTCCGTGGGAAGTCCTTACACCGACAGAAACACCCCATAATCTCTCATTAGTCGTTAAACTTTTCACCGAAAACCAGCTTAATTTCTCAAATAGTGTCCACTCAGATATTCCTCACAAGTCCAGAAAAAATTTGATAAAGCAACGCGCGCCGTCTCGAGCAGCGTGTGAAACAAAGGAATTCAGCCGAGAGGGCGGGACCACATCTCACTCAAGGCCTGCCCACAGGGAAATGACGTCACCGACACGCGTGAAAAAACTCACGCATGCGCACGAGGGTTCAAGCATGATTGGTGTAATCGCACGTCATTCAAATCCATATAGTTAAAAAAAAATAAAAGTGTTGGTTTCTTATCTAATAGACCTCGTATATCTCATCTCATCTCATACAGAAGCAGCCTGAAATATTGTCCTTTGGATTTTGCTGTGAACCTTTGTTATTAAAAAAACAAAAAAAAAAAAAACAGGTTATTTCAATGAAACGAAACTGGCTATGAGGCAGCCTGATGTGTTCTTTTTCATCTTATGTGTACAGAGACCATAATTTTGGGAATGTAGAGCATAAAATGAGTTTTCCTTAATTTTGAACTCACTGGTAGCAGCTGTGTTAAAATATTTTGCCAATAGTTTGTACATGGAGATGCAAAATTTCACATTATTTTAAAAGAATTGTTTTGAAGTATTTCCAATGTTAATAAAAGTAGCCTTCAGTTAAAATAAATGTGCTGGTAGAGGGGTTGTTAAAAGTAATATGCAACCCTTAATTATTAACTATTAGGTTTATTTTTTTTTAAACTAAGATATGAAGTTATAAATGCCACATAATGTTTTCTTTGATTTCCTCCAAATTAAATCTGACAAATGGCAATTGTTGCAAGTCAAAATTCTTGAACAAAGATCTAAAATAAAGTTGTTTTTTTTAATTAATATTGTTTGTTTTTTGTGCATACTAATATGTTATATGTAAATGTCCATGCTGATGAATTTCATCAAGTCAATATAAGGAACAGATTTTGAGTTATGTATACATAGTAACACTGGAGGAAAAACTCACACATGCTTGTTGGGTGATGAAGGTTGCAATGCCTGAGGTACACTGGGAGACACTGCTTTTCCAAGAAACTATACAAAACACGTAATTCACAATAAGCTTGTATTGTAGGATACACATCCTTATCATTGTCATGTTTACCCACTTGAAGAAAAGTAGCCCTGATGCCACTGACCTGCTCTCAGCTGTTTCAATAAATTTTGCAATTTCACTGGCAATTCATTGGCAGATAAACCATGAACATTCTGGTACAAGAAATGGCCAAACTCTGTGGAGGAGGTTGAACTTTACACACCCATTCAAAGTAGCTGGCCTATTGGAAGAATACATTAAAGTCAGTTGTCAGGATTGCCCAAAATTTGGCATCAATGCAATTGGATGAGCTGTTGGTTTGGATTAATGTATTGCTTTGACTCCACACACACTGAGTTGATAGCAGTCTGAGACTTTAACTGAATCCTAAGGGAAGCTACAGTATACCAAATCTGCGGCCAGGGTTCATAAACGGGGCACTTTATAGATCTTGCAGTTTTGCATGAGTCTCCATCATCTTCTAATGAGAACGTTAACTATTTTCTAAGCTGCACCATCTTCTTTCAGCCACTCCCATTAAGGGTCACCACAGCAGAAGATCTGATTCCGTCCCACACTGTCCTCTGCATCTTCTTCTGCTACACAAGCCACCCATACGTCCTCCCTCACCACATCTACTCTTCGCAAGTGCTCTATTCTGCAGATCTCCCTCATTCAAACACATGTACTGCATCTTGCTCCAACAGACTTTCATTCCCCTTCTGTCCAGAGAATATCTCTCCACCTCATTCTTCTAACCTACACCACTGATATTAAAACATAATGTCCAGTCGTGGCACTGTGGACACTAAAACCAGGATTCACCTACTCATAGACACTGATGTTTTGCAATGTACAGGAGCGTAATGCCATATTCACCATGGCTGTCAGAATCATGGGACCCAACACAGTCCTCATAACTAGCCATGTATATGGTGATACTGAAATCACCAACAACTAGGAGTGTTACACCCATCTCACCCATCCTGGATGCAGTTAAAAATCATGCCTAGGGAGACATAATAAAAAGATGAGAATAAAAGTCACTTAGCTGTCATTAACAGTAGCAGAACCTTTAAGTATTTGGTGGATAACCAAATCTTCTCAGTAAAATAACAGTGTTATGGTTAGAGGTCCAGATGGTACGAGGCTGGCACAGACAATGAACTCAAATGCTGGGAGCAAGGAACAGAACTGGACAGAACTGGTTGTGGAAAAAAAAAAAACAGATTTATTTACAATAAATAAATAATAATGCTGTGTTGGGGGTGCCTGCAGAGTGGAGAGTCAGCCTGCTTGTAGTGGTGGGAATTAGGGAGTTGCAGGTTCCCGAGCCAGTCTTGTAAGAGAACTGAAATCCTGGAGTATATGGGACTGGAGACGGAGCCAGGTGGGCCGCACAGAGCAGAGGACGAGGAACTAGGAGAACAGAGGTGAGTGACTGCACTCATAACACTGAAGCCTTTAACAACAAGCAGTTTACTGAAGGCCTCATCCATCCATCCATCCATTTTCTTCTGCTTTATCCAGAGTCGGGTCATGGGGGCAGCAGCTCAAGCAAAGCCGCCCAGACCTCCCGATCCACACACACATCCCCCAGCTCCTCCAGGGGAACCCCAAGGCGTTCCCAAGCCAGCCGAGAGATGTAATCCCTCCAGCATGTCCTGGGTCTTCCCTGGGGCCTCCTCCCAATGGGACGTGCACGGAACACCTCTCCAGCGAGGCGTCCAGGGGGCATCCGGAAAAGATGCCCGAGCCACCTCAACTGACTCCTTTCGATGTGGAGGAGTAGCGGCTCGACTCCGAGCTCCTCCCGAGTGACCGAGCTCCTCACCCTATCTCTAAGGGAGCACCCAGCCACCCTGCGGAGGAAACTCATCTCGGCCGCTTGTACTCGCGATCTTGTTCTTTCGGTCATGAGCCAAATCCCATGACCATAGGTGAGGATCGGAACGTAGATCGATCGGTAAATCGAGAGCTTTGCCCCCCTACTCGGCTCTCTCTTCACCACGACGGTCCGATACAGCGACCGCATCACTGCAGATGCTGCACTGATCCGTCTATCGATCTCACGCTCCATCCGTCCCTCACTCGTGAACAAGACGCTGAGATACTTAAACTCCTCCACTTGAGGCAGGAATGTTCACAGTTCTGGAATAAGGTTCACTGTTGAGGAAATGAGGTTCACTGTTCAGAAATTGTTCACAGCTCATGAATATCTTCAGACGTCAGGTGCTGTGCATCTTGTTCCAATTAAGTTCCAATTAAGCTGAACTTGACTTTAGAAACAGCTTGGAAAGTTCTTAGTGGTTCAGTATTAGCGTTCATACAGTTCTTGGAAATAATCCTTGGTTGTGCACAGTCACTAACAGAAGCAAGGTGAGAACAGGATCTCAGACATGCAGGGACTTAGCTGAACATGGCAGAGCTGTGTGCTCTGAGGCAGAGTGCAGATGAGTTCCAAAGTGACATCGTGCAGAGGGTGTGCAGAAGTTCCATGCGCAGGAGGGCGTCTGGAAACATCAAAAGATCAACAAGCTCTAATATGGAAATTAGAGATGGCCAAGTTACCTTGAGATGAGCTGTGGAAAGCTCAGACTTCATGCTGACATTCTGGCGAGGTCAAGGTCATGGATTGCCCATGGAGCACCAACATGTAGAATCCGGCACTGACTGAGCTCAAAGCCGGGGTTTACTGTAAGTAATCACATCCTGAGGGTCTTTCAGTTTTGCCATGTTTTTTTTTTTTTTTTTTTTTAACAAATGAAAAAAAAGATATATTTCCAAATACACATTTATTTCTGAAAACTGACACACTAGTTACAAATCAGAAATTTGTGTTTGTGGATCACAAAACACGTGTCCTAATCAAGGAATATTTGTAAATTGCCCTCTGTGCAATTGCGGGTATGACAGTCTTGTTTCTTGTGAATCGCGAGCCGTTTGTGGATTTGTGCAGTTTTGCACTGAGAATGTCTCCATATTACGTAAGTGCGCAACACGATGAATGCGTCTGTTCGATGATCCACAAATTCTGAATCACTTAAAACATAATTTTCAGTTTTGCAAATGCCTTTATTTTACAAATGAAAGACAATATATTTACAGACAGACATGTATTTGTAAAACCCAACCCAACACAAATCAGAAATTTGTGTTTGTGGATCACAAAGCATGTGTATAAATCAAGGGATATTTGTAAATCACCCTCTTCGCATTTGCAAGTATTAATGAGAGAACTTTAAGTCCATACCCTTATACTAGCAATGCTTTTGTATAAATACAGGACATATAATGGTAAATATGGCAATATGATTGCAATTCATGATATATTCACAGTATTCCCATTGTGTGATGGCACCATGGTGGCACACCACCAAGTATCACTCTTTTGTGTCGGTCCGCCGTCATCAAAGTGCCGGCTATTCATGACACATTTTTATTTTTATTTGCTTCCCCTTCTTTTACCTCTAACCGTAACCACAGTGTAAGTGTGTACCCTCCCAAAACGTTAACCATGACCCCCCAGATCCCTCCATATCACCCTACATTCTGTACCACCGTCACAAAATTTGTGCCCCCATTATGAAAAACACCCCATTTTCATACTCCAGTCACAAACCCATAGGTTAATCTACTTTTGGTAGCACAGTTCCACAAGCTGTCATGAGACTGGGCTGGAACAAACAGTAAGCATGCTTCTCACCCAAGTGAAATGTTCCAAGTTTGCCTGATGCCCATTCACCTTAGACAGGTAGAGTTGTGTTGGAAAATCAGATCAACATGTGGATCCCATGCCAAATGCCCTCTGGTGGCCCAGAGCAGATGAGATTCAATGCACATTAACAACTGCAATTAAATTCTACAGAAGTGATTACTTAGAAAAGAGAACATGCCTATGTTAATTTAGCAGAAAAATGCTGTTAGACTTATATTTTAACTAGAAGCACTCAGAGAGTGCAAACCTCGGCCAAGGCCATAGGGTCACTGACCCTAAAGAGATTTCCTCCTTGGCACAGTGATCTATTCAACAATTCAGTGTTACAACCAAAACTATGATACATACACTTTTCATTCCTGTATATTTAACATCCTTGACCATGAAAACATGCCAATAGAACTTGGAATCACTTTTATATCTTTATTAGTTCAGTGGTTATTGTATAAAAACGATTTTTCGGCAATGGCGTTTTCTTCTGGATCTAGCTCCATAGCATTTGAAGCTATATCAAATCTGATGACACCTTACTGAATCAGTACAGATTCAGCTACAATTTGGTGTTAGTTGTGCATTTCTAGCTTCATTTGTCACCTCACACTGACACATTTTCTATTTTCCCTATATTTTTGCATATTCGGGTACACCAGATCCGTAATCCGGATCCGATCATCACCAAACTTTCTTGTTTGATAGAATATTTGACTATGTTACACCCTAATTTTTTTCAAGCCTTTCTGCCTTGTTTTTGTGGAGTTAGAAACTAGAATGTCAAAATTCCCCCTATCCCGCAATGGTGAAGAATCCTTTAAAAAAAATTCCTGGATCCGGATCGTGATCCGGATCACCACTAAAATTTAATCACTTGTTCTGCTTGTCATTTCCAACCACTCCACAAAATTTCATCAAAATCTGTTCAAAACTTTTTGAGTTATCCTGCTGACAAACAGACAGACAAACAAACAAACAAAACGCGACCAAAAACATAACCTCCTTGGCGGAGGTAATAATTATAGAAATAATTCATGGAAAAATAAATGTATGAGCTTCAACAAGTAATATTTGTGATCCAACTGATTCTGAGGCTTAGTAAATCACTTTCTAGACTGATTAACTGTGGCCCAATTCACTGTGCCCCGGGTGCATGTGACACATGAGTCATGTTATCAAATAGCTGATAGTCTGGAGAAGACATAACACACGCTCATTAGTTGGACGGGGTAGTCTTCTAACTAATAACAATTTCTGGGCCACCTTTCCTCTGTTGTGAGAAATAAATACAAAGACACTAACATCCAAAAAATTTACTTTGATAGGAAAAACTGACTTCACTTGCCACTTAGTTTTACCCTTAATGTATCCAAAAATAAAATGCTAATTTATATGGGGATGTCTTTATGCATAAAAATATGGCATAACTGCTGCAAATACATATGTAGTTTTGCAGATATGGCTACTGATTCACTGTGCCCCTTGGTTGACTATGCACTAGTTTCCCTTGCTGTTATGACTTACAGTCATAAGAAGTATGTACCACAATGCAGCAGCTGAGGTAAAGCTACAGTGGGTAGGATTTAGGAGTGTTTGCAGCATGGTTACCAGTTATTGTAACCAGAACTTCTACTGGGTTAGCCAGTATTAGTGGCATCAGTTGATAAACACCACCTTACGCGGTAACTATTCAGCAATTTTCCATAGACAGTGGTAGGATAGTACTGTGTGCAGTATTTATTAAACTGGACATACAACAGACAGAAGTGCCAAAAGCATAAAAAAATACAGCTTTCAGTGTCATTGCTACTCAGAGGAGCCATGATGGATTGTGAATTTGGAGTACGTGGGGTTTGTATGTCTTGTCGAGAACAAATTATGACTTCACTGGCTGTTCCTGTGAGTGCATAACTGAGAAATTTTGACCTCTGAGTACAAATGGAATGCACCAATACTTACTGTATGCACCGCATTTCACAATTTGCAGTGTGTCCCCTTAGAGTGCACCTGGAGGAATCAGTGGTTGTACTGGTTGCTAGTGCGGGTCTGAGGACCCCCAGTTTTGTGAAATGGAAAATCATAGATCTTGCTTATCACAAGAGAAAGCAAGGAAGCATGAAAAGCAAAAATGTGAAAGAAAAACTGATGAGCATCATGACCAGAGATGGCATTATGCAATCTGCAACCTCACCACTAGAGGACACTAAATCCTACACACTGTAGCTTTAAGTTATGGTATGTAATGTAGTTTTGGTCCTGTATAATCTGCAGTTGCCATTATGACACCTTCACAGTAGTGATCGAGGTGTTTCCAGTGAGCAAAGATTAAGTTTTGACCAGATATGTCGACACACACACACACACAGGTGGTGACGCACAAAGGCTATGAATATGTTGGTAAGAAGCTAGAAGCACTCAAAGAGTGCAAACCTCTGCCAAGGCCATAGGGTCACTGACGCTAAAGAGATTCCCTCCTTTGCACAGTGATCTATTCAACAATTCAGTGTTACAACCAAAACTATGATATATGCACTTTTCTTTCCTGTATATTTGACATCCTTGACCATGAAAACATACCACTAGAACTTGGAATCACTCGTATGTCTTTATTAGTTCAAAAGTTATTGTATAAAAATGATTTTTCAGTAATGGCAGTTTTCTTCTGGGTTTCTTCTGCTCCGTTGGAAGCATTACAGGACAAGTTTGAACATGCCCAGCTGTTAAACAATTTCTCGGATATTCACTCGACTGAAAGCCATCGAAAACCGCCTGAATCTTACGAATGGTTATCAACACGGAGGTGTTTTGCTGTGGCGCGGCGCCATGAGCGGCACGTCTTTCATTACAAAGTCTCCTTTAACAGTGGAATGTCCGGATAAACTGCTGATCCCGACCTCTTCTGAGACTTCTCTGTTCTCTCACGACGTCCTCGGTCAACAGAGGCTTAAATTTGGAAATTTTCAGCTTGAAACAGGCTGGTGACGGCGGCTCGGCGCCCGGCGCGCCCTGCGGCTCCGTGGGGAGTCCTTAAAGCAACAGTAACATTTTGTGAATAAAGCACATTCACTTTTGATGATCCAACATGTACCAAATCAGTCGGCAGTCAGTACTGTTTGTACTGATTGATATAGTTCAATGCATAAGGTTTTTAAAACACCTGCAAGAACATCCTCAGAGGAGGTAAGGAGATAATTCATGATTATTCATTCAGAAAAAAAAAAAAATGTTGCCTTTTCTTTTGCATAGCTTCAACAAATCAAGAGGCAGTTCTTTGAATTGTATAAAACATAATAAATGAATAAACTATGAATTGGTTGTAGGAGATTAAAGAGCAAATGTGCTTGTTTTCTTAAACATTGTCATGTGTTTCTCTGTGGAAATCTGGCAACACTGGTAGTGATGCTAAAAGGCTCCCATAAAAGTGTCACTGCTAGGCACCATTATGACATAATTCCAGTTAAAGAATCTTCTTAAATGACCATCGCTCAGTAAAGAAAAAGCTGCAATGCAGAAGGACAAATCTTAAAATTATTCCCAGAATCCAACACCAACAGTTTTGATAAATTAGCTGCTTAAGCTTCGTTGCTTTTGTATGTTGGCAGTGAGGGAACAGATGGCACATTCTACTGCTTTACCAACAGAGGAATGTTTGATATCTGAATCTAAATTCTTTCAAATGACTGGTCTGTCCCTATATACGGAAATAAACAGAAACAGCAGTTGGGAAAACTTTGCTCATCCATCATTGATCTGTGAGAGTAATAAATACCTGAAAACTTTGTGTCATTCCGGATGTTGATGGTTGAAGATAACAAACACTGGCGACAACAAAGTAAATGGGTGCACCAATGTAGAAGCAAGTTTTGACACAGCTTGCCTACTAGGGAAAACATATTTTTGCCTAAGTGAAGGCATATGGTACGCTCTCGATCCAACAACAAGATGCCATGTCACCTTGCTAGCCACCTGTAACCGGTGACCGGTCAACAGGGATGATTTTTAAGGTGATACACAGGCTGACATACATATTACTTCCTGTTCTAATTATCCCAAAGGCCATATGCTCATCTTGTTGACCTTTCAGGTGTCCGACGGCACGTCACACACTGTCACCACGACCAGGCAAGTGTGAAGTGCAACCGGCCAGCGGTCAAGAGCACGAAGGCTTTTCAAAAACCCGGAGCTGAAACCAAACTTGGGCCATTGCATTGCATTCGCTCTCCACTGCCTTCCTTTATTCTCCCTCACTACTTTTCTGATGCCACGCACGTCCCGATGAGCGACAGCGATTTGCATGATGTGATCGGTCCCTGCTTACTTGCAGCTCTTTTCTGAATGCGTACATGTGCGCTGGCGGCTGTCTCTATCTGGGTGTGTTTGTGAGCGTTAACGTGTGCAGGCCGACTGCCACCCAGCTTAAGCTGTGAGGGAAGGGGACAGAAGAAAAAAAAAATTAAAAATGCTTTGAGCCTATAGATTTCTCAGTGCAATCAGGCAAATATGCTCAAATGCATGACAGGCACAGCACGTCACTCGGAATGCATCTTTAATTCCGTCTGAGGTTTGGGTGTTGTAGCTGTGCTGAGGTAAGGCATGCTGTTGTTGGGGACAAATGAGGCCAAGTAGGCTAGCACACATTTGTCACATCAAGTGAGGAGGAAGATGGTAATCAGCAAACCTGCTTTCCAGCCCGAGAAGTGTTCAAGGACACTTTTGTAAATATCCAAAAAGCAAAACATCCAACGGGGAAACATCCTAAACACTCTGAGTTCGGCTTGTGTATGCCTTACTTATTAAATTGCAAGTGTTGTGATGCATGTGTACCTCATTTTTCTCCGCTGCTAAATTATACAGCAAGCAAGTGAGCCAACACTTATTCTTTTTTAGGCATGAAAAATGTAATCACAAGTCACGCCGTATGTTTTTTTTTTCCAAGTTTCTGTAAATTATACTTGGGGATCATAACTGAACATTAGCAGGTCAACTGCTTGTGTGATACATGGCCAATGCGGGCCTTTCATAGCATTAATGTATGTACGCCATTACCAGAGAGAGTGACAGTTATCAGGATGAAGGTGGGTAATGACAGAGCTGGTAAAACAATCAGTCAAGGTTTCACATGTGTTAATTAAATGGAAGAAAGCACAACCTATTCCTCACTGGGAAGAGCAGAAATCGACACCCACTGATAATTTAATGTGTTAAATCAAACCGCTATGCCAATTTATGTCTCATTATTATTGATTCAAACACAATTAACACTTAGTATCAGAGGTGTCAAGTATCGAAGTACAAATACTTCGTTACTGTACTTAAGTACACTTTTTAGGTATCTATACTTTACTCCATTACTTATTTTTCTGCCTACTTCTGACTTCTACTCATTACATTTTCACACAAGTATCTGTACTTTCTATTCCTTACATTTTTAAAACAAACAGCCTCATTACTCTTGGCTTCAGTTTAATGTTATATATATATATATATATATATATATATATATATATATATATATATATATATATATATATTTCACGTCATGTACGCCTGTAATCAACTTTTCGGCTTTGCTTTGAACCGTGTACCAATCGAAGCAGTGGTTTGCAGATTGAAGCAATGCTTCGACCTATTGCTTCGTTTATTCTTTCTTTGTTTCGCTTAATTTGACCTAAAACCCTAAAGAGCATACTTCTTTGAGTATTATTTACCTTTTCTATGTTAAACCGACCTGTTATGGTCTTCTGAAACAGTTGATAGATGTATTTATAACTTAAAAACGGGAGCGACGCTAACGCATTAGCATGTCTATGGCATTTTCAATGTTAAAACTTAGCATTAAGCAATTGCAGCTCTCATCACCTTCGGGTGCATTTGTTTTCAAATTGTAATATTTCTTAAATTTATTTTTGTTTATATATTAATAATCTAATGATTATTATATACAATGTTAGAGAAAGAGGCAAAAAGAACCTGAATAGAAACACAACAGAAAATATAAAAGCAACTAACAATGAACATACATAAATACATACATACATAAATAAGTGTTTCCTGTGAACACCTAGTGACTCTTACACCTCCACTTCATCCCTGTCTTATTTAATGACAGTTTGTTTCGGTCAAACCATATTTTCAGTTTGTTAATTTCTTCATTTTCTCCAGAACTATTTGCTAAACTAGAAAACTGCTGCATCCTAGTAAGAGCAGAATACTACTGGAATGAATTTGAATAAGGAAAGTTGTGGGGTTTTTTTGTTTGTTTTGTTTTTTTCCTCCTTCACTAAATGGATGCTGCACTCACTGCAGTTTATTGTCTGGAATAGTCCCAGATTGCATTTCAGAGCTTCTAGAATTGAAACATTTTCGTGCAGGTGGTGTTGGGGGGTAATTTTGGGTTTTGGGTCTTGGGCCACATGTAGAACGAATCAGTTTTTAAATTGCTTTCAATTCATATAGTGGCATCTACCTTTTTTTTTTGTTTGTTTTTTTTAAAGGTTACTTTATACTTTTATACTTTAAGTAGGTTTTGGAGCACATACTTTTTCACTTTTACTTGAGTAAAAAGGTCAAGTTGAACTTCAACTTTTACCAGAGTGTTTTTAAACTGCAGTATCTATACTTCTACTTAAGTAACAAATGTGTGTACTTTGACACCACTGCTTAGTATGTAAATCCTTTCCAGGCCATTGAGGCCGATCAGCTGAGTACTGATCTCCTTTTGAGAGCATGACACAGACTCCACCTAGACAGGATGATAGTCATTTGCAGTTTACTCCTAGGTTGAAGCCATGGCCCATTTACTGTTGGGTAGTTTGGGACAATGACGCAAAAGGAAAGCAGCTTCAAGTGGATGCAGCTGGAGTCAAACCTCCAGTCTTGACATTGGTAGTGCAACTTCAATTACACAGAACCACCTGGTCTTGAAAAGTGGCAAATTTTGGTAATGTTGTCTGTGTACACCATGATACTGGAGCTACAACAATACAACATGTGGTTGTAGTCTACATATTTAGCATTAACACACTGGGGTCTATAGATGCACAGGCATGATCAGATCAACTTCTTGCCATACTTCTATAAATACCCCATTGGCCCATCAGATGGCCGAGGGCTCTCTACGCAAAATTCTCTCTGAAAGGGGGGGATGCATGAGCATGGCCAATATCATGTACATCGACATGCCAATTTCAATAAAATGTCTAATTTCATCATGTTTAAAATAAGCCACGCACTATCCCTACATTGAAACTTGGTGGTGGCAGCATCATGCTGTGGGGATGTTTGTAAGCGACATGAACTTAAAGACTAGTCAGGATTGAGAGGACGTTAAATGCAGCAATGTAAAGAGACATCCTGCTCCAGAGAGTTCTTGACCTCAGAATAGAGTCATGGTTTGTCTTTAAGCAGGACAATGGCCCTAAGCCCAAAGCCAAGATATCAAAGGAGTGGTTTGAGGACAACTATGTGAATGTCCTTGAGGAGCCCAGCCAGAGGCCAAACCTGAATCTGACTGAACATCTTTGGACAGATCTAAAATTGGCTTTGCACTGATGCTCCCGATCAAACCTGATGGAGCTTGAGAGGTGCTGCAATGAGGAATGGGCAAAACTGCCCAAAGATAGGTGTGGCAAGCTTGTGGCATCATATTCCAGAAGACTAAAGTTTAGAAGACTAAACATTTTGTGCAGACTATCCAGATTATTTTGGAGGTCTAATATTTTAAAATGAAGCCTTCTAATTCTAAGACCCAAAATCCTCCTAAGGTAACTGTGCTGGATCTTTTCTGCTGTGTGACCTGCTTCTAGTGCCTTTTGCTTCATGCATTTGGGAATAACATTGTTTTGTTTGCATCTCAGGTTAAATCTTAAGTAGTTTCTAAAGTTAGCTACCTTTTTAGCAGTCTTTTCCAGCTTACGTGCCAGTGCCAGGGCCTCATGCCCACAGTTGGTCGCAATGTTTCTGTGTAGGCTCTCAATTGTCCAGGTGGTTTCCATAGTAGAGAAGCTTGAATCTTAGACTGGACTGGGTTGCTTGATGCGAGGATGCTTCGCTTCAAATCGCAGAAGCTTCCTCAGCTAAAATTCTAGCTCTAGAAGTCTGACTTCTGTCTGACTCTTGTAGAGAAGAATAAAACAGAAGCCAACAAAAGCTGGAGTTTTAAACCTAACCAGACCCCTCCTACTGAGAGGCAGACTGCTATAGGCTAGTGCCTAAACAATAGCTCTAATTAGCACCTATTGTGCTCTAGTTTTATGTCTGTTTTTTTTTTTTTTTTTTTTCAGGACAACCTGAACTTTCAGAATATGTATGTTTTTGTTGTGTTTTATGAGTGTAATAAAAGTTTACAGTCAAAAACAGGCAAGGAAAAATAAAGCGAAAAATAATTTTTAACACACATTTATTCAAAACACACAGCAAACTATAATAAACAACTGTTTTGACACTTTATAAAGGTAATTTGAGGTCTTGTGTGAAAGACTGTACAAAAAAAGGTTCAAACAATAAATACAAATGTACATTTTGAACAATATATACAAAATGTTCAATGTGTTATGTTTAATCACATACTCATGGTAAAAAAAAAAATGTATTAAACACCACAAACACAAGATATTTAATGTTCAAACTGATAAACTTTATTGTTTTTGTGCAAACATTTGCTCATTTTGAAATGGATGATGCAACATATTTCAAAAAAGCTGGGACAGTGGTATGTTTACCACTGTGTTACATCAACTTTCCTTCTAACATCACTCAATAAGCGTTTGGGAACTGAGGACACTAACTGTTGAAGCTTTGTAGGTGGAATTATTCCCCATTCTTGCTTGATGTATGACTTCAGTTGTTCAGCAGTCCGGGGTCTCTGCTGTGGTATTTTGTGCTTCATAATGTGCCACACATTTTCAGTGGGTGACAGGTCTGGACTGCAGGCAGGCCAGTCTAGTACACGTACTCTTTTACTACGAAGCCACACTGTTGTAACACGTGCAGAATGTGGCTTGGCATTGTCTTGCTGAATTAAGCAGGGACGTACCTAAAAAGACATCCCTTGGATGGCAGCATGTGTTGCTCCAAAACCTGGATGTTGTCATGCCCCGCCCTGATCTAGGCTTTATTAGTGCACCTTCATCTGCCCCAGCTTTGGTTTATTAGTCATTTTCATCATGTGTTTATTCTACATCCTAATTTTGCTTTGTCACTTTCTTTCTTTGTTACTTTTATACTTTGGCCATGTTTCAGTTCTGTTCTTGTTTTGTTCTATCAGTCTGTGTTGTCATGGTTTATCATTTAGTTATCGTTTGCCTATTTTTGCTGTTCTCATTTCTGTTTGCACTTTGTCAGGTTTTGTTTCTGTTCTACTTAGAGTTTATGTCTGCCTGTTCCAGTTTAGTTTTGTCATTGTTTTAAATTTCTTATAATTCTCTGATCAGTTTTTCTGTAGTTTATTTTCTGGTTTGCTTTTTCTGTCCTTTTCTGTCCTGTTTGAGTTTATTTTATTATAAGTGTTCATGTTAGTAATTCTCTTCACTTCTCATGTACACCTGGGTCTCATCCTGTCTTTGTCTGCACTTATTTCAGTTCTCACACCGAGCTTCATTGATATCACAGTCTCCCTCGGATCACCGCACACTTGCCCTGCACTTCACATCACTGCACTTGCCTCATGTCTTTGTCTTTTACTCTCACTCTTGGCACCTGCTGATGCATCTTTGTACCCTACATCACTTCACTTTGTGCACCCTCTTCCTCCCCATCTTGCCCTGTGTTAAGTCTTCGTTTACTAGCCACGCCCCCTTCTCGATTGTTCCTCACGTGCACCTTGTTAAATCTTGTCTTATTTAATCTCCTCACTTTTCCACTTTGCATCTATCCGTTTCAAATGAGCTCGGGCCCAGAGAAGGCGGCGGCGTTTCTGGATGCTGTTGATGTATGGCTTTCGCTTTGCATGGTAGAGTTTTAACTTGCACTTGTAGATGTAGCGACGAACTGTGTTAACTGACAATGGTTTTCTGAAGTGTTCCTGAGCCCACGCGGTAAGATCCTTTACACAATGATGTCGCTTTTTAATGCAGTGCCGTCTGAGGGATCGAAGGTCACGGGCATTCAGTGTTGCTTTTCAACCTTGCCACATGCATGTAGAAGTTCTCCAGATTCTCTGAATTTTCTGATTATATTATGGACTGTAGATGATGGAATACCTAAATTCCTTGCAATTGAACATAGAGAAACATTTTTAAACTGCTGGACTGTTTTTTTTTTTTCATGCAGTTGTTCACAAAGTGGTGATCCTCACCCCATCTTTGCTTGTGAACGGCTGAGACTTTTGGGGATGCTCCTTTTATACCCAATCACGAGTGTCCTCAGTTGCCAAATGCTTATTGAGTGTTGTTAGAAGGAAAGGTGATGCAACACAGTGGTAAACATACCACTGTCCCAAGTTTTTGAAACGTGTTGCAGGCATCCATTTCAAAATGAGCAAATATTTGCACAAAAACAATAACGTTTATCAGTTTGAACATTAAATATCTTGTCTTTGTGTTGTATTCAATTCAATATAGGTTGAAGAGGATTTGCAAATCGTATTCTGTTTTTATTTACATTTTACACAACTTCCCAACTTCATTGGAATTGGAGTTGTACAACTCAGGGTGACTTACAGCGGTAGACCTCGTATGAGTGTACCACAAAACATTGTGCCAACAGGCAAGCGTGCACGATGCCGCTGCAATGTTTTGTGCACACGACGGTGTCTTTCAAGCAGGACCACAGTGCACGCTGCTGCATCTGCTCACACTGTGTTCCATGGGACGAGGTGCACCACATTTCACTGCTGATGTGGAGGAAAGTAAAATAAAAACCAGCTGTATATTTAGTATCACTGGGTTCATATAAATAATACATGAAAGGGGATGCAATACAGAATCTTGCGGTTAAATAACCTAGGTTAAATAAAAATTTTAAAATACCACTGATTTGAACCCGCATGCTCTGATTACCAGACAGAAACTTCACCACTGCGCTACAATCACTGTCTTGTAACAGGAGCATGAAATGGCTGAAATCAACAAGCAGATAAACATATTTTCTAAAAAAAAGAGAAAAAAAGCGCTGTGATAACTCACCAAACGGCATTTGTTACATCGTTTTTCTGCTGATTCGTGACTGAAAATGGTGTATTTGTCATACTGTTGGCCTGTCCTCGTCCTGCGGCACGCTGCTCACAGCCCGACATGCGTGTCCTGTCAGACGTGACATTCAGATCACCTGCTGCATGTCCAAAGGGACGGAAAGTCCGTTTCTCCTCCGACTGCAAAAGCGATATATGTTTTTATGTATTTCCACACAAGCGCACACACATGCACAGATGTGTTGGGGGGGGGGGGGGCACTGATGACAGTATGAATGGCCACACATTTTCTAAGTGCCATGTGAGCGGTGTTCAATGTTCATGCGTGTGAGTTGGAATTTGGCCAACACCTGCCACATGAGGGTTCGATGGGCTCTTACAGGACACACTCTGTCTTTCAGCTGCTGGTGTGTGCAAATAGTTGTAACAAGGTGTACGAGGCATTAGAAGAAGCAACGATTCTTCACATTTTGCATATGATTCCTGCTTCATGCGCAATTTTATGTGCAAATCAACCAAATTCGCACTATGTTTGAAGGGGCCTTAAGAGTGATCCAGAAAGTTTCTGTAAAATGGTAAATGGACTGCATTTATATAGCGCTTTTCCATCTGCATCAGACGCTCAAAGCGCTTTACAATTATGCCTCACATTCACCGCGATGTGAGGGTGCTGCCATACAAGGCGCTCACTACACACCGGGAGCAATAGGGGATTAAAGGCCTTGCCCAAGGGCCCTTAGTGATTTTCCAGTCAGGTGGGGATTTAAACCCATGATCTTCTGGACTCAAGCCCAACACCTTAACCACTAGACCATCACCTCACCACCCCCTGTGAGGAGGTGTCATTGATCCAGTTGCTAGGTATGACGCAGTCTTCTAAAAGTTGTGTTTGGTTATCACAAAAAAGGAAAGAGAAAAAACAAAAACAAATGCACTCTGCGCTCCTAGTTATGAATGGACAGTATTAAGAAATATGTAATTATGGCATGATGATGAAACAACTTCAATATGTTTTACGTACTTTGACATGCCGAGTATTATATTGGTTGGCTTATTGTTATGTTTACTCTCCATGCTGGTAATTGTACTACTTAATGTATTTGGTAAGAATGGCAGTCAGAGACTCAGCTCTCAGCATTTCCTGTGACTGCTGGCATCCTTATAAAAAGCAGTTTAATTTGGCAGAATGACAAAACAACAAATGGAATGGATAAAAAATAACTAGAAAGCCCAACTGGACAGAACAGCAGTGCCTGCTGTTGTCATAGCTCGTGGAGGAGAATAAAGGATTTTTAAGAGGAAAATTGGGTTCTGGGATAATGGCATAAGGGAAGAGGCAGACTTGGTAAGGCATAGCCCAACAAATCAATGCGTCGTTCCCTCTCCTTGTGTGCACAAGCGCTGAGTGTTAGAAGCACTGGTACTGTATGTGCTGCAATTCAAAAAATAACTTGCTCAGTGAACATAAATATACATTAGGTAAAGTATTTCCACCTAAGTAAAATGTGTTAAGCTAGCCACAAACAATTTTGTTGAGTGACCCAAGTGTAAATTTATTGGGTCAGCATGATGAATTTGTGTTGTTGTTACCTAATTACCATGGTTTAGGCCAGCTACATTTGTAAGGGTAAATGTAACAAAAATAAAAAGTAAGTATATTCGGCTGCTCCATTGTTTGCGCTTGAGGTCCCCACAGCAAATCTGAGGTGGACCTGCATGTTGAATTGGCACAGGTTTTACACCAGATGCCAATCCTGATGCAACTCCACATTACATGGAGAAATGTGGCAGCGGTGGGATTGAAACCGGGAACATTTTATATTGAAACCAAGTGCAGTAACCACTTGGCCACCACCCCTGCCCTGTAAGTAGTTACAACTACTTTTAAAATAATACATCTACATGTCAACTTAACTTTGTTATGTTGGATCAGCACAATTTATGCGTATCGACCTAGGATTTGATTTAGTGACCCCGTACGCAAACAAGTGAACAGCCAAAGCGACTTACTGTTTTTTTTTATTTATTTGTAACACTTACCCTTACAAACCTAGTTGTCCTGCCCCATGGTAAATAAGTAATAGTAACACAAATTTACCATGTTGACCCAACACATTTACATTTAGGTCACTCAGCAAAATTGTTTCTGGCTATGTTACTGCATCAAACAATGTTTTGGCCAATTTGTGGATTTTTACAGGCTTTCTTGTAATTTACTGATAAGACAAAATACATCCATTAATGCTGTCCATTGACTGGCTGAAAGCAGCGGTCCTCATGTGGAGTAAATTCACACATAGAGTAAATATAAAGTCTTACCTGTGTCAGACATGAGCCGATTCATGGCACAAACATGATAGGACACAAATGCACAACTCACAATGCAGGCTTAGAAGCAGGAGAAACGCTTTATCTGGTAAATGAGTAAGGGTTCGGTACAGAGGTGGTCAAACAGCCGAGCAGACAAAACAGGCAGTAGTTGGCAGAGATGTGATCCAAAAAACAAGCAGAGTTCTCAAACATGGCAAGGCAGGGTGCAATGGCAAGGATAAAAGCGAGGTCAAAACAAAGCAAGGATGTAACATGGGCGGACAAAAGAACAGGATTGTGGAAGGCTGGTAAGTGAATAAAAAATCAAAAAACTGGCAGTGAGGGGGAAAACACAAAGGGCTTTCAAAGAACCAGTGGTAATTAGGGAACAAGACACAGGTGCGGGAGAACAATCTGGATGGGGGTTTGGCAGGATGACTCAAAGATGAGGGAAGACAGGAGGCAATAGACTGCAGTAAGACAGAGCAGAAAAAAAAATTGTAATGAAGATGAGCGAAGCTGGTGCAAGATGCACTGAGACAAATGCAAAGTGAACAGAACCTGACAAGACAATCAAGGTCAAAATGTTGATCAAGATGATCAAAATAGAATACCAAATCCAAAGATGAACAAAATCCAAGTGTTAATAAATAAGGAATAAAATAAAGAAGACTTAATATGAAAGAAGAAATAATTAACCATAAAACAAATGTAAGTACTGAAAAGACAGCAACAACCAAAATAAAGGCTCAGATAAACAAGACTGCAACTCAAACATGGCCAAAGGAAGATAAACAGATTATTCAACATGTGAACAAAAAAAAAAACAAAACAAACAGGTGATTCAACTAATGATTATCCAAAGGGGATAAAAAAACAACAAAACAACAACAACAAAAAAACAAAGGCTGGACACAAACTAGAACAGAACCCGACTTATGACTAAAGTATGATAAAGAGAAAATACAACCCCAATTCCAATGAAGTTGGGACATTGTGTAAAATGTAAATAAAAACAGAATACAATGATTTGCAAATCCTCGTCAACCTATATTCAACTGAATACACCACAAAGACAGCATATTTAATGTTCAAACTGATAAACTTTATTGTTTTTGTGCAAATATTTGCTCATTTTGAAATAGATGCCTGCAACACATTTCAAAAAAGCTGGGACAGTGGTATGTTTACCCTGTGTTACATCACCTTTCCTTCTAACAACACTCAATAAGCATTTGGGAACTGAGGACACTAATTGCTGAAGCTTTGTAGGTGGAATTGTTTCCCATTCTTGTTTGATGTACGCTTCAGTTGTTCAACAGTCCGGGGTCTTCGTTGAAGAAAAATGATCTGTAAATATTTGAATTCATTCTTACGCTGAAGAAATGTTCTTCTGTGACACCGGAACTTTGTTCCACAGTTGCTCTGCCAGATCATGGTTTCTGCACCACAGCTACAGCGCTTAGTGTGGCTGTCCAGGCCAATTCGTGAGCGGCTCAGTCTGCTACAGGTGTAATCCATTGGTTGGGTGTCGATGGTGCTGTCATTTGAAAAATACATTTTATATATATATATATATATATATATATATATATATATATATATATATATATATACAGTGAGTAAAATAAGTATTTTAACACCCTGCGGTTTTGCAAGTTCTCCCACTTAGAAATCATGGAGGGGTCTGAAATTTTCATCTTAGGTGCATGTCCACTGTGAGAGACATAATCTAAAAAAAAAAAAAAAATTCAGAAATCACAATGTATGATTTTTTTAATAATTTATTTGTATGTTACTGCTGGAAATAAGTATTTGAACCCCTACCAACCAGCAAGAATTCTGGCTCACACAGACCTGTTAATTTTTATTTAAGAAGTCCTCTTATTCTGCACTCTTTACCTGTATTAATTGCACCTGTTTGAACTTGTTACCTGTATAAAAGACACCTGTTCACACACTCAATCAGTCACACTCCAACCTGTCCACCACAGCCAAGACCAAAGAGCTGTCTAAGGACACCAGGGACAAAACTGTAGACCTGCACAAGGCTGGGATGGACTACAGGACAACAGGCAAGCAGCTTGATAGAAGACAACAACTGTTATGATTATTTATTAGAAAGTGGAAGAAACACAAGATGACTGTCAAGCTCCCTCAGATTCCATGCAAGCTCTCACTTTGTGGGGTAAGGATGATTCTGAGAAAGCTCAGAACTACACATGAGAACCTGGTCAATGACCTAAAGAGAGCTGGGACCACAGTCACAAAGATTACATTAGTAACACATGATGCTGTCATGGTTTAAAATCCTGCAGGGCAGCAAGGTCCCCCTGCTCAAGCCAGCACATGTCCAGGCCAGTTTAAAGTTCACCAATGACCTTCTGGATGATCCAGAGGAGGCATAGGAGAAGGTCATGTCGTCAGATGAGACCAGAATAGAGCTTTTTGGAATCAACTCCACTTACCATGTTTAGAGGATGAGAACATCCCCAACAAAACCATCTCAACCGTGAAGCATGGGGGTGGAAACATCATACTCAAATTTTGGCCACATTTAAGTAGATCGTACCCTTGTTTTACGCAAACAATGCTTAAAATGTGTGCACATTATAATAAAATGAGTGCACAATATAATAAAACGTGCGCACAATATAATAAAATAAGCACACAATGTAATAAAACAAGCGCACAATATAATAAAACGTGCTCACAATATAATAAAACGTGTGCACATTCTCTCCACATGCAAAACATTTTGTGATGACACTTCAAGGGCTCCTTATTTATTCATGATTTGCAGCAAATTTATTTATGGTTCATGGATATTCATTTCATATCATTTAACCTTTATTTAATACTGAGTTCAAGACCTATTTCACAGGGGCAGTCTGTCCAAGAAGGCAGCAAACACAAGCAACAAACCAATGGACACAAAAGTTATTTTATAGGATATCCACAGTCTGCAGTGTGTCTCATGAAAGGTTTGTGGATAATTCATGATTTGCAGTAGATTCATGTTTTGGGGGTCAACAGCAGTCTTGAGAAATTTGTTCCTGTTGGAGATCAGTCCTGCAACCCTTCAGTGGACAACCCACTCAACCAATTAAGTTATGGCCACAACATAAAATGCAGCATAGACATGCTGGATTAATTAAAAGAAAAAAAAAATATATATATATATATATATATATATATATATATATATACAACCCCTGGCAAAAATTACGGAATCACCGGCCTCAGAGGATGTTCATTCAGTTGTTTAATTTTGTAGAAAAAAAGCAGATCACAGACATGACACAAAACTAAAGTCATTTCAAATGGCAACTTTCTGGCTTTAAGAAACACTATAAGAAATCAAGAAAAAAAGATTGTGGCAGTCAGTAACGGTTACTTTTTTAGACCAAGCAGAGGAAAAAAATATGGAATCACTCAATTACAACTCACAGAGAAACAGCTCGTATCAGCGGACCTCATCTATGTCGCAGGCATGATGGTTCACAAGCAAAGAGCGGAGGCATCGGTGGAGGCGGTTCATCCAGGCCCGAGGCGTCAGCTAGATCTGAGGCTAACAGCGGCTACGTCCGAGGCTAGCAGCGGCTACGTTCGAGGCTAGCAGCGGCTACATCCGAGGCTAGCAGCGGCTACATCCGTGGCTGGCGGCGGAGGCATCGGTGGAGGCGGTTCATCCAGGCCGAGGCATCGGTGGCGGCGATACATCCAGGCCCGAGGCGTCGGCTACATCCGAGGTTAACAGCGGCTACGTCCGAGGCTAGCAGCGGAGGCATCGGTGGAGGCGGTTCATTCAGGCCCGAGGCATCGGAGGCGGCGATACATCCAGGCCCGAGGCGTCGGCTACATCCGCGGCTAGCAGCGGCTACATCCAGGGCTGGCGGCGGCTACGACCGTGGCTGGGGCGGCTGTGAACGAGGTTAGCAACGGGGAGGGTTGGGGTGCGGCTACCGGACCTGTGGTGGTGGAGGCTACTGGTGAGAATTGTTTTTGTAATCAATAGTGGCCATACTGAGCCACGACAGTCGGCATGGCACCACCCAGGAAAACAGATAAACTCGAGGAAGATATAGAGGAGATAAAGACCTCATTAAACCATATATCAAAAGACATGTCTAATCTAGACAAACTGATGGTGGAAATTAAAGAACTCCAAAATCTGGTTAAAGAGAAGGACAAGATCATTAAGAAACTTGAGCAACGTGTAGATGAACTTGAACAATTTACTAGAAAAGATGACGTTATAATATCTGGACTAGAAACAAGGCATCGGACATATGCAAGGGTGGTGGATTCTGGTGGAGCCAGTGGGGAGGATGCACCACCTGAAGAAAGACAATCATTGGAACAACAAGTTACAAACTTTTTATATCAAAAAGGTGTTGTCATCCATCAAGACACAATATCAGACTGTTATACTATTCCAACTAAAGATAGAAAAAATAAACTATCTAACATTGTTATACGATTTACAAGCAGAAAATATAAATATGAGTTATTAAGACAGGCAAAGAATTTGAAAGGAACGAGTGTCTATATAAATGAGCATCTAACAAAAAAAAATGCAGATATTGCTAGGGAAGCAAGACTACTAAGAAAACAGAAACATATTGTTGCTACATGGGTCTGGAATTGTAGGGTGTGGATTAGAGTGAAAGAAGGAACAAACGGTATACAAATCAAAAACATGGAGGACCTTACGAAATACAGACCTGAATAGACAATCAAATATAACATCTGTTGGTAATTGGACCAACAAAAAATCAGATCAAACATGGAAACAGAGGATAAAATATATGACATAGACACTAATATTGATGAAAGTATATTTGACTTAAAAACGATTGGTTGTGAGTATTATACGGTAGAACAGCTGAATAGTGAAAAAATTGCAGAAGATACCCTGTCACTCATACATATAAACAGTCGAAGCTTGTATTGTAAAATGTCACAAATAAAAGATTATTTAAATCAGTTTAAAAATAGATTTAGTATTGTTGCAATCACTGAATCTTGGCTTAAAGATGATCTCATGGATGAAGTTCAAATGGAGGGATATGAGCTGTATTTTGTAAACAGAAGATATAAAAAGGCGGTGGTATTGCTCTGTATACAAAAACAGATCTGATGTGTACAATTGTTGAAGAAATGACAATTATGAATGATGTCATAGAAATTGTAACAGTGGAACTTGTACATGAAACATCTAAGAATATTTTAATTAGTTGTGTATACAGAGCACCAGATTCTTGTGTTATGAAATTTACAGATAAAATAATTGAATTATTCCATCAAATTAAAAACAAAACGCTTTTTATGTGTGGGGACTTTAATATTAACATAGAAAGCTCCAGCTGCCAAAGATTAAGTGATTTTGTGAATACAATGTATAGTTTGGGGTTATTCCCCTTGATAACAAAACCAACCAGAATTACATCGCAAAGTGCAACGGTAATTGATAATATATTTACAAACAGAACAGATGAAATTATCAAGAATGGGATCTTCATGACAGATATTAGCGACCATTTACCAATTTTTTCAATATTTAAATATAAAAATAGGTACAACAAAAAAACTGATATAAACTTTAAAAGAGATAAGTCAGTAAAAGCCTTAGAGGCATTAAAATATGACCTTAAAAATCAAAACTGGGAAGAAGTTTATGTCAGTGATGTTAATGTAGCATATAACTCATTTATGAAAATATTGATGAAATCATACAATAAAAATTGTAAATTAATTGAAATTAGTAAGAAAAGAGTAAATAAACCATGGCTGACAAAGGGAATAAAAAATGCTTGTGCAAAGAAAAACTATTTATACAGGTGCTTTTTAAAATTGCAAACAAAGGAATCAGAACATAAATACAAAAAATATAAAAATAAACTATTAACAATAATTAGGAAACAAAAAAAAGATTATTACAGTGAAAAACTAAATAAGAGTAAAGATAATATGAGGGTAACATGGGGAATTATAAAAAGTGTGATTGATAGTGATGGAACGAAAGAAACTATTCCAAATTACTTTGTTAAGGAAAATAAAGAGATATATGATATAAAAGAAGTTGCAAATGGGTTTAATGATTATTTTTCAAATGTAGGGTCAAGTCTGGTGGGAAATAAACCAATAATAGAAGATAAATTATGTACATTGGTAAATACGGTCAATAGTATTTTCCTGGACAATGTGGAAAAAGATGAAATAAGAAATATTGTAAAAACTGTGTAAGCAAAAGATCAACTGACCATGAAGATTTAGACATGATGACTGTAAAAAGTATAATAGAAATTGTTATTGAACCATTTACTTATATTTGTAATCTGTCTCTGTCAACTGGGGTTTTTCCAGATGAAATGAAAATTGCTAAGGTAGTCCCATTATATAAAAATGGAGACAAACATAATTTTTCTAATTACAGGCCAGTATCATTGCTTCCACAGTTTTCTAAAATTATGGAAAAAGTTTTTGTAACAATATTGGATAAATTTATTGAGAAACATCATATTTTAAATAATGCTCAGTATGGATTCAGAACAAAACATTCGACAGCTATGGCAATTATGGAACTAACAGAGAAAATATCAACAACAATAGATAATAAGGATTATTTTGTAAGTATTTTTATTGACCTGAAAAAGGCTTTTGATGTTATAGACCACTCAAGATTGCTCCACAAGTTACAACAATATGGAATAAGAGGTGTTGCACATCAGTGGGTAAAAAGCTACTTAGAAAATAGAAAACAGTTTGTTCAGATAAATAATACCAAATCAGAATTGTGTAACATTATTTATGGAGTACCACAAGGATCGGTACTTGGACCCAAACTGTTTATTTTGTATATCAATGATTTTGTGAATGTATCCAATGTGCTTGGCAGCATTTTATTTGCTGATGATACAACGCTGTTTTACTCTGGATCAGATATACAGGAAGTAGCACAAGTGATAAATACAGAGTTGGAAAAAGTTAAACATTGGTTTGATATAAACAGATTGTCACTAAATATTAATAAGACAAATTTCATATTGTTTAATGACAGAGCGAAAGAAAATAATGTGTCATTACAAATAGATGGAATGGATATACAAAGGGTAAAAGAAATGAAATTTTTAGGAGTCATGATTGATGAAGATCTTACATGGAAGTCACACATAAATTACATAAAAGGAAAAATAGCGAAAGCCATTGCTGTTTTGCATAAAGTAAAATATTCATTAAATAGTTATGGTTTATTAACATTGTACAATTCATTGATTGTCCCATATTTAACTTACTGTGTAGAAATCTGGGGATCAACATATACAACCTATATACAACCTTTATTTATTTTGCAGAAAAGAGCTTTAAAAGTGATTAGTAACAGTGGTTTTAGAGATCCATCTAATCCATTGTTTATTAAGTATAGGGTACTTAAATTTCATGATTTAGTTGATTTGAAAATATTACAAACGATGTACCAAGTTAATAAAAATACTTTACCAACAAACATTCAAAATATGTTTGAAAAAAGAGTAAGTAGTTATAAATTGAAAGGAATAGAAGTCTTTAAAAAACCAAGATTTAGAACCAAAGTAAAGGAAAGGAGTATTGCAGTAAATGGTGTCAAATTATGGAACAATCTTAATAAAGAAATTAAAGAATTAAGGTCACTTAAATTATTTAAAAAACATATTAAATTGGATGTATTAAGTAAGTATGAAACTATGAAGTAAGTCAGTGGGCTGCAAGAAAGTCAAAAAAAAAAAAGTAAACTGTTAATAATGTTTGGAGTGTCTTAAGTTTAAATATAACCTGTCAGTGATGTAATCTATTAATTAATGGTCATAATTATGAAATGGGTCAGTGGTATGTGACAAGTTAAAGAAATGCAATCTGTTAAATAATGTTGACTATGATGCTGTATATTGAAAGATTGTATTGTTAAAAGGGGCAGAAATCATAAGACTTGTTCTTCTTTCTGCTCCTTTTCATTCTGGTATTGTGGTGCTTTTGTTTTTTGCTTTTCTGTTTTTCTTTTAAATGAATGAAATAAATATTAAAAAGAAAAAAAAAAAAGAAAAGAAGAATTCTGAGGAATAAATTATGGAATCACCTTGTAAATTTTCATCCCCAAAACTAACACCTGCATCAAATCAGATCTGCTCGTTAGTCTGCATCTAAAAAGGAGTGATCACACCTTGGAGAGCTGTTGCACCAAGTGGACTGACATGAATCATGGCTCCTACACGAGAGATGTCAATTGAAACAAAGGAGAGGATTATCAAACTCTTAAAAGAGGGTAAATCATCACGCAATGTTGCAAAAGATGTTGGTTGTTCAGTCAGCTGTGTCTAAACTCTGGACCAAATACAAACAACATGGGAAGGTTGTTAAAGGCAAACATACTGGTAGACCAAGGAAGACATCAAAGCGTAAAGACAGAAAACGTAAAGCAATATGTCTAAAAAATTGAAAAATGCACAACAAAACAAATGAGGAACGAATGGGAGGAAACTGGAGTCAACGTCTGCCACCGAACTGTAAGAAACCGCCTAAAGGAAATGGGATTTACATACAGAAAAGCTAAACGAAAGCCATCATTAACACCTAAACAGAAAAAAACAAGGTTACAATGGGCTAAGGAAAAGCAATCGTGGACTGTGGATGACTGGATGAAAGTCATATTCAGTGATGAATCTCGAATCTGCATTGGGCAAGGTGATGATGCTGGAACTTTTGTTTGGTGCCGTTCCAATGGGATTTATAAAGATGACTGCCTGAAGAGAACATGTAAATTTCCACAGTCATTGATGATATGGGGCTGCATGTCAGGTAAAGGCACTGGGGAGATGGCTGTCATTACATCATCAATAAATGCACAAGTTTATGTTGATATTTTGGACAATTGAAAGGATGTTTGGGGATGATGAAATCATTTTTCAAGATGATAATGCATCTTGCCATAGAGCAAAAACTGTGAAAACATTCCTTGCAAAAAGACACATAGGGTCAATGTCATGGCATAGGGTCAATATCAACGAGCAGGTGTGATTTGATGCAGGTGTTAGTTTTGGGGATGGAAATTTACAGGGTGATTCCATAATTTTTTCCTCAGAATTGAGTGATTCCATATTTTTTCCCTCTGCTTGGTCTAAAAAAGTAACAATTACTGACTGCCACAATCTTTTTTCTTGATTTCTTATAGTGTTTCTTAAAGCCAGAAAGTTGCCATTTGAAATGACTTTAGTTTTGTGTCATGTCTGTGATCTGCTTTTTTTCTACAAAATTAAACAACTGAATGAACATCCTCCGAGGCCGGTGATTCCATAATTTTTGCCAGGGGTTGTATATATATATATATAATTTTTTATTTTTTTCCAGCTTGCACAATCAAACATGTTCCAAATGCATGGAAAGCTACTATCTTCATTTGAAAGTCATTTTTTCATTGTTGATCATGGGATGTCCTTTCAGACATGTTGAACAACTCAAAATTCAGTCAAGATCCTGTCTTTTATAGTCAAGAGCCTGTCTTTTATAGAGTGATTCACACCACAGAGAGGTTTTTTTTTTTCTTTTCTTTTTGATCGTGAGCCTTCTGTAGGCAGTCTGACAGGAGTACAGGCCTCAGCAACATTTCACAGTTGATTAGGAGCCTCCAACTCCCAAAAAATGGACCAAAGGTTGTGCCAAGTGAGATTATTCCAAGCTCAAAAAAGGAAAAGAGAGCAAAAATGTGAATGTCATATCAAAAGTAGGTTGAGTAAGTCAAAAATAGCTTCAAAGGACTCTGACTTGAGAACAAAATCCCAAGAGCAAGACTTCTGAGGTGCACAAAAAAATGAAATTCATTTAATGGCTTTCTAAAAATACTTTTGGCTCTTTAAACATACCTGATGTGCATCCTTGTTCTTGGTACCAATTTACTTGCATACTTACACACTGTATCAGCATAAGTACATATTCCGTAAAAGTGAGTATTTGTATTCAAGTGGATTTTTTTTTCCAGTTTTGTACTGCAAATAGGATCGCAAACATGCATGCTTGGTTTAAATATTAATCCAATATAAATGACAAGTACTTTGTCTCTGCACATATTAAAACATAATTACAGCAGTGTTTCCAGTGCTATGAAATGCTGCTATAACCAAGGAGAGAATAATTGTATAATTATCACTATTTTACAACATATGTAGCACAATCAGCAGTGTGATAGGTGTTCTACTGATGACCTTCTGTTTAACACTCCATTCCTCTCCTCTGATGAGGATGGCAGCAACCATGGCACACCTGTTACAAATTCTCAAGTTGGACTTGTCATCTGTATGCAACAAGCTCAAATGTCACTAAGTGGACCTTAAAATAAATGAAATTGCATTGACACACAGGATGTAACAATATTTCACTTTTAATCTTGATCAAGCTAACAAATCAATTGTACACACACACACACACACACACACACACATATATATATATATATATATATATATATATATATATATATATATATATATATATATATATACACACACACACACAGAGTTGTGCTCAAATGTTTCCATACCCTGGCAGAATTTTTGGTTATTTTCAGAAAATATAAATGACAACACAAAGACTTTTTTCACTCATGGTTAGTGGTTGAGTGAAGCCATTTATTGTTAAACAGCTGTGTTTATTCTTTTTATATCATATTGACAACAGAAACTACCCAAATGATCCTGATAAAAGAGTTTATATAATCCTGTTCTTAACACCGTGTGTTGCCCCTTTTAACATCAATAAGAGCTTGGAGTCCCTTGTGGTAGTTGCGGGTGAAGCTCTCTGATGGTAAAGCTGCGACTGAATATGTCTTGGGCTTCATTAAAAAACAAAAGTGCTCCGCGCACCTTGTAATGAAAGGACATTAAAATCAACCGATAATACAACCTAAACTGTATTAAGAAATATGTAGTCATGAAAATAATTTAATGTCTTGATGATGAAACGCAGCAAAATGAACGGTTACACAGCTTCAAAATGTTTGAACGTTCCTCAGTCATATGCTGAATATTATATTGATTACCTTATTGTTATGGTTACTCCATGCTGGAAATTGTGCACAAGTGGAGTGTGTGACAAGCACTGGTACTTGCTGCAATGCAAAGCAAGAGCAGAAATTGCAGCACAAAAGCCAAGATATTCTCAAACAGGTGAGTTTAGGCTATGGCTGTGGACATCGCTTACAACTGTACTTTGATATTAATAAGTGTATAAATATTATAGACTTTACATTTTTACACTCTTAGGCTTCTAAAAAGTCCTCCCTCCTCTTACACCTTAGGAGCTGTCTTAAGGCCTAAGATGCTTTGTGAATAACATTTATGTTACCAATGGACAATTCTAAGAAATGTGTATTTATTTAAGGAATGCTACGTTTTTCTCAGAATGATGTTAGTAAGCGCTACTATTAGGATGCTTTGTGTATCTGTGCCCTGTATGTGAACTCTGTATTGGCAGTTCAACTCCTATCCCATAGAGCTACCTGCTCTGTAGTGTGCAATATGAAACCTACTGTGATTCATGTGTTATAGGGGACATACGCAATAGGGGTGTTCATGTTATATAATGAAAAAGAATAAAAGTTGTGAGAGACTTCGGGCCACATGTTGTTTTTGTTCCACTTGGGGTTTTTATAGGTGCAGACCAAATTTGAACTTTTGAGTGACACATTTTCCTCTCCCTCCACTGGCAAGGCAACATCACCCTAATGGGAGAAGACTCTGATGGCATTTTTCTTTTACATGTACATGTGATGGCTTCTAATTGCAAAAAGTGGTGGTTGATTGGTCATCCAGAGGAGAACATTACTGGAATTGCTGGATTACTACATTGCTTGTTTGGGGAAAATTGTTGCTTTGTGGGGGACCCTTAAACAATGTCTGACTACAATAAAATTTGAAACAGATCTTTTATTTTATTAGTGGAACAAGAACAACATGTGGCCCAAAAGATTTTGTCACATTTGACATTTTGAACAGGTCTAATAGGCAACCCCCTGCATCAGTGGTTTTTAATCCACAGACAACAAATGCAGTATAATCATGTGCATTGTTCTGTTGAACCTGTGGCTGGTTACATCTGGGAGTACACTACTATAGCAGCCGGAAAAAGGTGTGTAGGATTATCCGTGTCTGTGCTGTATTGCATAACACTACAGACAGGAATGGTGTTCCCTGCCATCCTGAGGACATGGACCCAATCGCCACCGAGGCTCAAGAGTCCTACACATTGCACCTACAACAGGAAATGCAGCCAAATGTCTTATGTATGTCAGTACAGTAGCCTACAGACATTAGGACACAGTACTCTGAAAATAAAGTTAATTTCATGTCTCATTAAAAATAACGATAATTATTATTGTTGTGGGCTGGGGTGTTTGGCTGGCTTCGTTTTTGTTTTCTGTTTCTCCCACCAGGTGGTATGCATTCAGGACTGAGTGGCTGAGCATTAGGACCTCACCCTGAACACCTGAGGCTTGTTTTCACATGCAGGTCATCAGGACTCACAGCTGTGGTGTATTTTGTCTTAATCAGAGATTGCTGCATTTAAACCTTGAATGCACAGTGTGTGATGGCCAGAGACTCGACCTTGTGAGCAGACGTGTGAGATCGACATCAGGAGAACAATCTCACCATCACGGACGCAGAGACCGCTCCAGGTTTGACGCCACAGTCTGTGAAGGAGGATTGGGTGGGGTCTCACGCTCTTCAGCACACTTCCTGAGGTGGTTTGGTTTTGGTGACTTTTGTGAGGTGGTGGCGGTGGATTTGGTGTCCCTCACGCCTTGTGTTGTTGAGCTGTCGCGTTGTGCTGATTGTCTGGTCGGCTTCTGCTGCAGTGGAGATTTGGACTGGGTTGTTCCGTGCCTGCAGGGTGAGGGGCTGATGTGTAGATTTAAGCCAGGAAGTGTTTGCTGATTGCGTGCACCTTTGAGTTGTGTCTCTCTGTGTGGAGTTGGACTCACCTCATGTTTTCTTTCTTCACAGACTCGGTTTGTCGTGGCCACCTGGGGGGTGTCGGCGGGGTCCCTGGGTCCGAACTGCTGTGGCTCCGGACCGTTTGCACTGTTAAGAGCGCGCCGTGTTTCCACCTCACCAGACTGCGGACTTTTTTAGTTGTTTAGCATTGCATCTCACTGTTATGTTTATTAAATTCTGTTATCCTTTGAACCGTGCTCTGCTTATTTTATGCTGGGTCCTTTCAAACGCTGGGTCGGTGCTCCGACCGCATCCGAAACATAACAATTATAATAATAAAAATGCAAAAACCCTCACACAAAATGACACTGAAGTGTACCATTGTTTCGTAGTGCCATCATTTTGACTTTAAAAAATGTGCAACACAAGAACATAAATACTGAGTGCAGTCTGTGTAATTTGTTTTGAGAAAAAACACAATTTTCAAATAAATAAGAGATATGTTTTGAGAAGCTTAGTGTTTGGGTGGTGGCCAAGTGGTTAATGCGCTTGGTTTCAGTTCAGAAGGTTCCGGGTTCAAATCCCACCCCTGCCACATTTCTCCATGTAATGTGGAGTTGCATCAGGAAGGGCATCCGGCGTAAAACCTGTGCCAATTCAACATGCAGATCCACTTTGGATTTGCTGTGGCGACCCCGAGTGCAAACAAGGGAGCAGCCGAAGGGACTTACTAGTGTTTGTAATTTAATTAATAATTTGCTATGAGATAAAAAGTTAAAAAGAAAATGTTTTTTGTTGTTTTTGTTTGTTTGTTTTTTTTTAGAAGTGCATCATGTATATTACTAATGCAAGAAATGGCATTCTTGTTCCCATTGCCTTCTCTTGTGATAAGCAACATGGATTTTCCTCCATTTCAGGAATGAGGACTCTCAAACTTGTTTGCCTTTGCTTACAACCAGTAGTCATTACATACTGGAGCAACCAGTTATTACCACTATGTTGGCCCAAGTTTGACTATTATGCAGTAGGGATAATTACTGAGTACACTAATGAATAGATGGTTATGGTCATATTCCATTTATGATTATAAACATCCTTAAATCCTACAAATTGTAGCTTCAGTTCATACCCGATCTACCATAGTCCATCTGTGCATACATAGCAACTTCTTCAACAATAATTTAATACACACAGGTTGTGAAAAATTTCAGAATAAAAAACAAAACCAAAAAAAAAAAAAAAAAGGGAAGAAGAAACAAGAAACAATAAATTGTTAAACTATAAAGGACATAATTTTTGCACAAGGAAAGAGTGCTGGGAATTGCATTTTCAAAAGAATAAAATACAAGCTCCCGCACAGTGAGCTATTAATGCACTAATGCGTTGACATTTACAGAGTGCATTGAGCTTCCACTACATTACAAGTTTTAGCATTTTGTAATGTCAGTGTAGCTGCACTACTTTAGTCTAAATGCCTGTTGGTGCATTTCTTCGATGTGGATCAAGGTCTTAATTTTCTGCAGTGTTCCACACCATACACTGCATTACCTTGTGTGTTTTTATGACCTATAAACAAATTAATTGTAGGTAGTCTGCTGCTGATGTAAATCAAGTGGCTGATAATGGAAACTTGAACACAAATGAAGAGTAATTTGCCAACATAGATTAATTTTATGGAATTGTATTTATTATCAAACATTTACTTTGCAGAATGAAGTTAAATAAATTATACCAAATAAGTTAGATTTACTGAATCCATGTTGTATAGCCCTTTCATGTTCATTGACCAAATATGACTATTTTGCAGTAGCTGAAAGTGAAACTGCACTGTTGGTTCTTAAATCAGCATTTGAATACATCATCACATGCATTGTGAGACCACTTGCACTATGTGTATAAAAAAAAAAGTACCAAACAGTCTGTAAATAGTCACCAACATTATGGCACCTTTCACAAACTGAAGAGTCTTGAAATGCAATTTTGCTATGTATGCCATTATGCTTCACCATTTCCAAAGGCTGCCAGATTTTGAATGCTCAAGCTACGTTAATTTCACAAAGTTAAAAACATTTCTGGTTTCTTAATTTGAAACATTTTTACATAGGTCACTATTAAATAATATTAATATTAATATTAAATTTTAGCTTAGTTGAGCAGTAAAACTGCATAGTGCTTGTGAATTGATAGTACCTGCAGTGATGCCTGTCAAATGGATAAACAAGATAAATAGAAATAGAAAATACTCTGAAACCTATTGAATGTCAGCAGAACAGATTCTAAAGTTTATGCAAAGGTAAATTAATCTAAAAACCAATACAGCTGTAACTAAACAAAAACATAATTGTATTTCAGTCCAATGTTATGTAAAACTAGTTAACAACAAAATGATTCAAAAAATGTCATGTTGAAAATATTTTTTTTTGGTTTCATTACAGCAAATCAATTTAACTAACAAAATGTCAGTTTTAGTTTAGTTGAATGACAAAGCTATTTAGCACTTTTGTCGCATTTCATTGAAGTTAAATTAGCTGTTAATTTCAATAGTCATGTAAGAAAATGTGTTTAGAGTTTAGCTAGGATGTTAGCAATTTAATATTATTTGCAGGGGTGTCTGTCAAATGAAAAACAAGCTAATTTAAATTACAAATAAAAAAATACTCTCAAACTAAATTAATATAAAGTGAACAGATTATGAAGGTGACTGAATGGGAAAAGTGAGGGAACCTATGTGACAAAACAATACAAAAGTGAGTAGAAAGATAGTTTAATATTCTGTTGTCAGAGATTAAGTTAACACCTAAATAACTCTACTAATTAACACTAATCAACTCTTCCAGCTCTCTATTGACACTTATTCGGTACCTGAGGTTTGGAAGAGATCAGTTATTATTCCAGTTCCCAATAAATAATGCCCCCATGATGTTAGCAATTTAATATTATTTGCAGGGGTGCCTGTCCAATGAAAAACAAGCTAATTTAAATTACAAATAAAAAAAATACTCTCGAACTAAATAAATATAAAGTGAACAGAATATGAAGGTGACTGGATGGGAAAAATGAGGGAACCTATGTGGCCAAACAATACAAAAGTGAGTAGAAAGATAACTTAATCTCTGACTACAGAATATTAAACTAACATTTAATTAACTCTACTAATTATACTAATCAACTCTTCCAGCTCTCTACTGACACTTATTCGGTACCTGATGTTTGGAAAAGATCAGTTATTATTCCAGTCCCCAAGAAATAATGCTCCCAAGTGAACAATGATTTTCGCCCAGTGGCCCTCACCATTAATGTAATTAAAGCATGGGAGAAACTGTTAATTCAGGAGCTTACTACACAGGTACAGCCACACTTGGATGAATATCAGATTACATACAAAAGGAAGCGGAATATGAGTGATGCCATTTTAACTACAATGAACTTGGTTTTAAAGCATCTTGAGAATTCCTCTGCATATGCCAAATTAGTTTTTATTGATTTTAGTTCTGCTTTTAATTGTATCTGGTCACATATCCTTCTTCAAAAAATGACTCAGCTGAATGTGAACCCTTTCTTAATTAAGTGGTATCACTCTTTTCTGACATAGAGGTTACAGCAGGTGAAGGTCAATTCTGTCTGCTCTGATATTACATTAAGGAGCACTGGTGCCCCTCAGGGCTGTGTTAGTATTTCTATTTGTATTGTGTATTTCTATTTACATTGTATATCAATGACTGCCAATCCAGTATGTTGTTAAATTTTCAGATGACACTGTAATACTTAGTCTGCTAAACACTAGTACATTTTTTTTCCCCGTCTGCATATATAGTAATGGTAAATGCCATACAAATACGCCACTTTCAGTCACATATCAGTAGAAATACGCCGTACCAAACAATGTTTGGTCAGTTATCACAGTGCTTTTTTTAGAAAATACATTTATCTGCTTGCTGATTTTACCCATTTCACACTCCTGTTAGAAGACAGTGATTGTAGCGCAGTGGTAATGTTTCCGTCTGGTAATCAGAGTGTGTGGGTTTGAATCCTGTGGCATTTTTTAATTTTTATTTAACCAGGGGTTATTTAATGGCCGCTTCATGACTGTATGTCTGTGAGTATGGATCATCTACAGAGGAACAGATGGATCATATTTGTATTGCTCGCTTGATAAATGCAGTGTTTTATATGGTGTGTGGGTTTATTTCAGTTTAAATATGACCATCTCCTTCCTCATATCAGGCAGGTTCACAGGACTGTGATCGTAGCTCAGTGGTAAAGTTCCTGACTGACAATCAGAGCTTTTGTAAGGCGTGGGAACGAGTCCTGTGGGTGGGTGTTGGGAATTGGGGGTCTCCAATGACCTCACCCTACCCCATCACTCTTATACCATGTGTCCATTTGATTTGAAAGAAGGATTTCCAGTAGCTAGACCACCACATGGAGATTTATTAAACAGAATTGAAATGTAACAAAATGTAACAGAAATTGAATATAACAGAATGAGTATGATGAATTTTATCATACCCAGACGTTCTGAGGGTCCCAGGAGTTGAGAGTTTCGAACCAGCAGTCTGGTGTTCCAGCAAGCTGACAGCAAAGAGGAACCTTGAGCAACAGGCGGGGACCTCTTTTACACATATCTGACCCCTATGCTAATACAGTGATTCATGCTAAACCAAGGCATTGTCCTTCATCTGAATGGTCTACATCCCTCTGCTTTGGGGCATGGTCCTGCCTATGCACATCGTGGAGTCTTCTTACTTCCTCTTTTTCCTGAAATGACACCTGTGCCTAACTGATAAATTGTTTTGGGCAAAAAATGCTAACTGAGGGTCTGTCAGCAAATCTTATCACTATGATTATACCATAGAAATATTTGCACATCTCAAGGTTGCACAACATTCTTGCTGACAGAGGTCCAGTACTGGCACCCTGTTCCATATATATACTGTTTGCAACATATGGATTCTCAACGTATCTTTCTGGACCTCAGCAAATGGACACATAACATTTACAGCACCTTGAAAATGATTATATAAGTTAAACATCTTAAAACAGCATACTAAGAAACTAAACTAATAATAATAGCAAAAGCAAATATAATCATAAACATAACATGCCTTTAATTAGGTGCACACAATACACAGTTAAAAAGTATACTTACACCACTCAACGAGGCGAAGCCACATTGAATGGTATGATCCAGCTTTCACCAAATTAAATATTTGTTCCATTGAAAGAATGTAAAAACATTATTTGTTTTATATAAGGGCTAAAATAGATGCTTCTCATTTGATATTTTATTAATTTATAAACAACAGAAAAGGGACTTACATTTTGGTGTTTCACTGCTGCTAAAGTCCAACACGATCTTTAAATAGGAGTCTAAATTGTGACGTGTAGTATACTGATGAAGTGCACTGACTTCTTACTTCCAAAAAAAAAAAAAAAACTTTGTGTAGTTCTTCACTCCAGCCAAAAATCACATCAGCTTTTCATCTGAACAGCTTTTGCATGTAGACAGTTTACAGAGGAGTGGATTGTGTGTGTGTGTGTGTGTGTGTAGTGTTACAAGAACTAGCACCGTCAGTTAGCTCAATCAAATCATTGTCATGCGGGCGCTCACACAACCAGGGCAGCGCTTGTGCATGTGTGTATTACCAAAAAACACTCAGTGCAGCGAAAAAAGTACAGCTTTTGTCTAACGTCCCGCTAACATCCTCCATATGGCTTACAGCGCAGTTGATATGTTTTGTGTGTGTGTGTGCACACGCGTTTTGTGTGTGTGTGCATGCGCGTTGTGTATGTGTCTGTGCACGTGCGTATGTGCTTGCACGCTTGCATGCGTGTATGTGTAGGTGTGTGTGTGTGTGTGTGTGTGTGTGTGTGCAGAGTGCAATGGTACCAAACGTATGGAACCAAATTTGCACTCTAAATGGAACCAAATTGCACTGTAAATGCAATGCAACACAAATGGGAAGAATAATCATCATTTGACATATACAAGGTGTATTAGATAAGAAACTGACACTTTTATTTTTTTTTAACTATATGGATTTGAATGACGTGCGATTACACCAATCATGCTTGAACCCTTGTGCGCATGCGTGAGTTTTTTCACGCGTGTTGGTGACATAATTTCCCTGTGGGCAGGCCTTGAGTGAGATGTGGTCCAGCCCTCTCGGCTGAATTCCTTTGTTTCACATGCTGCTCGAGACGGCGCGCGTTGCTTAATCAAAATTTTTCGGGACCTGTGAGGAATATCCAAGTGGACACTATTCGAGAAATTTAGCTGGTTTTCGGTGAAACGTTTAACGGCTGATGAGAGATTATGGGGTGTTTCTGTCACTGTAAGGACTTCCCATGGAGCGGGACGTCACGCAGCGCTTCCAGGCGCTGTCGTCGGCCTGTTTCGAGCTGAAAACATCCTATTTTAAGGCTTAATTCACCCAGGACGTCGTGAGAGAACAGAGAAGATTCAGAAGAGGCCGGCATGAGGACTTTATGCGGACATTCCACTGTTTAAGGACATTTTGTAATGAAAGACGTGCGTGCAAATTTGCTGAGTCGTTTCCGTGACGACTCGGCGAATCTGTGTGCCCTGCGACAGGAAAAACACCTCCGTGTTGAAAACCATTTGTAAAATTCAGGCGGCTTTTGATGGCTTTCAACAAGTGAGTAACTGAGAAATTGTTTAACAGCTTGGGCATGTTCCAACTTGTCCATTAAGGTTTCCAACGGAGGTGTTTTTCCTGCGGCCCAACATACGACTCTGCTCGCACGTTCTTTCATTACAAAATGTCCGTTAACTAAATAACTAAACATAAACTCCTCATGCCGACTTCTTCTGAAAGTTCTCTGTTCTCTGACGACTTACTGGGTCAACAGAGCCTGAAATGTGGAAGTTTTCAACTTGAAACGGCGAGACGCTGCCGCCTCAAAGCGCAGTTCGCCGTCAGGCGCCGTGGGCCGTCCTTAAAGCGACACTACCAGACCAAAATCTCTCATCAGCCGTTAAAATTTTTATCGAAAACCAACTGAATTTATCGAATGGTGTCCACTCAGTTGTGCCTTACAGCTTTCGAAACATTTTTTATCAAACAAAGCAGCAGTCTCTGAGCCATTCCTAAACAATGAAAAAATCGATGAGAGGGTGGGCCACTCCTCACTCAAAGACTGCCCACAGGCAAATGACGTAACCGACAGGCGTGAAAAAACTCTCGCATGCCCATGAGGGTTCAAGCATGTCTGATGTAATCACATGTGATTCAAATCCATATGGTTTTTGAAAAAAATAATAAGGTCGGATACTTTTCTAACAGACCTCGTAAAGCACCAATCAAATGACAAGCATCCACTCAGGCGTTATATAACTTATAGATGCTCTTTGGGGCGGGGGTGCTTTATTATAAGGTGTAATTATTGTAATTATTAATCAAACACTAAGCAACTTTTATTTTAATCCACCATCTTATGCATGCTTTTAAATACTTTTCCTTCACCATGTTACACTCAACAAAAATATAAACGCAACACTTTTGGTTTTACTCCCATTTTGTATGAGATGAACTCAAAGATCTAAAACTTTTTTCCACATACACAATATCACCATGATTAGTGCACAGGTGTGCCTTAGACTGCCCACAATAAAAGGCCACTCTGAAAGGTGCAGTTTTATCACACAGCACAATGCCACAGATGTCGCAAGATTTGAGGGAGCGTGCAATTGGCATGCTGACAGCAGGAATGTCAACCAGAGCTGTTGCTCATGTATTGAATGTTCATTTCTCTACCATAAGCCGTCTCCAAAGGCGTTTTCAGAGAATTTGGCAGTACATCCAACCAGCCTCACAACCGCAGACCACGTGTAACCACACCAGCCCAGGACCTCCACATCCAGCATGTTCACCTCGAAGATCGTCTGAGACCAGCCACTCGGACAGCTGCTGAAACAATCGGTTTGCATAACCAAAGAATTTCTGCACAAACTGTCAGAAACCATCTCAGGGAAGCTCATCTGCATGCTCGTCGTCCTCATCGGGGTCTCGACCTGACTCCAGTTCGTCGTCGTAAGCGACTTGAGTGGGCAAATGCTCACATTCGCTGGCGTTTGGCACGTTGGAGAGGTGTTCTCTTCACGGATGAATCCCGGTTCACACTGTCCAGGGCAGATGGCAGACAGTGTGTGTGGCGTCGTGTGGGTGAGCGGTTTTCTGATGTCAGTGTTGTGGAAAGAGTGGCCCATGGTGGTGGTGGGGTTATGGTATGGGCAGGCGTCTGTTATGGACGAAGAACACAGGTGCATTTTATTGATGGCATTTTGAATGCAGAGATACCGTGACGAGATCCTGAGGCCCATTGTTGTGCCATACATCCAAGAACATCACCTCATGTTGCAGCAGGATAATGCACGGCCCCATGTTGCAAGGATCTGTACACAATTCTTGGAAGCTGAAAATGTCCCAGTTCTTGCATGGCCAGCATACTCACCGGACATGTCACCCATTGAGCATGTTTGGGATGCTCTGGACCGGCGTATACGACAGCGTGTACCAGTTCCTGCCAATATCCAGCAACTTCGCACAGCCATTGAAGAGGAGTGGACCAACATTCCACAGGCCACAATTGACAACCTGATCAACTCTATGCGAAGGAGATGTGTTGCACTGCATGAGGCAAATGGTGGTCACACCAGATACTGACTGGTATCCCCCCCCAATAAAACAAAACTGCACCTTTCAGAGTGGCCTTTTATTGTGGACAGTCTAAGGCACACCTGTGCACTAATCATGGTGTCTAATCAGCATCTTGATATGGCACACCTGTGAGGTGGGATGGATTATCTCAGCAAAGGAGAAGTGCTCACTATCACAGATTTAGACTGGTTTGTGAACAATAGTTGAGGGAAATGGTGATATTGTGTACGTGGAAAAAGTTTTAGATCTTTGAGTTCATCTCATACAAAATGGGAGCAAAACCAAAAGTGTTGCGTTTATATTTTTGTTGAGTGTATATACATAATATACTTATACATGAATTGAAGTGTAATTAAATATTGAAGTGTATGTCTGTGTGTTGATATGTAGTGTGTTGTGAATTTGTCTATGTTATTATGACTGTTATAATTGTTGGACTTGTACTAGCAGGGGTGGGCGTTGATAAGCTTTGCTTCTGCCCACACCCTTTCAGACTCACAGGCTTTGTTTATATAACATTCATGTTATTTGTATGTTTCTGTTCTTTCGGATTTGTGTGTGTGTGCCGAATAAATCCATTCATTCATTCATTCATAACAATGAAAAAGTGGTGCATCTTGGTGCAAGAGGAGCAACACTTGAGCTCCTCGAGCCTGTGCAGGAACATTTCCACAAAGAAATTATATATTTTCAAAATGGTTTTACATTGTAATAATTGCATGAATGAAAAAAGCGAGACATCAAGTCCGTATAATCCCTTTCTGGGAAATTTCCAGCAGTTTATGTTCTGTGAAGCAGCTTTGCAGTCAGGAAACTAACTGTCATTCCTGTCCAGCTTATTTTCTTTGATAGTGATGATCTTTTCTGCACTAGTACAACTGTGATAGATGATTACCTCAACTTCACCAACCTCCAAACTTTAGTGTTTTAAGAATGTCAAGCCAGTGACCATGCACAAAGCTTTCTAAGCTCCGCTTTTCCATTGCACTTAACTGCATTGTTATTATCATGGCTGTGTCATTGAGACCCACTGCTACATTTACCGTACATCCACTAAGGCAACATGGATGGACACTGGTGATGTGTGACTCGTGCTGTGGAGGCAGAGGGGATGGAAATATCTACAAAAGTGTGGTGATTCTCTTCCATGGTTGAGCATGGGGAGCAGCACTTGCACAAATGTACATTTCATGTCAAATTATACGTCATGCATATTAAATGTGTCCTCTTCACCCAACGTGTGTGATTCAGAAACCAATCACACTCAGAGGCAAACTTAAATCCTGCTGCATCCAATTTGTACAGAAAATGGCAAAAAGCAATTAAACAATTATTCTGATATAAATAAAGAGGAAAGGGAATCATATGCAAGTGATGAGGATCTACTGATATGTTCAAAGACTTCTATCTGTCTGACTACTCAGCTACTGTGTGGCTAAATTATACAGTTTGAAGTGACAGATTTATTTTTTCCATCCGTTTTCATCAGCTTTGATGTTTATGGCAGTTAATTACTGTGATGTCCCAGGAAAAGTTATTGCACGAGAAGCTGCTGAATTGCTTTTGTTTTTTCTTTTTTTTCTTTTTTTTTATATTTTGTTCCCATTTCATCTCCTGCTCCTTTTTATAGCTCTTTCCCATGTCTCCTCATCTGTACTTTACAGCAGGCATTTAGTTTCTGACGGCGCTGAGGTATAGATCTCATTAATTCCTGCCTCGCAGCATCTTTTCAGACACATAGCCATTTTTAAAAAAATGTAGAATTTTTTTTCTCCTTGTCCCCTTGCCTTGTGTGATTCATTATTTTTTGTTTCCAAGACAATAAGTATTAGAAGCAATGGTTCATGAACAAGAACAACAAAACGGAACAGCACCAAAAATACACTTCATTTATGCAGGAAAAAAAAACAAAACAAACAAAATATATATATATATATATATAAAAAACAGCACTAAGTCTGTAATAAATAAATTCTTACAATTCATAATAATGATACTAACGAGGACAGGCAAAGAAGGCTGACCTCTCGACCCTGATGATTGCAGGAGGAGGGGTGGAGGGGTTATCATTGTTCTCTCATAAATCTCTTGGAAGAATAATGTAGAAGAATGAAAGTGACATGTAACCCTCTCTGTTTGTTCTCAAAGGGCCCATGGGTTAGTCTTTGTTCAAAAGCACGTGGCCTGTAAACCCAACATCATCTTGGAGCCAGGAGAAATGTGGGAGCCCCCTTGGCCCTCACCAGCTGCTGGAGTACTCAACCCTGAGGCACTTGCAATACTGAATGATGCTGAGAGAAATTGCAAAAAATGTTGTAGCTGCATTCACTCACAATGGAAGTGAATTTGGTGCAGAGTTTTGAATTAACCTCTGTGCACTTGTGAAGCAGCAATAGCAGAGTATTGTTTTGTTTTCACTGGTATGTATGTGTGTATGTTGGGGCTTGGGCTGTCGACAAAATAACTCATAAACAGCTGATTTCCTTCAAACTTGGTTGGAATATGACTAGATAGATATTTAAAAGTGATTTTATTTATTGTTTTTAAGCTCATTAACCAAGAAGCCAAAATGGACCAAACTTTGTTAGAATGACTAAATATGATTTCAAAATTTGAGCTAGTTTTTCTGAAAGGTCAAAGGTCAGAGTCAAGAAAACATGTTCCAAAAGAGCCCACTTTTTTGTATGTAAGGGCCCGGTCCCACTAGGAGAGAGGATTAATTGTGCATGAATTGAGTACACAAATATTACGGGCGTTCGTTGTGCGTCCGCAACAAAAATGGCCAAAAATGCAAAATGTCCCAGTATGATTACGGATATATTAATAATTATAGCGAATATAAGATGAACAATCACGTTGTATAACGCATGTAGTGAGGAAATGGATCCGACGCATTGCGATTAGCATGGCAGTATTACGGGTGTATTATGAATGCATTGTGCACGTGTTGCGCGTGCACGCATCTGCATCGCGGTCAGACAGAAGCCACTCGGGCCATCGGCATCACTGATGTCACACCAACAATACGCCTCTGGAGCAATTGCTGGACTTGGACAAGGTGATTGTTAAAATGCACTGACACAAGCCTGCATTTTCCTCATGACACATCATGACACAGGCTGTGATGTGTCGTGCTGGAGAGTAAACTCATCTTTAACAGGTGCGGATAGGATGCCAGAGGGGCGCCGGTACGTGCTATTACGCACAGAGAATTTTGAAATGTTAAAAAAATCTTTCACGCACCAATGTCATGCTATGTGGCGAGATCTAATCTCAAACAGACATACAGCTCAGTGGAGTAAACAAGCAGTGAACAAGTGAGTGGTGACTCAGTGGATCTCGTCAGAGTGCAGCACGTCTGAAGGATTATAACAAGTGAATCTGTTATAGAACATAAAAATAAATGCTTTAACAGCTGGCACACAGAGAGGAAAAACACAACTGTGTTTATCAAGCCTTCACAATTAAACAAGTCAAAATAATTCCTTTTTTTAGACGCTCAAAATGCTTCTGCAGCTTGTTAGCCGTTCGCAGGCACAGTGCAACGGCTCCAGCTGCGCTTCCTCTGTGAGTCAGAGGTGATTAGAGTCGTTTTCAAATGGCCAATTTGCAGAATAAATTATTAATCTGCCACGAAAAAATTAGTTTATGTACGCAGCATCCAGCGCAGAGTGCGTGGCAGCAGTAGAAACAAAGAACAGCAATCCAGCTTGTGAACACAGCGCAACTGATTTGCATCCACTGCAAATCAGAATGCAAAGCAGACGTAATAAAAACGCTTTATTCCTGGCCATCTGTATACTGTCGCTAACAAATTTTTAGTTTGTGTTTGGACCAGTGGCACACAAAATATCCATTTTACACACTGTCCCAGTCCCGCTGCCAAGCCACAATCCCTGTCATTGCGGATATCAGCAGATTACGCGAATATACAGCGTATTGAGTATGTTGAGTATGTAAGGCAGATGTCTCCGCAGCCAAAATTTTATGCGAGCTCAAAAATCCTGGCACAAAAAACGTTGCTCTGCGGATTAAGTGCGGACGTGTGCGGTGTCGGCTGACTCATACAAGCATGTTTCATGCATTTGCGGATGTTAGCAAATATGAGCCAATTTTGTGCGCAATCCTACGCAATCCTCCTAAACGCCAGTGGGACCGGCTCTAAGGTGATTATAATTTGGAGTTGGTTTGTGAAAGGCAAAAGGTCAAGAGCATGGACAAAATGGTCCCAAACACTTTGGTTGTATATCACAACAACCAGGAGCCTAGATATATCAAAAAATAATTGTGGAGACTATACTGGGATAGATATTGGATTGGATAGTCCTTTTTTGTTTCCTGTAACAAAGTTGTCCAGCCATCTCAAGCTCCCCAGGGGGCCACTGCGCATTACCCACTTGACAGTTTCATGTGAGTCAGATCCAACCTGTGGAGTGTTGTGTGTTGGGAGGTTGGCTTGACATTTGGGTGCTGTTTTCTTTTCTTTGCTCTCCAGGTGGTATGCAAACTGTTTTTTTCTGTGGAGAAGGTGCTGGTGGAGAGTCCTTCACCCTCAATCAGAAACTATTGGCTGCACCTGTGGAGGATGTTCACGTGCAGCGCCTAACAACCTTGCCAGCACCTGGGATGATTCTCGCGTGCAGACTTAAAGACTTTCAGCTGAAGCAGATAATGAGATGGCATTATGCATTTAAGCCATGAGTGATTTTGAGCAGAATTGCCGGGAACGCGACCTTGTGACGTTCGGAGTTGTGAGACGCTGAGGACCGCGCCCGGGTTTGACACATCGTGCCTGTGAGGAGGAGACGGGTGAGGGACACATGCTGTCAGCACACATCAGAGGTGATTATCGTCTGAATAATCGTTAATAGTAATTTGGCGTTTTGTTATGCAGTATATTTGAACATTGATGAGAATTGTGCAGTTTGCTTCTCACTGCCGTGGCGTATGGATTGATGATCCTCCACCTGTTGTGAGAAGCTGCTCATTTACATAAAGCTTAAATTCAGACCTGAATGTGTTGCTGATAGTGTGTGCCTCTGAAGGATAGTTGTTGTAGCTCTGTTGACTTACCTCACCTTTTCCGTCCTTCACAGAGTGAGTTTGTCGTATCCACCTGGGGGGTGTTCGTGGTGAATCTGAGTCCAGAAGTGTCGGGGCTTTGATCCATTTGGGCGCTGGAGAGCGCGCCGTCCTTCACCTTGCCAAGACAGCTGACTATTTATGTTGTACACAAATTATTGCACATGAGGGGGAATAATTTGTTTCTTGGAACTGCTTTCTTCTGGTATTTTAAGCGCTGGGCATTGGCAGATGCTGGTTCGGTTCTCTGACCCGCGTCAGCACATAACAGTGAGGACCAGATTCTGGATCAATTCACTTTATAAAGGCACTGAAGGATTCCAGGGAAAAACAAAAAACAAAACTCTTCACAGACTCTCACCACATTTGCACCACAAATAGATATTGGGCATGAAGAGACTTCACTGAATTTTGAAGGGTGATCTGGCCCCGGATTGGCAGACGTCAGGAAATCTCAGTTTGCTCTTGTTCAACATAAAAGCAGTACAAATTGAAAAAATCTGAAAAAAATATTTATAAATTAATTTATTGTGATAATTTCAACTTTAATGATAATCTATATGAACATCTGTTTCAATTCACATGCGATCTTTTGACATTTAATTCACACCAGAGTATAAGTCATAGGTCCTCAAAAAAAAAAAAAAAAAAAACAATAAAAAAATGTAATTGTGTTTTACAGTTATGTTAATATTGCATGATCACTTGCAGCTGTGTTTGTTTGGTATTCTACTGGACAGTACACTTAACAATTTGCATTAACAGTTTTTAAGCAAATTTTACTTCTGTAACATTGCAGGGGTGTGCCAAGTGTTATGTGCTTGGTTTCAGAGCAGAAGGTTCCGGTTCAAATCCCACCCCTGCCACATTTCTCCATGTAATGTGGAGTTGCATCAGGAAGGGCATCCGGCGTAAACCTGTGCCAATTCAACATGCAGATCCACCTTGGATTTGCTGTGGCGACCCCGAGTGCAAACAAGGAAGCAGCCGAAGGGACTTACTTTACTACTTCTGTAATATCAAGTTCAACTTACTTGCCACTATCAAGTAAAATGTACTTACTACAGAACTTAAAGTTCATGAGATATTAAGTAAATGTTATTTTGTATGCATAATTAGATGCTGTATTTACTCAGACAAATTAAGTAAAATTAATTGACTAATTCCATAGGCAGGAAAACCATCAACGTGAAAATATTAAATAAATCTAATATATTTGTAATATTTACTGTTATGAAAAATATAAGTAGATCTTATCTCTTTTTGACACTTGAAATTAAATCAATTGTATCAATTGATAAATTTTGATAAATGTAACCAGATAATATACTTTTATCACAAATCACAGAACTAGAATACAGAAGAATAAACATTTATTTACCAGTGTTCACATCTGAACAGGTCCTGTTTTTAAAACATGTTTTGAACAACAGTGCAATCTACTGTACATACATGTACAATGGAAAATATAGGCTTTTCAAATATTATAACAGTGCTTTTCTTAAAATACAGGGTGAACACAAAAACACGCCGTGGTTTCAAATATTTATAATATCATAAAGTTCCATGAATAATTTTACAATTTTAGTATCTACAGTTGCAGAAAATAATGAAGTTTTTTTTCTCTCTTTGCAGATTCTTCTTCAAAATTGTAAAATTATTCATGTAAGTTTGATATCATAAATACTTGAAACCAAGGAGTGTTTTTGTGTTCACCCTGTATTATAATGGCACTTTTCTTCAAATATTGTAATAGTGCTTTTCTTAAAATATTATAGCGGCACTTTTCTTCATATATTGTAACAGTGTTTTTCTTAAAATATTATAATGACACTTTTATTAAAATATTGTAACAGTGCTTTTCTTAAAATAGTATGGCACTTTTCTTCATATATTGTAACAGTGCTTTTCTTACAATTTTGTAACGACACTTTTCTTCAAATATTGTAACAGTGCTTTTTTTCAAATATCACAGCACTTTTCTTCAAATATTGTAACAGTGCTTTTTTCAAATATCACAGCACTTTCTGTAAATATTATAAAAGCACTTTTCAAAATATAACACTGAGCTTTTCAAATATTATAGCAGCACTTTTCTTCAAATATAACAGTCCAATGGCAACATTCAAAATAGAACAAAATAGCACTATGGTTTTGCACTTTAAACCAAGGGTATCAAATGTATGGCCCAAGGGCCAAAACCGTCTGCCATAACATCCAGCCAGCAGGATGAATTTGACAAGTCCTCAAAATGTAGGGACAGTGAAGGGCCCAAACAAAAGCAAGCTGCTGTCTGAGCAGACGGTCCCAGAAACCTGAGAGTCAGTTAGCTTCTATAGTCTTTCAGTCTTTGCAAGCTGGAGAAGCATTTGGCAACACTGGCAGCCGAGGTTATATATCGTTTCCTTGGCTGCAAAATTTAAGACAACAATTTAAACTTTAAAGCTTGCACTTTTGGGGATAACTTAATCCCATCCAGTTCCAAGAAGATTTTCTGAAAGACCTCACAGGTGTAGTGCAGTGGTGAGGGGTATGCAAGTTTGAGGGCATAAATCAGTCCCATTCGTAGTGCACAAGCTTTGGCAGCATTGCTGCATCCTGGCAACATCTCCTGGCCTTTAAGAAGGATGGATACCTTCACTGGACAACCAGAATCTTTGGGATGTGGTGAGTGGCACCACTGCGGCTGTCCTCCTGCATAAAAATGACAAAAATGACAATTAATTAAGAAATAAAAATAAAAATAGAACCATTTGAATCATTTAATTGATTTAGATATCCTAGAAGATTACATATGCTATACAAACAACCATTATTAAACATTATTTTGATCAGCGGTTCCAAATTTTAGGAAAATAGAGATAAGTATGTTACCAAACCTCCCCTCCAGTAATCATATTCATTTAACTTTATTTCAAACAGTTTCACACCTTGTTATCTGCACTGAAGTATTGGTCAATGTTTTGGTTATGTATTGGGGCATTTTAAAACACCTGAAACCAGCTCGACTATAATGCAGTTTTACACATTAAAATTCCTGATCAATTCTTCCATTAACACAATGTCTATGATCTTCATATTGGCACTGTGGTGGGTGTATATTTAGTGAGTAAGGCTGAGCAAAAAAAAAAAAAAAAACATGGGAAAAGTATGTTGGCTCAGGACTGACATGGGGTTGCTGATCAGAATAAAGGGATTTAAATTAATCAGTAAAGTTGTCTGCTGGCAAATACATATACAGTGAAGGTTACAATTTGAATAAACTGCAGAAAAAGTTCAAAATGCCACAGAAGCCTATAACTTCTTCTGGGTTGTCTGGGCCTCTTTCCTCTCTCTTCTCCTTGCACAGTCACTCAGTTTTTGAGAACTGTCTACTCCACACAGATTTACCATAAAGTGCCATATTGTTTGTATTTCTTTGTAATTGATGTAAATAAAGTCCGAAACATATTCAGTGGCAGCTTTATCATCAGAGAGCCTCGTCCACAACTACGACAAAAGACTCCAAGATTTCATTGATGTTAAAGGGGGCAATTACCAGTATTAAGAACAGGAGTATGTACATTTTTGATCAGGTTCATTTGGGTAGTTTCTGTTGTCATTATGATTTGAAAAGAGTAAACACTGTTGTTTGCCAATAAATGGCTTCACCCAACCACTAACCATGAGTAAAAAAATGTTTTTGTGTTATTGTTCATATTCTCTGAAAAATGGGGAAAAAAAATCTGCCAGGGTATGTAAACTTTTGAGCACAACTGTATATATTCCACACCACTGGCGCAATGTAGTTCCATGGGTACCAGCTGTTTTTTTGTGTGTTTTTTTTTATGTTTTATTTATTCCATATAAGTGGCGTGATGTGGTTCCACACGTACCAGCTGGTATTTATTTTTATTTATTCCACATCAGCGGCGCAATGCGGTGCACCTCGCACTGTGTTCCTGCTCAAAAGACACCTTCACGTGCATGAACCCTCACACCGGGATCGTGCACGCCTGCCCATCAGCGTGATGTTTCGTGGTGCGCGAATTCGAACTGTTTCGCACTGTTTCACCATATTCTACCAAACTTTGCACGGTGTGTGAGGAGGCCTTAAGGCAGGGCTGACCAAGTTTTAGGGCGGACCATTTGGTCTGCTACACCGACGAGTCACTGCAAGTGGTTTTACTCCAATAAGAGTTGATTTTACACTATGTTGAGTTGATTTAGCACCGTGGTAGAGTAAATTTTACTCTATTTAGACTGGGATCAAATGTTATCCCAGCAGAGTAAATTTTTTCTCAGCAAAATTTCCTGTGTACACATATAGATGCCACTTGACTTTTGATGGAAACCATACAACCAGAAAACGTGTCCAACCCCACATATCTATAAAATCCATCTATCTGCGATTGCTTGGTGAGCATGGGTCTTCTCCAACAACTAGGGTCCTCAACCCTCAGACACCCATGCAATTGATCATGCACAGACAAACTCACCACACAGCCAAAATTTGAAGTGGAACTGGGTCGTGGTGATTGTGCCAAAATGACCTTATCCTTGCCAAGGCCTCTTAACTTCCCATTAGTGATTATGCTTGGCGACAGGTGGTAGCTTTACTGTGTTGACATAAAAAGGGTTTGTTTGGCAATCCTCATTGGGACAAACACACAGGACAATGGGCCGGGGTTTGAAGGGGTTCAATGCAGATCTGAGATTGAACGTCATGAATTTATGCACTTCAACAATGAATCTTGGAGCCACTTCTGAACAGCTGTTCATCAGCTCTAATAATTGTACATAAGTTCAACTTTTTCAGAGTTGTGGTTTCACTGTCTGGAAAAAGACCCAAACAGATCTCTGTGAGTTCCACTAGGAGAATGTAGCATAAGTCTTCACCTGTTTCTTAAATACCATTGCTGGAACAAAAATGAATTTTTTTCGGCAAATTGCCAGTATGTGAACACAGTTATGTGGCAGTGTTTGTGCTGAATGCACATACCAGCAATTGACTGATTGAATATGATTTTGCACTTGCAGTCATTAATATGCTGTGCAACAGACTGGCGTCCTGTCCGGGGTGTGGCCCACCTTATGCCCTATGACTGCTGGGATAGGCCCCAGCCCCTCAGTGACCCTTATTTGGAGTACACAGAAGTAGAAAATGGATGGACTTACAGTCATTAACACATGCAAAATGCTCATTTGCATAAAGCTGTGTATGTCACGTTATCGCCCAATGTCATGTACATAATAATGCTTTGTAAATCAGCTGCAAAATGTTCTCCAAAGCGATGTGCAAAAGTTACAAAGCCCACAAAATTTCACATTCATTATATGGGTCCTCAGTAAATCCAACCCAATGCTTTTAGACCAGGGATGCCCAACCTTTTTTGAACCAAGATCTACTTTAAAGTTGGCAGTGTATCAAGATCTACCAAGCCATATCGAACGCCACAGCGTAGCCGCAATATATTGTGCACCTATACAATAACACGATTTTCTGGCAGGTTTTAAAAATAATACTGCATCATTGAAGTAAATGTGCATGGTGGAAAAGAATAAGAACAAGTAGGCCTAGGACTGGCCTCTTGTTGGAAAAGTTGTTCCCTACCTTCGTGGGACTTCTGGCCCAGAGAGGAGGAAGCTGGTCTCTCATAGTCCGGACAGTAGCAGCTGAGTGCAGCCGTAAGCAGGCACTCTCTGCATTAGAGACCAGATTTGTACATTCATGTGAGGTGTTGCTCTGGATTTAAGCTCAATGTCATTTTTCAGTGTGAGGATCAAGGTTGAAGAGTGATGCCACTTTGTACAATATACTGTCCACATCTATATTTTCCCCAAATGGAAAACAGAGAAAACTGACAACAGGCTCTTTGGATGCAAAAGTCAGTAAAGCGCCTGTCAAATTCTGACAAGATGCTCTACACGTGATCATTACAACATGCACTCTCAGGCTCTGCCCAGCCTGTGTGCATGTGTGGAAAGTTCTGCAGGTCACACTGTTGCAACCTGCTTGATAGCACATGCAATTTGCTTTTAAACTTAATTTCAAATACAAAAGTTGTGCATATTCAGCATGGTTTGAACATTTCAGAAATTCTTTAATTTCAGGCAGAAGGCCATTCCAGAAATTTATCTTTGCTGAGCCGCCTAACGTATGTGTGCAGCAGATGTGTGTCTCCTCCAGCTCTGAACAGAATAAATGTGTCCTCAGACTCCTGGCCCGAACAGAACACTGCAATTTTGTTCACCACATTCATCACTCTTCATATTTATGGATCATGAATCATTGTGCTTCTTGCCGACTTTTCAATTCCTGGACTTTTTGAGTGAGCAGAGGGGATTTAGCCGGGTTAGCATTAGATGTTAGCATCGTAGTTCTTGTGAATCGTCTGAAATGCCGCTCCAAATTCCCTTTCTTCAGTAAAGCAACATTTACATTGCAGATAAGACAGAACTGCCACCTTATCACGGTGGGGCAGTTTGCGTACCTGGAAGATCCTAGGAGCGGTGGAGAGCTGGGGTAGCATTGCTTATTGCTCCCCAGCTCAGTTGCCATGTGTTGGAGTTCACCCCAGTGAATGAGAGGGTACGCTTTCGGGTCGGGGACAGGTCTCCCACTGTTGTCTCGGCCTACAGGTTGAGCGGCAGTGCAGAGTACCCAACCTTCTTGGAGTCCCTGGGAGGGGTACTAGATAGTGCTCCAATTGGGGACTCCATTGTTCTCCTGGGGGATTTCAACACCCACGTGGGTGGCGACAGTGAGACCTGGAGGGGGGTGATCGGGAAGCATGGCCTCCGTGATCTGAACTTGAGTGGTGTTCAGTTGTTGGACTTCTGTGCTAGTCACAGTTTGTCCATCATGAACACCATGTTCGAGCACAAGCGTGTCCATAAGTGCATATGGCACCAGGGCACCCTGAGCCGAAGGTCGATGATCGACTTTGTAGTTGTATCATCTGACCTTCGGCCATGTGTCTCGGACACTAGGGTGAAGAGAGGGGCTGAGCTGTCGACTGATCACCACCTGGTGGTGAGTTGGATCCGCTGGGAGGGAAGGAAGCCGGTCAGACCTGGCAGGCCCAAACGTATTGTGAGGGTCTGCTGGGAACGACTGGCGGAAACTTGTGTCAGCGAGATCTTCAACTCTCACCTCCGGGAGAGCTTCTCCCAGATCCTGGGGGAGGTTGCAGACATGGAATCTGAGTGGAAGATGTTCTCCACCCCCACTGTCAATGCAGCTGCTCGCAGCTGTGGTCACAGGATCTCTGGTGCCTTTCGCGGTGGCAGTCCCCGAACCCAGTGGTGGACGCAGGGAGTAAGGGATGCCATCAAGCTGAAGAAGGAGTCCTACTTGTCTTTGTTGGTAAGTGGGACCCCGGAGGCAGCTGACAGGTACCGGCAGGCCAAGCGTGCTGCAGCCGGTGCGGTCGCAGAGGCAAAAACTCGGGTCTGGGAGGAGTTCAGGGAGGCCACGGAGGAGGGCTATCGGTCGGCCTTGAAGAAATTCTGGCAAACCGTCCAACGCCTCAGGAGGCGGAAGCAGCTCTCCACGGCACTGTCCACGGTGCGGGTGGGGAGCTGTTGACCCTGACTGGGGATGTTGTCGGGCAGTGGAAGGAATACTTCAAGGATCTCAACAGTCCCATCATCATGTCTTCCGAAGAGGAAGCAGAGACTGGGGACTCAGAGGCGGACTCATCCATCACCCAGGCCGAACTCACCGAGGTGGTCAGAAAGCTCCTCGGTGGCAAGGATCCTGGGGTGGATGAAATCCGTCCTGAGTACCTTAAGTCTCTGGATGTTGTGGGACTGTCTTGGTTGACATGTCTCTGCAACATTGCGTGGTGGTCGGGGACAGTGCCTCTGGATTGGCAGACCGGGGTGGTGGTCCCTCTATTTCAGAAGGGGGACTGGAGGGTGTGTTCCAACTATCGAACCTCGGATTCAGGAGGAGCAGTGTGGTTTTTGTCCTGGTCGCGGCACACTGGACCTGCTCTACACCCTCCATCGGGTGCTCGAGGGTTCATGGGAGTTCGCCCAACCAGTCCACATGTGCTTTGTGGATCTGGAGAAGGCGTTCAACCATGTCCTTCGGGGCACCCTGTGGGGAGTGCTCTGTGAGTATGGGTTCCGGGGTCCTTTGCTAAGGGCTATCTGGTTCCTGTATGACCACAGCAGGAGCTTGGTTTGCATTGCCGGTAGTAAGTCAAACCTGTTTCCAGTGCACTTTGGCCTCCACCAGGGCTGCCCTTTGTCACCGGTTCTGTTCATTACCTTTATGGACAGAATTTCTAGGCGCAGGCAGGGTGTAGAGGGGGTCCGGTTCGGGAACCACAGTATCTCATCTCTGCTGTTTGTGGACGATGTGGTTCTGTTGGTTTCGTCAAATCAGGACCTTCAGAGTGCACTGGGTGGTTGCAGCCGAGTGTGAAGTGTCTGGGATGAAAATCAGCACCTCCAAATCCGAGGCCATGTTCTCGACCGGAAAAAAGCTGCCTTGCCCTCTTTAGGTCGGTGGAGTGTCCTTGCATCAAGTGGAGGAGTTTAAGTATCTTGGGGTCTTGTTCACATGTGAGGGACTGATGGAGCATGAGATTGACAGACGGATCAGTGCAGCATCTGCAGTGATGCTGTCGCTGTATCGGACCGTCATTGTGAAGAGAGAGTTGAGCAGGGGGGCAAAGCTCTCGATTTACTGATCGATCTATGGTGTGACCCTCACCTATGGTCATGAGATTTGGCTCATGACCGAAAGAACAAGATCGCGAGTACAAGCGGCCGAGATGAGTTTCCTCCGCAGGGTGGCTGGGCGCTCCCTTAGAGATAGGGTGAGGAGCTCGGAGTCGAGCCGCTGCTCCTCCACGTCGAAAGGAGCCAGCTGAGGTGGCTCGGGCATCTTTTCCGGATGCCCCCTGGACGCCTCACTGGAGAGATGTTTCGGGCACGTCCCATTGGGAGGAGGCCCCGGGGAAGACCCAGGACACGCTGGGGGGACTACGTCTCTCAGCTGGCTTGGGAACACCTCGGGGTTCCCCCACAGGTGCTGGGGGAGGTGTGTGTGGATCGGGAGGTCTGGGCAGCTTTGCTTGAGCTGCTGCCCCCGCGACCCGACTCCGAATAAAGCAGAAGAAAATAGATGGATGGATGGATTTGCCATTAGAATAAATGAAAAATAATACAGGATGAAAATTGTAATTGTAAAAATTGTAATTGTAATCCACCATAGAAGATAGAGCTGTTCTTCTACTCTGGTGTTTAAGGGCAGTCAGCATCCTTGTTGGTGCATTGCTGCCACCTGCTGCATCAGTCTGTTATAGCAGCACTAAATCCTCTCGAGTCCAGTGACAGATTGTTTTTTTGTTGTTTTTTTTTTTATGCAATCGACTGGAACTCAGCCCGCGGTTGACTGGTCGATCGTGATTGACTGGTTGGGCACGCTAGTTTGAGACCATTCCAATCCAATACCATAATGCAGCTGGCTACCTGTGTTGTCAGTTTGTGTTCTCATTCAGTTGTGCACTGATTAATGTAGTTTTTGTACCAAGTAATGAACAAATAATTGGACTTTCATCAAGACACAGTTCACCAATATTTTTCACATTGCTATAGATTTGTCTCTAATTAACTTTAGGGCCCCTTCACACATAGTACAAATAAGTACAACTCAGGGCGACTCACGAAAGAACAGCTCGCATGAGTGAATCACGAAAATGTCAAGCAGACAGGCAGGCGTGCACAATCCCAGTGTGATGGTTTGTGCATGCGAGGGTGTCTTTCGAGCAGGAACACAGTGCGAGCAGCTGCACCACATCATGCCGCTGATGTGGAGAACAATAAAATAAAAACCAGCTGTATAATCAGAGAATATCACTGGGTCGATATAAATAATACAAAAATAGGGGATGCAATACAGAACCCCATGGTTAAATATCCCTGGTTAAAAAAAGAAAAAAAAAAAGTCATGGAACTCAACCCCGTAAGCTCTGATTACCAGATAGAAACTGTACCACTGCACCACCATCACTGGCCTGTAATCAGTGCGGAAAAATGCCTTAAATCAAGAAAGTCATGGACAAGGTGCTCTGTGTCCGGCCGCTGCAGCATGGAACAAAGATAAAAAATGTTTTATATATTTCCATGTGAGGACAGCTGACAGACATGTGCCTCACGGAAGAATGTTGTAAGTTCACGTGCTTCCAAACACGGAACATGTTCTCAAGCTGTGATGTCCAGGAGCAGAGGTCTTTACAGCAGTGGCTGTCCGTCCAGCTCCCAGACCAACGTGTCTCTGTGTTATGTGTTCATTCATTTTTGTTATTTGTTATGTAATTATAAATGTCCAGTCTCTCACGGGTTCATCAACACAGTCAAACCCCCCCCACCACACACACACACACACACACACACATCTGCTGATAAACACTGATTGAAATATGATAGTCATCAGAGATTGAATTAGAGACAAGGTCACTCCAATAACCTTCCAACAAATTGGAACAGGAATGCTTTTAATATCACAGTTGAGAAGGTGGCCTGGTTAGTCTTGTGCTTGTCTGCATAAAATATTGATCCAAAAGCAACTCTTATGTGCAGACACATTCATGGCTAATGGATATCAAAGACAGTGTCTGTTCATTGATATAAAAAGTACTGCTAGTTTGTCCTTGTGAGTCATAAACAAGCACATTGTCCTCCTGTTCTTTCATCTAGTTAAGAGATCGTCACATTCAGTAAAAACATTGCAAGCGTTGTCCTTGCTGTATAAATTGTGTCCTTGAAACTGATTAATGGAAAACACAGACTGAAACATGACACCCATGTGGGATGTGGGTGGAGGTCATACACTACACAACAGAACTGTTTAAAATACAAAAATTGACTCTGACGCTCATGACGTTAAGCTTAGATGGGCGAGGCATTTCCCCTGAGGAATGAGGGATGGATGGTAGTTTAATATTTCCATTGAAATTAAATACACTATTATCTTGGGGTGTTGTTTCTTCTGACCCTGACCTGGCATTAGTTGCCTATTCCCCAGTTGTCTCTTTGGTGTGACTCTGCTCTGTGCCATTTTGATGTAAACAGCAAGGAGTTTGTGGGGGACTTTCATCCCTTTCTGTGTAGATTTTGCATGTTCTGCCGGTCTCAGCATGGGTTTCCTCCGAGAACTCCAGTTTCCTCCAACAATCGAAACCATACTTATTTAGAGTCTGCTCCTTTCTCTTCCAATGAACAAGACAGCATCTCTACATCTGGAGTTGGTCCCCAAATGTTGGACAGTGGCTGCCCACTGCTTAGGTTAAATACATCCCAGCATGCATTAATCCGGCCACTACCCACTGTTAAATAGGTGGGTGCCATCACTGAAACATTTGATCGTATATTTCACTGGGTGTGCTGATGACGAGTGACTGATGTCTAATGTCTGCTAAAAGTACAACCTACTTTTTTGACCCTATAACAACAAAAGTGTTTAAGGACCTGTGGCCCACTCTTGGGCCTATTGTGTTGGAAATTATGTAAGACATCTAATCTTGACCCTAGTGTACTGAAAAACTATAGGAGGCCAATAATAAATCAATCAATTTGTTCTAAAATTTTGTAAAAGTGGTGTCATAGCAGGTTGTGGATCAGCTCATTCAGTCGTGCGCACAGCTCCTTGACTCGAAGATGCTTTCACTCGAAGTGTGTCACAGGCCAGCTCATAGCCCACGACAAAAAAGAGGGAAGATAAAGTTTAGGCCAATCAGAAGGTTTTATTGTAAATAATAAGTAATGTAAAAAAAAAAAAAAAAAAAAAGGAAGATGTGGTGTGGTGTCAATATGTGAGGTGTTTGCAGTGCATGAACATGTATGTGTAAATATGTCTGAGTGTTAAACCAAGCCAACAAAACTAAAGGCCCCTTCACACATAGTGCGAAGTTTGGATGACGTTTGGACAAATATGATGAAACAGCAGAAACAGTTCAAATTTGCACACCACGAAACATTGCGCTGACAGGCAGGCGTGCCTGCTGCGTGTTCTGATCTGACAGTCTGTTTCAACCTGGCAGGCTGTCACTGTCCACTCCGTGTGCATGCTCACTCGCTATGCTTGTTGCCACGGCGATATACAGTGAGGAAAATAAGTATTTAAACACCCTGCGATTTTACAAGTTCTCCCCCTTAGAAATCATGGAGGGATCTGAAATTTTCATCTTAGGTGCATGTCCACTGTGAGAGACATAATCTAAAAAAAAAAAAAAAAAAACAGAAAAAATCCGAAATCACAATGTATGGTTTTTTTTTTAATAATTTATTTGTATGTTACTGCTGCAAATAAGTATTTCAACACCTGTGAAAATCAATGTTAATATTTGGTACAGTAGCCTTTGTTTGCAATTACAGAGGTCAAACGTTTCCTGTAGTTTTTCACCAGGTTTGCACACACTGCAGCAGGGATTTTGGCCCATTCCTCCACACAGATCTTCTCTAGATTAGCCAGGTAACTGGGCTGTCATTGAGAAACACAGGAGGTTGTTCCCCAAAATCTCGCAATACATGGCCCCGGTCATCCTCTCCTTAATACAGTGCAGTCGTCCTGTCCCATGTGCAGAAAAGCACCCCCAAAGCATGATGCTTCCACCCCCATGCTACACAGTAGGGATGGTGTTTTTGGGATGGTACTCAGCATTCTTCTTCCTCCAAACACGGCAAGTGGAATTAAGACCAAAAAGTTCTATTTTGGTCTCATCTGACCACATAACTTTCTCCCATGACTCCTCTGGATCATCCAAATGGTCATGGGCAAACTTAAGATGGGCCTGGAAGTGTGCTGATTTAAGCAGGGGAACCTTCCGTGCCATGCATGATTTTAACCCATGACGACTTAGTGTATTACCCACAGTAACCTTGGAAACAGTGGTGCCAGCTCTCTTCGGGTCATTGACCAGCTCCTCCCGTGCAGTTCTGGGCTGATTCCTCACCTTTCTTAGGATCATTGATAAGCTACGAGTTGGGATCTTGTATGGAGCCCCAGTCCGAGGGAGATTGACAGTCATGATTAGCTTCTTCCATTTTTGAATAATTGCTCCAACAGTTGATCTTTTTTCACCAAGCTGCTTGGCAATTGACCCGTAGCCCTTTCCAGCCTTGTGGAGGTTTACAATTTTGTCTCTGGTGTCTTTGGACAGCTCTTTGGTCTTAGCCATGTTAGTAGTTGGAGTCTTACTGATTGTGTGGGGTGGACAGGTGTCTTTATGCAGCTAAAGACCTCAAATAGGTGCTTCTAATTTTGAATAATAAGTGGAGTGGAGGTGGACTTTTTAGAGGCGAACTAACAGGTCTTTGAGGGCCAGACTTTTTGCTGATTGGCAGGTAATGAAATACTCATTTGCAGCAGTAACATGCAAATAAATTATTACAAAAATCATACATTGTGATTTCCGGATTTTTTTTTTTTTTTTTGGGGGGGGGGGGGGGATTATGTCTCTCACAGTAGATATGCACCTAAGATGAAAATGTCAGACTCCTCCATGATTTCTAAGTGGGAGAACTTGCAAATTCGCAGGGTGTTCAAATACTTTTTTTCCTCATTGTATGTTTTTATTTATGTCCACATAAGTACAGCAATCAGACACATGTGCCTTACAGTGGACAGTTGTCAGTTCATGTCTGTCCAAACACGGTAGGTGTTGTCCAGCTGGAATGTCCAGAACCACAGATTCTCACAGCTGCTTCTGTCGGAAGCCACGCCTCCTGTGAGTGGAGCGCATACACCCACATGTCAGTGTGTGTTTGCAAAATCTCACTCGTGGGGCACTTAGACAAATTTCACAGCAGTACGACAGTGGTCACCTGTTGTCTGCTGTCATGTGAAGAGTGTGACTAGCCACACATTTTCAAAGTGCCATGCGAGCAGTGTTTGATGTTCATGAGTGTCATCTGGAATTTGGCCGGCACCTGCCACAAGAGGGTGCATTGGGTTCGCACAGCGCAAACTCTGTGTTTCAGCCACTGGTGTGCACAAATCGTTGGAGTAACAGGTGTATGAGGCGTTAGAGGCAGGGACGATTCCACACGTTTTGCATAAAATTCCTGCTTCATGCGCACATCGACCAAACTTTGGACTATGTGTGAAGGGCCCTATACAAAAAAAAGTGGTACCTGTGGGAGCCAGCAGAGAGTTGCTGGAGCCCTGCTTTTATAATGACCCCAGGTGACTCCAATTAGACTTGGCCTGACTCTGCCTGCAAGAGGAACTGCCCCTGCAGGGCAAAGGAGAGGCCATGACAAGTGACGCACAGTGCTTTTGGTGTGTTTGGGCAATGTTCACTTCTGGTGCACATAATGAGTGTGTGCCACAAGCTATGCACATTACTATATTTCCTTTGTGCACTCTGAAATGGATGCACCAAGCTGAAGTCTGGCTCATCCAGAGCACAATCAGGACATGTCTGCAGGATTTGGTGTGCCTGGACAATTTCAAGGTTCCCTCAGTCACAATCAGAATGCCCCTAATGTTGTTGAGTTGACATTTTGAATGCTTAGAATGCAGTCAGACTGCACGTTGAACACCTTTCAAGCTTTTTCCACCCCAAATGCACCTCGAGAGTTGGGTGCATGTGCTCTACATTCAGTCTGGCCGTGCGAATGACCCTGACTGTTTGGAATGCAAGCAGATAGCTGTCAGAGGTCTTCGAATGTGCCTCGACTTTGCCTGAATAGAGGACGAATTTTCATTCGGTCAGCATTCAGGCTCTTTCGGCCTCTAGTGTGATGGGGTATAACATTCACAAGTCTTCGGCATCATGACTCCGACATCCCAGCTGTGATATTTAGCTTTATAAAAATGTATAACACTTATGTCTGCAGCAGAGAGCTGAGTTCCATACATACTGCTTTGCTCACTTCCAAAATGGCAACCACACAGCGTTGTCAGCACTGGGTCACCTGATAGGTGTGCCCTCTAGTCTTCTATAATATAACTCTATGGTCTTTTCTTGCAACAAAGTCCTTTTGTGTTCCACCCTGGTATGGAGTAGTAAAGCTGGTGAACCAGTAGGCAATGAGGTTCCAAACCCTTTATTCTTTGAAGCCCTCCCTACTTGCCCAAAGAAAGGCAGATCCCCCCTCCCCCCCAACAAAAAAAAAAAAGTAAAAAAAAATAAAGTAATTAAGTCAGACAAATGGGCATAGCTGTCTGCATTTACCCATTACGTTTATTTATTTATAAGTCAGAGCAATTTCTTATGGTATAACATCAGAAATACAGACATTTTGTATATCATTATAGAAAGAGAGGAAAAAAAAAAAAACCTAAAAGCTGAAGGGCATCCACACTTTTTCATGCCACTGTCCTGAGTGCAGTTAAATAAGAAAAAAAAGCATCTTTGATGCCGCCTTGGTAGCAGAACAACAAAAGGCAAATTAAAGCTAATAAACATCTGTTTCTGGCTCTTCAGCACAATTTAGGCTTTCAGGGTTCTGTCAGACTAACCAGACTCATTGGCACCCAGAGGAGGCAGGAAGGAAGCTGGTGTAAATGCTTCTCTTGACACTTGCAAGTCCACAGTGCACAGATGTACGTACACACAGCCAAGGCACACCAACACTGCTTGGCAAATACACTGTTATTGCACAGAACCTACTAATAATGTAGCAACTGTGACAGTGTGCATGAAAAAAGTAAAACAAAAAATGAAGTACATCACAGTCTTCATGTCAAATGAATGCATACAACACAAAAACAAAAGTATTAAGTTTGTAAATGTGATGTTTGGTCCACGGCACTACAGTGACAGTTGATGATGACTGCTCAATAATTAAATGTTTGCAAAAGCTTAATTAAATGCAAATCTGCTTTAAGTGCTGAATAAATGTTTATTTTCATAGAACAGTACATTGTTTCCTCACTTGAACAAATTGTGTATTTGTAAAGTTAGAAAATGATTGCATTTTACTTAAAACAGCCGTGAGGGCCCCTTTACACATAACACGAAAAACTCAGAAACTGGAAGAAAATGTTGTGGAAGTGTAGGAACACGGACCCACAACAGGGGCGCAATGAACGGACAATGGAGGAAGATAAATAACAAGTTTTACTATTGTGAAACAAGCACAATAATTACAACAATCACAATTTGGGGCCGAATCCGCTGGTGTCGTGTGGGCAGGCTCGAAGGTAGGAGACGCCCGTCTCAGTAGAACCGGAACCACCCAGATCTCCTCTGCCACCGAACCCTGGAGATGCTGGAACCGCCAAGTCCCGAATTCCCAGGTGGCCACTGCCTCCGCTCGTCGGATCCGGTACTGCTGGCAGGAGAGAGCACACACACAGGTGGGATGCGAGCACCCGATAATGGAGAGGGGAGAAGCCGCCTCCACCTCTTGTCAATGTACAACAGGAAGGTGAGTACTTATCCAAGCAATAAGCTCCTAGTAGTCAACACTCCTGAAAAGGCTTTACAAATGATTAGTCAGTTTACACTAAATGTGCATGCGGAGATTACTACCTCAGTCGTAGACGATATCTCGGCACTGAGGTGGAGACGCCGTCCTCCTGATATACCCTGGTGCTGAGTTGAAACAGCTGTGTCCCATAATGGGTGACAGCTGTCACCTTGGCTGCTCTCACCAGGTGGCGACGCCCTCTGGTGGTGGTGGGCCAGCAGTACCTCCTCTTCAGCGGCCCACACATAACAGGACCCCCCCCTCAACGGGCGCCTCCTGGCGCACGACCGGGCTTCCCCGGATGGCGACGGTAAAAGTCGGCCAGGAGGGCCGGGTCCAGGATGAAGCTCCTCTTCACCCAGGAGCGTTCCTCGGGGCCGTACCCCTCCCAGTCCACCAGGTACTGAAGACCCCGGCCCATTCGACGGACATCGAGGAGCCGACGCACGGTCCACGCCGGTTCCCCGTCGATGATCCGGGCAGGAGGTGGTGCCGGACCCGGGGTGCAGAGGGGTGAGGTGTGATGGGGCTTTATCCGGGAGACGTGGAATACTGGGTGAATCCGCAGCGAGGCCGGCAACCGAAGCCTCACTGCGGCGGGATTGATGATCTTGAGGATCGTGAAGGGGCCGATGTATCGGTCCTGGAGCTTGGGGGAGTCCACTTGAAGGGGAATGTCCTTGGTGGATAACCACACCTCCTGCCCAGGACGATATGCGGGAGCCGGGGCCCGCCGCCGGTCTGCATGTGTCTTCGCCCTCGTCCGGGCCTTCAACAAGGCAGAGCGGGCGGTACGCCACACCCGACGGCACTTCCGTAGGTGGGCCTGGACCGAGGGCACACCGACCTCTCCCTCGACCACCGGAAACAAGGGGGGCTGATACCCCAAGCACACCTCAAACGGGGAGAGGCCGGTGGCAGATGACACTTGGCTGTTGTGAGCGTACTCGATCCAGGCCAGGTGGGTACTCCAGGCCGTCGGGTGCGCGGCTGTCACACAGCGTAGAGTCTGCTCCAAGTCCTGGTTCGCCCGCTCTGCTTGCCCGTTGGTCTGGGGATGATACCCAGACGAGAGGCTGACCGTGGCCCCCAGTTCCCGGCAGAAGCTCCTCCAGACATGTGAGGTGAACTGGGGACCGCGATCGGAGACGATGTCTGATGGTATACCATGCAGACGGACGACGTGGTGGACCAGGAGGTCCGCTGTCTCCTGGGCCGTCGGAAGCTTCGGGAGGGCCACGAAGTGGGCCGCCTTGGAGAACCGGTCCACTATCGTGAAGACGACGGTGTTTCCCTGGGACGGCGGGAGACCCGTGACGAAGTCCAGGCCGATGTGGGACCAGGGGCGATGAGGCACGGGCAGTGGCTGTAGCTGCCCTGAGGTCTTCTGGTGATTGGCCTTGCCCCTGGCGCAGGTGGTACAAGCCTGGACGTAGTCCCGGACGTCGGTCTCCAGGGATGCCCACCAGAAGCGTTGCCGGACGACTGCCACGGTCCTTCGCACCCCTGGGTGACAGGAGAGCTTAGAACCGTGACAGAAGTCTAGGACTGCGGCCCTGGCCTCTGGTGGGACGTATAGTTTGTTCTTTGGTCCGTTTCCGGGGTCCGGGACACGGGTCAGGGCCTCCCGGACGGTCTTCTCCACGTCCCAGGTGAGGGCGGCCACGATAGCGGACTCCGGGATGATGGGATCCGGGGGATCCGACGGTTCCGTTCTGACCTCCTCTTCGTGCACCCGGGACAATGCATCCGATCGCTGGTTCTTGGTCCCGGGGCGGTAGGTAATCCGGAAGTCAAAACGGCCAAAGAACAATGACCAGCGGGCTTGCCTGGGGTTCAGACGCTTAGCGGTCCTGATGTACTCCAGGTTCCGATGGTCAGTGAAAACCGTGAATGGCACGGCTGTTCCCTCCAACAGATGTCTCCACTCTTCGAGGGCCTCTTTCACAGCAAGGAGTTCCCGATTGCCGACGTCATAGTTCCGTTCAGCGGGGGTCAACCTGCGGGAAAAATAGGCACACGGGTGAAGGACCTTATCGGTCTTCCCGCTCTGGGAGAGCACCGCTCCTATCCCTGAGTCCGAGGCATCCACTTCAACCACTAACTGGCGGCTAGGATCGGGCTGCACCAGAACTGGTGCAGACGAGAAGCGCCGTTTCAACTCCTTGAACGCGGCCTCGCACCGGTCCGACCAGGTGAAGGGAACTTTTGGAGAGGTCAGGGCTGTCAGGGGGCTAACTACCTGACTGTAGCCCTTAATGAACCTCCTGTAGAAATTCGCAAAGCCGAGGAACTGTTGCAGCTTCCTACGGCTAGTGGGTTGGGGCCAATCTCTCACCGCCGCAACCTTGGCCGGATCCGGGGCGACGGAGTTAGAGGAGATGATAAACCCCAGGAAGGACAAAGAAGTGCGGTGGAACTCACACTTCTCGCCCTTCACAAACAGACGGTTCTCCAACAACCGCTGCAGGACCTGACGGACAAGCCGGACATGAGTCTCAGGATCCGGGGAAAAGATGAGTATATCGTCTAGATATACGAAGACAAACCGGTGCAGGAAGTCCCGCAAGACATCGTTTACCAACGCTTGGAAGGTCGCGGGAGCATTAGTGAGACCGAACGGCATGACCAGGTACTCAAAATGACCTAAGGGGGTGTTGAATGCCGTCTTCCATTCGTCTCCCTTCCGAATCCGAACCAAATGATATGCATTCCTAAGATCCAGCTTGGTGAACATCTTGGCTCCATGCAGGGGGGTGAACACCGAATCTAACAAGGGCAACGGGTATCGATTGCGAACCGTGATCTCGTTCAACCCCCTATAATCAATGCATGGACGAAGCCCGCCATCCTTTTTACCCACAAAAAAGAAACCTGCGCCCATCGGTGAGGTGGAATTCCGGATCAACCCGGCAGCTAATGAGTCCCGGATGTAGGTCTCCATGGATTCGCGTTCCGGCCGTGAGAGGTTGTACAGCCTACTGGACGGAAACTCACTGCCTGGAACCAAATCAATGGCACAATCATACGGGCGGTGGGGAGGTAGCGTGAGGGCCAGATCCTTGCTGAACACGTCAGCGAGGTCATGGTACTCCGCTGGCACCGCCTTCAGATTGGGCGGGACTCGGACCTCCTCCTTAGCTTGGGAGCCAGGAGGAACCGAGGAACCGAGACACTCCCGATGGCAGGTTTCGCTCCACTGTACCACTACCCCGGACGGCCAATCAATCCGGGGATTGTGCTTCAGCATCCATGGAAACCCTAAAACCACACGGGAGGTGGCCTGAGTCACGAAGAACTCGATCACCTCCCGGTGGTTACCTGACACCACCAGAGTTACTGGAGGTGTCTTGTGCGTGATTGGTGGGAGTAGGGAGCCATCTAGTGCCCGAACCTGCACAGGCGAGGTAAGAGCCACCAGAGGGAGCCCTATCTCCCTGGCCCATCTGCTGTCAAGCAGATTCCCCTCAGAGCCCGTGTCCACCAGTGCTGGGGCCTTCAGGGTAGAATCCTCATACAGGATCGTGACTGGGAGTCGTGTAGCAATGTGGGTGTGTCCCACGTGCATGTTTTGGCCCACCCCTGGCCCAGTCTCTAGGGGCGGGCGTTGGAGTTTAACCGCTCGGGGCAGTCGTTTGCCATATGCTCACTCGAGCCACAAACATAACAAGCTCCGTGGGCCCGCCTCCTTTGTGCTCCAGGTGCCCTAAATGTTGCCCTGCTCGTGTCCATAGCTTCGTCAGCAGGGGGAGCCGTAAGCGCACGGAGCGCCGGAACAGAGGAGCGTGGGGACGGCGGAACTCGACCGGACCCGGAAGGGAGAGGGACGACCCGTGCCTGGCCACGCCCTTCGCCTCGCTCCCGGCGACGTTCTTCTAACCGGTTGTCAAGCCGTATGACCAGATCAATGAGCTCATCTAAATCCCGCGGTTCGTCTTTAGCCACCAGGTGCTCTTTTAGGACCAGAGACAATCCATTTACAAAGGCAGCGCGGAGGGCAGTGCTATTCCAGCCGGATCTCGCTGCCGCGATGCGGAAGGCGACTGCATAGGCAGCTGCGCTCCGACGTCCCTGTCGTATGGACAGTAATGCGGTTGAAGCGGACTCTCCTCTGTTGGGATGATCGAACACCGTTCTGAGCTCCTGTACAAACCCGGCGTATGACTGAAGGAGCCGTGAGTTCTGCTCCCAGAGCGCTGTAGCCCAAGCGCGTGCCTCCCCGCGAAGCAGATTTATCACATAAGCTACCCTGCTAGCATCAGCTGCGTACATCACGGGACGCTGAGCGAAGACGAGCGAACATTGCATAAGGAAGTCCGCGCACGTCTCCACACAGCCGTCGTACGGTTCTGGAGGGCTTATGTATGCTTCTGGGGACGGAGGAAGGGACCGTTGAACGACCAGAGGAACGTTACTTTCGCGCGCAGGGTCCTCAGGAGGGAGAGCCGCAGCGGCGCCCGAAGGGCGCGCTTCCACTTGTGCGGCGAGAGCCTCCACCCTGCGGTTCAGGAGTACGTGCTGCTCGGTCATCAAGTCGATCCGAGAGGTGAAAGCGGTGAGGATCCGCTGCAACTCACCGAGTACCCCTCCCGAAGCCTCCGCCGCGCCTTGGTCTTCCATTGGCCGTTCAACAGCCGGTTGACGCCCCTCGGAGTCCATGACGCTGGCCGAGATATCCTGTTGTGGAAGTGTAGGAACACGGACCCACAACAGGGGCGCAATGAACGGACAATGGAGGAAGATAAATAACAAGTTTTACTATTGTGAAACAAGCACAATAATTACAACAATCACAATTTGGGGCCGAATCCGCTGGTGTCGTGTGGGCAGGCTCGAAGGTAGGAGACGCCCGTCTCAGTAGAACCGGAACCACCCAGATCTCCTCTGCCACCGAACCCTGGAGATGCTGGAACCGCCAAGTCCCGAATTCCCAGGTGGCCACTGCCTCCGCTCGTCGGATCCGGTACTGCTGGCAGGAGAGAGCACACACACAGGTGGGATGCGAGCACCCGATAATGGAGAGGGGAGAAGCCGCCTCCACCTCTTGTCAATGTACAACAGGAAGGTGAGTACTTATCCAAGCAATAAGCTCCTAGTAGTCAACACTCCTGAAAAGGCTTTACAAATGATTAGTCAGTTTACACTAAATGTGCATGCGGAGATTACTACCTCAGTCGTAGACGATATCTCGGCACTGAGGTGGAGACGCCGTCCTCCTGATATACCCTGGTGCTGAGTTGAAACAGCTGTGTCCCATAATGGGTGACAGCTGTCACCTTGGCTGCTCTCACCAGGTGGCGACGCCCTCTGGTGGTGGTGGGCCAGCAGTACCTCCTCTTCAGCGGCCCACACATAACAGAAAATCTGTGAATCAAACACGAAATGGGGAACCACAAATCATCCACCTGCTGTTGTGAGGGATGCCCGATCGCACAGACATGCATGACACATTGGCGATGGTTTTGTGCATGCTTGTGCGTATGCACGAACACAGTGCATGTGGAATGTGTTGAACCACATCGCACCGCTGATGTGGAGAAAAATAAAATAAAAAACAGCTGTATACTTAGTGAAAATCATTGGGTTGATTTCAATAATAAATAAAAGGGAACACAATACAGAACCCTGCAGTTTAATAACCCTAGCCCTGGTTTAAAAAAAAAAATAAAAATAAATAAAATGTTACTTGTGGGATTCAAACCTGTAATTTACAAAAGCTCAGATTACCAGATGGAGAAATACCACTCCGCTACAATCACTATGTTACAATGGGAGAGTAAAATGCCGCAAATCAACAAGGAGATTAAGTTATTTTTAAAGAGAAAAAAGTGCCGTAATAACTGACAAAATGGCATTTGTTATGACATATTTTTGGTGATACGTGACTGAAAGTGACATATTTGTGGCACTGTTGGCTTGTCATATTGTCATAGTCCTGTGGCGCACCTGTTTTGCCAGACACGTGTGTTGGGCCGGACACATGTGACATTCAGATCACCTGCTGCGTGATCTGACACTCTGTTGTTCACATGCAGCAGTCTGCCGAGGTGCACCCTGTGCCTCCACTGCAGCCCGGCCTGGTATGCGCTCGGACGTGGCTGCCATGCGATCATGTCTGTAAATACATATCAGCATTTTATGCAAGTGTGTTCTCCTCCTGCATGCCACATGTGTTGGGGGAGTGGGGTTGGTGCAAAACACACGTACGCCACGTGTTTCGGGGGGGGCATGACACATGTGCACTCGTGCGATACACATGTACGCGAAATGTGTGTTGCTTTTTGCAACGCCACACTCATGGGGGCACTTAGACAAATTTTACATCCAGCTTGAAAGTGATTGTCTGCTCACTATTTTCGTGCTGACAGCACGAATGGGCACATGTTTTCTAAGTGTCAAGTAAGTGGTGTTGGATGTTCGTGGGTGTCACCTGGAATTTGGCCGACACCTGCCACAAGAGGGATCGAATGGGCTCTCACAGGGCAGTCTCTGTCTTTCAGCCCCTGGTGTATACAAATAATTGTTGCGACAGGTGTACAGGGTGTTGGAGGCAGCTTTGATTTTTCATGAATGGCATGCAATTCTTCCTTCGCGCCCAAGTCGGCTTCAATCGTGTTATGTGTGAAGGGGCACTTAACAAAGTGCTTTACAATATCAGCTTGAATGTCAATAGTTTTTAAAATATGACATGCGATAAATGAATAAATTATAAAAATGAATTAAAGTTAAAGTGTGAATGTGTTTATATGTGGCCCTGTGACAAATTGGCTGCCTGTCCAGGGTGTACCTTCCCGCTCACCCACTGACCAGTGGGATAGGCTCTCGCGCACCTCCCCCACCCCGAGCCATAACTGTACTTTGGGATTTCAGAAAATGAATGAATATTAACAATAAAATTCAATAAAATGTTGCCACACTGGTATAGAAATTACCAAAAAAGTAAACTAAATAGTAGATGTTTGAGATTTTTTAATTATTTAATTCATTCATTATTGTTTCATGTTTTATGTGCATTAAACATTTCAAATCAATAACAAAACACAATTACTTAGAATAACATAAATCTAAAAGTTTGAATTTCCCTACTTTCTTTGAAGACTTGACATTTATAAAAAAAAAAATGTAACTCTATATTTTAGTTCCTAATTCAAATTTTACTTAAGTGCTTTCACAGACTTTATTGCAGTTAAGGATTTTTTTTTTAGCTTTAAAGAGTAGGTGATTTAAAACTGACCTTCTTGGATGAAAATCTGAGTTGCATAGATAATTTAAATACATCATAAATTGTTTAAAGTGCTATCTCACAAAATTTTACATTCAGAGCTCAGAAAAAAAAAAAAAAAAAAAAAACATGTACATTTTGTCCATATAATGTACAATTACTAAGGTGCACCTTGTATTGAGTTGGACTGATACAATGCATTTTGCAGTTTTTAAAGATGGATCCACTGAGGTTGCTCTTGCACAGGATTTCCTGCATTTCTGTAACACCTTGTGTTAAGAATAAAAAAAGCTGCTTCTCGCTGTTGTTGTTTGATGCCTGACACAACATGACCTCATTAATACATTTTGTGCTGACCGTGTGCAGTTCACCACTTTCTTTTCTTTTTTTTTTTTTTGCATCATAATTCTTCAGGGCATTTCACCGAACAGTGTGTTAACCTTACTGATTGTCTATCAAGCAAAAGCTGAGGCAGAGTCAGCATTTCCATGGAGACGTAGTAGTGCAAAGCCATACCGAATGCATCTGTGAAGAGACAGATGGGCAAGGTAGAAAATGTTAAAGGGACAAAAACAACCTCAACCCCACATGCAGATCGAATTACACTTAAGGGGATATTCACGTTATTTTGGATAGAGGACAGAATGTCAAAAAGTGTCTAGAATCCATGTATAAATCTTAAATAATTAGCAGGCAGCAAGTGTGGAACCTGATTAATGATTTTATTCATAAAATCACGTGTATTATGATTTACAATGAATTAGAATCCATGTCATACCTGGATACAACTATTCTGAGATGAAAACTCAGCCACAGCAAAACACTGTCTTGTTATTGTTATCAAAATGAAGCCAGTTTCAACTTTTGAACTTTGTCTCAATAAGAGAAGTCCCATATACTGTAGGACCTGAGGACTAGAGGTGGGCGGATCGATCCTAATATCGATAATATCGATACCAACGCTGGTATTGATATTGAACGATCCTTGTGTAAAAAGATCGATACTCAAGCTTTTTTTCTCTTCCGCACGCACTGACTGCTGTGCATGTAGATTCATCAAAGTCTACTCTGTAAGCGCAGCGCTGCGCTGTGTCACACAACATGGAGCAGCGCACCCTCCCCCCTCTGGTCTTTTGTTGTTGCGCCATCACGTAGCTCAGCGGCGCCAGCCAACAGCCATACAGGTAGGCTCAGCCTGGCCCACCCACGCAGTGCTCTCCTCGAGTCAGCCCTCTACATCAGGAGATTTTGTTGTACGTCGTGTTGAGTGATATTTTTTTAAACAAACTCACTCACTCACTCACTCACTCACTCACTCATCTTCAACCGCTTACTCCAATTAAGGGTGACCGAGGGCTGCAGCATAACATAATAAGAACATAGAAACTCCATACAGAAAGGCCACAGATGGCAATCAAACCCATGACCTTCTTGCTGTGAGGCAACAGTGCTAACCACTAAGCCACTGTGCTGCCATGTTGTTTGTACTCAACAACAAAATGACATATTTTCAGTTGGGACATGTATTATATATTGATCTACAGTTTTCTTCATATTCATATTTCATTGCTTTTATGACCCAAAGGCTTTGGTGAACGCATTTCTAACACCAAAACAGTTCATTCACATGAATAAAGGTGCATTTTCAAAAAAGATTTGAAGGCATTTTTAAAAATGAATTTCATTTGTTTAAATTTAGAGCAAATTTATTACTACATACAGTGTTCTAGACAAATGTGTGACACATTCTGAAAGGTTAGAGCTGTTGTGAATATTTTGGTAAGCAAATCAATGGCATTGTATGAAAAAGTATATAAATAGGGGAATTGCTGAAAGTAAGGTAAAATCGAGAAAATTCCTTTGGACCCTGTCCAATAAGTACTTGGGCGAGAGCCAGGGTAATCCCCGGAAAAGCTGCCAGTCTATTACAATGCTGACACACATAGGCAAATACATTTACACTCCCACTCACATCTACAGTTAATCATGAGTCACCAATTTACCTGCTGGGAGGTGGGGAGAAGCCCGAGGACCTGACAGTAATCCACACAAACATGAGACAACAGTGCTAACCAGTAAGGCACCAGGCTGCCTTGATCCAGTGTACACACAAACACAAAAAGAGTTTCATATATACTTATTCAGTGTAACAAGATCTAAGATGCATTCTTGAAGAACTATACAATATGACTTGAATGCAATCCCAACATCCCACAATCCCGATGACTAACCACCTTAGCCATGCATCTCACAAGGCATAGGACCACCAATGTGTACTTTGTAGTGACTACATCATTTATTATCTCAGCGCAGCTAACTGCAACGGCATCTATAATCATAGCACGAAAATGTGACTTTTGAGGTGAACAAGTCTGTTGTGTCTGTCAAAAAAGAAAAAAAAAGCAAGGTTATCCTTAACTTTTGCCTGAATGTCTTATATGCATTTTGTAACATACAAAGAATGACAGATAAAACTAAAATGTACAGAACTTGTTGTTCAAAGAATTACTGGTAATGGGGAAGTGTAGATGGGTAAGCCTGCTAGATGATTCCAGCAGTGTCCACTGTTATTGTGTAGGAAATGTGCAGGATTTGTAATACCCCAAAACAACTTTTCATACACTGCTTGTTAGGAATTTTAATTTTTCTCGATGTTGGTAATTTTTTGTCTTGCAAGTGCCATTGCCACAAGTTGATATGTTGATAAATTCCTGAAATCGTGGTCCAGTGATGGCAACATCCAACATTCTATTTTGCAATGCAAGGCCAGGCCACCACCTGAAGTGACTCACCTCGTTTCGTACCATAAAGCCTTCAGAGGGGAACGTGCACAGCATAGCAAAAAAAGGACTCAGTTTTGGATTTCAGCAAGTGGGTGGAGGACAAAGACACACTTGAGTTCTCTTTGGCAGGCATAAACACATGCAGGCATGCTGATGTAAGTACACCAGCCTGAAATCATGCACACAGAGGCAGGTGCACATGCTCACTCGCATATATCCTCTCCGACTCCACTGGCTTATCTGCAAAGCAGACAATACTGTCCTACATGTTGTGTGATTTATCATTGTGAACCAGGGACTGAATTACAAGGCCTTAGATTGTGGACTAGATGGGCCTCTCAAGGGGAAGGAGCAGTGCCTGCCAGAATCTTGGAAATGGGGCGAAGCTGCATAGCCAAGCAGCGGAAATGAAAGGCGGCTCGGGTCTCTTGCATCTCTTTCACTCTCTTTCTATTCTTCCTCCCCTCCTGGCTCTCTCTTGCTCGCTCTGCCATGAAGGAAAGATAATGCCTGACTGAAGAGGTGATGTTGGATGGGAGAATGGATGGGCTTTGTGGGTGGAATGATTGAGTGAAGATCTCCGATAAGGATAAAAAGGGAGAAGAACATAAAAGGAGCCAGTGATTGTTGTCGCTGATGGTGAAGGTGGCAGCAACTGGCTATGCAACTAATTAAAAATTTGCCCTCAGTGAAAGCTGAATTTAAAAAATGTCAAGTCAATTCAAAGGGAATCATTACAACCACTGTTGGGAAATGTAATGATAAAAGCAGTTGTAACATTTGAAAAGACTGATTTGATATCTAACGTTTGCTAATTTTGCTTCACTGTCCACACTGGAATTATTCTACTCACTGCATATATTGCATTTTGTTATCTTTAAAATGTCTGTAGTGTTTTCTCTTTTTCATTCTCTTGATTTGCCAGGTCTAGGAATTGCCCTGCCTTCTATATTTTCACGTTACTCTGCCGTACTCTTGCACATATTTCCACGGCTGCTGTGCCACTGCAAATTTCCCCATGAGGAAAAAAGATGCACCAAAATCAAGCAATTCCCCAGTTTGTATGGTATGGTATGTTTGAAAGGGACAGTTGAATTATCTCACTGACTTCTCATCCAGGGCTCCAGTTTTTGGACCTGACCTTATAGATTCTGTAAGTGTAGTGGTGCAAATGTTTTTTGCACTTGCTTCTAAATCAGAAGATACCAAGACCACCAGTGCCCACTCTCCATGTAATGTGGTGTAAATGTGCATGCAAACCAGCATGCACTGATGTGATGGAGGGGAAAAATGACAAGGTAAAATAAATTAATTTTTATTTGTTCCTGTAGTTATGTTTTCTGAATTAAAAGCTCAGCCAGTTTCTCATCCATAGTTGCCTTTGCTCCAAGCAGTTCAGCACCGCCAGCTTTATTATCTAAGAATTATTTCTACTGTCACAACTGGGTGAACATGAGAAGGATCCAAAGACTTTCTCAACTGCAGCTCAAGGTTCTACCATTTCACTTCTACAAGTGTCATATTATATTTGGTTCATTTTCACCACTGAAAGTTGACCCACTTCCCAGAGATTCTGAATATTTACAGACCAGGCCCAATAATTAGGTTTCTCAGCTGATGTGTCTCCATTGCAGTGAAGAGCCACCTGACTCATGCAGATATACATGTATGCGGTGATGTAATAATTTTGTAATGTTTCAGTTCTTCTACTATTGCTCTCATTTTGCTAGTCTAACTTGCTGCTTGTTGCTTTTTGTTGTGTTCTCCTGCATGAGTGGTCCATGCAGTGGAGACACACACAAAGGTGATTGACCACCTAAAATGCAAAGGAAGTTCCTGTAAGTATAAATAGGCTCCTCCAAATGTGGAACAAATGGGACCTGTGATAATATCTGTCCGAGGTAGTAATTGAACCACTTAAGAGTTTAGGGAGCAAAGTTTCAAAGCAAAGGTTCCAGCTTCTGCAAGTTTCTTTCTTGATTGTCTTTGAGTTTGGTGTTCTGGCTGTCTCTTGCCCCACTATCGCACTACAACTTGTTTCTCAATTTTTTGGCTTTAAAAATTATGATAGCTTTACATCTAGGTGAATATGAAGGACAGTATGGGTCTTCTTTTATAACTGAGGTTATCATATACCTATAAATGATACGCCAATATGATTGGATAAAACTCTAAAGAATAAATAGCAATACACCCTTTTTGCGGATGGCTAATATTTTTCATACCACCCGAGTAATCAGCCAATCCGGACAGAGGAGCGGTGCCATGACAAAAAGGTGCGGTCAAAGGAACTGTGAAATACTGGTGAGTCACTATTAATAATTTCTTACGTGTCCAACCTCGTAGGTCGATTGTTAAAATTAAATTTGTTAGTTCTAAAAGCCATCATAATTATTTATAGGAAAACATTCTACTTTTTTTCTACAAAGGTTTGAACTTTGAGTGTTTACACAGGAGAGAAAAGTGAGAAAATATTAACGCCTGTTTGAGAAAAGTGTATAAAGTGTGTAGTGAGGGGTTTTACAGCCTTAAAACATCTATAATAATTGTAAAAAATAACACTGAGTACTTTGCGGATTTCGCCTATCGCGGGTTATTTTTAGAACGTAACTCCTGTGACAAACGAGGGACCACTGTATATGATAAAATCATTATCAAGTTGTTCACCAATGAATATGGCTTTTTACACCCTTCAGAAAACCATACAACATTTATCATTTATAGGTATATGATAAAGCCTTCGGCCTCAGGGTGTATGGTTTTCTTCAGGGTGTATAAACCATATTCATTGGTGAACAACTTGATAACTTGATAATACCAAAGGTCCCACCAGTGTCACACCACAGTCAAAATATTACTTACAAAATATTGTCAAAATATTACAGTTTCAGTTCCTTTGATAACTGGGAGAGTCTGAGTTAAAGATCAAGCTAGATCCTCAACTATGGCAGCCATGCTTTGAAACACAGTTCCAGTTCCAGAAAATGTCTCTATTGGCAGTTCCTGAGTTGACATCAAGCCAGGTCATAACTAGACGAACCCAGAGGTGACTCAAAATTTTATAAGTCACTGAAGCAGATTGTAACTAATGCTCTGTTCATTTTCCTGGCCTTTTAAATGTATTATTATTCATCTTGAATAATTACCTCCTCTCCAAGTCCTCTCGTTCTTTCAATTTACTACTTTGTAACTTTTGCATTGATTTTTATTACTTAATTTGATATAAAGCACATTGCATAGGATTTCTTGTATTAATTGATATAATGACCTAATTCAGTGAGCATGCACTTGTGGCACACATTTACACATCCACTATATCAAGGAACTGTCCAAGATCCTGCATGACAACCACCCCAGCAGTGATTCCTTCCAACATCTTGGAAGATACCATCTTATTCTTATAAACACCATTTTTACAAAAAAAAACAAAAAAAAAAAAACAATAATCATAATAATACTGCATTGGCAAGATCATAAGACAAACGTTTTCTCAAAAATATGGGGTATCTTATCACTGTAAATGAAAGGTTTTCATATCATACAGACACAACAACAGGGAATGTGAAATAGAAGTGAAGCTAATTCCATGAAGCCACTGATATTGTTTACACTTGTGGTGCCACAAGGGGCTATCTACATTTTAATTCCACAAATATTGATCCACATAACTTTAACAAGGTCACCACAAAAACGAGCATATAACTTAACAAATAATGCATTAAATCACCATTCTTCTTCTTCTTCTTCTTCTTATTATTATTATTATTAATAATAATAATAATAATAATACATTAATAAATAATTGTGTGACACTCTGGCTTAGTGGTTAGTGGTTGTCTCCCAGCATGAATGCTGTGGAATCCATACTTGCCTGTTCCTATCTGTTTGCCTGGGTTCATTACAGGTGCTCTGGCTTCCTCCCGCTTCCAAAGATGTACAGGTTAGGTAAGTTGGAAAATTTACACTGACCATAAATGTGAGTGTGTATGATTGGCATCCCATAAAGAGTGCACCTCACCTTTCACCCAGTGACTGCTGAGATAGGCTCCAGCTCCACCATGACATGTAAATGGAATAGGCAGGTGTAAAAAGTGAATGAATAATAATTAATTGTATAGCCATTTTCTATTACAAGGCTCAAATGACCACAGTGCATAGACACTTCAAGGTGACTAAAAGAGACACTTCCACCAATTTTTAACAGTCTGTGATGGACAGCTCACATTGTGACAGCTACAACATATTTGCATTGATGTATTCTAATGGCTTGTCATCATAATTTAACATTTGCCCTTAACCATACTGCATCTCACCACTGCTTTTAACTGAAATATCCATGCTCACTAATTCCATCTTTTAGGAATCCTACTGTGAAAATGAAATTGAAACTATTTTTGCATACGATGCACAATGGTGATGTAATTCCCGAAAAGGTGCATTAATTCATCATTAGAATATGCAACATATGCTGAGTGATGCAGCATGGTGCCATGTTCAGTGCTGCAAAGACATGCATAAGCAATAACGGTTGTGAATAATTGAAGATCACCTAACGGTCGAAACAGTATTATCCTACTTACCTGACATTGTTACAGAAAACATATTGCATCACTGCAGCAAAAAGGTCTGGACTGAATCGATTAGTGCTGCTCTTTGTGGTAAGACTGTGTACTGATGGAAAATTGACTTAGTGGTTATGAGTGGATGGATAAGAGTAGTGGAACATTTGATTTCTAGTGTATGAAGCTTTTAGGCTGGATTCATTCTTATTCTCAAAGTGTTGCATGGCAAGAGCATAAAGCAATAAAACTGTGCTTAAAGGAATTAAAATATTTGTGAACCTCTGCTAAACCATAGCGAATGATTGCAGCAGCCATCTGACTGACACAACGGGGTTGACAATCTTTGTGCACAATATTGAAAATATTCATGACAAATGTGCCTTATCAGGTTTAGCCCCATTCATGAAACTTTACTTTGTGCAAAATGACAACTTGCAAGGGATCATCAAAAAATTCCAAATAATGAAACAGCAAATTATACTATAATTTGAGATTCATTCATCTGTTTTATTGCTCCCCAATTGTTCATATCCTTACAAACATAATATGGACGAGGGTCAACCAGAGAATTGCTCTTAAATGCTTTATTTTGACAAAGGTCAAGGTCAATGGGGTCAAAAGTCAAAATAGTGATTTTCACTTTGATTTGCACCACCCTTTGCACACATATATGTGGGTGTTTTCGGCAATTACCCAGGTGAGGTCAATTTTACCAAACAACAATCACTGAGGTAAAGGCCATTGGGTATATATATATATATAAACCAGCTCGTACCTGTGGAACCACATCACGCTGCTGATGTGGAACAAAAATAAATAAATAAATAAATAAAAAACAGCTGGTACCTGTGGAATCACATCGCATCGCTGATGTGGAAAAAATAAAAAATAAAAACCACCTGGTACCTGTGGAACCACATCGCGCCGCTGATGTGGATAAAAAAAAAAAAATAAATAACACCTGCTACCTGTGGAACCAGATTGCATCGCTGATGTGGATAAAAAAAATGTAATAACACCTGGTACCTGTGGAACCACATTGCGCCACTGATGTGGAACAAAATAAAACATAAAAACCACCTGGTACCTGTGGAACCACATCGCGCCACTGATGTGGAACAAAATAAAACATAAAAAACACCTGGTACCTGTGAAACCACATTGCACATCTGATGTGGATTAACCAAAAAAATAAATACCACCTGGTACATGTGGAACCATATTGTGCAGCTGATGTTGATTAAATAAAAAATAAATACCAGCTGGTACCTGTGGAACCACATTGTGCCGCTGATATGGAATGATAATAATAGGAAAAAAAAACATACCACCAACAGGATTCATACCTACACTTTACTGTTTGCCAGCCTGAAACTTTACCACTGAGCTACCATCACTGGCCTGTAAACAGTGTGGGGAAAATGCCTGAAATCAAGAGATGGATGTATTAAAAAAAAGCAAACAAACAAACAAAAAAACTATACACCATAAAAAAACAGCATTTTATATTGAATCCCTCTTATCAAGTGGGCAATACAAATATGATCTATCTGTTCCTCTGTAGATGACCCATGGACACAGACATACAGTCATGCAATGACATAAATGAGAAGGAGTTCACTCTTCTCATGTCCACATCTGTTGGTGCGTGTCCAGCTGGCCTGCGTGCATGTCCTGTCTGACATGCATGTCTTGTGGACGGTGCGCTAAAACTGACACTGCATCATATGGAACAGAGCTCACGCGGGTGACTTGAAAGTCAGATCACCCGCTGCGTGTTATGATCTGATGGTCCATTTCAGCCTGGGGGCAACCTATCAATGGGCTGCAGCAAGGGAGCATGCACATGCTGCAGCCCACAGCATATATTGCAACAGCGATATATGTTTTTATTTATTGTCCAGATCCAATTGTGAATATTGAATTAGTCTTCAACATTAATTCCTTTGCAAGGCAGACAATTACTCCAAGAAGGTTTACAACTTGCAAAAGTTAATGCAGTCTGAGATTGTCCACCTTGCACACCTCGTTAATCATGACGGACAGTTGAGGGGTTGTGGTAGTGTGGCAGCCGTCTTGCCAATTTTCTGGTAGATCAGGGCAGCGGCTACCATAAAGGCAAATACGAATAAATAAATCCTCGTCATCTTCCATGGAAAGTGGTGCCAAGCACGCGAAGTTCCCTTTCTCCCAGGCATCGAGAACATAGCCCGTAGTATAGGTTCCATCTGGGCACGCAGGGTCCCCCAGCCCTGATTTCCTTGTTGAAAAAATGATGTCAATAGCATTGAGAGACCAGCTGATCAATTCCAAGGGTATTCCAAATATAGTTCGAAGAATTCACAGTCTGGTGACGTTGGGACTTTGAAGGTTGGGGCAGAGACATAGAAAAAACACAGAAGGAGAGGAGAGGAGGGGATGTGACGGCCTTCACCGGAATCCCAAGTTGACATGAAGGATAGGTTTTGAAAGATTACGTTAAAACGACTTCACGGATTCTCACCAGCTTTGCACCACAGATAGATATGAGGGCATGGAAGATTCCACTGAATTTTGGAGGTGATCCAGATCCAGATCTGGATTTGGGTTCAGGATTTCACTTCATAGGCTTTTAAGGATTAAAACTACTTCACAAATTGTCATCAAATTTGCACCACAGATAAATATGAGGCCATGGACGACTGCACTGAATGCTAGAGGTGATCCGTAGCGGCGGACATCAGAAATCTCCAATTGCTGTTGTTTTAATATATCTGAAGTTTAAATCTGAGAATTGATCATAAATGGAAGATAGCATCAATGAACTGCCCGCTGTATCCACTCCAACTTTGTGATTCCAGCGGGAAAAAAGGCATGACTGACTTTTCATTTTCATCATGCTTGATTCACATTGACCTCTGCAACTTGTACTTTTGATATTCTCAATCCACCCCCCCCCCCCCAACTTTTAAAAAATGAGCTCCAAACTGTGGTATCATTTAAAAATACAAGATATAAAGCCTGACACTGCCTTCAAGATGATGAAAGAGATCTAAATAATCCTTTTAAAGCTGCTGCTGTGGAGAAGGCAGATGGGGGGTGGGTGTTCTCCACCTACCATTTGCTGAGTTGAATGAAAATAGCTACAGGAGTTTTTTAAATAATGCATTGCAGAAATGGCTTTAAAAATTAAAGGGTAAAAATAAGAATTTAGTCATTTAGATACATTGGATTTCCCAAGGCAGTAATGCAACCCAAATGAGACAGCTACAGAGGAAAGAGCACAACAGAATTTGTGCTTCATATTATCATTGCTTACTCCGGGTAGGCAATGCGGTCTTGCCCCAAGTGAAACAGTTCAAGTACCTTGGTGTCTTGGTCACGAGTGAGGGGACAACGGAGCATGAGATTGGCCAGAGAATCGAAGCAGCAGGGGTGGTGTTGCATTCGCTCTACTGTACTGTTGTGATGAAAAGGGAGCTGAGCCAAAAGGCGAAGTTCTCGATCTACTGGTCAATCTTCGTTCCTACTCTCACCTATGGTCATGAGGGTTGGGTCATGACCGAAAGAACTACATCGCGGGTACAAGCAGCTGAAATGGGCTTCCTTAGGAGGGTGGCTGGTGTCTCCCTCAGAGATAGGTTGAGAATGTCCGTCATCCATGGGGAGCTCAGAGTAGAGCCTCTGCGCACACTGGCATTCTCAGGCCAGTATGGAGATATAATGTGGAGATATAATCTCTCCACCCATTTCTGGGTCTTCCCCGGGGGGGGGGCTCCCAGATAGACGTGCCTGGGACACCTCCCTAGGGAGGTGCCCAGGGGGCATCCTTACCATATGCCCAAACCACAGCAGCTGGCTCCCTTCAACTCAAACTTAATTTACAAAAACTCTCGATCGGAGACATCAAAGTTTAAAAACAAAACAAAATGACAAAAAAACATTACAAGACAACTCTGTGGTGTTTGCACATGCACAGTGCAAGAGGCTGGATGCTTGTAGCTCTTCAGCAGCAGGAAACCCTCACGACAGCCGACCAGAATAATATCAAACAGGTTTGATTTTCATTCAACCATAAAATCGGTGATCAGGAGGTGGTCGTGAGATGTTAAATGCAGCTTGTTACTCCATGTACACTACACGATGCAGGATGTGCGATTAACCTGAAACTCGGTCCAAAAAATTCTCACACGAATGAAAAATCATCTGAAAAAGGACCAAAACTCGTACAGTGTAAAGCCAACATTTATGTGTCATACAATATTGAGTGCATGTTTTACAATATAACATACGCACGGCACTAATAAAATGAGCGCAAATTCTCTCCACATGCAAAACATTTTGCGATGACTTCCAGGGATCCGTAAAAATGCCTGTTTTTACAAATAAAAAATGGAATATTTTACAAAAGCACATTTATCTGTAAACACCAACACACGACACATTAACGTGTTGGTTTACATAATGAATGACTGAACCAATCAATGTTTAGTAGAGGCACTTTTACCCAGAATCCTTTGCGATCTGTCTGTGTTTGTTACAAAACCTCAGAATTAGTGCATTATTCAACATTAAAAGATATATGTTATATTTTAACTTTGTACAAATGACAGAATTGACATTAATGGAGTTATTCTATCAGTATTCACACCAAACCATAAGTCAGCATGACTTTATTTTCCAAGACCTCTGCCTGACCGGAGCGTTGTGATTGGTAGAGAGCTGGCTTTGTGGCTGCTGTTAGCTTGCGTCTGTGCTGTAAGCTGTGTAGTAAACAAGAGCTTCCAGCAGGGGGCAGGATGTTCAAACATAGAAGTGTGGGCTCATTGTTTGGGTCTTTTGATGCTTCCAAAAGCGATAGTGGTGTTAAAACTCAAATTCAGCTTATTAGTAGTTGCAAATGTACCAGAGACAATACTGGAATTTTTTGGTTATCTGTAACGTACGATACATATTTGGGTGGTTTATCGGTTTTTCTTTATCAAAGATAACTTTTCAGTTACCTGATTATTTGTTATCGAAGTTATTTTTTTTTGGTTATCTGTGCGCACCACTGCTTCTGGCAAATTGTAGTGAAACTTCCAGGTTTTCATTTTAAGAAAATTCTCCTTTTGTGCCACCTCATCATGAATTTGTATAACTGGGGTGACAAAAAGCAAAACATGCACTGTGCACAATTTATCCAATCACAGCCACAGAAGCCCACAACTTATTTTGTGTTGTCTGGGTATCTTGGTGGCTTTCCTCACTCTTCTTCTTCCTGCACAGTCAATCGGTTTCTGAAAACAATCTATTCCATACCGATTTACCATAGAGTGTCATACTGTTTGTATTTCTTCAAAAGTGATGTAAATAAACTCCAAGACATATTCAGTGACTTGGAAAAGTTCATGTATCCATTCTCTGATTTGATAGAAGAAAACTGGCAAGAACACTGATTATTTACAAGTATTAAACCTAGTGTTCCAATACTTATGGAACCCATCATCTTGGTTTTTATATGTTTTTAATGATTTTATATCAAGTTGTAGAGATTTGCTTTCAGGTTGAATTTAAGGATGATAATTTTAATAATTTTTTGTGTATTGTTTTATATGAAATGGCATAAACAAATGAAAATGTGTGAAATATGTGTGTGTGGCTGCTGGGATAGGCTCCAGTCCCCTGTGACCTTTGATTGGTGTAATCGGTTAAGTGTGAATAATGAGTCATAATACGAACCCATACAATCTCAGATATTTCTCATAATTTACTCAAAATGGACAAACATGGTCAAGTAAGTTCACTGCAGTTCACAGCCAGTGCTCATTGGCCACAGTATTAATTGACAAAGGTCATTCTGTCACTCCATCATCATATAAAAAATTCTGCTCACATGGCAGTATTTTATTTGTACTGAATACTTTCTTCCAGAAAACAATTCAGATATGTCTTCTATGTCAACATGGTAGCAGCACACTTTTTGCAAAATACATCATCTACACAGGGAAAATCAACCTGATTGATTTAAAACTGTGATTTGCGGTGGTGCTAAACATACCAATCAAAGGTGGTGTTCAATCATCAGCATTCATGGGAGCTCAAGTCACAAAAAGAGAAATCTCATTTGAGCTTATTTCGTGTTTAACTCAGCCCTGCTTGCAAAGACAGATACACATTTGGTGACTCAAGTTGAAGCGTGGGTGACAAAAAAATCAAAACTAATTATTATAATCGGGCTATTAATTTCAACACCAGCCTGCTCGCCGTGCAACTGAACATCATTTACAGACACGCTGTCAGGGCAGTAATGTGTGTTCCCACTTGTGCATGGAAATGGCATGACTATGAAAATAGCTCCTTCTTGACAAACACAGATTCCAGTCAGAAACTCATTTCTTTGATTTCAGAAGACTGAATGGTGAGCAGGTAAATTAGCATTTGTTTTCTCCCAACAGCGTCGTAGAAAGAGGTATGCAGCTCCCCGCTGATGTTTGCAGCTTTCAACTGGACTCCAGCGAATATTACTGCATGGCGTGATAGCAGAAAACAGAAATTGCATCCGCCCACCAAGGCAGCCTGTTGCCACACAGCGAGAACTGTGAGGCTTTGAAATGCAGCCATCTGGTACAGGCACTGGTGGCAAGTTCATTTTGTTTGACACAATGCATGTCACTCTGCATAATAAACCATTAAACCTTTGTCAGGTGTCTCATCAGACGTTCTTTCAAATTCTATTCAGGAAAAGGGCTTTTTTCATTAAATTCTGGATGATTTTTATAATGTTAAGATAATGCAGGATGCAAAGGTTCATTCAACATCAAAATCAACTGAATGAAGAACAGTTTGAAGACAATTTTGTGTTCATCTAAAGTATGGCCACCCAAATTGGGACCCACGGGCCATTTGATTAGGCTTTTCATTTTGCCCAGCATGAAGTTTTTAGCAAAAGAGGTTTTTTTTTTCTGTCCAACTCTACTTTCAAATCTGACTACAATTCTACATGCAGGGGCACTGTGGAGTTGTTTGACAGTCAGTGTGCTTCAGTTTCCTTCAAACCCTTTTTTTGAAAGAACACTGCCATTCAGTGGGCTGAGAAAAAGACACTAAATTCTTCACAAGGCCTTGTGTTGCCACAAATTGCCACATGAATCCTGTTTACACTATGTTGCAGAGGGGAATATATATATATATATATATATACGAGGTCTATTAGAAAAGTATCCGACCTTATTATTTTTTTCAAAAACCATATGGAGTTGAATCACGTGTGATTACATCAGACATGCTTGAACCCTCGTGGGCATGCGAGAGTTTTTTCACGCCTGTCGGTTACGTCATTCGCCTGTGGGCAGTCTTTGAGTGAGGAGTGGCCCACCCTCTCGTCGTTTTTTTCATTGTTTAGGAATGGCTCAGAGACTGCTGCTTTGTTTGATCAAATTTTTTTCAAAACTGTAAGGCACAACTGAGTGGACACCATTCGATAAATTCAGCTGGTTTTCGGTAAAAATTTTAACGGCTGATGAGAGATTTTGGTCTGGTAGTGTCGCCGTAAGGACGGCCCACGGCGCCTGACGGCGATCTGCGCTTCGAGGTGGCAGCGTCTCACCGTTTCAAGTTGAAAACTTCCACATTTCAGGCTCTGTTGACCCAGTAAGTCGTCAGAGAACAGAGAACTTTCAGAACAAGTCGGCATGAGGAGTTTATTCGGACATTCCATTGTTAACAGACATTTTGTAATGAAAGAACGTGTGGGCAGAGTCGCATGTCAGGCCAGACCCGACCGCGGTGGGTCGCGACAGGAAAAACACCTCCGTTGGAAACCTTAACGGGCAAGTTGGAACATGCCCAAGCTGTTAAACAATTTCTCAGTTACTCACTCGTTGAAAGCCATCAAAAGCCGCCTGAATTTTACAAATGGTTTTCAACACGGAGGTGTTTTTCCTGTCGCGGCGCACACAGATTCGTCGAGTCGTCACGGAAAAGACTCGGTGAATTTGTGTGCACGTCTTTCATTAAAAAATGTCCTTAAACAGTGGAATGTCCGCATAAAGTCCTCATGCCGGCGTCTTCTGAATATTCTCTGTTCTCTCACGACGTCCTGGGTGAATTAAGCCTTAAATTAGGATGTTTTCAGGTCGAAACAGGCCGACAACGGCGCCTGGAAGTGCTGCGCGACGTCCCGCTCCGTGGGAAGTCCTTACACCGACAGAAACACCCCATAATCTCTCATCAGCCGTTAAACTTTTCACCGAAAACCAGCTTAATTTCTCCAATAGTGTCCACTCGGATATTCCTCACAGGTCCAGAAAAATTTTTGATAAAGCAACGCACGCTGTCTCGAGCAGCGTGTGAAACAAAGGAATTCAGCCGAGAGGGCTGGACCACATCTCACTCAAGGCCTGCCCACAAGGAAATGACGTCACAGACACGCGTGAAAAAACTCACACATGCGCGTGAGGGTTCAAGCATGATTGATGTAATCGCACGTCATTCAAAACGATATAGTTAAAAAAAAATAAAAGTGCCAGTTTCTTATCTAATAGAACTCGTATATATATATAAGGTCTAGGTCTAACCTTACTAACCCCAAGAGCAGCAGTGGTAAGGAAAAACTCCATCTGAGGAAGAAACCTCAATCAGACCAGACTCAAAGGGGTGACCCTCTGCTTGGGCCATGCTACAGACATAAATTACAGAACAATTCACAAAAGGAATATACAGGAAATTCTGTTGGTGCACAGGACAGGAGGGTCACCAGCACAAATACATTTCCCATCTCTGGATGGAGCAGCAGCTTAGAGAGAAAAAAAAAAAAAAAAAAAAACAGAATCAGGCATCAGAAAGACAAGAAATACTGTATAATTTGCCAGCATTAAACAACAAGAAAAATTCTAAAGTGATCGCCGGCCACTAGCCCTCAGCTTCACTAAAAGACCCAGAATTTAGGTAAAGTTGCGGCATCGGAATACTCCATTTCCTAATAAAATGAATTAAAAGAGTAAAAAGCATAAAACAAAACTGTACCAGTATGCTAGCCATATGAAAAGGGAAAATAAGTGCGTCTTAAATCTGGACTTGAAATCTCCACAGATTCTGACTGCTTTATTGATGCAGGGAGATCATTCCACAGAACAGGGGCATGCTAAGAGAAAACTTTATGACCTGCAGACTACTTATTCACCCTAGGGACACAAAGTAGTCCTGCACACTGAGAACGCAAGGCCCGGGCCGGTACATAAGGTTTAATTACATCAGCTAGGTAGGGAGGTGCCAGTCCGTGAACAATTTTCTAGACTAGTAGTAGAACCTTAAAATCTGATCTCACTGGGACAGGATGCCAAAATGGGATGTCAAAATGGGTGTAATGTGGTCAAACTTTCTGCTTCGTGTCAAAAGTCTGGCTGCAGAATTTTGAACCAATTGTAGAGCCCTAATGCTTGACTGCACTAATCCAGAAAATACAACATTGCAGTATCCAGTCTAGAAGAGATAAACGCATGGATCAGGGTCTCAGCATTAGCCATAGACATGAAGTGGGCCGCCCATGACATCTACCTTATTTTGTATCACATTTCGTCCTAACTAGGGTTGAAAATGAAATTGCTAGACATTTGCCATAATTGATTATTTCAGGGCCATTATGGGGTCAACCTTCACGCTTCATTGAAATACATTTGCAGCAGTATACAGACAGCGGCCACCACTGGGGATGCAAGAGGCATGTATGAGGGCATCAAGAAGGACACAGACCCATCCACCTCCAAGTCTGCCCCACTCAAGTCAAAGACAGGCAGTCATCACAGACCAGGGGAAGCCTTGAAAATATACGGTCTTTGGATAAATGCCATGATTTTGTCCCACCCCCAGATGCTGAGTGTCTCTGTGGGTGAATGGAGCTGTGGGAGGGCCTGGACGCTGGATTTCTGCACAATGATTGGAAGATCAGTGAAAAGGCTGAATCCTCTTTGGATTAACAGCTTTTTTGAGATTTAGGTGTGGGAATTAATTTGCCCATTTTTACTTATTCATGCATTTTTTTAATTTATTCCAAAGTGTTTTGTGTACACTATAAATCAGTCAGTTTTAGCAGGGGTGGTGGCCAAGTGGTTAATGCGCTTGGTTTCAGTTCAGAAGGTTCCGGGTTCAAGTCCCACCCCTGCCACATTTTTCCACGTAATGTGGAGTTGCGTCAGGAAGGGCATCCAGCGTAAAACTTGTGCCAATTCAACATGCAGATCCACCTTGGATTTGCTGTGGTGACCCCAAGTGCAAACAAGGGAGCAGCCGAAGGGACTTACTATAAATCAGTCAGTTTTAAAGGTGCACATTAGATATCATATGTTTATACAGTGCTACCAAAAAAAAAAAAAAAAGGTGCCACAGCCAAACAAAATGAGCCCAAATCTGCGGAAAGACAAAAGAACCAGATGAAAGTGGTGATTTTGATGCCAGGAACATTCACATATTGTAGGTATCAGGTACCAGATTAAACATTGTGTGAGAAGATCCAGGTGAATTACTCTCTGATTCATTCTTCAGTAAGTTATTGTTTAAGGTTGTCACACGTTAATTAGTGTCCCAATTTGCAACACAGCATCAAAGTATTAATGATTGTACGTCTATATGAGCACATGTGGGAATAATTATTGGTTGCTGATTAATTTTATTGATGTGAATTAGTGATGGAGAAACTGAAGCACTTTGAACCACTGAATCAAAATGAAGCAATGGTTCAGTGTTTTGAAGCTTTGATACAATTAGGTATGGTGACATCCTCTGGCCAACATTTAACATAACATTTGCATGGAACAATAAAGGGCAAGATGTCATCAAACAGTCAGGCTCTGTTATGTATGTTTAATAATAAAGGTTCTATGTGGTCCTTGAAATTTTTGGCAATATTTTTGTTTTAAAACATTAATAATACATAACCTACTCAACAGAATATATTCTATGTTATTTTCAAAGTAATCCAGGAAATCTGGTGCTGTAAAAGGAAAGCAAACTACAGGTGGTTGTCCATGTATAAGTGTAGCCAAACAAGAACATGGAGTTATGCTTGTTTTTGTTGATCAAATCAGAGTAATAGGTCTGCTTTGTAGCCAGTAGTGCATGCTAATAGTCTAAGATAGCATCATTTATAATTTTTAACTACGCCATTTCCGCTCTAGACCTATAGCCTTATGCTTGAGGTTACACAAGTAGTCATTGAACCAAGGTGACTGTGTTTTGGAGGGGGTGTGCTTTTAACAAAGGTGGCACAACAATCATGTCAAGTGTAGTTTTGAGCACTGAGTTTAAACTATCCACAAGACTGTCTACTGATTGAGCATTTTCCAAACATGAAGCTAAGATATCAGACAGTCTAGCTTCGAGTTCAGTCGTAGTTGAGGAGTTGATGCATTGCCATATTGATAAATAAGGTTGTTGTTGCACTAAACATGCCAGCGAATCCGTACACCTAATAAGTGAGTGATCAGACAAGAGGCATGATGTCAATATTCGTGACAGCAATACCACGTGTGAGAACCAAATCCTGGGTTTTTCTACTAATGTGCGTCGAGTTCTGAATGCATTGCTGAAATCCTAATGCATCCACAATTTCCATAAATGATTCGCAGAGGGGATCAGAAGGCTTATTTATGTGAATGTTAAAGTCACCAATTATCAGAATGTTATTTGCACTCATTGACAAGTTAGAGATGAATGCACCAAATTCATCTAAGAATTCAGAGTATGGGCCAAGGGGCCTATATACAGTGACAAAATCATATGGCAGATGCTCAAATGAGTTATATTTGTGACCCCCAACAGATATAGACAAACAAATACATCCACACTTACGGTCAGTTTCCAATTCACCTAGCTTGCATGTCTTTGAATGTGGGAAGAAAGCTGGTGCAACTGGAAAGAACCCACACAAACACAGGGAGAACACGCAAACTCCAGAAAGAAAGGCCACAAGTTGGAATCGACCCCATGAAAATTATCTGAAAAAGAATTCAGAAATAAAAAATAATAAATAAATAAATACAAATAAAAACCTGACAACACCTCAAAAAAACTTTGATTCAAGTGCATGAACTAAATACATGGTCCTGACACTAATTTAGCTTATGAAAAGACACTTCTTACAGGACTTTGACGTTGAAATTCTTTCTCCAAGTTAAAACTTGTGGAAATGGAAACTTGTGTTGGTGGAGGTTTGTGCTCTATGAGCACAGTGGTCTAGTTTTTTCTTTATTTTTTGTTGTTGTTTGTTTTCTTCTTAGACACCATTTGTGGAAGAATTCCAGTTGTAACATTTTCCACTCAATGACATATCAGTAAAATGACATGCCCTCAGATGAATAAACTGAACTGCTGCAAGGCTGGTGCGAATTATGAAAAAGAAAACCAGTCTTTTGGCTCATTCATCTTTTTAGCTTGAAATCTGCTTGAAAGAAACAATCACAGGAAAATATGAAGTGTGTGTGTATATATATATATATATATATATATATATATATATATATATATATATATATATATATATATATAGTTTGTTTTTAGGTAAAAATGGTTTCCTCTTTTTTGTGAAAATGGTGCCTGCAGAATTTCTAAAGGTTATTTTTATAGCTTTCCTGCAACTGCACACCAAATAGACTCATGACATGACATATGTGTTTGTCTGCTGAACCATGCCCTGACTTCCAGGAGACTGTGTGAGTCTTGAATCCCAATGTCCCTGCCAGGTTTCCTACATTAATACCACAACGCAGCCAAGGTAAAACCAAATTAAATGATTGACTGGGCTGATTGATGAGAATGATTAAAGACCAATCATCATTTACGTGGCTGTCATTTCAACTAACTTCATTTACCAAGAAAAGAATCCTATTAAAATAATTATGATGGTGGACTAGATATGTAGTGTTCATCTGAACATTTTTTTTTTCTCTTATTCAGTGAAAAAGAATGCATTAATATTACATTTAGGCATTTAGCTGACACTTTTATCTAGACTGACTTCCAATGACTGTGAGAGTAGAAAACGAATGATTTGATAAAAGATTTTGTAAAAAATAACTTTCCTAAGTAAGTTCCTTCAGTTTCACCCTTGCTTTTTGACTCAGGGTCACCACACCAAATCCGAGGTGGATTTGGATGTTGATCTGGTCACATGTTTTAAGCCAGATGTCCTTCCTGATGCACCCAAGACCCTTAATTGGAGTAAGCAGTTGAAGATGAGTGAGTATCTGGTTATTGGCCATTATGTGATTGTGAAATGGTCCAAGATGTCCTCGAGCACATGTCAACGTTCATTTTACTCTCAGTGTTGGCAGTTTTAACTGGGTTTTAGAGATTAGCTCTGGGGGTTAAACTGGGTTTTAGGGTTTCGGGGGTTTTATATGACCAGACTGATTTATCAGCATGTTTTTTAATTGGTCTTTTAAAAATCTTTTTAGCATTTTACAAACCACAGGTTAGCTAGCTGAGGATCCTTCTGGGCTTGTGTCTGCCAGCTTACAGTTCATCTACTGTCCGTCATTCCTGTGGTGCCATTCGGGTATCATCTGTGGACCCACTGAGAGTCTTGTTGGTGGTGGCTGCTGGTGTCTGAGGTCCCCTGTCCGATGAGACCGCCATGGCCGTGGCTGTTGACCGCTGGAGTCCTCTCTGTCAGATGAGACCTTGCAACCTATTGCCCTGCTAGTAGCCCGCTGGCCACTGAAATTCTGCTTCCTCACTAGTTGCTGAAGCCTGCTAGCCCACTTGCTACTGCATGTTAGCTGGAGCTGTTTGCTTCCGCTGGAGCTGCTTCCGCCATTGAGGCCTGCAGGTCCACTTGCCGCTGGAGCCTGCTAGCTGGAGCTGCTAGCTTCCACTGAGGCTGAAGCTGCTATCGCTACCATTATTGAGGCCTGCTAGCTCACTTGCTGTTAAAGCTTGCTGGGCACTTGCTTCTGGAACCTGCCTGCCTGCTCGCTGTCGGAGCATATGAAGCTTGCTGAACGCTGGTTTGCCGGGAGCTTGTGAGATTACTATACCCTGCTGGAGCCCACCTGCCTGCTAGCTGCAGGAGCTTATGAGTTCACTGGACGCTGCTAGTTCCCTTACTGCTGGAGCCCATTTAACTTGAGCTGCTGGAGCTTTCTGGCCTATGGCCCGCTGTTGTTTCTTGACCATCAGTGTTGGGACACTGTTGGCCAACAGATACTGGGTAACATAGCTAACGTAGCTGTCAGCTGTGCTCAGAATGACTTGGTGTTGTCTAATGTAATATAATTCTTGTATTATCTCTTTCATCCTCATGTGTTCTGTGGGGGTCGGTACTGTTGAACTGTGGCTGTGGGGTGCATAGGCATGCCCCATCGATATTTGGATTTCTCCACTTCAGGGACTTGTACCTGATCATTATTGGCTGTTGATGAAGTGGTTTCACATCACCTGTTGTCCTACTATCTGCCTAGATTAAGTCGAGTGAGTCGTCTTTCTCTGATGTGTATATCTGTTTGTAGGGCAGTTTTATACACACGGAAAATTCACTCATTGAACTGAAAACCTCCAATATCCATAACAAGGGCTCATTTTTTAATGTAAAGATTAAATGTTTTATCCTTCTTTTTCTCATTTTGTCTGGCAATGTCAAGACTAATCCAGGTCACTCACTCTCTCTGAAAAATATCAACACCCCTGATAGTTTCAGAGCCAAATCAGGCCTTGGCATCTTACATTTAAATGTCAGGATACCAGTTCCCAAAATTTATTTCGTACAAATTTGGGTACAAACAATGGAACCTGATATCCTTGTGCTGGCTGAGATTTGTTTGAGTAAATCAATCTCAGATTATGATATTGTTATTAACACTTACAATGTTTTTTGTTGTGATAATCCCAAGAAAGGCAGATGTGCAGCCATTGATATAAAAACTAGTTCAATGTGACACTCCTCTCCTCTGTATCAATTAGCAGTTTCAATTTCTGACATTGAAACTTGAATTTCAGCAGAGGCAATCCCGCATGGGCATGAGCTGATTGTTTTTTTTTTTTTTTTTTTCTGTATGTTGCTTGTATTTTATTTGTTATTTATGTTCTCATGAAGATGTTAACCTGTCTATTATGAGGTATGCTGCTGTCTTTCTTGGCCAGGTCACCCTTGTAAGTGAGGTTTCGATCTCAATGGGTTGTTTATCTGGTTAAATAAAGGTTATTTTAACTGCTTTCTGATTATGATATATCAGATTAACACAGCTAACAATAATCACAATACTAATGAAGTACTCGGTTTCCTCCTCGCACCAAAAGTGTGGTGCTGTGCTGCCGCGTCTGGATTTCCCCATGCTTGTTTACCTCTGCTTCTGTGGTGTCCGGTGGGTTGCGCGTACTGCATACAAGTAGTTGCCCTACTCAAAAGACCAAGATTCCTTGCGGATAGGACATGCGCAGAACACAAAATAATGTTCCTTTCTATGGGGATATCCTGATGCACATTTACGTATATGCCCTGATATTCGGGTTAGAAAAGGAGTAACCCAGGGGTCATATTCGGGTTTTTAAAAACCAGAATATGAGCATATTCGGGTTTTTGCGGGTGTTTACATGGCCATGCGCAATTGGGTTATTGCTAATATTTTGGTTATGAAAGGGTAATGAAAGGGTTATTGGCTGCATGTAAACACAGTCAGTGAGACAGAGAGGGGAAGAGAGAGAGAGAGAGAGAGAAAGTCACAGAGAGAGCAAACCCTCTATTTTCAGCATAGGTGCTGCCCTTTCTTCTTTCTCCACTTCCAAAGAAATCCAACTAATGAACGGAACTCATCTTTTTCCAATTATCAGATTAATGAAGTGCATGTAAATATGAGAGATCAGATTATTACAGTTATCTGACTACTAACAGTTATCTGATCAATATTGTCATTTTAATGTGGCCAGTGTTTTAACAAAATCACTGAGAGAGTTTTAATTGCATTTGGACCAAACATTGACTTGTAAATGTTCATGCATCCATCCCCTGACCTGTCAAAAGAAAACTGTCAATAAAGGTAATGCTTTGCCTGTGTTATACCAAAGGGGGCCATAACTTATACAACCCATTATCTTGGTATTTTTATTTAATTTCTCACAAGTTTAGAGTTTGACTTTCAATGTGAGTTAAAAGTGTATATCTCTGATAAATGAAATGTCAAATGAAAGTGTTATGAAAATATTGATGTATTGTGCTCTATTTTTGCTGCCATATGCCCTGAGAAATTGAGAAATGAAGTCATAAACATTGGGGGAATTAGTATGATTTCATCTCCCGCTGATAAATGCTCACAGATGTGAACTTGTCAGAAATTTGACTTTGGTGACATGATGTGAGACACTGCCTACTCAAATACATTCTTGGAATGTATGAAAAAAAAACTGATTTATGTATTTATTTTTGTTTGTTTTTGTGGACTTGATGGTGAATATGTACAAATAATGGACAGGTGTGTTTTGGGAGGGTCTGACCATGACCAGTTGTGGTTTTTATTAGTTGGACAATTTTTCCACCAGTTAAATTTTTGAGAGAGAAGGGGAAGTGTTTTGTACATGCCTCCGATAAAGATTGGAGAATTGCAGCTAAGCACAGCCCAAGAAATGATTATTCAGAAACTATATGCAGCCAGAGTCATAGAAAGAAGGTTTTTATCCCTATGTTTAAAGGTGGGTACACAAAGACCTTGAGAGAAAGTCACTGCTTTTGCTATTTTAATGTGAAAGATGTGCCGTGGACACCAGACCAGCCTCCAGTCATTTAACAGCATTTAACAAATAACAGATGAAAGTAACAAAACTCAATGATTGGTGATCACATCTCGTGTTTTCAATCTTATTTACATATATTTGATGTTGGGCATCTTTTCTGAATACAAAAAGAAAACCAGATTGATGTGTTGTCAGAAATCTGTTGTACATTTTTCTGAGGGGCTCTGGCAATTTTATATTTATCAGCTTTTTCAGTGCCTGCCTAAATTATAGTCTTGTCATAAATTCATAATATTTATCATCTGATGGTAGCAAGGAAAATCTGCAGTGTCTCGGCCCTTCATGGCACATGATTGCCCACCCCTGCCTGAGGATTTGTTGCACAGAACTCAACAATTTTTGTCCTCTGAATTAGGGTCAACTGCAGCATTTTTCCTGGACTTTAATGTCTTGCAGAACAAACTTCAGGGTTCCTGAAATGGGAAAAAATACCTTTTTTTTCACAGTAAAACCATTTCCTGGTATACTTCAAAGTACTTTTGGATATTTTTTGAGACACCCTCTCTCTCTATATATATATAAAAAATATATATTGCATTGATGAGAGTGAGATATGCCTTTTAAGGGGGGAAATATCGGGAATTTAAATATCAAGAAGCCTGAAATGTTTTGTGTGTGTGTGTGTGTGTGTCCAAAACAGCACAGACAAATTAAAATGTGTGAAAGTCCAATCTGGTGAATATTATCGCAAAGCACAGTAGCATGCTCAGGAATCAAACCCATGTCAAACGCCTGTAGTTGCTATTGAACACCAGTATGTATTGGTCAAATTACTTCTGACTATGGTAAACCTTGAAAGGTCAAATTTAAGGTCATTGGTGACTCACAGTAAGTGTATATATTTACTTATGTGTATCATATGTCAACAAACTCTGCAAACACCTTTGGTAACTCTGCTTCACTGTATACACACTGGGGTAGTTCTACCCACTGCATAAATTGCAATTGTGCCCTGTTTACTATGCATGTAATGTTTCTCATTTTTTTCTTTCTTTCCATTTGCCATGCTGAGGTATTTACTAATCCATCATTGGCACATTTTACTAAGTCTTATTAAAATGATATTTTGTTGTATCTTATCAAATGACAGTTTGACTCAAACAGTTTGGAGAAAATATGGATGATATGGTGGAAGTGTTGTATGTCAAAGATAAAATGATTGATTTTTGAACAGAACTAAATAAATATCATTTGCTGAAAGTCCAGAGTGAATTTGCATATTGACTGCACATTTCAACTCTGTTGTGGTGGTGTAGATGGTAAAATAAAACAAAACAAAACAAATAAATTAAAAAAATTTGTGTCACTGTCCACAGGTGAATGTAACTGTACAAAACCATTAAATGTTGAAAACAAAATTTTACATTATTTATTCTCATAAAGATGGCGGCACGGTGATATAGTGCTTAGCACTGTTGCCTCACAGCGAGAAGTTCATGGGTTCAATTCCCACCTGTGGCCTTTCTGTGTGGAGTTTGCATGTTCTCCCCATGTTTGTGTGGGTTTCCTCTGGGTGCTCCGGTTTCCTCCCACATCCAAAGACATGCGGGTTAAATGGATTAGAATCTTTAAATGGTCCACAGGTGTGTGAGTGGGTGTGAAGGTGTTTGTTTGTCTGTTTGTGGCCTTGCAACAGACTGGCGTCCTGTCCTGGGTGTACCCCACCTCACGCTCCATGGCTGCTGGGATAGGCTCCAGCTCCCCGCGACCCTTGATTGGACTAAGTGGTTGAAGATGAGTGTATGTGTGAGTGTATTGTCATAAAGATTTGGTTGGTTTTGGACATAGCTGAGTGGATAAAGTTAATTTTATGGCAGAATCATGCAAGTATAGATAAAAGCACCCAGAATTTGCATGAGTAATCTTAAGGGTGTATTTACCCATTCTGATTGATTGGCTACTTGAAAACCCATCATGGCAGCCATTTTGAAAAAATGGACACATAAAGTGTATGTGAGAAACCATTTTTTTCTCTTATAGATATAATATGAAACAAATGAAGTGTTAACATCCTAGTGAAAAATCATTTGGATGTTTGTTTATTTGTTTTAGCTGATTTGCACTTATTTTGTATTTGTTTCATGTTGAATGTGATAACTGTATGAAAATTACAAAGCACTATTTCTTCATTTTTAATTTTTTTTGTTTGAATGCGATTTCAAGGTTATGTTGTGACATTGAAGTTTACACTCATTCTGGTATAGTTTTGCAAATAGCCATAGTACAGGTACTTTTAGACTTCTACTTACGATAGCAACGCATCTCCAACTTAAAATAAATAGAACTTTAAACAGAATGGAACAGGTCTCTGCTCAACGTGATCTAAATTCTGGGTCTGTTAGTGAAGCTTAGGGCTAGCGGTCGGCAGTTACCTTAGTCATTTCTGTGTTTTACTGTAGACTTGCTGCAGATGAATTATACCTTAGGTGTAGTTTTTTGTTTGTTTATTTTCCAGCCAACCGATTCTGCTTTTTTATCTCTCTGTCCAAGGTACAGGCAACATTGCGTGACATGCAAGCTTGATGGATCCAAACTACAGGGGGCCAGACTGGTTGTGAGATGCAAGGTCTGAGGTGGGTGCTGCATGCTGCAGTCTGCATATGACGGTGGCCCTGTTGCGGAAACAGGCCCACTGATGGCATGAGGAATACCGTCTGACCCCTGCCTGTGGTGCTAATGCCTGTGTGGACTTCTCATCTTCTTTGTAAAACTTTGCAAAACCTTGTACAACCCCAATTCCAATGAAGTTGGGACATTGTGTAAAATGTACATAAAAACAGAATACAATGATTTGCAAATCCTCTTAAACCTATATTCAGTTGAATACACCACAAAGACAACATATTTAATGTTTAAACTGATAAACATTGTTTGTGTGCAAATATTTGCTCATTTTTTAAATGGATGTCTGCAACACATTTCAAAAAAGCTGGGACAGTGGTATGTTTACCACTGTGTTACAACACATTTCCTTCAAACAACACTCAATAAGCATTTGGGAACTGAGGACACAAACTGTTGAAGCTTTGTAGGCGGAATTATTTCCCATTCTTGCTTGGTGTATGACTTCAGTTGTTCAGTTGTTTGGCACTATATAAAGGAAATAAATTGAAATTAAATTGAAATTGTTCAACAGTCTGGGGTCTCTGTTGCCGTATTTTGCACTTCATAATGCGCCACACATTTTAAATGTGTGACACATCTGGACTGCAGGCCAGTCTAGTACCCACACTCTTTTACTCCGCAGCCATACTGTTGTAACATGTGCATAATGTGGCTTGGCATTGTCTTGCTGAAAAAAGCAGGGACGTCCCTGAAAAAGATGTTCTTTGGATGGCAGCATGTGTTGCTCCAAAACCTGGATGTACCTTTCAGCATTGATGGTGACATCACAGATGTGTAAGTTGCCCATGCCATGGGCACTAACATCCCCATACCATCACAGATGCTGGCTTTTGAACTTTGCACTGGTAACAGTCTCAATGGTCATTTTCCTCTTTTCTCTGGAGGACATGACGGCCATCATTTCCAAAAATAAATAAATAAATAAATAAAATGTGAACTCATCAGACCACACTTTTCCACTTTGCATCTGTCCATTTCAAATGAGCTCAGGCCCAGAGAAGGCCCAAGCTCATTTCTGGATGTTGTTGATGTATGGCTTTAGCTTTGCATGGTAGAATTTTAACTTGCACTTGTAGCAATGTAGCAGTGAAGTGTGTTAACTGACAATGGTTTTCTGAAGTGTTCCTGAGCCCACGCGGTAAGATCCTTTACACAATGATGTCAGTTTTTAATGCAGTGCCACCTGAGGGATCAAAGGTCACGGGCATTCAATGTTGGTTCTTGACCTTGCCGCTTACATGTAGAAAGTTCTCTAGATTCTCTGAATCTTCTGATTATATTATGGACTGTTGATGATGGAATCCCTAAATTCCTTGCAAATGAATGTTTATAAATATTGTTCTTCTGTACTGTTGGACTATTTTTTCACACAGTTGTTCACAAAGTGGTGATCCTCACCCCATCTTTGCTTGTGAACAGCTGAACCTTTTGGAGATGCTCCTTTTATATCCAATCATTACACTCACCTGTTTCCAATTAACCTGTTCGCCTGTGGAATGTTCCAAACAGGTGTTCTTTGAGCATTCATCAACTTTTCCAGTGTTTTGTTGCCCCATCCCAGCTTTTTTGAAATGTGTTGCAGGCATCCATTTCAAAATGTGCAAATATTTGCACAAAAACAAAAAAGTCTATCAGTTTGAACATTGAATAGCTTGTCTTTGTGGTGTATTCAATTGAATATAGGTTGACGAGGATTTACAAATCACTGTATTCTGTTTTTACTTACATTTCACACAATGCCCCAACTTCATTGGAATTGGGTTCGTAATTGTTAGCACAGCCTAAGCAGTGGGTCACCCCTTTGGGTTTGGTCTGCTTAAGGTTTCTTCCTTAATGTCATCAGAGTTTTTCCCTTTCCACTGTTGCCTGAGTGCCTGCTCTAGGGCAGGGGTATTCAACTCAACAATTAAATTCTGGCATCAAGTTTAATCCCTTTTGGAAAAATAAATGTGTTGAAACGAGTACTAAAATTTTACAGACATCACATTTCATTTCTGGTTGAGGGAAACAAATTATTACCACTTGGAAACAATCTTCAGTACAACAGACATACTATGTCATAAGCAGTCTGTAGAGGATATCCATGTGTATTATTGCTTCCAGAGATGATCTTGTATGTCAATCTGACCTTTCCTATTGAAAAATTACATGTTAAAGTCAAACTGCTGTCATCATTATGTAGTATTTAAATCCTAACTCTGGAGATAACAGATTATCTGCTTTTGCATTGGTCCAGACAAGTTGGAGAAAATGAGAAACGAATTGCTATAATTAGAAATATCCTCATAATTACACTCAACAAAAATATAAATGCAACACTTTTGGTTTTGCTCCCATTTTATATGAGATGAACTCAAAGATCTAAAACTTTTTCCACATACACAATATCACCATTTCCCTCAAATATTGTTCACAAACCAGTCTAAATCTGTGATAGTGAGCAATTCTCCTTTGCTGAGATAATCCATCCCACCTCACAGGTGTGCCATATCAAGATGCTGATTAGACACCATGATTAGTGCACAGGTGTGCCTTAGACTGTCCACAATAAAAGGCCACTCTGAAAGGTGCAGTTTTGTTTTATTGGGGGGGATACCAGTCAGTATCTGGTGTGACCACCATTTGCCTCATGCAGTGCAACACATCTCCTTCGCATAGAGTTTATCAGGTTGTCAATTGTGGCCTGTGGAATGTTGGTCCACTCCTCTTCAATGGCTGTGCGAAGTTGCTGGATATTGGCAGGAACTGGTACACGCTGTCGTATATGCCGGTCCAGAGCATCCCAAACATGCTCAATGGGTGACATGTCCGGTGAGTATGCCGGCGATGCAAGAACTGGGACATTTTCAGCTTCCAAGAATTGTGTACAGATCCTTGCAACATGGGGCCGTGCATTATCCTGCTGCAACATGAGGTGATGTTCTTGGATGTATGGCACAACAATGGGCCTCAGGATCTCGTCACGGTATCTCTGTGCATTCAAAATGCCATCAATAAAATGCACCTGTGTTCTTCGTCCATAACAGACGCCTGCCCATACCATAACCCCACCGCCACCATGGGCCACTCGATCCACAACATTGACATCAGAAAACCGCTCACCCACACAACGCCACACACGCTGTCTGCCATCTGCCCTGGACAGTGTGAACCAGGATTCATCCATGAAGAGAACACCTCTCCAACGTGTCAAACGCCAGCGAACGTGAGCATTTGCCCACTCAAGTCGGTTACGATGACGAACTGGAGTCAGGTCGAGACCCCGATGAGGACGACGAGCATGCAGATGAGCTTCCCTGAGACGGTTTCTGACAGTCTGTGCAAAAATTCTTTGGTTATGCAAACCGATTGTTTCAGCAGCTGTCCGAGTGGCTGGTCTCAGACGATCTTGGAGGTGAACATGCTGGATGTAGAGGTCCTGGGCTGGTGTGGTTACATGTGGTCTGCGGTTGTGCTGGTTGGATGTACTGCCAAATTCTCTGAAAACGCCTTTGGAGACGGCTTATGGTAGAGAAATGAACATTCAATACACTGGTTGACATTCCTGCTGTCAGCATGCCAATTGCAGGCTCCCTCAAATCTTACGACATCTGTGGCATTGTGCTGTGTGATAAAACTGCACCTTTCAGAGTGGCCTTTTATTGTGGACAGTCTAAGGCACACCTGTGCACTAATCATGGTGTCTAATCAGCATCTTGATATGGCACACCTGTGAGGTGGGATGGATTATCTCAGCAAAGGAGAAGTGCTCACTATCACAGATTTAGACTGGTTTGTGAACAATATTTGAGGGAAATGGTGATATTTTGTATGTGGAAAAAGTTTTAGATCTTTGAGTTCATCTCATACAAAATGGGAGCAAAACCAAAAGTGTTGCGTTTATATTTTTGTTGAGTGTACATATACATACATACATATATATATATATAATGATTGATTGATTATTTATTTCGAGCTTTACAAAATAAGCATTTCGTTCACATTTACATTTACCCACACTGGGTTGAAAGGAACAGGAAATACATACATAGAAACATACATACATACACGCATTTAGCCCAAAAAGGGGTGGGAAGAAGACAAGCTTATTTAATCCCACCCCGAAACACCCATACATTATTACCACTACCGAGTGTGACCAATATTCCTTTTTTATTATTATGTAATTGGTGTCATATATTAGTGATGAATATCTATAATAATAATAATAATAATAAGAAGAAGAAGAAGAAGAAGAATTCCCACCATAATAGTTAGTAATAATGACAATAATAATATTATTATTACTGTCAATCATTTTTTTTTTTAATTGATATTGCTGGTGTCATTCCTTGAGTCATTTTCATATGTCAATAAGTTCCCCACATTTATTCAGAGAATGACTATTTAGAAGAATTATTATTGTATGCGTCGATGGTAGTTCTGTCTCTCTCTCTCTCTCTCTCTCTCGCTCTCTCTCTCTCTCTCTATATATATATATATATATATATGTAGATATACATACACAAAATACACACATACATCACCTATACACACATGCATACACATACACACATGTATACAAATATGTTTCATTTATCTTATTATTTTATTAATTTTATTACCTTAACTTTTTTATATATATATATATATATTTTTTTTTTTTTTACACTTGTAAACGGAGCCAACATGGGATTAAGCTCACACCCCAAGACTAAGGGAAAACAACCCGCAATTTAAAATGGATCGGCTTCTTGTGTAGTTTTAAAGGTGTAGTGCCTTTTTATTTCCCACAAAAAACACAAAACTTGTTTCTGTTTCATTTCCAAAATTAGAGGTAATGCTATTGCTCGTCTTTATTGAGTGGTGGGTGGGGGGTGGGGTTCTATGGCAACTACAATGAATTTTACCTTGTGAGGTTTTTAGACAAGAAGGAGGAAGCACATGTGAGCAAAGGTTCAAAGTTTTGTATACTGGATTGCAACAACCCAGGCAGACATATGGGCCATCTACATATATTGAAAGTAACCATGCATATTGTTGATGCACATTTGGCAGCAATTACAGCCTCTAGTCTACAACCCCAATTGCAATCAAGTTGGGACGTCGTGTAAAATGTAAAACAGAATACAATGATTTGCAAATCCTCTTCAGCCTATATTCTATTGAATACGACCACAAAGACGAGATATTTAATGTTCAAACTAATAAACCTTTTGGTTTTTGTGCAAATATTTGGTTATTTTGAAATGGATGCCTGCAACAGGTTTCAAAATAGTTGGGACGGGGCAACAAAAGACTGGGAAATTTGATGAATGCTCAAAGAACACCTAAATGGAAACACGTGAGTGTCATGATTGGGTATAAAAGGAGCATCCCCAAAAGGCTCAGCCATTCACAAGCAAAGATGGGGTGAGGATCACCACTTTGTGAACAACTGCATGAAAAATAGTCCAACAGTTTAACAAAAATGATTCTCAATGTTCAATTGCAAAGAATTTAGGGATTTCATCATCTACAGCCCCTAATATAATCAGAAGATTCAGAGAATCTGGAGAACTTTCTACACATAAGCGGCAAGGCTGAAAACCAATACTGAATGCCCGTGACCTCATTGTGTAAAGGATTTTACAGTGTGGGCTCAGAAACACTTCAGAAAACCATTGTCAGTTAACATACTTTGTTGCTACATCTACAAGTGCAAGCTAAAACTCTACCATGCAAAGTGAAAGCCATACATCAACAACATTCAGAAACACCATCACCTTCTGTGCCCGAGCTCATTTAAAATGGAAAGATGCAAAGTGGAAAAGTGTGCTGTGGTCTGATGAGTCCACATTTCAGATTGTTTTGGGAAATCATGGACGTTGTGTCCTCTGGACAAAAGAGGAAAAAGACGGTCCAGATTGTTACCAGCACAAAGTTCAAAAGCCAGCATCTGTGATGGTAAGGGGGTGTGTTAGTGCCCATGGCATGGGCAACTTACACACATCTGTGTTGGCACCAACAATTCTGAAAGGTACAACAGGGGGCGCAATGAACGGACAATGGAGAAAGGTGAATAACAAAGTTTACTGTTGTGAAACGAGCACAACCAATACAACAATCAATAATTTGGGGTTTAAGCCGAAATCTGCTGGTGTTGTGTGGGCAGGCTCGAAGGTAGGAGACGTCCGTCCTACTCGAACCGGAACCACCCAGATCTCCTCTGCCACCGAACCCCAGAAGTACTGGAACCGCCAAGTCCCGAATTCCCAGGTGGCCACTGCCTCCGCTCGTCGGATCCGGTACTGCTGGCGGGAGAGAGCACAAACACACAGGTGTGGATGCGACAGCACCCAGTAAACGGAGAGGGGAGAAGCCGCCTCCACCTCTTGTCACAATAAAGCAGGAAGGTGAGTACTTATCCAAGCAATAGGCTTTCGGTAGTCAGCTGTCCTGGAAAGGTTTAACAAGTTTTATCAGATTATACAGTATATGCTTGCAGAGAAGGTTACCTCGATCTCAAGGCGATATCTCGGCACTGAGGTGGAGACGCCATCCTGCTGATATACCTCCGTGCTGAGTGGAACAGCTGTGTCCAGTGATGGGTGACAGCTGTCACCCTGGCTGCTCCCGTAAGGCGGCAGCGCCCTCTGGTGCCTGGAGCCCGCACTCCAGGCAGGGCGCCCTCTTGTGGTGGTGGGCCAGCAGTACCTCCTCTTCAGCGGCCCACACAACAGGACCCCCCCCTCAACGGGCGCCTCCTGGCGCACGACCGGGCTTGTCCGGATGGCGACGGTAGAAGTCGGCCAGGAGGGCCGGGTCCAGGATGAAGCCCTTCTTCACCCAGGAGCGTTCCTCGGGACCGTACCCCTCCCAGTCCACCAGGTACTGAAAACCCCGGCCCATTCGACGGACGTCGAGGAGCCGGCGCACAGTCCAAGCCGGTTCCCCGTCGATGATCCGGGCAGGAGGTGGTGCCGGACCCGGGGTACAGAGGGATGAGGTGTGATGGGGCTTGATCCTTGACACGTGAAATACTGGATGGATCCGCAGCGAGGCCGGGAGCTGGAGCCTCACTGCGGCGGGGTTGATGACTTTAAGGATTCTGAAGGGTCCGATGTATCGTTCCTGGAGTTTTGGGGAGTCCACTTGCAGAGGAATATCTTTGGTGGACAACCATACCTCCTGCCCAGGACGATACTTGGGGGCCGGGGCCCGCCGCCGGTCTGCATGTTTCTTCGCCCTCATCCGGGCCTTCAATAAAGCAGAGCGGGCGGCACGCCACACCCGACGGCACTTCCGTAGGTGGGCCTGGACCGAGGGCACACCGACCTCTCCCTCAACCACCGGAAACAGGGGGGGCTGATACCCCAAGCACACCTCAAAAGGGGAGAGGCCGGTGGCTGACGACACTTGACTGTTGTGGGCGTACTCGATCCAGGCCAGGTGGGTACTCCAGGCCGTCGGGTGCGCGGCTGTCACACAGCGTTGTGTCTGCTCCAGTTCCTGATTGGCCCGCTCTGCTTGCCCGTTGGTCTGGGGGTGATACCCGGACGAGAGGTCTGACCGTGGCCCCCCAGTTCCCGGCAAGAAGCTCCTCCAAACGTGCGAGGTAAACTGGGGACCGCGATCGGAGACGATGTCTGATGGTATCCCATGCAGACGGACGACGTGGTGGACCAAGAGGTCCACGGTCTCCTGGGCCGTTGGTAGCTTCGGGAGGGCCACGAAGTGGGCCACCTTGGAGAAACGGTCCACTATCGTGAAGACGACGGTGTTTCCCTGGGACGGCGGGAGACCCGTGACAAAGTCCAGGCCGATGTGGGACCAGGGGCGATGTGGGACGGGCAGCGGCTGTAGCAACCCTGAGGTCTTTCGGTGGTCGGCCTTGCCCCTGGCGCAGGTGGTACAGGCCTGGACGTAGTCCCGGACGTTGGCCTCCAGGGACGCCCACCAGAAGCGCTGCCGAACGACTGCCACGGTCCTTTGCACCCCAGGGTGACAGGAGAGCTTAGAACCGTGACAGAAGTCCAGTACTGCAGCTCTGGCTTCCGGTGGGACGTAGAGTCTGTTCTTTGGTCCGGTTCCGGGGTCCGGGTCACGGGTCAGGGCCTCCCAGACGGTCTTCTCCACGTCCCAGGTGAGGGCGGCCACGATAGCGGACTCCGGGATGATGGGATCCGGGGGATCGATGGTTCCGTTTTTGACTTCGTCTTCGTGTACCCGGGACAATGCATCCGATCTTGATTCTTGGTCCCGGGACGGTAGGTAATCGGAAGTCAAAACGGCCAAAGAACAGTGACCAGCGGGCTTGCCTGGGGTTCAGCCGCTTGCGGTCCTGATGTACTCCAGGTTCCGATGGTCAGTGAAAACCGTGAATGGCACAAGCTGTTCCCTCCAACAGATGTCTCCACTCTTCGAGGCCTCTTTCACCTGCAAGGAGTTCTCGATTGCCGACGTCATAGTTCCGTTCGGCGGGGGGTCAACCTGCGGGAAAAATAGGCACCGGGTGAGGACCTTATCGGTCTTCCGCTCTGGGAGAGCACCGCTCCTATCCCTGAGTCCGAGGCGTCCACTTCAACCACTAACCTGGCGGCTAGGATCGGGCTGCACCAGAACTGGTGCAGACGAGAAGCGCCGTTTCACTCCTTGAACGCGGCTTCGCACCGATCCGACCAGGTGAAGGGGACTTTGGTGAGGTCAGGGCTGTCAGGGGGCTAACTACCTGACTGTAGCCCTTAATGAACCTCCTGTAGAAATTAGCAAAGCCGAGGAACTGTTGCAGCTTCCTACGGCTTGTGGGTTGGGGCCAGTCTCTCACCGCCGCAACCTTGGCCGGATCAGGGGCGACGGAGTTAGAGGAGATGATGAACCCCAAGAAGGACAAAGAAGTGCGGTGGAACTCACACTTCTCGCCCTTCACAAACAGGCAGTTCTCCAACAACCGCTGTAGGACCTGACGGACATGCCGGACATGAGTCTCAGGATCCGGGGAAAAGATGAGTATATCGTCTAGATACACGAAGACGAACCGGTGCAGGAAGTCCCGCAAGACATCGTTTACCAACGCTTGGAAAGTCACGGGAGCATTAGTGAGACCGAACGGCATGACCAGGTACTCAAAATGACCTAACGGGGTGTTAAATGCCGTCTTCCATTCGTCTCCCTTCCGGATCCGAACCAAATGATACGCATTCCTAAGATCAAGCTTGGTGAAGATTCTGGCTCCATGCAAGGGGGTGAACACCGAATCCAACAAGGGCAACGGGTATCGGTTGCGAACCATGATTTCGTTCAACCCCCTGTAATCAATGCATGGACGAAGCCCGCCATCTTTTTTACCCACAAAAAAGAAACCAGCACCCATCGGAGAGGTGGAATTCCGGATCAACCCGGCAGCTAATGAGTCCCGGATGTAGGTCTCCATTGATTCGCGTTCCGGCCGTGAGAGGTTGTACAGCCTACTGGACGGGAACTCACTGCCTGGAACCAAATCAATGGCACAATCATCGGGCGGTGGGAGGAAGCGTGAGAGCCAGATCCTTGCTGAACACGTCCGCGAGGTCATGGTACTCCGCCGGCACCGCCTTCAGATTGGGCGGGACTCGGACCTCCTCCTTAGCGTGGGAGCCGGGAGGAACCGAGGAACCTAGACACTCCCGATGGCAGGTCTCGCTCCACTGTACCACTACCCCGGACGGCCAATCGATCCGGGGATTGTGCTTTAGCATCCAGGGAAACCCAGAACCACACGGGAGGTGGCCTGAGTCACAAAGAACTCGATCACCTCCCCGGTGGTTACCTGACACCACCAGAGTTACTGGAGGTGTCTTATGCGTGATCGGTGGGAGTAGGGAGCCATCTAGTGCCCGAAACCTGTACAGGCGAGGTAAGAGCCACCAGAGGGAGCCCTATCTCCCTGGCCCATCTACTGTCTAGCAGATTCCCCTCAGAGCCCGTGTCCACCAGTGCTGGGGCCTTCAGGGTTGAATCCTCATACAGGATCGTGACTGGGAGTCGTGTGGCAATGTGGGTGTGTCCCACGTGAATGTCTCGGCCCACCCCTGGCCCAGTCTCTAGGGGCGGGCGTTGGAGTTTAACCGCTCGGGGCAGTCGCTTGCAAGATGCTCACTCGAGCCACAAACAAAACAAGCTCCGTAGGCCGCCTCCTTGTGCTCCAGGTGCCCTAAATGTTGCCCTGCTCGTGTCCATAGCTTCGTCAGCAGGGGGAGCCGTAGGCGCACGGAGCGCAGGAACAGAGGAGTGTGGGGAGGGCGGAGCTCGGTCGGAACCGGAAGGGAGAGGGACGACGCGTGCCTGGCCACGCCCTTCGCCTCGTTCCCGACGGCGTTCTTCTAGCCGGTTGTCGAGTCGTATGACTAGATCGATGAGCCCATCTAAGTCCCGTGGTTCGTCCTTCGCCACCAGGTGCTCTTTTAGGACCAGTGACAGTCCGTTTACAAAGGCGGCGCGGAGGGCAGTGCTATTCCAGCCGGATCTCGCCGCCGCGATGCGGAAGGCGACTGCATAGGCAGCTGCGCTCCGACGCCCCTGTCTCATTGACAGTAGCATGGTTGAAGCGGTCTCTCCTCTATTGGGATGATCGAACACCGTTCTGAGCTCCCGCACAAACCCATCGTATGTATGAAGGAGCCGTGAGTTCTGCTCCCAGAGTGCTGTAGCCCAAGCGCGTGCCTCCCCGCGAAGCAGGTTTATTACATAAGCTACTTTGCTAGCGTCAGTCGCGTACATCACGGGACGCTGTGCGAAGACGAGCGAACACTGCATCAAAAAAATCCGCGCACGTCTCCACACAGCCTCCGTACGGTTCTGGAGGGCTTATGTAAGCTTCTGGGGATGGAGGAAGGGACCGTTGAACGACCAGTGGAACGTCACTATCACGCGCAGGGTCCTCGGGAGGGAGAGCCGCAGTGGCGCCCGGAGGGCGCGCTTCCACTTGTGCGGCGAGAGCCTCCACCCTGCGGTTTAGGAGAACGTGCTGCTCGGTCATTAAATCGATCCGAGTGGTGAAAGCGGTGAGGATCCGCTGCAACTCACCGATTACCCCTCCCGAAGACGCCGACGCGCCCTGTTCTTCCATTGGCCGTTCAACAGCCGGTTGACGCCCCTCGGGATCCATGACGCTGGCCGAGATATCCTGTTGTGAAAGTGTAGGTACACGGACCCACAACAGGGGGCGCAATGAACGGACAATGGAGAAAGGTGAATAACAAAGTTTACTGTTGTGAAACGAGCACAACCAATACAACAATCAATAATTTGGGGTTTAAGCCGAAATCTGCTGGTGTCGTGTGGGCAGGCTCGAAGGTAGGAGACGTCCGTCCTAGTCGAACCGGAACCACCCAGATCTCCTCTGCCACCGAACCCCAGAAGTACTGGAACCACCAAGTCCCGAATTCCCAGGTGGCCACTGCCTCCGCTCGTCGGATCCGGTACTGCTGGCGGGAGAGAGCACAAACACACAGGTGTGGATGCGACAGCACCCAGTAAACGGAGAGGGGAGAAGCCGCCTCCACCTCTTGTCACAATAAAGCAGGAAGGTGAGTACTTATCCAAGCAATAGGCTTTCGGTAGTCAGCTGTCCTGGAAAGGTTTAACAAGTTTTATCAGATTATACAGTATATGCTTGCAGAGAAGGTTACCTCGATCTCAAGGCGATATCTCGGCACTGAGGTGGAGACGCCGTCCTGCTGATATACCTCCGTGCTGAGTGGAACAGCTGTGTCCAGTGATGGGTGACAGCTGTCACCCTGGCTGCTCCCGTAAGGCGGCAGCGCCCTCTGGTGCCTGGAGCCCGCACTCCAGGCAGGGCGCCCTCTTGTGGTGGTGGGCCAGCAGTACCTCCTCTTCAGCGGCCCACACAACAGGTACATCCATGTTTAGGAGCAACACATGCTGCCATCCAAGCAATGTCTTTTTCAGGGACGTCCCTGCTTATTTCACCAAGACAATGCCATTGTCACATTCTGCACATTTGTCCTGAAGCAACTCCTTTGATATACTGGCTGTGTGCTTAGGGTCATTGTCCTCCTGAAAGATGAACCGTTGCCCCAGCCTGAGGTCATAAGCACTCTGGAGCAGATTATCCAGGATGTCTCTGTACATTCATTCATTTATCTTTCCCTCAATCCTGACTCATCTCCTAGTTCCTGCAGCTGAAAAAAATCATCACAGAATGATGTTGCCACCATGATGCTTCAATGTTGAGATGATGCCTGGTTTCCTCCAAACATGACACCTGGCTTTCACACAAAACGTCAGAGAATTTTGTTTCTCATTGTCTGAGAGTCCTTGCTACCATGTGCCTTTTGCTTCTCTCTGGCCACTCTACCATACGGGCCTGATTGTTGGATTGCTGCAAAAATGGTTGTCCTTCCTGAAGGTTCTACTCTCTCCATAGAAGAATACTGGAGCTCTGACAGAGTGAGCATCAAGTTCTTGGTCACCTTGCTGACTAAGACCCTTCTCCCCCAATCGCTCAGTTTACACTGGTGGCCAGCTCTAAGAAAAATCCTGGTAGATCAGAAGTTCTTCCATTTATGGATGATGGAGGACACTGTGCTCATTGGATCCCTCAAAGCAACAGAAATGTTTCTGTACCCTTCCCCAGATTTTTGACTCAAGACAAAAGGAGGTCTACAGACAATTCCTTTGTCTTCATGCTTGGGTTGTGCTCTGACATGCAATGTCAGCTGTGGGACCTAATATGTAGACATGTGTGTGCCTTTCCAAATCATGTCCAATCATCTGAATTTACCCCAGGGGGACTCCAGTTAATCTGTAGAAATTGTTCAAAGGTGATTAGTGGAAAGAGGATACACCTGAACTCAATTTTGATCAACATGGCAAAGGTTGTGAATACTTAGGGGATGTGATGGTCTAGTGGTTAAAGCACTGGGCTTGAAACAAGAGGATCTTCAGTTCAAATCCCAGCCTGACTGGAAAATCACTAAGGGCCCTTGGGCAAGGTCCTTAATCCCCTAGTTGCTCCCAGTGAGTACCTTGTATCGCAGCATTCTCACATCAGGTGAACATGAGGCATTATTTATAAAGTGCTTTGGGCATCTGATGCAGATGGAAAAGTGCTACATAAATGCAGTCCATTTACTTTATATATATATATATATATATATATATATACACACACACACAGTAGTGTTCAGAATAATAGTAGTGCTATGTGACTAAAAAGATTAATCCAGGTTTTGAGTATATTTCTTATTGTTACATGGGAAAAAAGGTACCAGTAGATTCAGTAGATTCTCACAAATCCAACAAGACCAAGCATTCATGATATGCACACTCTTAAGGCTATGAAATTGGGCTATTAGTAAAAAAAAAAGTAGAACATACAACTCAATACTAGTTTAATGATTCAAAGGATTGCTAAAAAAGCAGTTTGAACATAATAGTTTTGAGTTTGTAGTGTCAACAGCAGATTCTACTGTTATTGTGAACACCCCCTTTTCTACCTTTTTTTTTTTTTACTAATACCTAATTTCATAGCCTTAAGAGTGTGCATATCATGAATGCTTGGTCTTGTTGGATTTGTGAGAATCTCCTGTACTTGTTTCCCATGTAACAATAAGAAATATACTCAAAACCTGGATTAATCTTTTTAGTCACATAGCACTACTATTATTCTGAACACTACTGTATATATATATATATATATTTGCAGTAATCTTGTTTTAACATTGTCATTATTGGGTATTATGTGTAGAAATTTGAGGGAAAAAAACATCAATTTTTGATTAAGGCTGTAATATACAATAAATGTGGAAAAAGTGGATTGGATCACTGTGAATACTTTCTGGATGCACTCTATATCAACCATCCAAATATCTGATGCAAATGAGAATTAAGAATTCAGTAAACAGTGACTGTGTTAAATGATCATAAATGTGTCTCCATTTTCTCTCCTTCCTCAGGTAGATGGTACCATAGCCTGAGATGCAAAACATGTAGATTCAGGGACAGCTTTTACCCAACAACCGTAAGACAGTTACATTTGGTTGCAACTATATCCCTGCAACATCTTTACATGTGCAGTATCCCGTGTCCTGTATTTAATTATTTATTGTATGCTGTTTATATACAGATACAGAGACAGTGTTCAATGTTGTTTTTTTTTTCCAGTCCCAATTTATCAGTATCACACACATTGGACTTTAATTAATTCACACATTGGACTTTAATTCATTCACGTTTATTCATTTGCGCAGTGCATTGAAATTTCACTCTGTGACAGCATCTGTGATGTTTTTTGAATGACAATACAAAACTAGTCTAAATCTAAGTCTCTGTATCACAGGGCAAATAACCATTTCATTCTTCTCTGAATTACATACAATGGAAAAAATATGTCATCCTTTTGCATGTGTCAGACTCAACTCCACGCAGTCTTACAGACATCACCAGGCAGGTTCTGAATATTTTTTTTTTAATTAAGTAAACAAATTTCTTTTGTCTCATGAATTATACTTAGTGCTAAACTGTTGTCATAAAACTAGGGCACAATGACTATTGTAAACTAAATGATGTTTTTGTTGTCAAAATATATATTAATTCTCATTATTATTATTTTATTATTGTTTTGTTTGCTTGTAGATATATTTCAAATGTATTCAAAAATGGACTTCAAAAATGTGTGTCTGTATTGTCTCTGTAAAGAGAGACAAGGGCTATTTGCGCAGCCGGCACAAGAGTAGAGGGTAGGCCACCACATATGACATGACTGTGCAAATGGCTCCACAATGTCTTCTAAGTGCTCCATGAGTTGCTGTTCCCAAGCAACACATATGTGATGCAAGTGTGCTCTCCCTCGCAACGCATGTGGCATGCTAGTGTGTTGCACCCCCCGTCATGAATCAACATTGTCAGGTGCAGCTGAGTTCACTGGAGTGCAATCACTGTCCAGCGCAGCGCTCATCTGAATGTCTGTCATGTCCAGCTGGAACAGCTGACTGTGTATTCACAACTCAGCTGGAGGACACATATTGTGCCATGAGCAACACTCCACGCATTGCACATGTGGGCAGACTCTCATGCTGTCATGACATGCTGATAATTCCGTACAGACAAGATTACATGGGGACCGGCCAGCCACTTCTGAGTGGGAATAGCGTGGTGTGAACTTTGGTATCCGCTGGCCAATCAAGCTACTGAACCTTCTGCCATGTAAATTGGAGTCCACCTGACAGGAAGAGTGTAAAATATATAAAGCATGGTGAAAGGTATGAACTCATTCATGGGTGATCGCTTTGCACAGAGTGCCATGGATACACGACACCTCTCAGCTGATCACCGCCCAGTGAGTCACTGCCAGATTGGAATGACAGTGACACAGTGCACACGAAGTGTTAAATTAAAAATTCAGAGACACAGCCGGGACAATTATATAAATAAATACTACAATAACAACATACCTAATTACATAACAAATGCATAAAATAAATATTCACAGAACAAAGGAACAGAGAATGACACTTTGTACTGTGAGCTGATCGCAAAGGTGGGCATGTCACTGCGAGCAGCAGCTGTTGGTATCTGTGGAGTCACAAGTCACAGCTGGAGAACACATATTGCATTATGCAGAATATGACTTCACAACACTATATACATAAAAACATATACAGGCTTGAGTGACCGCATCAGCACGCACATTGGCTGCCTGTCCAATGTCAAAAGAACTGTCTGATCCTGTGTACACTCAGGTGGTGATCTGAATGTTGATTCTTTTGTTAAGTATGTGTGTGTGCGCGCTGAATAAAAATTGATTCATTCATTCATTCAATTCATTCATTGACTCAGTGCCACGTCACCCACATCAGCTACGGTCCACATGACCCATCCTTTGGTGTGCCGCTCGCCGAACATGCGGCGCCAGCAGATGTGGACATGATAAGAGCGCACTGCTTAATTCATGTCATTTCTTGACTTGATGTCTATGACCATGGGTCATATACAGAGGTACAGAAGGATCATATCTGTATTGTCCGCTCGATATTAGAAATTGCAGTGTTTTGTTTTATTCCCCCGCAGCAGCAGCACAATGTGGTGTCACATATTCCAGGTGCTCACACTGTTCATGTGCATGCATGAGTGTGCACGAAATCTTCACTGCAGTATTGTTCATGCCTGTGTGTCCCTCCCAACAGCAGATGGAATGTTTGATGTTCCCTATTTCGTTTGTGTTTTTTTTTTTCCCCATTTCTTTTTTTTTTTTTTGGCCGATTCCTGCTTTTTTCGCCCAGCTTCATGTTATGTGTGAAGGGGCCATCAGGTAAACCTACATCTGCCATTGTACATTCCACTCCTGTATGACAACTTAATATTTTACTTTATGTAACACTATTCATGTATGTATTCATAACTGTGGTTATTTTCCGACTGAACTGCGACTGAAATGCACAGCCATTGCATACTGGGATGCAGGCTTATAAACCTACTGAAGCTTTGAACAATTCACATCACAGCCAATATATATCCATCTTAACCAACAATGTCAGAAATTTAAAAATCTTTATTTGTTCTTCTTCTGGTGGTCACATTGCATTTTGGGGCTTTTAATTCAACATAATCACACTTTTTTTGTTAAAATAGTAAACATACCACTGCCCCAGCTTTTTTGAAATGTGCTGCAGACATTCATTTCAACATTAGCAAATATTTGCACCAAAAACAATAAGTTTATCAGTTTGAACATTAAATATCTTGTTTTTGAGGTGTATTCAATTGAATATAGGTTGAAGAGGATTTGCAAATCATTGTATTCTGTTTTTATTTACATTTCACACAACGTCCCAACTCCATTGGAATTGGGGTTGTAATATAAACAGCACAAATGTTAAATTTGTTCCTTTTACCTTTGTTAAATAACATTCATGAATACAAATGCAACTCATTTTTGTATATATCCTTAATTAAAATGTAAGAAATAAGGAAATGCATCATAAAACAGGCATAACTGGAAAATAATTAACAAATGTGTAAATGAAGCAAGTCCGCTCCACTCTGCTCCACTCCACTTCACCCATCCACCCACTCACTCACAGGCCCAGAGAGCAGAAAGGGAAAATGAGGGTGCACAGGACCTAAGATGTCCACACTTTCAATAGCCCTGGGTCCAGTGGACCCGAAGACCATGTATGTGGGGGGGGGGGGGTACACAGGGGGGCATCATTGAAAATGTTTTCTGATTTATGTTCCTCACAGTAAATGAGCCAAGGCCAATGAAGCTTCGTTTGAAAAAAAAAATATTTGTATCATTTTTCTTCAGCTATAAACTGAAAATGGGTCCCATAGACCTGAAGACCTTATAAGGGTTAAGGGCTCTGTCACACTAGAGCATGAATGCTGTACAAATCACATAAATGGGAAAACAGAAATTGAGCTGGTACAGACATCCATACAGCTGTGTACAAATACCCAGAATGTGTTACGGAGCCAGCACGAATGCTTTGCGCAATTAGGAGTACAGCATCACCCAAATTCTGGTGGACTACCCACAATGCAAGTCGAATATGGACATAAACCTTCCCCTACAAAAAAATAAATAAAAACAGAATAAAATAAAAAAAAGACAAGGAATAAAAACAATACAGCACAAAACTTCACATTGCTGCACCCGAGGCCTGGGAGGAAATCCATTGGGGGGGAGCACAGGCTGTGTCTGTCTCTGTCTGCTGTGTCCTACCACTGGGTGCCAATGACATCCAACCCTTGAAATGAACAGACACTTCCTGGGTTGGAACCCCCCCACTTGCATGTTTGCTCCCCCCTTCACTGTATCTCTCTCTCTGTCCTGCACTCTGGCAGACCCACAGCCCTATGCAGGACTAATATCTCTGTCCCACTCTCAGTCACTCCCACTGAATATAGGGTCTTTACCACTCGCACCTGCAAAGTGTGTGTTACACTCCTACCCAGTCTTGCAATGGGGCCTGTCCAGTCCCACCTGCACCAGCGAAACACTGAGAATTATTGCGCATATAAATCGAGCTGCATTTATTCTGCTTCTCCTCTCATCTTGCAGGGGGAAAACACATCATTTTGGCTATTAATAATGTGATTCATGTGGTTGATTGTTTCAATTCCCTTGATGTCTTTTGATGCACTGGCCAGGAATAGCATAACTATTTGGATATATACATTTTCTTTAAAGACTGTCTCATGTTACAGGTGAGCATGCAGTGAGTGACCTGTAACAGGAGGCCGTGAATGCAGCACGCCACGGCCTACTCCCTTTCTCTGTCTCTGTCTCTGACTCTCTCTTGCCTGCTCTCTCTAGATCAGCTGTGTATAGCAGACACCGTGCTGGCCATGTTGAATGTCGTTCAAATGTCATTTCGTACAGCATTCACGCAACTCTTGTTGCTGGTTTAAATGCAGTTCGACTGCAGGTCGAATTGCACAAATGACATTTGAATGTCCATTCCTACGGCAGTACGACTGACTCCGCCATTCAGATGTTTTCCAGCATGAGTGAAACACAAATGTGGCTGACTGCTGTAGGAATGCTGTACAAGGCATTTGAGTGCAGTTCAAATGCAGCACAAATTTCACAAATGTCATTTAAATATCAGTTCAAATGGCTGGTGTGATGGTGGTACAAAAGCACATCTCCCATTGAGGATTTTAAATAACGTTAACATCTATCTCCACCACATATTGTACAAATTTGAACATAGAAGTCTGGTGAATATTGGCCACAGGTGAGACTTGATGACTGGTAATGTTTTCATATGACTCTGCTCAACACGATTTGTCTTGCATGGAGCTTTTCAATGGATTTTGTGTAATTTGGGGTCACTGACTCCGAATCTGGTGTTAGTTTTTGTAAACCACATTAGGTTTTTGAGATATGAAAACATATTTCTCATATCAAGCATTGAAGCAAAAGTTGCAGTCTTGCACACCTCTTTGGCGCCATAAACGACATTATGCCTCTGTTTACATTTTTTAAACCTGTTTAGTGGCGTGATTCTTATGCGTGAATGAGCAACTTTTGCAAAATTCATCCACACCGAACATTCAGATTCCAAAAAAATGTGATGTGATAGAGGAAATCTGAGCTCAGAGTTCAGCACCCCTAAATTACCATCAATCGTTTTCAAAGTCCATGCAAGAAATGTTTTTGTTGTTGTTGTGACCATTGTTTTCACCAAAGTTGCAACAGAATATCTTGAAGAATTTTGAAGTCTGTATCACCCATCCCTAATTCACTGCCTAAAATATTGGAGGACTCATCTTGAGTGATACCATATGTTTGTGATGGAATGATCACTGTTTTCAGACCAATACTCCCACTCACATTATGCTCTTCTCATGTCCAGGACTCTTGAAATAGCAATGTTAAGTGTCCATAGATAGAATGCAACTGCACCTGATTCACATCTGTTTGTTCCACAAAATTGACGAACTCACTGACTGAATGCCACACTGCTATTATTATGAATGCCCCCTTTCCTCCTTTTTTTTTTTTTTTTACTAATAGCCCAATTTCATAGCCTTAAGAGTGTGCATATCATGAATGCTTGGTCTTGTTGGATTTGTGAGAATCTACTGGTACCTTTTTTTCCCATGTAACAATAAGAAATATACTCAAAACCTGGATTCATCTTTTTAGTCACATAGCACTACTATTATTCTGAACACTACTGTATGGAGCTTATGGATGAGTTTGATATTATATCAAAGTTAACATGATAATAGTCAGAAAGTGTTGCGCAAAGACCATCCTCATTTTCTCAGGGTACAGTTAGAAAATATCTTACAATTAGTCATATTTCAACTCTATATCATCAACTCTATATGGTGAATCAGGTTCATTTGGAGGTTAGAAACAAGCCTGTAGCCAACAAACTTAAGACTCTCACTCAGAGTACATTTTCATTGCAACTCCTCACTCAAAAAGCTGTATGCCCCCCTAAAAAAGACATGTTGTTGAGTGACAGTGATCAGGGGAATACACAGTGAAATTACATATTCCTCAGTCAGTGCCTCCTTGATTTCCTCTGAGCTTTAAAAACAGTGAGATGGAATCAAGGGAGGTGGGAGGTGTTGGGCAAAATGTAATTATACCAAAATGCTAGAGTTGTCATACCAAATTGAGTTGATATGCATCATTCATAACTGAACTAGATATCTGATATCAGTGCGAGACAGCCACATGTTGCAACATGAGTCGATGGGTAAAGGTGATCCCGAGGCATCTCTGATAGCAGGAGGGAGTTAAGGGAGTGTGTTTTGAATTATCTGATCGGTTGTTGTTTTGCACCATTCCCACTTCTAGAAGTGAGGAGACACAGGGAAGGTTGTTTCATCACTGGGGGTACTGTACCATGTTTGGTCTGTCACACAGCCAAAATACATCACAGCACGCGTGGCAGGGACGTCACTGTGAATGTCATTTTTAATTGAAAAATAAATAGGAAGTGACATCGCCCATGGCTACAATTCAAGCATATCATCATTGCAATATGTCCAAATTATATTCATCAAATTGACTGGGGAATCCCACAATGGTTTTGGGTGATGTTCGATTTCACATTGCTACAAGTATTGTTCCCTGAAGACAACAATGTCCAGTACTTTAAAAGGAGACATGCAGAGGCATTATCTGACCACAGCGTGGGCACACTAGCAGCATGTTGCAAACACGATTGGGCCATCTTTCAGATACAACTGAGCATTAGAGAACTGTTTGAGGCCTCTGATGAGTTCAAGTCACTGTTAAAACATCTCAGAAGAAGGCAATGTGTAATTCCACAGTTTATTATGCAGTCATGATCAGAGTGAAGTAGACTTTTATTCATTTATTCAAGCTGTATATTGTGTTAGTCCAATTAAGGGTCACAGTGTGTGTGTGTGTGTGTGTGTGTGGGGGGGGGGGGGGGGTGTCTAGTTGACCAATCATTGAGTGAGGGGCAGGTGGCACCCTGGACAGGCTGCTAGTCCATTGCATTCAGTCCATTCCATCTCAATGGGCTTTTTATCTGGTTAAATAGAGGTTACAATTATTATTATTATTTTTATCATGTATTATTAAATGAAACACTCATTTTCAGCTTGACATAACCATAAAAAAATGTTCTTATTATTATTATGCACAGTTTGCCAAATGCATTTTAACAGTGAGTTGTTGTTTTTTTTTTTTTTTGGGGGGGGGGGGGGGGGGTGGATACATTTCCAAGTAACTGAATGACTTGAATTTCATGTAAATCTCCAACAAAGTTCCTGAGGGTCATTAGCGTTTGTGCTTATTGCCGGATTCCACAGCATGAAACAGATGAGAGTCTATGACTCCCCTTGGAATAGATGCCTTTCCGGGGGGTGTAATTAACCATTCAGACCCATCACCCATTTAAATCTGGGTGGACTGGGACAATGCAGAACAAGTGTGACATGAAGGTCTCCACATTGGTAACTCAACTCGGATCCCATTCAGCGACTTGCACTGCATTTTAAATCAGCAGTTAAAAAAATGTAAACTGTTACTATCTTGTAAATGTGTCTCAAGTAAACAGTTCCTGTACAGGAAGGAGATGCATGAGATCAAGAATCAATACAACTGTATTGATTGTTGACTCAAGAAATTAAATGCTTCTGTGAATGTGATTGGAGGTACTTGTCATGTTGTCCCCCTTTGGATAAATCACCAGTCATTTTTTTGCTGAAGTGAAACAGAAGAGGACATAAGCAGCTCCAATCTAGGCTCAGTCTCCCATGTGGTGACTGGAAGAAGGATTTATCATACAGCACCATGCTCTGTTGTCTTCTCCAATACATGTTCATCAAATAGGAAATATATATATATATATACACAAGGTCTGTTAAAAAAGTATCCGACCTTTTTTTACTTTTTTTTCAAAAACCTGATGGATTTGAATCACATGTGCTTGCATGAGCCAACCTTGAACCTTTGTGCGCATGCGTGATTTTTTTTTCACGCCTGTCGGTTGCGTCATTTGCTTGTAAGCAGCCTTTGTGTGAGAATGGGTGGAGTCTCTCGTCATGTTTTCTTTGCAAGGAAATGGCGGAACAAATGGAGCAGCGTGACTGCATCAAATTTTGCCACAAACTGGGCAATAGCCAGATGGAAACCATTGGGATTGTTCAGATGGCTTTCGGTGAAGATCCTCTGGGCATCACACAGATTAAGGAGCGGTACAACCGGTTTAAAGACGTTCGCACAGCGGTGGAGGGCGAGCCATGCTCCGATCAGCATCAACACGCTGAAACGACCGGATCATTTCCAAAGTGAACACTGTGGTGATGCGGGACCATCGTGTGATTATCCAAGAAATTGCGGAAGAGGTGGACATCAGCACTTTTTCAGCACATTCCACTGTGAAAGAAGATTTTGCCATGAAAAGCAGTGGCGGCAAAATTCATCGGCACGAAGCTGACGGCGCAGCACAGCGCCTCTGTGATGAAGCCTCACAGGACATGTTCCTCACAGGACATGTTTGCCAACCCCAAACCTCAATCAAGTCCTCTAACTCATCCTGGGGGACTTTGAGGCATTCCCAACCCATCTTGGAAGTATAATCCATCCAGTGTGTCCTGGGTTTTCCCCAGGGCCTCCTCTCAATTAGATGTGCTTGAAAGATCTCACAAAAGAGGCGACCAGGTGACATCCTCACCAGATGCCAAAACATGTCTCCTTTCAATATGAGGGAGAAGGAGCTCTCACAGATCATACTATTGGTGAGGACAGAGTGTAATTTGATTGATTTTGACCCATTAAAATCAAGCAACAGGAGGTTGACGACTTTACAGAACACATCAACTCGGTGGACTCCAATATCAAGTTCACATGTGAGGATGCCAGAAACAACCATTTAGCCTTCATGGACTGTGATGTTACGATTGGAGAGAACGGGCAGCTCAAGACAGGGGTTTACAGAAAACCCACTCACACTGACCAATATCTGCTCTTTGGCTCAAACCACCCCTTGAGCACAAGCTCGGGGTGATCAGGACTCTTCAACACAGAGCCCTGCAGGTGCCCACAACTGCAGAGGGAAGGGCTAAAGAACAACAACTTGTCAAGAAAGCCCTCACAGTATGTGGGTACCCATGATGGTCCCTGGACAAAGTGCAGAAGTCCCAGAGAACAAAGAGACCAGATAGACAGGAGATGGAGACAAGAAGAAGAGGAGTGTCTCTCCCTTATTTAGCAGGAGTAGGGGAAAACTACAGAGGATCTTCAGGCAGCACAAAATCCCAGTTTACTTTAAACCGGTTAACACCTTGAGACAGAAATTAGTTCACTCTAAGGACAGGATCTATAGTTACAAACAGAGCAAAGCAATATAGTGTATTCTATCAGATGTCAGGAAAACTGTAACGAACACTACATAGGTGAGACTAAGCAACCTCTACACAAAATACTATACCAGCACTGCAGAGAGGGCACCAGTGGACCTCAGTCTGCAGTTCATCTCCATCTTAAAGACACTAACCACACATTTGAGGACAAAGAAGTTAAAATCTTAGCCAGAGAGAAGAAATGGTTTGAGAGAGGGGTCAAGGAGGCATTCTATGTGAAACAGTTGAAACCCAGCCTTAACCGGGGAGGGGGTCTGAGACACGCTTTGTCCCCTGTTTACAATGGGGTACTCAGGTCAAAGCAGTTTCAGTCTTTTGTTCATGGTAATGAGTCATTCACATCATCAGGAGAGGCGTCTGTCCCATCATTAGGAGGGACAGCTGCCCTGTCATTAGGAGGGTGCTAACTAGAGCACAATAGGTGTTAATTAGAGCTATTGTTTAGTCACTAACCTATAGCAGTCTGCCTCTCGGTAGGAGGGGTCTATTTAGGTTTAAAACTCCAGCTTTTGTGGCTTCTGTTTATTCTTCTCTACAAGAGTCAAGACAGAAGTCACAGTACCAGAGCAATAATTTTAGCTGAGGAAGCTTATGCGATCAAGCAACCCAGTCCAGTCAAAGATTCAAGCTTCTCTACTATGGAAACTACCTGGACAACTGAGAGCCTACACAGAAATATGAATGGAGCAGGGCATTCCTATCATGTCCACATCTACTGGCCCAGTGTGTCCAGTCGGTCCTGCGTGCGTGTCTGGCCCGGCATGCGTGTCTTATGAATGGTGTGCCACAGGACTGACACTGCGTCATGTGGAACAGAGCTCATGTGGGTGACAGGACATTCAGATTGCCCGCTGCGTCTTATGACCTGATGGTCCATTTCACTGGGGGCAGCATGTCAATGTGTCCACCGTGCGCTTCCTAGCTGCAGCTCATTCCAACAGCAATATATGTTTTTTTATTTTTTTTTTATGTATTTTATGTATTATGTATTTTATGCAAGTGTGCTCCCCCTGGCACACCACATGTGTTTGGGGGGGAGGGGACTGTGCAATATATACATGCAGACCACATGTGTGTTGCTGTTTGCAAAGCCACACTCGTGGGAACACAGACAAATTTCACATCCAGCTCAAAAGTGAGCGTCTGCTGACTGTTTCTGTGCTAATAGTGTGAATGGCAACACATTTTCTAAGTGCCAAGCGAGCGGTGTTAGATGTGTGTGCACCTGGTGTGGGCAAACAACAGCAGCTACAGTTTTATACATATTCATACAGTTCCTGCTTCATGTGCAATTCAACCACATTCGTACTATGTGTGAAGGGGCCTGAAATAAAGTTCAAGACATATTCAATGACTTAGAAATGTCCATGTATCTATCTCCTGACTTGTCTGAAGAAAACTGGCAAATAAACAGACTATTTACAGGTATTATACCAAAGGGGCTGATTATTTATGCAACCCATCGCTCACTCAGCTTCAACTGCTTATCCGGGATCAGGTTGTGGCGGCAACGGCTTCAGCAGGGGGACCCCAGGCTTCCCTTTCCCGCGCCACATTGACCACTTCTGACTGGGGGATCCTGAGGTGTTCCCAGGCCAGTGTGGAGATATAATCTCTCCACCTAGTCCTGGGTCTTTCCCGGGGTCTCCTCCCAGATGGACATGACTGAAACACCTTCTTAGGGAGGTGCCCAGGGGGCATCCTTACTAGGTGCCCGAACCACCTCAGCTGGCTCCTTTCAATGCAAAGGAGCAGCGGCTCTACTCCAAGCTCCCCACTGATGCAACCCATCATCATGGCATTTAGATTTTTAATAAATTTAGATAAAATGTTAGATGTTTGCTTTGAGCTTGGGTTAAAGGAAGAAGATTTACTTTTTGTATTTGAAATGCCATAAACAAATTAAAATGCATGAAATACCAAGGGGCTAAATATTTCTGCAATCCACTGTAACAATGGACCCAGAAATGCTTTGAATAGCATTTTGAAGACATGCAGGCAGTTATAAATGGTCCCAGGGAGATGGGATTTTAATTTCTCCTCTCCTGGGATATCTCTGGTTTTGACACTTGGCTGTTAAGATCCTACAACTTACACTGACCGAAATTGCACTGATAAGTTTCAAGGACACATTTAAAGAACTCTAAATTATAGACAATTAACAAGACAGCTGGGATGTAGAGGCCGAAGGAGTGTTTCAGGAGATATCCCCCAGTTGCACCAGGAATTCAAGTCAAAAGTGAAACAACAGTCTTTTCTCAGTTTGAAATCAGCCTTTTAGGCAAGAGAATGAATGCACTTTATTGGATTAATTCTAAATGAAGGTATCTTCACTACAACACCATTAATGAACATATTAATAACTCTTAGTTAACTGTTAGTTAAGATGCCCTTATTGTAAAGTGTCACCAAATCTGCTTGAGAACTTGAATGGGATAATTTTACACATCATTTAAAACACAATGGTTTGAAACAAGAGCCAGTCAAAAGAAAAAATGCTGTTGAAATGTTAAACAAAGGAAGACATTACAGGATAAGACAACAGTCATAATAAGTTGAGACAATAACGCATTAAAAATCTCCAGAAAAAAAGACTAAGGATGGGAAAAAAAAAATACTGTTTTATCGATTGCTCAACACTACATCTATGATTCACCCAAAGAGCCCATAGGGCTTCTCCAGTTGATAAATTGACAGGAAACACAGGCTAAAACTTGCCTCACTCATTTCAGACAACCTAACCTAAAACCGCTTTGTTCTTTTATTTAGGTTATTTATTTTTTACAGCATTTAACTTGAATGTGCAATTTAATTGTTCTGTTTCAAACAACAAAATACATTCTCATGCAGCATTAGTTATACATTCATAGAAAACACTGTTCAATCAAATATTTGTATGTTTCATCTAAATCAATAGTGTTCACCTCCAAAACAGGAAAGACTTGGAACAATGTTGAAAATGAAAATAAATAAAATAAAACAATCCTTCCATTTACTTTGTCTTCTATTTTATTGCAGACTGTATCAACCAAAGATATGTTTTGTGTGGTCAGCTTTGTACATCCCTTCTTGTATAAAACAGTTGGGACCAGGGCAATTTACTGTAATGACTTTTATAACTTGGAAATGTGTATGTATCCAATGAAGTCCAAAACATAGTCAATGACTTGGACTTCATTGGATACATACACATTTCCAAGTTATTGAATATGTCACAGAATTAATTTACATCAGTCATTAAGAAATACAAACTGTACGGTAGTTGTACGGTAAATCTGTGTCAGGTAGGCAGTTCCCAAAAACGGAATGACCATGCTGGTAGGAGACTAGTGAGGGAAGCCACCAAGACACCAAGACGTTTCTGGAGGAGTTAACGGCTTCTGTGTTTGTGGTTGGAAAAACTGTACATAGTGCAGCTTTTGTCTGTTCAATCAGTAGTTACACAGCTTTATGATGAAGCAATATGGAGGAGGTTTTCTTTTTTTCTATTGCAGCAGTTTGCCAGAAAGTACATGGGAACCCATGCTTTGATTTTGTCTGTTCTCTCTGATTCAGGAGTGGCTTGACACAAAGACTGCAACTCCTTGGGCATAAATCCCAGACATGTCTGGACACTGGGGGATCTCGATGCACTGACTATAGCCTCAGTCCACTCCTTGTGAAGTTCACCTGTGTTCTTGAATTGGCTTTACCTGACAATCTTTTAAATGCTGTGGCCATGCCTGTTGCTTGTGCATCTTTTCCTACCACATGTTTCCCTTCTAGTAAATGTTCCATGGATATGCTTTGATATAACACCTGACACTGTGAACAGCCAACCCTTTCAGCAATAACCTTCTGTGTGAATGATTGTCTTCTGGAGAACTGTCAAGTCAGCATTCTTTCCCATTTACAGGATTGTAATTTTGTCTACTGAACCAGGATGAGAGATTCATTAGATTTATGCCACATCAATTCAGTGCCAAAATAAAATGAAATCCTGCAATATTGTGAGATACTTTTTTTTCCCCACAAATTTGAAGCTACACCTGCAATTATTACTATTTGGATGCAAATTATTCAGGCCATTCTCACACTTTTTTTTTTCGTGTTCTCATCACGGAATGAGTCACATTTTTTATGTTTTTTTTTTCCTTTCAACAAATGCATTTCTGTTCCCATCATGAAAAGCTTTTTTTTTTTTTTTTTTTTTTTAATGATCCAGGACTAGGTAGAGAGATTATAAATCCACACTGGCCTGGAAATGCCTCTGTATCCCCCAGTCAGAGGTGGTTAATGTGGCCCGGGATCGGGAGGTTTGATGTCCACTGCTGGAGCTGTTGCCCCTGTGACCCAATCCCGGATAAGTAGTTTTACGACCTAATGTTGGCATTTTTTTCCACACAAAGTTAAACAATGTTAATTAAAGTGTGTGTGCGTGTGTGTGTGTTTGTCTGTGTGTGTGCTATGTAACGGTTAAAATATCTACTGTATTCAAAGCCTATATACAGTATATAAACCTTAATTTGTAATATTTATATTATATTTATTTTTATGAACTGCAGTGAGAAAGTGTCAGATACTGCATGCAGCCTTTTTCAATAAAAACATATTACAGTAATATAGGCTACTTTGTGTATTTAGCTATATGTGTGTAAGTGGTCTATAAGACTGTTTATTTTTTAAAGATCTGTGTGAACTCGGTGATTTGTGCAAACAACACGTGATGGCAAACAGGTAAATAATATGTCAGCCTTGTTCACTGTATTCTTCTCAAAAGTACCACGTTCAATACGAGCAAAGTTTTCCAACTGACTTTATATCACCAGCCAAACCAACAGCAAGCATACAGTAAAAAAAAATAACAAAAGCTGACCAGAGTGGAGGCAGTGACCGAGCCGTTTTCAGCTCTGTCTTGTCAAATACACCATGTACGTTACAAAATAAGTTCACCAAGTAACTTTAAATATCATGCAAACTGAAATAGAAGTGAGCTGAAGAAAAGAGAGCAACGTGAGCAAGAGTCAGGCCAAGCACAGAGAGATCAGTCTCTGTGTGTGTGAGTGTGTGTGTGAGTGTGAGTGAGTGAGTGAGTGAGTGAGAGAGAGAGAGAGAGAGAGAGAGAGAGAGTGGAACACAGGTCTGGCTGCAGAAATGTGTGTGTAGGGAGGGGCAGGCACTGTGTGTGATTGGCCAATCACAGAGCGTGAAGACAGTCAGTTACCCAATGAGGAGTTTCCATCAGCACGAGCACGTATATTGATGGGTTTTTCTCGTATCATGTTTGTACTTGTCAAAAATTCTTTATCCATAACCAGGTACTCGTCTGAAATGAGTATCTGGCTCAGCCCTATATATATATATATATATATATATATATATAGGGATGCACATAACTGGTACTCGTGTTGCTCATGTGTACTAAAAATCATTGATGCACAGCAGAAAAAAGACAGCTCTGTCAGTGCTTTTCTCCTATGAAGTGCTTCCTTTTTTGTTTTCTGCTGCACATCATTTATTTTTAGCATGCACAAGCACCATGAGTACCAGTTATGTGCATGCCTGTATATATATACACTCAACAAAAATATAAACGCAACACTTTTGGTTTTGCTCCCATTTTGTATGAGATTAACTCAACGATCTAAAACTTTTTCCACATACACAATATATATATATATATATATATATATATATATATATATATACACATCTTTGCACTTGTCCCTGAAGCAGTGGAAGTGATAGATGCACACTTCAATATTTAAAATAGCATGAAATCCACCTTAAATAATTAAGATTAATTAAATCCAATATTGAATTATTAACCTTACACAGTAGTTTAAGTCTGCTGGATGGAACTCTGTGCAGGCATGTGTTTTGATTATTCAACTTGATATAGCTATGATAATGTGTTTGGCCGCCCGCACGTCTTTCATTAAAAAAATATCCTTTAACAGTGGAATATCCGGATAAAATGCTGAAACCGAATTCTTCTGAAACTTCTCTGTTCTCTCACGACGTCCTGGATTAATAGAGCCTGAAATGTGGAGGTTTTAAGCTTGAAACAGGCTGATGACGCCGCCTGAGAGCGCTGAGCGACGTCTCGCACCGTGAAAAGTCCTTAAAGCGACAGAATCACCTCAAAATCTCTCATCAGCTGTTAAAATTTTCACTGAAAACCAGCTTAATTTTTCGAACCATGTCCACTTCGATGTGTCTCACAGGTTTAGAAAAAATTTTGATCAAACAAAGCGCCAGTCTCTCAGCAACTTCTCAGACAAAGGAATTCCGACGAGGGGCTGGACGACTCCTCCCACAAGGAGTGCTCACAGGCGAATGACGTCACCGACAAGCATGGAAAAACTCACGCATGCGCACGAGGGTTCAAGCATGTCTGACGTAAAAACATATGAATGAAATCCATATAGTTTTTGAAAAAAATAAAAAGGACCGTTACTTTACGGACAGCCCTCGTATGTCAGTGCAGAGAATTTCAGCCAAGGTTGGTTTAAACAGATGTTACTGTTTACACAAAACAAGCTTAAGGTGCTTTGACACTTGCATACATTTTGGCTCCACTTTGCTGCACTCTTCATTGTGACAATGCCACCCACTGTGTTCCCAGCTGCATCCCGTATTTTGTGCCACTGGAAGCTGTGTATATTAAATAATTATTTCATCGTGGATTAATCATTTTCTCTCAGAGTTTGGCTGATGAAAACATCTCTAATCACTTCTGGAATCACAGAGGTCCGTTTCACCAGCAGCTTTTTTTTTTTGCTCTCTACTGCGCTTCATGAAGTGGAGACCGCATTTGAAATTGTCTAAAAGGTAATTATTTGTTATATTTAGATTGTAATGGCTTGGTAAAACAGTTGCATAGTCATTCCTTCTTATGAGTAGCTGTAAAAGTATGTTTATGATAGATTTAACATCTTGTTGTTTTCGATCAGATCAGCTGTGCTGTGACACATTGCACTGACGCAATCACTTGCACTCACATGCAGTGTCAAATTTGGATCAAATCTGTGCAAGAATCAAGGCGCCTTTAGCTACCGCAGGTGTGTGGCAGATGAGAAGGTTGGACAACTATTCCGACCCTGGTCCTGCACACAGTGATCAGTCTAAAATTGGCCTCAGCTTCTCTGAGGAGAATAAAAAAAAAAAAAAAACAGAATTGAAATCCAGAGTGAAGCAGAGCTCAGTAACCAGAATATATTAATAGCAACAGTATCTCAAGGGAGCAATCAGCACAATTGTCCAAAACACATAATTTTAATAGCTAGGAATTGTCATATCATTACATCCCAACAGCAGTTAAAAACAAAACAAAAAAAAAAAAAAAAAAAAAAAAAAAAACAGGGATCCAGAATGCCACAGGAGTCAATAACGTGAAAGCATTGTAACCATAGGGGGAAAAAAAACAGAGGTCCAGGATCACAAAAGAAGTCAGTAACATTTAGTCAATAACCTCTGAGACATAAAATGCTAGAGAGCAAGGTGTAACCCAATGCAACCTGGCAACAAGGAGATATTCTCAAAATATTGCAAGAATGCAGAGCAATTAAACACAGATGTGTGTGGACACTCATCCAGCGATCAGTTGGCAAAGGTCAACAACCCAGAAGTCAAAGCCAAACCACAGAATTGATAAAAATAAGAGCACTAATGAAAACATACCAATGTAACATGCAAGTAAAGTATTCACACATAACTTGGAATGACAACTGAGCAAAAACAGGAAGAGAGCACTGGAAACAAACACATGATCTAATAGAGGTGTGGAAGTAACTCATCACAACTGCTGAAGTAGTAGTAATTTGTTTTTGCAGCCATCATTATCAGCTGTCAAGGAGTGGCTGGCAGGCGATCAGCTGAGAGGTGCCTTGCTGTGCTGTGGTCACACTCAGACGTTTCTGTCAAAGTAAACATTCAGAGAATTTCTAGTATCGCCTTGAGCCATCTCACCATCTCACATACGTGTTGGAGAATACCTCAAACATTAGCAAACATTAGCAGTGATTAAAAGTAGCTTCTGAGTTGATGAAAACAAATCACAGTCAAAAGAATTTTGTGAAGTTCCTATGGGAATTACCAGAACTTCTACGGTGCATCCAGCGTTTCACTTCTTACATTTTTTGTTACGTTACAACCTTATTCCAAAATGGATTAAATTCATTTTATTCCTCAAAATTCAATACCCTATAATGACAATGTGAAAAAGAAAAGTTTTTTTTTTTTAGATTTTTTTTTGCAAATTTATTATCTTTGTGTCCCTAGGGTGAATAAAATGTTTGCGAGTCACAGAGTTTTCTCTTATCGTGCCTCTGTTCTGTGGAATGATCTACCTGCATCAATAAAACAGTCAGATTCTGTAGAGACTTTCAAGTCCAGACTTAAGGTGCACTTATTTTCCCTTTCGTATGGCTAGCATACTGGCATAGTATGTTAATATGCTTTTTATTTACATTTTATTAGGAAACGGAGTGGGCCGCGGTCTCAGCTTTATCTAAAGTCTGGGTCTTTTACTGAAGCTTAGGGCTAGTGGCCGGCGATCACCTTAGTATTTCTTCTGTTTTTATTGTTGCTTAATGCTGACAACTTATACTGTATCTGTTGTTTTTCCGATGCCTGATTCTGTTTTTTCTTTCTGTTTGAGGTGCAGCTCCTTCCAGAGATGGGTGTCGTGTCTGTTTCTGCAACCCTCCTGTCCTATGTACTGGCAAAATTTCCTGTATATTCATTTTTGTAAATTGTTTTGTCATTTGTGTCGCTAGCATGGCCAAAGGAGAGGGTCGCCCCTTTGAGTCTTGTCTGCTTGAGGTCTCTTCCTCAAATCATGAGAGGGAGTTTTTCCTTACCACTGGCATCTGTCTGCTTGCTCTTGGGGTTGGTAAGGTTAGACCTTGTGTGAAGCACCTTGAGGCAACTATGTTGTGATTTGACTCTATATAAATGAAAATAAATCATACTTGTTTGCTTGATAAGAGGGATTAAGTGTTTTTTCTTTCCCCCCCTACAGCAGTGGTGCAAGAGCAGGCTGGACACAAATGCACGACACAAGATAACAGCTGAACAGTAGAGTTAAGACGTTTACTTGAGTCGTAAGCTGGGGTTGGTACACAGAGAGCCAGTCCAAAAAGAGCAACAGTAACAAGAACATCAGGCTTAGGCATGGTCGAGGTACACAGGCAGGTAGTCAAAAACATGATGAGGCAATCAGAGCAAGGCAAAACATTAAAAACTGAGCTGGAAAAAGGCACTAGGCACATCGATCTGGTGATGGACAAGAGCAAACTGTGAGACTTATAAAGCACCCAGGTGATGAGCTGCAAATCAAGAACAGGTGTGAGGTGAAACTTCCAGAACTGGGGTGTGGCTAGACAGAGAGGAACGTCCACCACCAAGAACCTAGAGAGAGAGAGAGAGACAGAGAAAGAAAGAGCAGGACAGAGAAAACCCAAGCAGAAAGACAGTGCAAGAGAACAGACTGATAACATATACAAACCAAATAAGAATAAAACAAAGGGCTGGACTGTACTGGCTTCAGATGGCTGACATGGAAGGTAGGGTGAATCCTCATGGACCTTGTAAGGCGGAGATGGACAGAGACAGGATTAATGATCTTGGATATACGGAATGGGCCAATGAACCTGGGAGCCATCTTCTGAGGCACTCCTCATAAAGACAGGTGCCGTGTGGACAGTCAAACCCGTTGACCCGGGATGTAGGAAGGCGCCACTGCCCGTTTGTGATCCACAGCCTTCTTACAACCTCAGAAGTCCATAAAAGAGCTGTCCAAGCCTGCTTCCAGGTTCGCCGGCACTGCAATATATGAGTCCCAGGGCTGAAGGTACTAGTGACCGTAAGTCTGTGGAGGAAAACAGGTGGTTGATGACCAAGCACTACATGAAAAGGGGAGAAACCAGAAGCAGATGTAGGTAAACTTGTGAGCAAGTTCAATCCACAGAAGCTGGGTGGACCAGGAGGCGGGATACTGGGAGGCCAGGGTCCATACTCCCTTTTCTAATTCCTGATTGAGATGTTCCCTCTGTCCATTCGCTTGGGGGTGATATCATGATGTGAGGCTAGATGTGACCCCAAGAAGACAGCAGAATTCTCTAAAGAAGTGCGAAACAAATTGAGGACCCCGGTCAGAGACTATATCCTGAGGAAAACCGTGCAATTTGAAGACATTAGTTATAAGAGCTTTGGCAGTTGCCCTGGCTGAGTGGAGTCTAGGCAGTGGTACAAAATGAACCATTTTCAATAATTGGTCAACAGTCATGATTTCCAAGTTGCCCTTAGAGGGCTGCAAACCAAAGTCCACAGAGATCTGCATCCATGGCCAAACTGGAACAGGTAGAGGTAATTGGGTGCCCACAGGTGGGTGTGTAGATGATTTATGCATGGCACAAATAGAACAGGCATTTACATACTCTTTAACATCTGACAACATTCATGGCCACCAAAATTTCTGTGTTAGCATGTATGGAGTTCTTTGGACACCCGGGTGACAAACAAAACGACTATCAAGCCCTCCACGGATAACGACCCCCCTAAAAGTTTGGCACAAATAACTTGCCCCTGGGACAGTCCGGAGGAACTGGATTATTACTTAGCACTGACCGTATTTTGGCCGCTATATCCCAGGTAAGTGCGGATACGAAGCAAGTCTCGGGGAGAATGGATTCAGGATTAGGAGCGGAAACAGAGGTGTACCCAAGACAGGACAGTGCATCAGATTTACCTTTCTTTGACCTCGGATGGTACGATAATACAAAATTGTATCTACTGAAAAATATGGACCACCGGGCCTGTCGGGCATTAAGCTGTTTCACCGTGCAGAGATAAGCTAAATTTTTATGGTCAGTCCAAACCAAGAAAGGCAACTGTGCCCCCTTCAGCCAGTGGCGCCACTCCTACAAGGCCAATTTTACCACCAGCAGTTTGCGGTCTCTGATGCTATAATTCTGTTCAGCAGCAGTGAGGGTTTTTTTTGGACAGAACAGCACAGGGATGTAATTTGTTGTCACTGGACCTCGTTTGAGAGAGGAGTGCTCCAATACCAGTGTCTGATGCATCGACTTCAACCACGAACTGCCGGGTGCCGTCAGGAAGGAGCAGCACAGGGGCTGTTGTAAAACAATGTTTTAGGTTCCGAAATGTCTCCTCACACTCAGGGGTACACACAAAAGACTTTAGCGAGGAGGTTCCATTATGCAGAGGAGCAACTATGGTACTGAAATTGCAGATACATTTCTACTAAAAATTGGCCAAACAAAGGAACCTCTGAACATCCTTACAACAATCAGGGACTGCCCAATCTCGAACCATGGCATCCTTGGCCAGATCCATCTCTGTTTCCCCTTCAGAAATCACAAACCCCAAGAAAGACATTGTGGAGCGGTGGAGCTTGCATTTTTCTGCTTTTACATATAAACTGTTTTGTAACAGAGGCTGACGGACAGCTCGGACTTGCTGCATGTGGGTTTCCAAATAAGGTGAATAAATGAGAATGTCATCAAGGTAAACAAATGATGCAATGAAGACACTCACATCCAAAACACGTAAAAAGGCATGCAGGGCCAAGAAAAATATACCAAAGATAGAAACTGAATGATCCACACAGCCACAGCGCTCCAATACAAAAAAAGGCTTTATTTAACAAAAAAATAAATGTAACATTGTAAAATAAATGTAACATTTCGGGCGACCAGCCCTTTGTCTAATGAAGGGCTGGTTGCCCGAAACATTACATTTATTTTTTGTTAAATAAAGCCTTTTTCGTATTGGAGCACTGTGGCTGTATGGATCATTTGGTTTCTGTCAAGGTAGACAAAGACACATTTGTTAAGGAACTCGCACAGCACGTCATTAATGAAGTTTTGAAACACCGCGGGTACATTAGTAAGTCCAAAAGGCATTACCAGATATTCATTGTGGCCTTTGGGTGTGTTGAAGGCGGTCTTCCATTCATCCCCTGCGCAAATGCAAACTAGATGGTACACATTCCGGAAATCAAATTTTGTGAAAACCTTGGCGCCTTCTAATAGTTTGAATGCTGAAGAAATAAGAATAAAATAGTACACATACCCAAAAAGTCCAAATCCTGACAGTAATATTGACCACACCAGGGTTTTACTTAGGGTTGAGCCGGATACTCATCTGAAACGAGTATCCGGTACGGATAAAGCATTTTTGATGAGCACAAGCATGATCCGAATAAAACTCATCAATATCTGTGCTCGGCTGAAGGAAAATTTATCATTGGCTAACTGACTGTCTTCATGCTCTGTGATTGGCCAGTCTCACACAGCGCCCGCCCCTCCCTACGTCTGTCTGCATCTTCTCACACACACACAGACAGACTAATCTCTCTCTGTGCTTGGCTGAATTCTGCCTCACGTTGCTCTGTCAGTATTCTAACTTTTCTTCAGCTCACCTCTTTTTCAGTTTGTTTGATATTTAATTTACTTGGTGAACTTGTTTCGTATGTTATGCGGTGCTTTTGAAAAGAAAACGGCTCCTGTCGCACTGGTCACTGCCTCCCCTCTGGTCTGGTTTTTTATTTATTTTTTTTTTTAACTGTTTGTTTGCTCATCGTTTTGTTGGTGATATAAAGTCAGTTGGAAAACTTTGCTCCTACTGAACGTGGTGCTTTTGAGAAGAATACAGTGAACAAGGCTGACATATTATTTCCCTGTTTGCCGTCACTGGATGTTTGCATGAATCACCAAGTTCACACAGATCATTAAAAAATAAACAGTCGTACAGACCATTTACACACATACACACATGTAGCTGAACACACAAAGTAGCCTGTATTAATATTTTTATTGTCTATGGCTGCATGCAGTATCTGACACTTTCTCACTGCAGTTCATAAAAATAAACTGGTCAGCTGAACAACCTCTGTCTCTCCCTCTCACACAGTCACATACACACATGCACACACAGACAGACACACACAAACCTTAATCAATATTGTTTAACTTTGTGTGGAAAAAAATGCCAAGAAAGTTAGGTAGCAAAAATAAATAATTGAAGAAAAAAAAAATCACAATTTGATCATCCATCCATCCATTTCTTCCGCTTTATCCGGAGTCGGGTCACGGGGGCAGCAGCTCAAGCAAAGCCGCCCAGACCTCCCGATCCACACACACCTCCCCCAGCTCCTCCAGGGGAACCCCAAGACGTTCGCAAGCCAGCCAAGAGACGTAGTCCCTCCAGCGTGTCCTGGGTCTTCCCTGGGGTCTCCTCCCAATGGGACGTGCCCGGAACACCTCTCCAGCGAGGCGTTCAGAGGGCATCCGGAAAAGATGCCCGAGCCACCTCAACTGACTCCTTTTGATGTGGAGGAGCAGCGGCTCGACTCCAAGCTCTTCCCGAGTGACTGAGCTCCTCACCCTATCTCTAAAGGAGCGCCCAGCCACCCTGCGGAGGAAACTCATCTCGGCCGCTTGTACTCGCCATCTCGTTCTTTTGGTCATGAGCCAAATCTCATGACCATAGGTGAGGGTCGGAACGTAGATTGATCGGTAAATCGAGAGCTTTGCCCCCCTGCTCAGCTCTCTCTTCACCACTACGGTTCGATACAGAGACTGCATCACTGCAGACGCTGCACAGATCCATCTGTCAATCTCACACTCCATCCGTCCCTCGCTCGTGAACAAGACCCTGAGATACTTAAACTCCTCCACTTGCGGCAAGGACACTCCACTGACCTGAAGATGGCAAAGCACCTTTTTCCAATGGAGAACTATGGCCTCGGATTTGGAGGTGCTGATTTTCATCCCAGATGCTTCACACTCAGCTCAGTTTGATCATAAGATAATAAAAAAAGTGTGCTGAGCATGACAACTCTTGTTCATGCATACTTAGTAGTTCATAATTTCCTACACCATTGAATGTCAACTCTGAGGCTGTTCTGTTATTCATTCATACACTTAAGAATATTCATGTTCTGAGTTCATTAAAAAAAAAACTTGTTCTGCACATAGTTCTCTTACTTTGTGATCAAAAACATTGATTTGAATCTCAATTTTGAGGCTGTTCTGTAAATAGTTTTCAAATAAACAATAAATAGCAACTTCTGATCAATCCATATCAATTTCAGAGTTAAAATAATGTACATATTTATGCCCTAGCCATTTCGGGTTAAACCATGCCCACTTCCGGTTTAGGCTCCGCCCACTACGAGTACAGATACGGATACAGATAATTTAGATGGTTGAACAGATACAGATACAGATAGTGGTGTACTCGCTCATCCCTAGTTTTAATCCATTTTAGAAAAGCAAACATTTTACACAAACAATGCATTTCATTTTAGTTTATTGACCACTAAGTCATAGAGGTTATAAACATATTTAACAGTTGTGCTTTTTAACACAGGGTGATGATTTTGTGTGTTGGTTCCTTTCCTAGTTACACTAGTTTAGTTTGAACAGTAATCTTGCTGATCTCATTAACAATATTGCTTTGCTTTCACACTTTCCCACAGTGATGTTATGAAGTGTCTGCAAGATGCGCGGGGGAAGAGAGTGTTCCCACTCGCATCTTGCTTTCACTTGGTGTGTGCACAAAGACACAATAAAGTTCATCACAAGGTGCTTTTGTCTGCTTCCAAATGCTTCATCTAACAGGTGATCAGTGGGACAGACAGCAACCCGACAACTTCTCAAAACAAGGCTTTGCCCTGGCGGTTTGTGTTTTCTGCAAAAGCTTTTGCTTGTAGGCAGCTAAAAGCCAGTGGGTGTTATTTTTAATGATTGTTTATTGAGACTAATCTGACACCTTAATCAAAGGGACCTTTGCAATCTGGCACTTTTTTTCCCCCTTGTTTATGCTGCTGGCTGTTTATGTCGAGCAGAAAAAGCATACATCAGCCAAATGCATTTTCAATCAGAGCTGATCCAGATAAATATGTACATCCTTTCTGTTTGCATCGAAACTCTAAATGTTTTTGTGCTCATGTTCTCTGGATGATCACTCACAAAGCACTTGAGAAAATGGTTAATGTGACAAAACAGAGTGTGCCTCTATTAATCATTCACAGTCTTGACAATGTGTGACCAAGCATCATTTCCAGTTGAACAGGCAGAGCAGAAAAAAAAAAAAAAAGCTACTTTTTTCTTTCAACAAGTGAATCACAAGTGCTCTAGTTTATATGCAGGCCATGGGGTGACTCACAAAGACGTCACTGCAGTGCAGGAGTACACAACGTGCAGCTTTTGTTCAGAAATTGATGAGTCGTGAAGGTCCAGGGAACTAATTTGTGCAATTCTTTTACCTGCATAATTCTACATTTCCAGTCAACTTCAACAGAGGGCCATCAGCATATGTGTCAAAATCTGCTAAGATGTAATAATATGGAACAAATTTGAAAATTTTGTTCCATTAATTTATTAATCAAAAATACTTTGAATTAAACTAAGTATGAAAAGTGAGTTAATCATACAAACAAGTGAAAATGTAGAGCTTTCATCACACTGCAATGATGTGAGCTGTTAAGTTTCCAGATCTACGCTTATGTCTGTATACGTCTTTAATAGTTTATGATCTCTGCCAGATGAAAACAACAACAACACAATGCTCAGACAACCATTTTCAAAGATTGCAGTTATGTGGCCTTCCCAGAAATTTGTGTAACATGTGAGCCTCGATTTAACCCCTTAACGCCTATTGTCGCATATATGCTACAATATTTGATTCAAATATGCAACATACCAAATTGACCAGTATGCCTGTTGTCGCATACATACCATTATTATTATTATAACATTATAACATAAATTATTACCAAAATACCAAAATTACTATTTATTTTTTGTGCAAAAGTGAAATAAATAATCTCAACATTATTTACTATCTACTTAAAGGCAAAAACACATACAAAACATTTTTTATATACAGCTATATAAATTCAGGCATTAAGGGGTTAAAGTAGATCCCAGATTTTCTTAAGCATGTTATTTCTTGGCAGACATCAACATGGTGATCAATTACGCAAAGTATTTTTCATGCAGGCCAATCATAAAGCAAGAGATTTTATTTTTTCTGGAGTTATTCAATAATATGATTGATGCAGGGGTGGTGGCCAAGTGGTTATTGCACTTGGTTTCAGGCTGGAAGGTTACCAGTTCAAACCCCACCCCTGCCACATTTCTCCATGTCATGTGGACTTGTGTCAAGAAAGGTGTGCCAAAATCATCATGCGTGACCCCAAATGAAAACAAGGGAGCAGCCAAAGTGACTAACCTTCTTCAATAATATGATTGATGCCAAAAACATGTTTCATATCATGGCTTTTTGTTGAAATATTTCAACAATTACTCTGCAATTTTTTTTTGATGGATATGTTAACATGTGCAAGGCAATGATTCTTTTTCCAAATTCTTGAGTTGGGTACACTGAAAAAAAAAACTGCCCCTCTCAAAATAAGCCAAATAATCTGTCAGGTTCTTGGTTTTCTGCGTGGTTGTTGGTGTTCCATCTACCTCTTGCCCTGTCTCTGCTCTATCTTTGTGCTTGGGTTTTCGCTGTCTGGTTGTTTCTTGCCTTTCTCTCCTGGTTCTTTGGTGGGTGTCTCTCTCTGTCTGACCACACCCCGGTTCTGGGACTTTCTCCACACACCTGTTCTGAGTTTGCTATTAATCACCTGGGTGCTTTATAAGCCTCACAGTTTGTCTCTGTCCTTCGCCAGATCGTTGTGCCATGTGCCTTCGTTTCCAGCCTTGTTCTTGTACTCTAGCCTTGTTTTGTTGCCTCATCGGTTTTTTGATTTCCTGCCTGTGTACTCGGACCACGCTTACTCGCTAGATATTTCTGATCCTGTTGCTTTGTTTGGACTGCCTTTTTGTGTACCAACCCCAGCTTGTTTACCAAGTAAACTTTTCGTCTCCTCTAAACTGTGTTCCAGCGTCATGCATTTTCGTCCAGCCCATCCTGCCTATCGAGCCTGATATAATCCAAAATCAAGCCAAATTGTCTTGTATTAAGCAAAACAAATTGGCCAATATGTGTTAAAACTACACAGAATTCTTATTTTAAGATTAGCCACTGTCTTAAAATAAGGAAAATAATCTTGTTCGTTTGCTTGGATGATATGAAATCCATTGCCTTTCCTTGTTACTTGTTAAATACATATTGGTATTAGCTGGAAAAAACTTAGTAAGACATTTTCTTCTTCTGTAAAAAAAAAAAAATGCTTGACAAGATTATTTTTCCATTTAGACAAAAAATAAATAAATAAATAAATCAAATAAAAAATAAATAAAAAAGTGAAATTTTGTGTGTGACTGAGCCTTTTGGGGATGCTCCTTTTATACCCAATTATAACACTCACCTGTTTCCAATTAGGTGTTCTTTGAGCATTCATCAACTTTCCCAGTCCTTTCTTGCCCCGTCCCAACTTTTTTGAAACGTGTTGCAGGCATCCATTTCAAAATGAGCAAATATTTGTACAAAAACAACAGTTTATCAGTTTGAACATTAAATATCTTGTTTTTGTGGTGCATTCAATTGAATAAAGGTTGAAGAGGATTTGCAAATCATTGTATTCTGTATTATTTACATTTTACACAACATCCCAACTTCACTGGAATTGGGGTTGTATAAAAAATGGATGGATTAACATAGACCCTACTATATGACTATATATTGATTACAAAGGTGTTCAGATTGTCTAAATATAATGTCTTGTGATGACATGCTGTCATGTCATATGACACAGGGTATTGTTTTACCCCCAAGTGTTGGTCATCAAAATATGTATGGAAAGTGCATCCCCCATCACCTCCAAAGTCATGCCTCTGCTTTAGTAAGTTCAAGAGAGAGAGAGAGAGAAAAAAAAAACATCAAAACTTGTCAACTTTAGCCAATAGTTTGAGTAAATGTGCTAAAACGATTCCATATGGAGGGTTTGCCCTTGATCAAAACATCTTGTGATGAATCATGCATTGGATCAAAGTGAAACTGCCATCCTTGCAGGGACATGACATTACTGTTGTCCTCGGTCCACCTGTCATCAGCCACAGGTGGAAATACCTACTGTCCCTTCAGACCAAATTTTACAGAAGTAAGGATTATTTAGTCCTCTGCAACAACACATCTCTTCCTCACTCTAGTGCCTCCACAGCTGGTACTTGCTGGCACCCATCTGTTAAGGGTATTGTTTATGGGGCTGGTGAAAGAGAACTCATTACTGTCCCACCTTCCCCTATACACTATTGTTCTTCCTGCTAATATGGAAGCTCTCATGCAATCTCTCTTGATTTGCAGTATCACTTTAAACTGACAACTAAGTAGAAGAAAACACTCCAGATGTTGCAACTTTATGGGAGGGGACAGTTAAATGTGATAGAACTACCGTTTTCATTTAGAAGCCTAGTTAGAGTTGACAGCTGCTGAAGAATTTTTATGCCTAATTAAAAAAAAACGCCAACAAAGACATAAAAAGATTCCATGAAATAAAAGTATATCTAATGATATAAGTTCATGCTTTCAAGTCTACAAAAAAGTAATTGTAAGCCAAGTAATGCAGGCTCAACATACCACACTCAAACGTGGAGATTTGACAGTGGATTGTTCATCATTTTTGGACAGAATGAGAAGAGGGTGAAGGTTATTTCCATAGATTATCACATAATTTCCTCAGAATGACATGTGTTTCCTAAACACTGACAATCCTTAGAGCCCCTTCACACATAATAGCCTCCAGCTCATGCTGGTAACCCATTGGAACAGCGGTCAAGATGAGACCGCACTGCCATCTGATCATGTTTACACCATTCACACGGCATGTCGTACGCAGGTCGGACATATCGTGCTTCGGCCAAGGAGCTGTGGCTGAGGTTGGGGATGGTAGCTGCAGTGCAGTGTGATCGCAATCAGCAAAGCATTCACAGCTGGATGGTTGTCATGTCCATGATGGCACTGCTGACACCATGGCATAGTGCAAATCCACACCACCCTGTCACCATACTGAATCTCTGCCATACGTGGGCACACATCTAATAAGTTGTGGGTACGTTTTTTTATTTTTTTTTAAGTTAAGAGCACGTTGAAGCATGCTGATATACATCCTAATAAGCTGAGCACCTCAAAAAATTTGGTCATGCCAAACATTTTCAGTGCATGCCAGCATATGACTCATACATTCTGCACATGTGGGACATAAGTTGTAGGTAAGTTATGTGATTGTTGACACACATTTCCTAAGTTGAAATACATCTAATGCTGTCCACTGATTGGCTAAAAGCTGCGTCCTCATGTGAACAGACAGTTTTAGATTTTAAAAACTTCACACGGAGTAAATATAAAGTCTTACCTGTTCATTTCAACATCACAGTCTGACAAAAAAGTATATCCCCATAAAGGCTCCTTGGAAAATGAAGTCTGAAAATAATTGAATTCCTTGTAGTGGCTGAAGAAAGGTCTGTATGTGACACTGGCCTTTTGCGAAATTGGTTCCATCAGATCATGGTATCATCACATGTGCTTAGCGCAGTTGGTTCTATCAGATCATGGCTTTGACACTAGCATTGGTGCACTTGGCTCCATCAGCACATGGTTACAACAGCGGCACTTTGCGCACGTGGTTCTGTCAGATCATGGTGTTATCACCAGCACTTTGCACACGTGGCTCTGTCAGATCAAAGCCCTGACACTGGCACTTTGCACACTGGCTCCATCAGATCATGGTTGGCTGGGCTGATATGAGACCGGTGTCCCATCTGCTACATCTGCTGCAGGTGAATACGTTGCTGTCTACTGTCAGTGGGGCGTCCTCACACCTTCACCGGACCTTTGTTGGCACCACAAGAAGAAATTGAAAGTCACAGTGCCTCATTCATAAAGGGGTCAGTCAATTCTGTCTGCACGTGATGAAATTAAAAACCCATGGTCCACAAAGAAATAAAATAAAATAAGGTTTATATTACTTGTTTTGCCTCCATGTGGAGCGCACGTGCCATGCGCGCGCTCGATGACATCAAACTGCATTGCCCTAGCCATGTCTTAGCAAGCATGGCAATGAGCTGCAATCAGAGCTGCAGCTGACTGCTGCATCATCGCTATGCAGCTGGGGAACACATATCGTGCCATGCAGAATATCATATAATGGAACATCACCGCGAGGTGCATGCATCAGTGGGCTCTCTTCACATGATAATAATTAAAAGCAATATCACCTTTGCAACGTGGTCACCAGTGCTTCAGCATGCACTCGTGACCAGTGTGCTGGTGACCAGTGTGCACTGGTGACAGAGGGACATATGGAGCCAGTGATGTGTTAATGGTATCAGCGCATCAGGTCATTCATGTAAAAAATAAAAGGAAGAAAGAGTCATCCATGTCAGTTCATTGCTTCCTGGTGTACGTCCAGGAGGAGGGTAATACTTGTATTGTCCACTCATTATGACAGGAAATAAATATAAAAAATTGCGGTTGTGTGTGTGTGTGTTTTTTTTTTTTTTTTTTGAGAAAAGAATTATGGGCAGTAACATGATTGTCTTACATTTAACAGTACATTCGTTGTTCTCATGTTCTGTCATGTGCTTACACTTTTCTGTTGATTTCTGCACAGCATAAATAATATGTCCAGCATGACATCACTGCTTATGCTGTCTGAGTGTGATGTACATTCTCGCACTGTGTTCATGCATGAACACACGAGCATGCACAAAACTGTCACTGCGGCATCATTCACACCTGTCCGACCATGTGCCCCTCCCGACAGCAGGTGGAATTTTTGCAAATAGCCAAGTAGGTTTCTTCACTCTTTTCCGACTGGTTCCTGCTCTGTTGCCAACTTTGTGTGAAGTGTGAAGGGGCCATTAGTATGGTTTATTGCACCCTAGATGGCTATGTATTTGAATGTTTGGCAAGAGCATACTTTCTTGAGTTCCAATTGATAGCTCAGTTAGAAGTTAGAGGACACTAGTAGCTATGTCAGAATCTATCATTCTATTCAAAGCAAAGCAGCAAAATCATTCACAATCCACAGCTGGTTCTTATTCAACACTATGATTTGTGGAGTCATAAGCATTGTGGTGATCCTCATACAACTCCAATTCCGATTAAGTTGGGACGCTGTGTAAAATGTAAATAAAAACAGAATGCAACAATTTGCAAATCCTCTTCAACCTATATTCAGTTGAATACGCCACAAAGCCAAGATATTTAATGTTCAAACTGGTAAACTTTGTTGTTTTGTGCAAATATTTGCTCATTTTGAAATGGATGCCTGCAACACATTTCAAAAAAAGTTGGGACGGGGCAACAAAAGACTGGGAAAGTTGATGAATGCTCAAAGAACACCTAATGTTAAACAGGTGAGTGTCATGATTGGATATAAAAGGAGCGTCCCCAAAAGGCTCAGCCATTCACAAGCAAAGATGGAGTGAGGATCACCACTTTGTGAACAACTGCATGAAAAAATAGTCTAACAGTTCAAGAACAGTGTTTCTCAATGTTCAATTGCAAGGAATTTAGGGATTCCATCATCTACAGTCCACAATATAATCAGAAGATTCAGAGAATCTGGAGAACTTTCTACACATAAGCGGCAAGGCTGAAAACCAACATTGAATGCCCGTGACCTTCAGTCCCTCAGGCGGTACTGCATTAAAAACCGACATCATTGTGTAAAGGAGCTTACGGGCGGGCTCAGGAACACTTCAGAAAACCATTGTCAGTTAACACAACATCCAGAACAACAACATCCAGAAACACAGCCACCTTCTCTGGGCCTGAACTCATTTGAAATGGACAGACGCAAAGTGGAAAAGTGTGCTGTGGTCTGATGAGTCCATATTTCAAATAGTTTTTAGAAATCATGGACGTTGTGTCCTCCGGACAAAAGAGGAAAAAGACCATCCAGATTGTTATCAGCCCAAAGTTCAAAAGCCAGCATCTGTGATGGTATGGGGGTGTGTTAGTGCCCATGGCATGGGTAACTTACACGCAAAAGAGAGTGGTTATTAGACTGGCCTGCCTGCAGTTTAGTCCTGTTGGCCATTAAAAATGTGTGGCGCATTATATGACAAAATATGACAATGGAGACCTCAGACTGTTGAACAAATTAAGTTCTGTATCAAGCAAGAATAGGAAAGAATTCCACCTACAAAGCTTCAGCAATTAGTGTCCTCAGTTCCCAAACACTTATTTAGTGTTGTTAGGAGGAAAGGTGATGTAACACAGTGGTAAACATACCACAAAAACAATAAAGTTCATCAGTTTTAAATATCTTGCCTTTGTGGTGTATTCAGTTGAATATAGGTTGAACAGGATTTGCAAATCATTGTATTCTGTTTTTATTTACATTTTACACAGCATCCCAACTTCATTGGAATTGGGGTTGTAGCAGTTTAAAAGTGCAGATGTAGCAGTGCAACAGTTTAACTGATTTATAACATTAAAATCAATTCAACTAGTTTATAGTGCATTATCAATTCACAGATCTGTGAATTGATGTTATGACTTTTATTTTAAAAAGTGATTTGATTCATATCAGTTCATTATTACACCCTTAGTAATCACTCTTTGTGTTTAGCAAAGTGGGAATGGATGGCCCTGTAGGACTGCAGTTGGACTACCAATATATAGACAGGTGTTTTATTCAAGGTGCATCTTTCAGGCTTCCTGCTTGCGTCCATGGAAAAGACACTTCAATTTGCATTGTCCCTGTCCATCCAGCTGCAAATGGATACCAGACCTGGCTGAGAGGATGGACTGGTGCCCCTTCCCAGGTGAGTCCTCAACTCTCCTCCATGTCATGTTCGGGTTTCTCGGGATATGAACCAGCCTGACAAGCCTCTGGACCTGAATAAGACCGGTATATGCAGTGTAACAAAATATGCTCACCATGGTTAACAAAAATGATTAACAGCAACAAGTTTGTGGGGTCAACACTTCAGTCAATTGCTCACAGATTACAACATATTCTAATGCCTACCATGATTATTTTTGTAAACACCCCTATTCCACAGGGCACTGTACAATTCCCATCCCCCACAGTCCAGAAAAAGTGCAAAAACAGGATGAAATGGCTTACTCCGGCTTGCCTCCTGTTGGGCTGGCTAATAAAGTGCAGACCTGGCAACCGGTTGGCTTATAAAGTACATACCTGGCAACCTGCTCAAAATTAAAAGCAAAGCTGCACCTGGCTGCGTCCTCACCCAGAACCGTAACAAACTGCTTCAAATCTTGGAACACAGTCACACATGTTTCAAGCTGTACTCATTAGGCCTACTCTGTTTACAGATGCTTGACGCTGTTAAGGCTACAAACACCCAGAAGTCACGCCGTAATGTTGCTGACTTGATGAACTGGCATGAAATATTTGAATGGTTCAAAAATTTCACCCTGATTTCAAAACTGGTGCTGATGATGGCTGAAATTACTACATATACCAAGTTTGTTGAAGATTTACAAAGGATGGATCAAGAAGTGACTGTCATGCTTCAAAATGTGTCCCGATTTGCTATTCAGGATGAAATGGGAAGGAACGGCCCTCAGTGGAATTGCCCTAAAACAAAATCATAACAAAATGCAGTAAGCAGATGTACACTCCAAGAAAAGGTTCCCTCAGGAAATCTTGTGAATAGTCAATGGTGAGTCAGCTCTTATACTATGTTTAGTTGTAAATTAATTTGAATTTAAGTAATTGGCTGTAATTTCAGATTATTTTTGAGTCGATTTCAAATACATTTAAAAGAGATGCTGGAGGAGCTGAAAGTCCAAGTTGTACTTTTTCAAAGTTTGCATGAACAAATGTGAAGAGATATGGTAAGAGCTGCCAATGAATTCTGCAAGTAAAGTACTGTAGAAAGTATCTAAGGCTTTTTGGATGTGGTCGACAGACTCATGGCTTGAGGACTTTAAATTGCACCCTAAAACATTGACATGAAAGTAGAATTTATGTTCTGTGAAGCACAGATCTTCTAATGCCAGTGAGAAGTTAGTAACATTTCTATCATCAAAAGAGAAATACATATTTCTGAAAGTATTTGACTCTAGGCTTGTTCAGCAGCCTGCATAACCATTAAATTGAACATTGATCAAAAATTGATCAAAATACCAGGCAAGACATCTTGTAGGTAATGACTATTTTAACAAGATTGTTTTTGTGTATAAAATCCCTAATGCCAATTCATTACAAGCTGACTGTAGCACAGCAAATCTGAAAACTCAAATATTACAGGAAATATTTCCATGGAATTCATTTGAGTGATCACACTTTGGTCAGGGAAAACCTGATTACATTTTGATGCAACTCTGGATCAGATTCAAAATCTTAATGTTCAGATCTGCATTTTCTCAGTATGTTGGAACTGCAATTATAATAACTCACAATTGTTTTGTTACAATAGTGGGTACAAATGGACAGTTTGTTCTACCAGAATCAAAGCATCAGAATATCTTGATTGTCGTTGTAGCAATGTGTCATTGCACAATGAAATTACCACCATTGTTGTAAATATTAGAGCCCCGTCACATGTAGTGCGATATGTACAACTCACAGCAAAACAGCTCATATGAGCGAACCACGAAACATTGCACAGAGGGGCAGGCGTGCACGATTCCGGTGCAACAGTTCATGCATGTGACAGTGTCTTTCGAGCAGGAACTCAGTGTGAGCAGCTGCAGCTGCTCACAATGTGTTCCATAGGATGAAGTGCACCACATCGTGCCGATGTGGTGCACATGCACAGATGTGTTGGGGATGGGGAGGGGAGCACGCAAACCACACGCACACATGTTGTGGGGGGAGCCTACATGCTGGAACACCACATGTGCACTCAGCAACTTCACAGTCATGGGGCACTTTCACATCCACCTCGACAGTGATTGTCTGCAGACTGTTGTCATGTTAATAGTGCGATTGGCCACACATTTGCTAAGTGCCATGCGAATGGTGTTAGATTTTGTGCGTCACCTGGAATTTGGCCGACACCTGCCGTGAGAGGGTCCGATGGGCCAGCACAGGGCACACTCTGTCTTTCAGCCGCCAGTGTGCGCAAATAGTTGTAGCAACAGGTGTATGAGGCGTTGGAAGCAGCTATGATTTTTACATGTTTTGCATACAATTCTTGCTTCATGGGCGCGTTATGCACAAATCGATCAAATTTGCACTATGTGTGAAGGGGCCCTTAATAATGTAACTAATGCATCATTTCATGAATATAAATGTGGCTTGGTCATATACCAATCAGTTTCTTAATATTTATTGCAATTTCATCGCTACTGTAATTATTATTACAATAGTGATTAGGTTTTCTTTTGTAATAACGAGCAGGGAAGTGAATATCAGCATAGACCGACATCTATATTCATGGAAAGTAGCATTTGTTCTATTACTCAAATTATAGTTCCTTCACAAGTTAAAATAGCTTCTTAAGTAATTGTTTCCTGTGGAATTTTACCTGCCCTTGTAATCACTATAAGGAAGTGATTGTTATCTGTAGACTAACTCTTACTTTCATGAAAAGAGACATTAGTGATATGACAATCATTCATAACAATCCAGGTTTGGTTTTCTGTGTTTTTGTGCCTGCTATTGTACTGTAATATTTATTCCATTGCTGTTTCTATTTTGCCTGCTGTTGAAAGAGGTATGAGTTATATTACTAATATGTTAGGAAAGTGAAATGCACGGACCCACACCAGGGGGCGTAAATGAACGGCCAATAGGAATTCAAATAAATGACAATTTATTATGCAAATGTGCAACACAACCAAATATGCTTACGTCAATCACTAAGCAAAAGGGTGACACGTGGGCAGGCCCAAGGGTAGGAGACGCCTATCCAGAGAAGAGCCGGGACCCACAAAGTTCCACCGCCAACGGAGACCTGTAACACACCAGAGCCGCCAAGTCCCGATTCCCCCAGGTGGCCGTCAGACCCGGTACTGCTGGCAGGAACAAAAACAGGTTAGGGTGGGTGTGTGAACACCCAGCAAACAGTCAGCAACTCACAGAAATCCTCTTGTAGGAATAAATCCAACACTCCCAACAACAAATCCAATACTCCCAGAGTGCAGAGGAAAAACTGGAGGACGTGCAGTGTCAATTGTTATACTTAGTAAGTCAGAAGTGAGGAGTGGAGACGCCAACTCCTCCAACTTCCACAAACTCGGCTACAAGCTGCAAGTATAAGTCACAACTGCAAAGACTTCAGTAACAATGAATGTGCGTACGGCACAAAACGGCTGAGTTGATTTACCTGCGTGGTAAGCTGATAAAATGAGAATGACAGCTTACAGCCAAACGGTGCACCTGGAGGATCCACCTGACCAGTGCGCCCTCTGGAGCCTGAAAAGTGCCAACAGGCAGGGCGCCCTCTGGTGGTGGGCCAGCAGTACCTCCTCTTCGGCAGCCCACACAACATAATACTTAATACAATTGTGGTTTTGATAACTGTGTATTTTCACTGTTTGTAATAATTATTGTGGTCGTTGTTTCCCATGCAAATTGACTCTTATAATAACGTTACAAAAGGAAATGTTATCAATCAACATACTCTTCAATTCATATCAATAGGCATTAACCATATTAGTTCCATTATTTACAATAGTAGTTGAGTTATTGAGTTGGGTGTGCATTTACACCTGCTGTTTAATAATGATTACACTCCAGATTGTTTCTTGTGTAGTTTCACCTGCTTCTCTGTGGATGCTGATAATTGAGCCACCAGGGAGGAGGAAAAGAGGGAGGCCAAAGAAGAGGTTTATGAGTGCGCTGATGGAGGACAAACAGGTGGCTGGTGTGACAGAGTAAGATACAGAGGACAGGGTGAGATGGAAATGACTGATCTGCTGTGGCAACACCTAACGGAAGCAGCAGCAAAAAGAAGATGACAAAGAAGAAGACGAAGGTTGTTACCAGTGCATTTTCAGGAAAGTGATTATTATCTTTCAACAGATCATTAATAGTGAAGGTAAATACAATTTTGGTTCTAACAAGCCTCCTAATCCTGGCATCCATCCGTCGACAATGGTGTAGCGTCCAATTTGTTTTTTGCTTTTTGTGTTGTTTGTTTGTTTTTTTTTTTCCACTTTTTAAATTCTATTTCAATTTATTTCATTTATGCAGTGCCAAATCACAACAAAGCTGCCTCAAGGCGCTTCACACAAGTAAGGTCGAACCTTACCAACCCCGAAAGCAAGCACACACACACACACACACACACACACACACACACACACACACACACACACACACACACACACACACACACACACACACACACACACACACACAGGTGACAGTGGTAAGGAAAAGCCCCCTCTGATGATTTGAGGAAGAAACCTCAAGCAGACCAGACTCCAAGGGGTGACCCACTGCTTGGGCCATGCTACCAACACAGTTGACAATACAAATATACAGGAATTTTTTGTCTTTGTTTCTACCTGCACCTGCACGAATGACTTATCAGTCCAATGCACGAGTGACAGTCTCTTCTGCATTTGTTGAATGTGTACTGTGGTGCCTGCTGAGGCTGCTGCTGTCACTCCTTCCTCATTGCTCATCGCTCAGCCAGGCCTTGGTTGCTCTCCTGCTCAGCCCTCAGTCCACCTGTTCTGACAGTAAGGTGCCAGGCTGCACGGTCCTCTGCACACTGCTCACGCATGTTGACATTGATGCTGCACATTTTCATGTTCTTCTTGCAGACATCCTTGAAGCGCAGGGGTGGTCGACCAGCCAAACGAGTGCCCTCTGCCAGCTCACCGTATAGTAGACGTTTAGGAATAGTCTGGATCCATTCTCCTGATGTGGCCAAACCAACAAAGGCACCTTTCACCAAGAATGGTGAACATACTGCTCATGTTGACGCATTCCAAGACCTCTGTGTTGGGCACCTTGTCCTGCTATCCGATGTGCAGAATTCATCTAAGGCACCTCAGATGGTAGCTGTTGAGCTTTTTCTCATATCTGGCATAGGCGGTTCATGTCTCGCTACTGTAGAGGAGTGTGCTGAGCATGCATGTCTTGTAGACACGCAGGTTTGTCTTCTCAGTGAGGCTGGAGTTCTTCCAGACTCTGTGGCTTAGTTTTGCCATAACTGCTCCTTCAGGCTGACAAGCCACCCCACAAATAATTCCACCTACTTTTTGACATTTTCCATTCAAAAATGAGTGAATTTAGAATCAGTGATTCACCACCACCATTCACTGACTGATCTAGCTCAACAGCGCCCCCCGGTTTCCATAGCAGCTATAAGATGCTGTTTATGCACATGCAAATATTAGGCACAAGAAATGTATTTTAAAATCTATACAAATTCTGTCCTTACCTATGTAGCCCATCATGAAATAACACATCTTCCTACCTGCTAATAAGTGATATACCGAGGGTCCCTAACTCATCACATCATGATGGAAAGGGGCACGGAAATGAGTCAGAAAAATGTGACAAGTTGAGAGGAAGAAAGTGTTACATTAGTTGAGTTCACCTTGATTCACTGCTACCTTTCAAATTATTCAAAACTATTCAAACTATTGTAAAAGTTGAAAAGTCAGTGAGAGGGTACAAGCCTGGTCACAGAACTGTTATTTTTGTGATAAATTTACAAATTTGCACATTACATTTAGTTCACAATTTATTAATAATAACATAACAGTTCAGAATAAAGAAATTAGGTTGTGCAATTTAGGCTATGGAAACAATAGCTGGCTTCTTCTCCACTCAATCCAGGCCATGCTTTCTGATATTGTATGTGGTGATGCCCCCAGTGGTTAGTGGTTATGGTTAGACACAATCCAACCACTAGGATCAGTGGGCTGCCACAGTGTGGTGCCCAGGTACCAAATCCAGATGGAGATAAACTGACTTGGTCAAGACCCTAAATAAGCATGCTTTTGATTGGAGGATGAAACCAAAGTGCCTGGAGGAAACCTACACAGACAAAGAGAGAACATGCAAACTCCACACACAAAGGGTGGTGTCAGGGTTTGAGTTTTTGTTTGGGTTTTCTGTTTTATTTTGTTCTTCTAGTTATTTCTGCATTTAATTGGTTTTGCTCTGTTTATTCTCTTGCTGTTTTTTTGTTTTTTTTTTCTGTTTGGGTCTGTCTGTCTCTCTTGTCTCTCTCTTGGTTCTTGGTGATGGGTGTTTCTGGCCACACCCCGGTTTTAGTGCTGTCCATGCACACATGTTCCTGATTACCACCTGGGGTTATATAAGCTCACTGGGTGTGTTTGTCCCTCGCCAGTTTGCTGTACCTTCATTCCAGCTCTGTTCCTGTGTTCGTATTCCTGCCTGCCTCATAGTGTGTACCTGACCTCCAGCTGTTGCCGTTACCTCACTATTTGCCTGATGTTTTTTGAACTGCTGCTTTTTCTGGAACGCTTACTTGTGTAGCGACCTCTGCTATCCAAATCAGTAAAGCCTTTTAATAACCAGAGCCGTTTGTATGAGTCATACATTTGTGTCCTGCAATTCCTGACCATCCAGCCTGAGAGGCAGGAAGCAATCCCATGACCTTCTTGCTGTGAGGCACTAGTACTAACCACTAAGCTGCCATTCTGCAATTTTCCAATTGAAAAGGAGATTTGTATCAGACTGAATTGAATGGTTCCATTTTAAAAAAAAAAGAAAAGAAAAAAATGTAGAGTAGCTCCTAAATCCTATCATAGGTTGCTGGTCCAGGTAGGCATTGAATGATTTTATAAGGATGATATGCACATTCCAATAATACAAACAGATTAAAATTGACACATTAAAAAAATAAAACAACAATTGTGCATTATATTCTGTTGGGAAGGTGTTGTGACACGGACCCACAACAGGGGGCGTTAATGAACGGACAATGGATAAGCCAAAAGTAACAATTTAATGTTGTGAATCGCACAACGAAATACAGACAATAACAATAATGTGGGTTGTCAATTATACACAAGGTGACGTGTGGGCAGGCTCGAAGATAGAAGACGTCTGGCAAGAGAAGAGCCGGATCCCACACAGCTTCCACCACCAACGGATCTGAAGAACACCGGAGCCGCCAAGCCCTGCGCCCCAGGTGGCCACTGTCTTCAGCAGTCAGACCCGGTACTGCTGGCAGAAAACAGAAACAGTTAATGGTGGGTGTGTGAATACACACCCAGCAATCGTGTAAAGCTTAGTTCCTCCGGGAGGGAGAACCTCCACCTCTAGACACAGAATCATCCGTGCAGCTCCTGTCAGTCACTCTTCCTGGAAGGAGTGTGAGGCGAAGACGTCGCAAGTCACACTGTCCGCCAATCCAGTTACAGACTGAGTCCACAGGATAACGGCTGCACACAGAATAACGTTTTAATCACTCGGAAATTCACAGCAGAGAACGATTACCTGGAACGGTAGCTGATTTCTCGGCGGGGAGGTGGAACGGCAGTCCGGCATTTATGGAGGATGAGGTTGATGAGTGACAGCTGGTGTTGATGATGTGTGACAGCTGTCACTCCCAGTAGGCCCGCCGCCCTCTCATGACACCCTCTCGTGCTTGGAGCCCGCACTCCAAGCAGGGTGCTATCTGGTGGTGGTGGGCCAGCAGTACCTCCTCTTCAGCGACCCACACAACATATTCATGACCATTTCTATGCACACGGTGGCTTTTCCCCCTTTATGTAGCACCCCTTGGGCACATATTGCGGTGTTTTGGAATTACTTTTCACTGTTATGCTGATGATACTCAGTTATACATGCCAATAACTGCTGGTAATGTCATCCACATGAAATCCTTAGAAGATTGCCTTGCATTAGTGAAAAGCTGAACGTCTAGCAATGTCCTACTTTTAAACTCTGATGAGATTGAAATGATGGTTCTTGGTCCAGTGAGACATCGGCATCAATTTGACCAGCTAACGCTTAGCCTAGGCTCGTGTGTCATACATCACACTGACAAAGTGAGGAACCTTGGGGTAATTTTTGATCCTACATTGTCCTTTGACCTCCATATTAGAGATATTATGAGGACTGCTTTCTTCCACCTGCGAAATATAGTGAAGATTCATTCCATTCTGTTTGTGGCTGATGCCGAGACCCTGATTCATGTGTTTGTCTCTTCTAGATTGGACTACTGCAATGTTCTATTTTCTGGTTTACCACAATCCAGCATTAGAGGATTCCAATTGGTTCAAAATACTGCTGCCAGACCTTTGACACAAAGCAGAAAGTCTGACCACATCACACCCATTTTGGGATCTCTTCACTGGCTTCCTGTCCTGTGAGATCAGATTTTAAGGTTCTGCTACTAGCCTATAAAACTGTTCACGGACTGGCACCCCCTACCGAGCTGAGGTAATTAAACCAAGCTTTGCGTTCTCAGGGTGCAGGTCAACTTTGTGTCCCTAGGGTGAATAAAAAGTCTGCGGGTCACAGAGCTTTCTCGTATCATGCCCCTGTTTTGTGGAATGATCTCCTTCAGATTCAGTCTCAGATCTCAGTCAGATTCTGTAGAGACTTTCAAGTCTAGACTCAAGATGCACTTATTTTCCCTTTCATATGGCTAACATACTGCCATACTATGCTACTATGCTTTTTTTACTCTTTTAAATTCATTTATTAGGAAACAGAGTGTGCCACTGCCTCAACTTAATCTAAATTCTGGGTCTTTTAGTGAAGCTTAGGGCTAATGATCGGCGATCACCTTAGTATTTCTTTTGTTTTTCTTCTTGCTTATTGTTGACAAATTAGACTGTATTTCTTGTCTTTCTGATGCCCGATTCTGTTTTTTTTCTCTCTATTTGAGGGGCGGCTCCATCCACAGATGGGTGTGGCGTCTGTTTCTGTAACCCTCCCGTCCTATGCACCAGCAACAGTATATTCGTTTTGTGAATTGTTTTGTAAATTGTGTCAGTAGCATGGCCCAAGCAGAGGGTCACCCATTTTAGTCTGGTCTGCTTGAGGTTTCTTCCTCAAATCATCAGATGGAGTTTTTCCCAACCCAGTCTCACGGCAAGTCGTGATTCAGCAGTACAAAATATATATGAATTTATTGGTTTGTGATATTGTGACGAAAAGCACCTCATTTTGTTCACGGCAGCACAAATTGAATCTAATTCAGTCCATGATGGCTGCACAAAATTAAAAGTGAAGCAGGGGGGTCGGGGTGGTTGTGGTTAGGGTGGGGGGTAGGAGTAGGGTTAGGTTATGGTTAAGGTTAGGGTTGAGGGTAGGAGTAGGGTTAGTAATAGTGATTTAAAAAACTAATTTCATGATGGGAGCACAAAAAAATGTGAGACTGGGCAGGTTTTTCCTTACCACTGTCGCTTGTGTCCTTGCTCTGGGGATTGGTTAGGGTTAGACCTTACTTGTGTGAAGCCCCTTGAGGCAACTTTGTTGTGATTTGGTGCTATATAAATGAAAATAAATTTATATAAGTTGAAATTTTTCCTTTGTGTTGCTGGTTTTGTTTGTATATAGATGGAGGTGCTTCCGGTTGCTTAATTACTGCTGATGATCATAATCAAACCTAACTGATGAGCTTACTGGAATAGTAAACTGTGCCTCATTGATTAGCCATCTATGTTCTCTTTGATACAACATACTTTTCTGTCCGCTGGAAATGAGCCATTCTCACCAAGACTGTTTGTTTTGTTGTCCAAACAGAGCACACTAAGCATTCTTTTAATGGACTTGGATTTTTTTTTCTGCAAACAAACTTCATCGACTGTTCAGAATTCAACCAATTATTAGTCCATCAGCCTGTTGTCTACCGCCTCAGGTTCGTGGTGTATAGATACTGTTGCAAACACTCAACAATATGTTCTCTGAGCAAATTGCCTCAGTAAATACTCTGTGTATATCTTAACAGGTAATATTTAAAATTCTGCAACAGCAAGTCACCCAAGCCCTGATAGATGTGTCTGCCTACTCAGTCGATGAATAATGCAAATTAAACTAATTCCTCCCCACCTAGTGCCGGGCTTAATACATATTTTTATGCTTCGGTAGTGAAAGATGCGAGATTCCTATTATAGCAAGGAAGCAATCTGTATTTTAATAATGAGCTTGATAGACCTTCCTTTCGTGTGATGTGGGAAGCACCATATGACTCCTGGGACAATTTAATGATAGCAGTTACTTCCAGTAAAGATTGTGGATGTCTATATACAGCAGGTTGATTGTGCAGACACATTCACAGTACCGCAACTATCACAGGACTTTTTTTTTTTTTAATGGGTCAAATTTTGGGTGTGGTTTCATGTTTAACAGCCACCAAATCTCACAATTCTTCAACTGTGCATGTGAAAAGAACTCTGTAAGCCATAATCATCAGGTGCTCAATGAATCTGACAGCATCGTGATGTTCTCTAAAATTACTGTTTCTTTAAACTACTTTTTCAATGATATCCTAATTTTCAGAGATGTCTTTCCACACACACACACACACACACACACACACACACACACACACACACACACACACACACACACACATATATATACACACACACACATACGAGGACTGTTAGAAAACTATCCGACCTTTTTATTTTTTTAAAAAACTATATGGATTTGAATCATGTGTGCTTGCATCAGCCAAGCTTGAACCTTCGTGCGCATGCGTGAGTTTTTTCATGCCTGTCGGTTGCGTCATTCGCCTGTGGGCAGGCTTTGAGTGAGCACTGGTCCACCCCTCTCGTCGGATTTTCATTGTCAGGGAAATGGCTGAGCGGAACCATTCCGAAGACTCAGACGGCTTTCGGTGGCTTTTCAGTCGAGTGAGTATCCGAGAAATTGTGTAACAGTTGGGCATGTCACAACTTGTCCTGTGAGACTTCCAACACGGATGTGCATTTTGTTGCGCGCCATTGCGGCTCCGTCCCGATGCGCAAATTCCTCTGCACGTCTTTCATTACAAAATCTCCTGTAACAGTGGAATGTGCCGCAAATGTGCTGATGTCCAACTCTTCTGCAATTTCTCTGGTAGTCAGACGACGTCCCGGATCAACACAGCCTTCACTTTGGAAATGATCTGGTCATTTCAGCCTGTCAATGGCCGCTCAGAGCGCGGCGTGCCCTGCGCTGCTGTGGGCCGTCTTTAATCCGGTTGTAATGATCCTTAATCTGTGTCACCGAAAGCTGTCTTTCGAATCTTCATCGAAAGCTGTCTGAATCTTCCGAATGGTTTCCACCTGGCTGTCTCTCACAGTTTCTGGAAAAATTTGATTCAGCGCTGCTCCAATCGTTCAGCCATTTTCCTGACAATGAAAATCGGACGAGAGGGGTGGACCAGTGCTCACTCAAAGCCTGCCCACAGGCGAATGATGCAACCGACAGGCATGAAATAACTCACGCATGCGCACGAAGGTTCAAGCTTGGCTGATGCAAGCGCACATGATTCAAATCCATATAGTTTTTAAAAAAAATAAAAAGGTCGGATAGTTTTCTAACAGACCTTGTATATATATATATATATATATATATATATATACGCTCAACAAAAATATAAACGCAACACTTTTGGTTTTGCTTTGGTTGACATTCCTGCTGTCAGCATGCCAATTGCACGCTCTCCCAAATCTTGCGACATCTGTGGCATTGTGCTGTGTGATAAAACTGCACCTTTCAGAGTGGCCTTTTATTGTGGGCAGTCTAAGGCACACCTGTGCACTAATCATGGTGTCTAATCAGCATCTTGATATGGAACACCTGTGAGGTGGGATGGATTATCTCAGCAAAGGAGAAGTGCTCACTATCACAGATTTAGACTGGTTTGTGAACAATATTTGAGGGAAATGGTGATATTGTGTATGTGGAAAAAGTTTTAGATCTTTGAGTTCATCTCATACAAAATGGGAGCAAAACCAAAAGTGTTGCGTTTATATTTTTGTTGAGTGTATATATATGGGAGAGCGTTTGGTGTACTTATATATTTTGAGTCCAGGATGAATGCTGCCAAAACGGAAAGATAACAGGACTAATATTTTTGGATAAAATAGCAATTTTAGCTAACCAGAAAAAAATGGACATTGTGCTGCAATGCAGTATGGGAGTTAAGTGTTTTGGGATTTTAAATGTTGTTATTGTGGTTCATGTTAGTGTAACAATGCTGTTAGTGTTACTGATTTATTGCATTTTTGTAGTTCAGTTGGTTTAGTCAGTTTAGTTAAGTGTGATGTTGTCTTTACCATGAGGTGAAAAGTATTGCCTTTGAGGTCTTCCACGACCATATCAGTTTATGCATGTGTAAAAATTAAAAACCCTTGCTTGAAGGAGTTACCATCTCTGTTTGTCAGTGTGTAAAAATTAAAAGCACGTGTTCACAGCAGCCACATCTCTGCGTGTGCATGTGCAAAAATGAAATGCACGTGTTTGCTGTAGAATGCAGCCAAAACAAAAAGCTCTCCCTGCATCTGACTGGTGACAGCTGACATTTGCCAATTGGTATGCATATGTATTTTGGGTCAAGGATGAATGGCGCCAAAACGGAAATTTGATAGGCCTAATTGTCATGTTTCGGCCCCAGTCTGGCCCGGTCATGTTTTGTCCCCTATTGTTTTTATCTGGTCATCATATTTTAGCCATTTGTTTAAGTCTCATCATAGTTTGCTTCTGTTTCTCTTTTATTTGGTAATAATTTTGTCAGTAGTTTACTTACTTTAGTCATGTGTTTAGTTTCAGTCCTACCATTGTATTATCATTAGTTTTATCTCCTGTTTGCTCTTCTTTTGCTCGATATTTTTGGGTGTGGGAGTGCGCGCTGCGCACGAGAGGCTGCTGGATTTGTCCTGTCATTCCTGGACTGTCCTCTCCGATGACCGGACCAGCTCCATTACAGCTGTGCCCGTTTTTGCCACAGCTCCCTGTTGCTGCCTCTCGCCAGGCTGCGGAGTTTTTACACCGGTGCTGTCGTCTGCGGGCTCACAGAAGCAGTGTTTCACCTGAGCTCCTCCGGCCGCTGAAACACGCTGCGTCACTGGCTGCTGAGGAGCTGAACTTCCACATGACTTCATTAAAACCTGCTGATCCCACCGAGATCCTTAGTTTGAGTCTCATTAACATCAGATCATTGTCTCTGAAGTCATTGCTGGTGAATGACTTAATTGTGGATCATCGTCTGGATATGCTTAGATTATGTGAAACCTGGCTTAAATCCACAGCTGTCCTTCCTCTGAATGAGGCCTGCCCTCCAGCATACACTTTGTCACGTTTCATGTGATGTGAGGAAAGGCGGGGGTGTTGCTTTTATTTATAAATCCAGGTTTACTTTATTAACCGTGGGGGGTCATAAATATAATTCATTTGAGCATCTGATTCTCTGTTATGCCCATGACACTAAGTACTGTCAAGGTCATAAAACTGGAAATCAGCTATGTTATATTGTCACTGTCTATAGGCCTCCTGGCCCATATTCTGATTTTTTTTTAGATGAATTTGGCGCGTTCATCTCTAGTCTTTCAACTAGTGTAGACAACATTTTGATTATTGGTGACTTTAACATTCATATAAATAAGCCCTCTGATCCCCTTGGTAAATCATTTATGGAAATCATGGATGCACTAGGCAGTTCATTCATGGTTCAATGCATATCAGTGGTAATACTATGACCACTCGCTTATTAGGTTTACAATTATGCTGCCGCATTTAGTGGAGCAACAACCTTGCCTATCATTGCGGCGACACATTAAACCTTCAACTTTGACTGAACTCGAAGCGAGACTACCAGAAATCTTAACTTCAAGCTTGATAAATTTTCAGACAGACGGCAGACAGTCTTGCGGATAGCCTGAATTTAGTGCTAAAAACCACACTTGATAAGATTGCGCCTCCTCTATTAAGGCCATGCCTTTCCAAGGCACAGACACCTTGGTTCAACAGTTATTTGCGTGACCTTAGGCAGAAGGCTAGAGGGTTGGAAGGGAAATGGCGTAGTTGCAAACTAGAGGTGTTCCACCTTGCGTGGCGTGAAGCTATTTTAGATTAGAAGCATGCTTTATTGGCTACGAAGCAGACCTATTACTCTGAATTGATCAACAAAAACAAGCATAACTCAAAGTTTGATGCGGTGGCATTTCTTATTCTTGGACAGCCACCTGTTGGTCGTTCTCCTTTTTCAGCACAGGACTTTCTGGACTATTTTGAAAAGAAAATAGAAGATATTAGGTTGAGCATATCTCAGCATACTTTGGTCCAGTCATTGTATCCAGCTACTGAGCTGGGGACTGCCACTGAGGTGCTACCTAGATTCACAGAATTTAATAGTATCTCACTTGGTGTGCTGACGAAACTCGTGATGTCTACTAAAAGCACGTTTATTCGATCCTATACCAACAAAATTGTTTAAGGATCTTTGGCCTATTCTTGCGCCGACTGTGCTGGAAATTGTTAACCTTTCTCTAAACTCTGGATCTGTTCCAAATTGTTTTAAATCTGCAGTGGTTAAACCACTACTCAAGAAATCTAATCTTGATCCTGGTGTATTGAAAAATTATAGGCCGATATCAAATCTATCATTCTGCTCTAAAATTCTGGAAAAGGTGGTTTCACGGCAGCTTGTGGACTATCTTACTGAGAATGACCTTTTTGAGCCACTGCAGTCTGCTTTTAGAAGACATCACTCCACAGAAACAGCACTTATTAAAGTAGTTAATGATCTTCGGCGAGCAATGGACTCGGATACTACTACAGTATTGGTGTTGCTGGATCTCAGTGCTGCGTTTGACACAGTTGATCATCATATTCTACTTGCTAGGCTAGAAAACTGTGTCAGGATTACTGGAACTGCTCTTGCGTGGCTGACGTCTTATCTGTCTGGTCGTTCCCACTATGTTTTGTGCAACGACACTACCTCTGACTTTAGGGGCATGAAGTTCAGGGTTCCGCAGGGATCTGTTCTGGGTCCCCTGCTTTTTTCCCTGTATATGGCACCCCTTGGGAACATTTTGCAGCGTTTTGGGGTTGCTTTTCATTGCTATGCTGATGACACTCAGTTGTATATGCCGATAGCTGCTGGAAATCCTGTCCACATTAAAATCTTTACAGGACTGTCTCACAGCAGTGAGAAGTTGGATGTCTTGCAACTTTCTACTTTTGAACTCTGATAAGACTGAAATGATGGTTCTTGGTCCAGCAAGACATCGGCATCAATTTGATCAGCTAGCGCTTAGCCTAGGTTCATGTGTTATACATCATACTGACAAAGTGAGGAACCTTGGGATAATTTTGGATCCTACATTGTCCTTTGACCTCCACATTAGGGACACTACAAGGACTGCTTTCTTTCATCTAAGAAATATAACAAAGATTCGTCCCATCCTGTCTATGGCTGATGCTGAGACTCTGATTCATGCGTTTGTCTCTTCTAGATTGGACTATTGTAATGCTTTGTTTTCTGGTTTACCATGGTCCAGCATCAGGGGTCTTCAACTGGTTCAAAATGCTGCTGCCAGACTTCTGACACGAAGCAGAAGGTTTGATCATATTACGCCTGTTCTGGAATCCCTTCACTGGCTTCCGGTCTCCTTGAGATCAGATTTTAAGGTGTTACTATTGGCCTATAAAATTGTTCACGGACTGGCGCCCCCCTATCTGGCCGGCCTGGTTGAGTCCTATGTGCCGGCAAGGGCTCTGCGTTCACAGGGTGCGGGACTATTGTGTGTCCCGAGGGTGAAGAAACAGTCAGCGGGTTACAGAGCTTTTTATCTCCGTGCCCCAGCTCTGTGGAATGATCAGCTTGCGCTAATACGACAGTCGGACTCTGTGGAGACTTTTAAAGCCAGGTTGAAGACACATCTGTACTCCCTGTTTTATCATTAGTATTTTGTATGATTGTGTGTCTTTTTTTTAATTCGTTTTATTTATTTTACTTCTTTTACCTTTTATGTTTTTTTTATTGTGTTTTAATCTTATTTCATTTAATTCTGCCTTTAAATGTTTGTGACGTGTCTTGAGGCGATTACTCGTGATTTGGCGCTATATAAATTAATAAATTATTATTATATTATTATTCTTTTGTTGTATGTTGAATTATTCATTTATTATTACTTTTATCTCATGTGAGTTCTGTTCAAGTTTTGTCTTAGCATTTATTTTTCTTGTTGTTCCCCTTTTCCGTTCTTGCATTTGGTTCCTGGTTTAAGTCTTTGGTGTTGGGTCTTTATTTTATTCCGTATTTATTAGGTCTTGGGTTTTGTTCACCTTTGGTTTTGGTATTTTATTTAGATCACTGTGATTTCTTGTCCACGTTCCAGCCTTTGTTTTTGCTCTGTTTTGCCTTGCTGTTTGTGACCATGCTTCATTTTTGACCTTGCTCCTGCCTCAGCCCATATATTTTGTCTCCCAGTATTTTGGAACTGTGCTTGTTGTTGCCCACACCTCTGCCTGACCCTTGCTTGTACCGCCGCTTCTCAGACTGCCTTGCTGTGTACCATACCCCAGCCTGATTTTTTAGATAAAGCTTTTCACTTATAGCTCACTGTTCTGAGTCTGCATTTGTGTTCAACCACCTTCTGTGCCACGCCTACCCAGTCCATTACACTATTTTTTGGAGAAATTAGTCATTTTAGCTAACCAGTAAACAGTGGACATTGTGCTACAATGCACCATGGGAGTTTGGGGTTTTAAATGTTGTTATTGTGGTTCATGTTAGATTAACAATGTTGTCAGTGTTATTAATTTATTGTTTTTGTAGTTCAATTGATTTAATCAGTTTAGTTAAGTGTTATGTTGTTATCATGAGAGGAAAGAGTATTGCGTTTAATGTGTTTTGCTATTTTGTGTAAAAATTAAAAGCACCTGCATGCAACAGAATGCAGAAAAATACAAAAAAGCTCTGCATGCATGTGACGGAACAGCTGATATTTGCCGTTTCTTATGCTTATGTATTTTGGGTCAAGGATGAACGTCGCCAAAATGGAACGTTAATAGGACTAATATTTTTGGAGAACTATGGATATTAGCTAAAGTTGTTAATTACATTCTGGACTAACACGAGATTCTAGCAGGGGGCTGTAAATCAACTTTATATTAAAAGTGCGAGTGCCATAGACACAAGAGAATAGTACAATACACAGTATATTATGGACTGTTCTTACACCCCATGATAAAATTTGGCATGTCACCTGTGGAAAACTCTGGCCTGTCATTTGATTTAACTGTAAGGCTTCTGCTGGCATTGTAACCTCACACTCCTTGTTGCCTCAAAGTGCCACTCTGTGTTCTGAGCCACAATTTCAAAATATCTCGATTTTTAAAAGTTGCATTCATTTCATCATCAAAGATTTTCACAGTCAAAGCCAGCATCAGACATTAGAAAGGAAAGTGGACTTCTTGAAGGACTGATCTGAATGAGAGGCTGGGAAAATTTGACATTTGCTATGTGGTGTAAATTGAATTTGGACATTTTAAATTAGTGGACATGAAAGTGAGGTGCTGATATTCGGCTCAGAATCCTAAGATGCAGAACTCATTAGAATTGTCATATTCAATTTGGCAATAGCTGGGAGTATGTACTAAAACTATGCATGACAGACGGGAAGACATGGTGCTGAGACTGATAAAATTTGGAGAGGGCTTTGTGTTTTATTACCTCCATCACAGAAGTATATGTTCTCAGCCAACCTTGAACCTTCGTGCGCATGCGTGAATCTTTTCATGCCTATCAATTGCGTCATTTGCTGGCAAGCAGCCTTTGTGTGAGGTGGTGTGTTGTGCTCTTGGTGGATTTTCATTGCAAAGACAATGGCGGAACGACTGGAGCAGCGCTACTGCATCAAATTTTGCCAGAAACTGGGCGACAGCCAGGTGGAAACCATTCGGAAGATTCAGACGGCTTTCGGTGACGATCCTATGGGCATCATACAGATTAAGGAGTGGTACAACCGATTTAAAGACGGCCACACAATGGTGGAGAGCAAGCCATGCTCCGGTCGGCCATCAACATGCTGAAATGACCAGATCATTTCCAAAGTGAACGCTGTGGTGATGTGGGACCGTCGTGTGACCAGGGGCGTAGGTTTGCATATGGACCATAGGGACAAGTCACAACCAATATTTTGGGATGGCAAAATAGTCCCTACCAATATTTAGCATTTTTTTATATATCAAAATCATTCACTATTTTTTTGCGAACTCGATACTATAATTTTAGTCGTCACGTTTTGTGTTTTCGATGTGCCAGAGTGACAGGGTTACCATGTTGCAATTTCACTGGCTCACGTTCTTCTCACATGGATGTAAACAAAGCGCATCTCGTGGCAGGCAGTGCCTCATTTGTAAAGTGGGAGGTCCCGGAGCACAGAGGATGGGTGGCTCCGGTGCAGTGTTGCCAGATGTACGATAATTATCATATTTGTACGATAGTTTTGCCCTCTGTACGATCAATAATGGGAAAAAATCCAATATGTACGATAATTTCAGTTGGTTGCCCAAACACGCATCTCTCTCTGACACCCAAGAATCATTTTGCAGGCGTTGCACTCAGGCAGCATCAAAGACACACCACACACAGGGTTGCTGCTGGCTTTGGGCGACCGGGACAAAGTCATTTGAAAGCCCGCCCCCTCTCTATACAAATTCCCATCCTATCTCTGCCGTGACAGGAAGATTCCCCAGCCAACATCTTTTTTTTTTTTTCGAAACTTTATTTCAACAAATGCAATAACAAACGAACAAAACACAAGAGCAAAGAGATATACAAGAAAAATAAAAAAAAAGGTTCAAGTTCCTTATGGAGGTGTCAACATTTTTTCTGTGTTCAACAAAATCTGCACAAGTGGCCATGGCATCGGATGACGACAGCGACCTCAAGGTTGAATTCGACTCTTTCTAGTCTGGTAATTGACACGTTTGTGTCCCTTCACAGAAAAAAAAAATCTTTCTAGTCTGGTAGTGCATTTGCTTGTGCATTTGTGTTCTTTCTGTGCCATAGTTTCCCCATTACTATAATTACTGTTTAAAAATGTGACAAAATTCTTTGTAAATTAAAAAAAAAACAAAAACGCAAAAATAGCTACGTTGTATGCGTTTTGTTTGTGTACGATAATTTCTCCCAAAATACAATAATTTTGAGGTTTTGGTACGATAGTTTCATATTTCATATCTGGCAACACTGCTCCGGTGCAGAAAAACAAGAAGGGCGGGGCTTGCGAACAATGCTGTGCGCCACACTTAAAATAAACTGCACACCCACACAAACACATCTTCACAAATGACACTAACACCCTGCCTTTTCCTCAAAAATTACGACATTTATGTTTGCTGTCTGTCTCTGTACTTTTCTGTCAGTTTTGCACTCTTTTTCATACTTTTCCCTCGTTTCAAAAGTCACCGAACGCACTTTACCATAATATATGCAACATATAGCATACTGTTGGAAAGCACGGGTTCTTGGCTTGCTGTCAGTGTTGAAATTTTTCAGAGTGAAGGCTTACATGAGAACTTACGGTAATGAGAATCAGCGGCGCACTAGTGTGAAACTTCCGTGTTTTTCCTCTGCGTTATGACATCACAGGCTTACGTTTACCGTAATACACCATATATGTTATTGGAAATCCCTTTTTTTTTTTTTTTTTTGGCAAATTAGGTTGCCAGATACCTACAACTGCATTATTGATGAAGAGAATAGATTATACATCTTGGTTGCAAAAACTTTTTTTTTTTTTTTTTTAGCTCCACAAGTATATTTTTTGTTGTTGTCTTGTTCTCTCAGGTGTAGGTCTATAGAATAGATTCGTGATTTTGGGTGCAATTTTGTTATTTAAGCTATTTGTTTGTTTGCCTACACACTTAATATTGTAAATAAAGTGTTAAATTATTCAGCATTATGTCGTCATATGTTATGTATTATGCTGTACTTGTGCGTCTAATGGTATGAGTGGGTTAGGGGGTGGTGGTGGGCAGGGGGGCCGGGGGGGTGGGGGTGGTATTGTCCCTACCAAAGCTGAGACCAAACCTACGCCCTTGCGTGTGACTGTCCAAGAAACTGCGGAAGAAGTGGACATAAGCACTTATTTGGCACATTCCACTGTGACAGAAGATTTGGCCATGAAAAGAGTGGCGGTGAAATTTGTGCCGAAGCTGCTGATGGTGGAGCAAAAGCACCTCCGTGTTGAAGTCACACAGGACATGCTGGACTCTGAAAAATGATGCCCACCTCTTCCACCATTTGGAAGATTCAGATGGCTTTCAGTGGCTTTTCAGTCGTGTGACTATCCAAGTGGAGTGGAATGTGCCGAAAAAGTGCTGATGTCCACCTCTTCTGCAATTTCTCAGACAGTCACACGACGGTCCCGCATCACCACAGCGTTCACTTTGGAAATGATCTGGTCATTTCAGCATGTTGATGGCCGACTGGAGCGTGGCTCGCTCTCCACCATTGTGCGGCCGTCCTTAAACCGGTTGTACCACTCCTTAATCTGTGTGATGCCCATAGGATCGTCACTGAAATCCGTCTGAATCTTCCGAATGGTTTCCACCTGGCTGTCGCCCAGTTTCTGGCAACATTTGATGCAGTAGTGCTGCTCCAGTTGTTCCGCCATTTTCCTTGCAATGAAAATCCGCCAAGTGCACAATGCATGTTGTCACACAAAGGCTGCTTGCCATCAAATGATGCAATCGACAGGCGTGAAAAAAGGTTCAAGGTTGGCTCATGCAAGCACGCTTGATTCAAATCCATCCAAATCCAAAAAAAAAAAGGTTAGATACTTGTCTAACTGACCTCGTCTAACTTGTCTAACTGACCTTGTGTATATATATATATATATATATATATATATATCAATCAATCAATTTTTCAATCAATTTTTTTATATAGCGCCAAATCACAACAAACAGTTGCCCCAAGGTGCTTTATATTGTAAGGCAAGCCCATACAATAATTATGTAAAACCCCAACGGTCAAAACAACCCCCTGTGAGCAAGCACTTGGCTACAGTGGGAAGGAAAAACTCCCTTTTAACAGGAAGAAACCTCCAGCAGAACCAGGCTCAGGGAGGGGCAGTCTTCTGCTGGGACTGGTTGGGGCTGAGGGAGAGAACCAGGAAAAAGACATGCTGTGGAGGGGAGCAGAGATCGATCACTAATGATTAAATGCAGAGTGGTGCATACAGAGCAAAAAGAGAAAGAAACAGTGCATCATGGGAACCCCCCAGCAGTCTACGTCTATAGCAGCATAACTAAGGGATGGTTCAGGGTCACCTGATCCAACCCTAACTATAAGCTTTAGCAAAAAGGAAAGTTTTAAGCCTAATCTTAAAAGTAGAGAGGGTGTCTGTCTCCCTGATCTGAATTGGGAGCTGGTTCCACAGGAGAGGAGCGTGAAAGCTGAAGGCTCTGCCTCCCATTCTACTCTTACAAACCCTAGGAACTACAAGTAAGCCTGCAGTCTGAGAGCGAAGCGCTCTATTGGGGTGATATGGTACTACGAGGTCCCTAAGATAAGATGGGACCTGATTATTCAAAACCTTATAAGTAAGAAGAAGAATTTTAAATTATATATATATATATATATATATATATATATATGTGTGTGTGTGTGTGTGTGTGTGTGTACCTCTTGTAAAATAAATACATTAATGAATTAATAAATTATGAAATAAATAGTTTGATCCCTAATACCCTGTCATACATAGCCAGCATTACGCAGAATGGCTTCAGAATGACGAATCGGCGCACATCCCAAAAGTGTTGGGTTTCAGTTCCAAAACGCTTTGACAACCATCTGCAAGAGTCCACATAGTTCGTCAAAATCAGCCAGCAGCCCCAAGTGTGATACACATGTTCAAAACCCTCCAGGCGCTGTCGAGATGGGACACCTATCTGATGACAGTCTGAGCACCATCTGACCGCAATTTACATCTTCTGAAGGGGGTATAAACAGGATCCGAAAGGATTTGAGCGCATATGAGGGAACCTCAAGATGGATCGGGGGTCATGTAGCGTTTGCATACACACACACGGCTGAGTGATAATTGCAGCATGTGAGGAACACAGCACTCCAGTCCCGTGCCATGCAGACGTTTGGACATCAGGCAGTCTGCAGCGCCTTTTATGGCTGTCTGACAGCAGTCTGTGTCATCTACCTCCTGCCTACATGTGCTTTGGATGCCATCGTGCAGGTGTGGACGAGGTGATCCGGATGTGTTCTGACACACCTGACCACACCTCTTTTCCTCCCGACTCCGTTGGATTATGGCAATATTTGCCATGTCGGGCATGGTTTCTGCACATTCTTGCTATGTGTGACTGGGGCTTAAGCAATGTTGCTTTGAACTACAATTTATTTGTCAAAATCTAACAAATAAAGCTAAGTTTTGTATTTACTTAAATTTGTTTCTGCAGGAATTTAAAGTAAGTGCTGTGCTGAGAATTGCATTATTCTAAATTTTGAACAATGCAGCAAGTTCACAAACAAATCATTTCACAACATCTGGAGAGACAAGAAGACATCAAAATACTTCAGAGAACAAACGTGCAACATCTTTGAAACAAACAATAACTTCAAATGAATCTTGGCATGTCAGGTTATGAGACCAACAGTGTTGTGTGTTGGGGGGTTTGGCTGGATGTTTTTGTGTTGTTTTCTTTTCTTTGCTCTCCAGGTGGTATGCAAACTGGTTTTTGTCTGTGGAGACGGTGCTGGCAGAAGAATCCTTCACCCTCATCAACATTATTCGCTGCACTTGTGGAGGATGTCCACGTGCAGGCCTAATGACTCGCAGCACCTGTGGATGATGCTCACGTGCAGACTTAAGGACTTTCAGCTGAAGCAGATAATTAGATGGCATTCTGCATTTAAGCCATGAGTGGTTCAAGCAGAATTGCCGGGAACTCGACCTTGTGACGTTCGTTTGTGAGACGCTGAGGACCGCGCCTGGGTTTGACACATCGTGCCTGTGAAGGAGGACGGGTGAGGGACACATGCTGTCAGCACACATCAGAGGTGATTGTCTGAATAAGTGTTAATAGTAATTTGGTATTTTGTTATGCAGTATATTTGAACATTGATGAGAATTGTGCAGCTCGCTTCTCACGGCCGTGGCGTGCGGACTGATGATCCTCCACCTGTTGTGAGAAGCTGCTCATTTACATAAAGCTTAAATTCAGACCTGAATGTGTTGCTGATAGTTTGTGCCTTTGAAGGATATTAGTTGTAGCTGTTGACTTACCTCACCTCTTCTATCCTTCACAGAGTCAGTTTGTCGTGTCCACCTGGGGGGTGTTTGGCGGTGAACTTGAGTCCAGAAGCGCCGGGCTTCGATCCCTTTGGGTGCTGGAGAGCGCGCCGTCCTTCACTCTGCCAGACAAACCATATTTTATGTTGTACACAATTATTGCACAAGAGGGGAAAAATAAAATTGTTTTGTTTTTGGAACCGCTTTCTGGTTATTTAGCGCTGGGTTCAGTCAGATGCAGGTCCGCTCCTCAACCCGCGTCTGCACACAACAAACAGACCACCACAGGTCATGATAAATCACAACTTTGACCCCAACAGGCTTCAAACAAAACTCAGGATGCCAGAAAACCAAACAAACAAACAAACAAACAAACAAACAAACAAACAACAACAACAACAACAAAACAAATAAACAATGGAAGTTGTCTTTCAAGTTCAGCATTGCCCGTGGGGATCCATGGGCTCGATTGGGTAGTGTTTACAAAATAGGTAGCTGACATTTTAAGAGTGGTAATATAATGTGCAAAGTTTCTATCATAAGTTTGAATGGTGTGTAAGTCCAGAACCTTACATGTTACACCTCAGTTTTCAGAGGAACTAAACCCCTTTTTCCCTGTTAATTCCGAATGTATTTAAAAAATGTTTTTGTTATCATATACACACTATTATTATTATCATTATTGTTATCATCATCATTGTTATTATTATTTTATTTTTACTTCTGTTTTGTCCTTTGATTTTTGAATGGACCACAATGGAAATGTTAATGTTTTCACTTTCTTGTGTCATCCATGTATTTTTAACATATTTACAATTATATTATATACTTACATTGAGCATACTAAATAAAGTCACGCACACACTCACACTTTTAAAGATGATGTACCTGCTGGAATGGCATTAGTCCAGAATGTAATAATATCCATATGTTCTACAAAAATGTTAGTTCAACATTCTTTTTTGGCAGCGTTCATCCTTGACTCCCCCCCCACTTTGCTAGTATAATATAGATAAGCAATGACTGCTCAGGAGTGCAGACATAGGAAAACAACTTAGAAGACCTGCATCCAGCTATGACATTTTGAAGGCTGATTAAAAAACAAACAAACAAACAAAAAAACAAAACAGATAAATAAGCCATTTGGGAATATCTTTGTATTGTGGGGAAAAAAAAAATAGAGACATTCGTCATGAAATTCCCGGTGCGCAGTAGTATTTTCCATGTAAAGTGCAGTAATATGTACATGTGTGGGGTAGGTATTTGGTTGAACCTTCATATGTTTGATGTAAACTGGGATACACAGTGGAAAAATTGGAGATTGACATTATATTTATTTAAAGGATGTGGCCAACAGTGACCATAAAAAGTCGCTAGCCTTCGAACAAATACAACTATTGGTCAATTTTTAAAAGTAGGTCAAGGTCACCGGCCTTCGAAACTATGTGAAGTACTCCTCCAAGGCATGTACCCACCAAATATGAAATTTTTGCAAGCAATAGGTGCCGAGGTACATTGCGGCGAACAAATTTCAGGCAAAGGATTTGACAGTTGTGGCCATTGGTGACCTTGAAAAGTAGGTCAAGGCCACTGACAATCGAAACCATGTGAAGTACTCCTCCAAGGCATGTACCCATCAAATATAAAGTTTCTGTGAGCAATAGGTACTGAGCTACATTGCAACAAAGGATTTGGCAGTTGTGACCATTGGTGACCTGGGAAAGTAAGTCAAGGTCACCGGCCTTCAAACCCATGTGAAGTACTCCTCCAAAGCATGTACCCATCAAATATGAAGTTTCTATGAGCAGTGGGTGCCGAGCAATGTTGTGGTGAAGGATTTGACAGTTGTGACCATTGGTGACCTTGAAAGTAGGTCAAGGTCTCCAGCCTTTGAACCCATGTGAAGTAGTCCTCCAAGGCATGTACCCACCAAATACGAAGTTTTTGAGAGCAATAGTGTTGTATGGCTGGGGGGGCCTGGCTGCCTTTTGTTTCTGTCTTCTGTGCTGTCTTTTGTTTTTCCTTCCAGGTGGTACACGTTTAGGACTGAGTGGCTGTGTGGCTGAGTTATCAGGACCTCACCCTGATCACCTGAGGCTGATCATGTGCAGCTCGTCAGGACTCACAGCTGTGGTGCATCTACACGGATTGGAGCATGGTGGCATTTAAGTCTGGAGTACACAGTGTGTATTTGCCAGAGACTCGACCTTGTGACCAGACGGGTGAGATCGTCGTCTTGAGAGCCATCTCATCATTATGGATGCAGAGAACGTCCAGGTTTGATGCCATGGTCTGTGAAAGAGGAGGGGGTGAGGTCTCACGCTCGTCAGCACACTTCCTGAGGTATGTTAGGTTTTGTGACTAACATTAGTACAGTCAGTAAATGTGGTGTCCCTCACACCTTATTATATTGAGCTGTTATGTTAGTCGTTTAATCAGCTTCCACTGCAGTTTGAGTATGTGAACAGGGTGTTCCATGCCTGCAGGGTGGGAAGCTGATTAGTAATTAAGCCAGGAAGTGTTTGCTGTTTATGTACACCTTTGAGTGGTCTCTCTGTGTGTGGAGTGTGGACTCACATGATGGTTTCTTCTTTCACAGACTCGGTTTGTCGCGGCCACCTGGGGGGTGTCGGCGGGGTCCTTGGGTCCAAACTGTTTCTGGCTCTGGACCGTTTGTGCAGCTGGGAGCGCACCGTATACCCACCTCGCCAGTCCGCGCACTTATTTGTTATACTTTAGCACGTCACTGTTATGTTTATTAAATTTTGTTATCCTTTGTACCGTGCTCTGCTTATTTCATACTGGGTCCTTCAAACGCTGGTCGGTTCTCCGTCCTGCGTCCGACACATAACAAATAGGTGCCAAGCTACGTTGCAGAAAACGAATTGCGGCCAGACAGACGGACACGCAGGGCATAAAAAGACATTTGAGAGTATGGCAGCACTGTGGCTTAGTTGTTGTCATTGTTGCTTCACAGCAAGAAGGTCATCGGATCAATTCCCACCTGTAGCCTTTCTGTGTGGAGTTTGCATGTTGTCATGTTTTCATGGGTTCCCTCTTGGTGCTCTGGATTTCTCCTTCATCCGAAGACTTGCAGGTTAGGTGAGTTGGAAATTTTAAACTGTCTGTAGGTGTGTGTGCAGGTGTGAATGTGTTTGTTTGGCTATATGTGGCCCTGTGACAGACTGCTGTCCTGTCCAGGGTGAACCCTGCTTCATGCCCTATGCCTGCTGAGATAGGATCCAGTCACCAGTGACCCTTAAATGGAGTAAGCCGTTGAAGCTGTATGTGTGTGATTGATAGAAATTTTCACACAATTTCTATACCAAACCACAAATGGATTATTCCAGAAATTAATAAGAAGATTAATTGATACTGAAAATAATTGTTACTTGCAGCATATGAAATATGTTTTTGTGTATAAGGAAGTGACTAAACTTCATGCAAGATATGTGTGTGTGTGTGTGTGTGTGTGTGTGTGTGTGTGTGTGTGTGTGTGTGTGTGTGTGTGTGTGTGTGTGCGTGTGTATAAAATTACTCTTGATGTGAAAGGTGAACATTATTGGTAGCATTTATACGTATAATTTACTAGTAAATTAACAAAAACATAACTGACTCATCAGGTAATAGATACACAAATAAAAAAATAGATTAATTTAAAAAAAAATCAATGGATTATCAGATTACAAACTAATCTTTAGTTACAGCACTAGTTGGCTCCAACTATGTTTTTTTTTTTTGTTATTATTTTTGTTTATTATTTTGTTTTTTGTTTATTAAAAAAGGACAATACATCATTTTAAAATCTATTTCCATTGTTGTGGATTGAGTGGATTTAAATTCCTTCCTGTTCAAAATAAAGAAATGAAATCATAATACTGTATTTATTAACTTACTGACTTACTAACTTGCTCCGTAGGTCTGCCATGTTTTTATTTATTTATTCATTCTTACTATTCATTTTAACTCCTTAAGTCTGTTTTTATTTGTTTTTTATTAGTTTTATTGTTGTTATATGTTGTTTGTTATTGTTTTTTTTTTTTTTTTAAACGGACTACCCAAATGAAATTGTCCCTTGTGGGATTAATAAAGTTGTTGATTGATTGATTGATTGATTGATTGATTGACACTATTTGCCTCTTCAGTCTGAGTCTTGACTCTTTAGGGGTCTCTGAACACACAGCGGGTACTGTTATATAGATCCTGTACTGTTATAGATACAACATGTCATAATGCTCATATCCCATGATCAACAAACACATGAAATTTCTTCCAGACCTGCTATGAAATAAGCACACATACAGGATTTATCTTAATTTAGTAGATGTTCTTAAGCAAATCAGTAATGTGAATGAGCAGGAATTGTTCAGCCTTTAAGTAACAGGCTCAATATAACTACTACTACTACTACAATCTACTAAGTGGATTAATTAATTGTTCAGGGTAATTGGGGTCCCTTGGGGGGAGTTGGAGCAAGTGTTCTGCATGTTCAGCAGGCTGTCTTTGCCAATCTGAAGATAACATGACTTTCATTATCTGCCTCATCCTCTGTGAAGGTGGGACATCCCTTCTCGACGAAGATTTATCTGTACACGTCTCTTGGATATGTAAGAATCTAATAGTTATTTATGGTTGGGCTCTTTTTAATCTAAGGAGCTGAAACATCTGCAGCAAATTTTCGTTGAAAAAGACTTTCAATTTGTCATGCACACATGAGCACAGGCAGCACGTAGATTTCTTGCTTGGGGTAAGGTTGAGTGAAAGACGATACAAGTGCATGTAATATTGCAATGGTGACTGACAGAACAATACCCTTCATTAACATTTCTCATTTGTTAACGGAGGAAAAATAAGCCTGTTTTGTGATTTTCACTGTTTAGACATGGGAAAAGCCTAGATTTAACTTCACACAAATGCACCATCGAGTATTGGAACTTTTGTAGTAAAAATGGTCACATTTCTGAAACACTAAAGAAACACAAAGTTGTATATCCCTCACCAATTGGTAAAAGTGACTAACATAAACCACTTTACTTCTGGTTTTGGTGTGAAACACAACATATTCTATATTGTTGAAATAAAGAAAATTATAAAAGTGGTTATTAATGCTAAACACAGCTGACATCAAAGTAGTGCACAACAAACAGTTATTTTTCCCAGTCTCAGAAATGCAGCACAACATAAATTCTACCAGTCAGTAAGTAGTCACTTAGACTCAATTAATTAACATTAGCTTTAATTTTTAAACAAAGCAGGTGTTTTCATTAATCTGCTCTCAACCAATATGAACCGTGCACATTCCTTAATCCTCTAGATTCTTGGATATTTTGGGGCGTTTTTGACTACTTTTGGTTTTCCCTTCATAATTTACCTTAAAGAACTGTTTACTTGGCCACCTGACCTTGTTTGGTGTCATTTGTTTTCAGCACAATCTCACATGTGTGACATGACAGTTTTTTCTTTCATTCTGACATACTGCATTAAAACAAGTGACTAAATTCACCACAAAAGTTGACTCAGAATTTTTTTTTTTTTTTACTGTGAAAACCAGAAATATGTTTAACGAACCTTTTTTATAACTTAAAATGCAAATATAAATTGTAAATTTCAAAAATATATGTAAAAATCGAGCATAGTTTTTTCCCCTCTTCTCTGAGTGACATCTGCACCCACATGGGGTCAGTGGCTTTTATTGTTGATGTCATTTTGTTTCCACCAGTGAAAAAAGGGGAAGACTTTTTTTTATTTGTATTTGTTTGCGAACCCCTGAAACTGGAAGTGTGGGGAATTTGATGGGAGGACCGCTGAATTTGGTCATGTGACTTTTGACGCGTATCCGCGTCAAACAACTCCAGAGGGTTAAAGTTAATTTATAGTCCATCAAAACGAATGTTAATGAAGGCAGAAAGACCATCTTGCAGACAAATGCAGACGCATGTGTATAAAGTCAGTTACATTATAATGTGACTAATGTGGCTCTTGCTATTTACCTTTAAAAATCAGAATTAAATCATCATTAAAACAAGAAGTTGTGGTTTGGGTGGGCACCAGACATACACTTTGTAAAATAAAGAAAGTGAAAACTCTTTTCAACATTTAAACTTCAACCACACATGTGATGATAATAGCTCAGAAGAAGCCCACATACAGTATATCCAATGGGTGGCAGACAGATCTGTACATAAACAAACCAAATATGCTTTTTGGATTCATCTGTTGGATTAAAGTTACCCAGTGACTTATCATTTATTATTATGAACAAAGAGGTGAGTCTGGACTCATTCACTCCCTGCATTTTATAGTGCACATGCGTAGGCTTTTTGCAAAGCCTAGGACTACTGTCAAGTATGTTGCTTTATTGCCTTCGGCTTCTCCATTGTTTCACTTGGGGTTGCCACAGCAGATCCAAAGCTTGAACAGGATGCCATTCCTGAAGCAACTCCACATTACATGAAGAATGGGCTCTGGTGGCCTTGAAACAGGAACCTTCCGCACTGGAAACAAGAGCACTTAATGGGTTGGCCACCACCCCCCTAAATATTTGGTAACTCTCTCATTGTAATTCTCAGTGAAGTTACTGGTCTCTTTGGCTTCTCCCTTTTTTAAAAATTCTTGGTCAGCACAGAATATCCCAGATGAATTTGCATGTACTATGGTGCTTCGATGGCATCAAATTCAGGAAGCAAACTGAGTCGGCCAATTATCTTGAACAGTTTTTTGTTTGCTTGTTTTTTTTTTTTGTTTTGTTTTTTTGTGGACTTGTTGAATTTATATTTAATTGCTGGAGGATTACCCCTCATTTAAGGTTTGTCCTATTATCTTTTCAGACTGGCTTTTAAGACATATAGTACTTTGCAGTATATTCAGGCTTTCATGTGCCTTTTAAGAAACCCGTGGAGTTGTTTGTTTACCCCATTGGCAGATTTTAGCTTGATGCTTGCAAATTTATCTGCTCCACTGAATATTTTTCTTGTTTGTAGCAGGGGATTTTTGCAGTGGGGGGCTTTTGAAGCAGAACCATTTTGGTTCTAAAGAATGCATCATTCATGCTGTGGGAAATTATTCTACAAAGTGGGGTCATAAACGTATCCATAATATGACCTGATTGGGGAGGGAGGAAGTGCAGTGTGTGAGGAATAGTAATGCCTGCTACTTTTGTTTATGGGGCCAGCAAGTTAATTTTGAACACAAAGTTAAAACAAAGGATTTATCTTAAAAATACTGCAAAATACTGGAGATGCATCCTCAAATATTATTTTTTAGGTCTTCCAGCCAGAGCGGGCCACTGTCTTTCACTGCAACCATCTCAAGCAGACCAGACAAACGACTTGATCAAGTACAAGCCACTCCATTGAATTATTCCACCGATTCATGCTTTGGTGATCATTCCTTTCAGAGGTTATGGTTCAAACTAAATTGTTTGTGGTGGTATGGAATATAAGACTTGATGCATTCCATCTTTTAATCTCAAAAAATGTTTCCTCTTGGCATTTCCTGCCAATCAATCTCCAAACACCTCTTTTGTGAACAAATAAGCAGGTCTCACCAGATGGTTCTCACTGGCAGCAAGTGAGCTAGAGCCACCACCCTTCAGAGTCCAGAGCCACCACCCTCCAGTGTCCAGTCCTGACACTGCAGTCTTTCACCTTTTTTTTGCTTTGACAGTGTAAATGCATGTTTCAATTGAAATTGAATTGAGAGAGACACAGGATGTAATTTTTAATTTTTACTGTAACACTTGCTTTGACAGTGTAAACATATGTTTCCCATTTCAGTAAAGCTCCATTGAAATTGAGAAGGAGAGAGACAGATGACAGACAGATAGAGAGTGCTGTATTTTGTCTTTTCAGTCTATCAAAATAAGTCTATATATAAAAGCACTTAATTCTTTCATCAAAACATCAAATCTAGGCTTCCATCTCAGATGTAAAGTGGGGCCAAAAAGTATTTAGTCAGCCCCTGATTGTGCACGTTCTCCTACTTAGAAAGATGAGAGAGGTCTGCAATTTTCATCATAGGTACACTTCAACAATGAGAGACAAAATAGAAAAAAAAAATCCAGGAAATCACATAGGATTTTTAAAGAATTTATTTGTAAATGATGGTGGAAAATAAGTATTTGGTCAATAACAAAAGTTCAACTCAGTACTTTGTCACATAACCTTTGTTGGCAATGACAGAGGTCAAACATTTCCTGCAAGTCTTGCACACACTGTAGGTGGCATTTTGTCCCATTCCTCCATGCAGATCTCCTCCAGAGCAGTGATGTTTTGCGGCTGTCACTGGGCAACACAGACTTTCAACTCCCTCCACAAATTTTCTATGGGGTTGAGGTCTGGAGAGTGGCTTGGCCACTCCAGGACCTTGAAATGCTTTTTACGGAGCCACTCCTTCGTTGCCTGAGTAGTGTGTTTGAGATCATTGTCATGCTGGAAGACCCAGCCACGTTGAATCTTCAATGCTGTCACAGAAGGAAGGAGGTTTTGGCGTAATATCTCATGATACATGGCCACGTTCATTCTTCCCTTAACACAGATCAGTCGTCCTGTCCCCTTTGCAGAAAAACAGCCCCAAAACATGATGTTTCCACCCCCATGCTTCACATTAGATATGGTGTTCTTGAAATGCAACTCAGCATTCATCTTCCTCCAAAAATGACTAAGTTGAGTTTTTCCTAAAAAGTTCTATTTTGGTTTCATCTGACCACATGATATTCTTCCAATCCTCTTCGGGATCATCCATATGCTCTCTGGTAAACTTCAGATGGGCCTGGACATGTACTGGCTTAAGCAAGGGGACACACCTGGCACTGCAGGATTTGAGTCCCTCTCTGCGTAGTGTGTAGCCTTTATTACTTTGGTCCCAGCTCTCTGCAGGTCATTCAGCAGGTCCCTCTGTGTAGTTCTGGGATTTTTCTTCACCGTTCTCATGATCATTTTGACCCCACGGGATGAGACCTTGCATGGAGCCCAGATCAAGGGAGATTATCGGTGGTCTTGTATGTCTTCCATTTTCTTACGATTGCACCCACAGTTGATTTATTCAAACCAACCTGCTTGACTATTGTAGATTCACTCTTCCCAGCCTGGTGCACATCTACAATTTTCTTCCTGGTGTCCTTCAACAGCTCTTAGGTCTTGGCAATGGTTGAGTTTGGAGTCTGACTGTTTGAGGCTGTGGATAGGTGTCAGTTATACAGATGACGAGTTCCAACAGATGCCATTAATACAGGTAATGAGTGGAGCACAGAAGAGCTTTTTAAAGAAGAAGTTACAGGTCTGTGAGAGCCAGAAATCTTGCTTGTTTGTGGTTGACCAAATACTCATTTTTCACCATAATTTACAAATAAATTCTTTAAAAATCATACAATGTGATCTCCTGGATTTTTTTTTTTCTCATTTTGTCTAACATAGTTGAAGTGTACCTATGTTGAAAATTACAGACCTCTCTCATCTTTCTAAGTAGGAGAACTTGCACAATCAGGGGCTGACTAAATACTTTTTGGCCCCATTGTACCTTTTGGCAAATTGCAGTTGACCTTTCAGATCTTTAAGAAAATCCTCCTCTGAACACTTCATCATGAAGCTGCATAACTGGGAATACAAAATATCCCCATAAAATCAACAGTAATAATAATAATAATAATAATAATAATAATAATAATAAATCAAACAGAGGTCTGGTATCAGAATTCAATCAGTATTGGCAGATATCCAAATTCAGGTTTGAGAATCAGATCGAAAAATGTGAATTGGTGCATCTGTAGGTTTAACGAAAGGTTATTTATTGGATCTCAAAATCAAGACTGATTGTATCTTAATTCCAGCATGACTTGCTCCGAGTGTGCAACATGGAGGTCCAAAATCTTTTAAATTCAGATTTGCTGATCAGATATTTCTATGGAAACATCTTATGTACAGTGCATCACTGTGCTCCAAGTTTTCCACATTTTGTTATGTTACAGCCTGATTCCAAATGGATGGAATCCATTGTTTCTCGCAACACACACACACATAATGACAATAGTTTTTTTTTTGTTTTTGTTTTTTTTTTTTAGATTTTTGCAAATTTATTAAAAATAAAAATGTTAAGAAATCACATGGACATAAGTATTCACAGCCTTTGCCATGAAGCTCAAAATTTAGCTCAGGCGCTTCCTGTTTCCACTGATCATCCTTGAGATGTTTCTACAGCTTAACAGTTAATTGGACATGATTTGGAAAGGCACACACTTGTCTACATATAAAGGTCCCACAGTTGACAATGCATGTCAGAGAACAAACCAAGCATGAAGTCAAAGGAATTGTCTGTAGACCTCTGAGATGGGATTGTCTGAACTCCCAAATCTGTGGAAGGGTACAGAAACATTTCTACTACTTGGAAGGTCCCAATGAGCACAGGGATTGGCCTCCAACATCTGTAAATTAAAGAATACAGATCTACCAGGATTCTTCCATGGAAGAGTAGGTCACCCATTAAAACTGAGCAATCGGGTAAGAAAGGCCTTAGTCAGTGAGGCAAACCCAATGATCACTCTGTCAGACCACCAGCGTTCCTCTGTGGATAGAGAACCTTCCAGAAGGACAACCATCTCTGCAGCAATCCACCAATCAGGCCTGTATGGTAGAGTAGCCAGATGGAACCCATTCTTTAATAAAAGATGCATGGCAGCCCTCCTGGTGTTTGCCAAAAAGCACCTAAAGGACTCTCAAACCATCAGAAACAAAATTATTTGGCCTGATGAGATCTCTGGTGAGATCTGAAAACAGCTGTGCATGGACGCTCCCCATTCAACTTGGTGGAGCTTGAGAGATGCTGCAAAAAGGAATGGGCAAAACTGCCCATAGATAGGTGTGCCAATTGTATGGCATCATATTCAAGAAGACAAGAGCAAAGGGTGTGAATACTTATGTACATGTGGTATCTTAGCTTTTTATTTTGAATACATTTGCAAAATATAAAAAATCTAAATAAGTTTTTTCATGTTGTCATTATGGGATGTTGTGAGTAGACTTTTTGGGGAAAAATTAAATTATTCCATATTGGAATAAGGCTGTAAGCAAACAAAATGTGAAAAAAAGGAAGCACAGTGAATACTTTCTGGATGCACTGTAGATTACAAGTTGCAGTTATCTGCTGTTATCACTGGGATCATGCAGATCATGCAAACATGAAGCTTGAAATGATCTTGTTTGAACTATTTTTGTTTGTTTCCAGAGCTTAGGTCTGGTGGCCAGTCAAGGCTATTGCAGCTTGTTTTATTATTTCATCACATTTGTGTTGCGTAATCTGACATTTTAGCATTTATTCACAAGTTCTAAGAAATAAAGGCTGAGATTACACCACAAATGTGATATCATTGTATGATCAGCTGCTGTCAATCAAAATATGAGTGGAAACTCTGACATTTATGAAGACAAAACCACAGTTACTTTCACAAGCTCTGAAAAGTAGAAGTGGTAATTTAGGAGAGAGCAAGGTTGTCTGAAATAATAAAAAGTGACTGGGATTACTTGGAGAGCGAGCGCGCAAACAAAACCAGACTTGAGGAAATCAATGTTGTTTATCGTCCAGACATTTTCCGGCAATGTGGACAGCCAAAATGAAAAGCGACATTTGGATTCAGCCTGCAATGCCAATGGCAGACAAGTCTGCGTGTTCGAGCCTGCACTGATGATGAGTGCATTCAAATCTGCCCAAGACAGTGGAATGACACATCTGACACACTGATGACTGCATGCATTACTTAAATACGTTATTGCCTCTTTTTCATGTTCAGTGCTAAAGAAAAAATTTGATTAATGATGAAGCCTTACTGGGAGCTGTTTTCTTTCCCATTGAAACCCAGACTGTGAGGCTATTTTCAAATAGCAAGACTCTTGCACACAATCAGTCTTACTACTCTTGCTATGTCCATCAAGGCAGTTACACAGTAACATGGTTGTTGGTGTGATTGTTTATTAGCATGATTATGGAAAATGTAATGTGATTTTATTAGAGAAAGAAAAAAAATAATCTTTAAATTTTCCATGAGATGGATCAAGGGGAGGATCCTGATTTTGATCCTTAATGGTGAGCTATCATCCTGAATACTGCATCAAAGCAATCTGATTTTAAGGTAAGTGGTCAGGGTTAAAGATAAGGAATGTGAATGTCTTTTGTTGTTGTACAGGATCAGGAGGAAGGATCCTGACTTTGATCCTGATTAGTTTGATCTTGATTACAGGACTAAAGCAATTAGGCTATAACCTCAGTCATCAGGGTTAATCCCTATAATCTGGATCAAGAGAGAGGATCCGGACTTTGCTTCTTAATGCTGATCATCATTACTTGGGGTCGTGATCAAAGGAGTCAGAATGTAACAGGATTAAAGTCATGAATGTGGGAAAAAAAACAAAACTTTTTTTTTATGGATCTGCAGCAAGTTGGGCATGTACTCCTCTGTCGATCCATAATGAACAATGATCATGATTTACAGTGCATTCAGAAAGTATTCACACAACTTCATTTTTCCCCTCTACTCACAACACCCCATAATAACAACATGAAAAAAAAAAGTTTTATTGATTTTTTGTTTTGTAAATTTCACTCACTCACTCACTCACTCACTCACTCATCTTCAACTGTTGTGGGAGCAACAGCTCCACCAGGGGACCCCAGAGTTCCTTTTCAAAGTCCCTTGTAAATTTGTTAAAAAACAAACAAACAAAAAAAACTAAGAAATCACGTCTCCATAAGTATTCACACCCTTTGCTCAATATTTTGTTGAATCACCTTTGGTAGCAATTACAGCCTCGTCTTCTTGAATATGATGCCATAAGCTTGGCTCACCTATCTTTGGGTAGTTTGGCCATTCTTCTTTGAAGCACCTCTCAAGCTCCATCAGGTTGGATGGGGACCATCAGTGCACAGCCATTTTCTGATCTCTCCACAGATGTTCAATTGAATTCAGGGCTGGGCTCTGGCTGGGCCACTCAAGGACATTCAGAGTTATCCTGAAGCCACCCCTTTGTTATCATGGCTGTGTGCATAGGGTCATTGTCCTGCTGAAAGATGAACTGTCACTCCATTCTGAGGTCAAGCGCACTCTGGAGCAGGTTTTCATCCAGGATGTCTCCGTACGTTGCTGTATTCCCCCAATTTAATTGTACCCCCTCGCACCCTGTACAATGACAATAAATACACTTCTATTCATCTTTCTCTAAATCCTGACTAGGCTCCAGATTCCTGCTGCTGAAATACATTCCCAAAGCATAATGCTGCCACCACAATGCTTCATTTTAGGAATGATGCCTGGTTTCCTCCAAACATGACACATTCATGCAAAAAGGTCAGTCTTTAACTCATCAGACAAGAAAGTTTTGTTTCTCATGGTCTGAGAATCCTTCAGGTGGCTTTTGGCAAAATCCAGGTGGGCTGCCGTGTGTGTTTTACTAAGGAGTGGCTTCCATCTGGCCACTGTACCATACAGGCCTGATTGGTGGATAGCTGCAGAGATTGATGTCCTTCTGGAAGGTTCTCCTCTCTCCACAGAGGAATGTTGGAGCTGACCATTGTGTTTTTGGTTACCTTCATGACTAAGGCCTTTCTACCCTGATCGGTCAGTTTAGATGGGCAGCCTGCTCTAGGAATAGTCTTAGTGGATCCAAGATTCTTCCATTTATGGATGATGGAGGCCACTTTGCTCATTGGGACCTTCAAAGCAGCAGAAATGTTTCTGTATCCTTCCCCATATTTGTAGATCAAGACAATTCTGTCTTTGATGTCTACAGAAAATTATATTGATTGTGTGCTTGGTTTGTACTCTGACATGCACTGCCAACTTTGGGTGGGACAGGTGTGTGCCTTTCCAAATATTGTCCAATCAAGTGAATTTACCCCAGATGGACTCCAATTAAACTGTCGAAATGTCTCAAGGATGATCAGTGGAAAAAAGGATGCACCTGAGCATAATTTTGGGCTTCACGGCAAAGGCTGTGAAGAATCATGTACATGTAACTTCTTAGATTTATATATATATATATATATATATAAAAATGCAAAAATCTCAATCTTTTTTTCCCCACATATTCATGATGGAGCATTGTTTGTAGAATTATGAGTAAAAAATAATCTACTCCATTATGGAATAAGGCCATGACATTAAAAAATGGGAAAAAAGCACTCAGGTTTTAATTTAAGTTGATGCGGCTTAACCTTGATCACATTTGATCTGGATCTGGATGAAGCGGTGGATCCTGACTTTGATCTGTTGGAATGACATTTGAGCAACAAAGTGGTTGCAGTGATTGATGAACCAAAAATGGATTTATTCTGTAACTAGAGACATTCGTCATGAAATGCCCCGTGCGCAGTACTATTTTCCATGTAAAGTGCAGTAATATGTACATGTGTGCGGTAGGTATTTGGTTGAACACTTATGTGTTTGATGTAAACTGGGATACACAGTGGAAAAATGGGAGATTAACATTACATTTATTTAGAGGATGTGGCCAACAGTGACCATAAAAAGTTGGTAGCCTTCGAACAAATGCAACTATTGGTAATTTTTTAAAAGTAGGTCAAGGTCACTGGACTTCGAACCCATGCAAAGTACTCCTCCAAGGCATGGATCAACAAATATGAAGTTCATGCGAGCAGTAGTTGCTGAGCGACATTGCAGCAAACAATTTTCAGACAGATGGGCGGATGGATGGATGGACGGACGTAGGTCACAGTCATCAGAAGTCATTGGACCTTGAATTTGTGTGAAGTACTCCTCCAAGGCATGTACGCACCAAATATGAGGTTTCTGTGAGCAATAGGTGCCGAGGTACATTGCGGCGAACAAATTTCAGGCGAAGGATTTGACAGTTATGACCACTGGTGACCTTGAAAACTAGGTCAAGGTCACCACCCTTCGAACCCATGCAAAGTACTCCTTCAAGGCATATACCTACTACATATGTAGTTTCTGCTAGCAATAGGTGCTGAGGTACGTTGCGGCCAAGGATTGGACAGTTGTGACCATTGGTGACCTTGAAACGTAGGTCAAGGTCACCAGCCTTCTAACCCATGCAAAGTACTCCTCCAAAGCATGTACCCACCAAATATGAAGTTTCTGTGTGCAATAGGTGCCGAAGTACATTGCGGCGAACAAATTTCAGGTGAAGGATATGACAGTTGTGACCACTGGTGACCTTGAAGAGTAGGTCAAAGTTACGAGCTTTCGAACCCATGCTAAGTACTCCTCCAAGGCAGGTACCCACCAAATATGAAGTTTCTGCAAGCAATAGGTGCTATGTTGCGGAGAACAAATTTCAGATGGAAGGACGGATGGACAACCCGCAAAAACGTGTATTGCCTTGACCTGGAAAGTTGTCATCAGATCTAGTGCCACCCTGCATTCTAGGCCAAGCTGAAAACCTGAATTATCTTAGTTGATAAGATTACTTTATTTTATTTTTATTTACTTATTTTTCTTTTATTGTTTTTTGCTTTTGTGCATTTTTGATGTTCTTGTTTGAATATAAAATACCATGTAGTACATTGTACAATCAAGCAACAAAATCAAAAGTACAGTGAAACTAATGTGATTGTTGTACTGTCATGGACAAAACCTTTAATAAAATGTTGTGGTAAAAAAAAAATGATAATGATAAAAAAAATAACATCAATTCACTGAGCGTAACACCAACTTCACAACCACACTCAGAACAAATGTGCATTTGTGGCTTATATACCCACATCACTAGAATACACCATTTTGAGGTTGAACCACCATCAAATTCACATATCAAAAATCATCACTTACAAATATCTATCCTAATTGCTTTATATATTTCACCACTTCATACTAATTGCCATCTCCATCCAAAATAACACTCTTAAATTATTTATAAAAACATTTACATTCCCCAGCAATACAGCTCTCTCACCCCTACCCTAATTTATCACTTGGTCCCCTCCAGAATCTTTAAGGTGTTTGTGCTACCAGGAGAACTCTTTTGGCTTAACACAGGAAACAAAGGCAGTAAGTGACCAAATAACTAACGCTTCATGCAGCAATTAGAAACAAAATATGCATTTAAATATAATGTGAAAACATTGCATAAAATGCATGTGATTCAAAAGTGCAAGTGTCGATATTAAAGTGCATGTTAATTTTATGGCATATGTTAAACCCAGGCTGGTACATTCTATATTAAAGCCCCAGGGTCCCAACATTTACAACAAATGTCCAGTAACAAAGTGACCTTCGTTACAATCTATAATGCTGGGCTTTGAGCCTGATTACCTTCATCCACATTACAGTTCCAAAAAAATAAAAATAAAATTGGGCTGTAACTTCAGTGAGCACTTATATTGTGCATTCACACACTAATGATTAGCATGGAAAACGTTTCCACCATGATTAAAATCTGTACAGGACGGTGGGCTTGGTGGTTAGAAAGAAGGTCATTGGTTTGATTTCCACCTGGGGCCTTCTGTGTGGAATTTGCATGTTCTGCCCATGTTTGCGTGCATTCCCTCCAGGTGCTCTGGCTTTGTCCCACATCCAAAAACCTGCAGGTGAAGTGAATTGGAAAGTTTAAATTGACTCTAGGTGTGTGTGGGTGTGAATGTGTGTCTGTGTATATGTGGTCCTGCGGTAGACAGGCCCAATTCATGCTCTGTGACTGCTGGGATAGGCTCCAGCCCCCCATGACCATTTACTGGAGTAAGTGAGTAAAAAGGAATGATGAATGATTAAAAGCTTCAACAGTCAAGTTAAAACACTGGCAACATTTGAACTCCGCTATTATTATGTCACCTCCACTACAACACTGTTAATGCACCGTTCACCTCTGCAGGCCTCCCGTGGCCAACATTGGGAGTCTTAACTACAGTAGATGCACTACCTCCTCTGTATCATTTGGCATAAATAATATGTATAGAGGAGTATTTTTAACCAGTCTTAATGACGCAACAGTTGCAAGCGATGCAATTGCAGAATTATGTCAAGCTTATATAGTCTATGTCACATGATGCCTCAAATGTTGAGTTGATAATCAGCTCTGTCAAGCTACGGTACTTCTCCGTGGAGTGTGCTCATGAAGTGCCTGCTCTCTGATGCAAAATTTAATTACTTCTGAAAAGATGTCAGTGGACTGTGACCAAATTTTGCACTTCACCAGTACAACGTTACCATCCCCCTAGTCAGAGTGCAGAGAGATTTAATCAACATGGTGAGTAGAAAAGGCATGACACCTTAGGTGTCATGGATCCCTGAACGGCCATTCTTAAGTGCTGCAACTGTGGTATCCACAAGGGGGCACTTTTCAAACTTCAGCCAAAATTTGTTTGTATCATCATAACCCAGTACATCTTCCAAACCTATGCTTGAAAAATCTTCATTGGGGTCTGATGAAGGATCCGTCATTCTTAACTGAGCGCTCTGTTGGTTTGGCCACTTCAATTAATGCTAATTATCAGTTTAATCAGCATGTTGAGTACATCAGTGAAACTTTAACATAACATACTTTATGGCATGCTGATATTATATTGGTAATACTTAAGTGTTGTTTTTGTGGACAAATCTACTTCAGAGTGACAGGCAGGTCAAAATGCACTTATTGACCTCACCCAAGTGTTTTAATCAACATACATCAATAAACTTGCAGGATATGTTCCCTGAGAAATCCTGACAGCATCCAATCCATTCTTAAGTATATCCATGTTGGAATTAACAACTTAAGAACACTTTGAGTCAGGAATTGTGGCTCCATCCCTGATATACCATTTGCCGTACATTTCAATGGTGAACAAAATGGAGCTAACATTGGCTGTATGTACTATGAAGATACTCTCCTGAAGCAACTTGCTATGCACTGTATTTCTTTTCGGAGTGGCTATACGCCCAACCATTTGGTTCAATAAAGTAAATACGTGATCTTATATGCCCAACCACAACTGACCAATGAGCGCACTTGTAAGTTCACTTCCGGTTTCAATGCGGGGGGAAAAAGGGTAAATATTTTTTCGCTGGCTGCGGGAGGGTTCGCAGCCCGTGGAGGGGCTGTGATCTAAAGCGGTTCTGTTTGGCTCATCACACCCAGGGAACTGTGTCAAACTAACACCATCTTACAGGCAGCAAGCATTTTGTTCATAAAAAGTGTTTTGTCATCATTAACAGGCTTCCTTTCAAAATGCTTAAGAAGTTTGTCTGCTTTCGTCCATTGTGGTGTTTATTTCTCAGTAATTTAAGAAGGCGCCGTTAAATGTGTCAAACATGCACTGCTTTTCACGCCGCAATAGAGCCTTAAAAAACTGGTGTAAAAAACATAGTTTAGACGCACAAAACGTGTCAAATATATGATCACGGTTGGGCAAATAAGGTAAGACATTATATTTATCTGCCCAACGGTTTGGAGAATACCCTTTGCCATTTCTTTTCACCTTTCAAAAAGTCAGTCACATCTATATGTGGTACTTGACAGGTCCTGCACAGGACACATTGTGAGGAACCCTGGACACTTCTTTGAGCAGCGGAGGAGACCTGCAGCACAGATTGTGATTGCATGATGATGTAAACACCAGAGGTTTTGAAAACTTGTTAGAATTAATATTTAGTGCTTACATCCTAAGGTAGGGTAGAAGTTTCATGGATAGCATACCTAGCAAGACACTAATACGAGGTCTGTTAGAAAAGTAGCCGACCTTTTTATTTTTTGCAAAAACCTGATGGATTTGAATCACGTGTGCTTGCATGAGCCAACCTTGAACCTTTGTGCGCATGGGTGAATTTTTCACGCCTGTTGATTGCGTCAGTTGCTGGTAAGCAGCATTTGTGTGAGGACATGTGCAGTGCTCTTAGCAGCTTTTCATTGCAAGGAAAAAGACAAAATGACTGGAGCAGCACTACTACATCAAATTTTTCCAGAAATTGGGTGACAGTCAGGTGGAAACCATTCGGAAGATTCATACGGCTTTCGGTGGCTTTTCAGTTGTGTGACTATCCGAGAAATTGTGGAAGAGGTGGGCATGATTCTTCGGCGTCCAGCATGTCCTGTGAGACTTCAACACGAAGGTGCTTTTGCTCCACCGTCAGCAGCTTCGGCACGAATTTTACCGCCACTCTTTTCGTGGCCAAATCTTCTGTCACAGTGGAATGTGCCGAAAAAGTGCTGATGTCCACCTCTTCCGCAATTTCTCGGATAGTCACATGACGGTCCCGCATCACCACAGCGTTCACTTTGGAAATGATCTGGTCATTTCAGCATGTTGATGGCCGACCGGAGCGTGGCTCGCTCTCCACCGTTGTGCGGATGTGTTTAAACCGGTTGGACCACTCCTTAATCTGTGTGATGCCCATAGCATCATCACCGAAAGCTGTCTGAATCTTCCGAATGGTTTCCACCTGGCTGTCGCCCAGTTTCTGGCAAAATTTGATTCAGTAGCGCTGCTCCAGTCGTTCCGCCATTTTCCTTGCAATGAAAATCCGCCGAGAGCACGACACACGTCCTCACACAAAGGCTGCTTGCCAGCAAATGACACAATCGACAGGCGTGAAAAAATTCACGCATGCACACGAAGGTTCAAGGTTGGCTCATGCAAGTACACGATTCAAATCCATCAGGTTTTTGCAAAAAGTAAAAAGGTCGGATACTTTTCTAACAGACCTCGTATATTATGAAAATACAAGTGTAATGTGCTTGCTCTTTTTACAGCTGGTTTTAGTGCTGAAGCACTGATACAGAATGGAACCGTCAACCGCTAGTGACAATACATCAAAGCCACTGTGTTGTATACTCCAAACTGATGTCAAACAAATGAAGAAGCAGCAGTGGGATGTTCTGTCATTTGGTATGACACAGTGGGCAGCTGTTCAGTGTGCAGCACAGAAGAGAAGGATTAAGCGGAATTTCCATTTACTCCATTTGCTTCAGTATTGTCCAGAACCTGCCTAATGAATTTCCATCTGAGTCTGACAATGCAGGCTATCATATGCAACATTATAAAAACTCTACTGCTGTGGCAAGCAGTGCACCTGACAATAAAGGTGAAAGCAATGTCCCTGCAGTTCCCAGCCATAGGTCATCCACAGAGCCAGACCAGCAACCTTTGACATGCTCAAATGGCATTCTTTCACCAGTTTCTCTTTTCTGCACTGGTTCATTGATTCGGTGCTACCCCGGCCTCCCCTCTAGTTCCACCTTTGACCCCAGTAGTGAGCCTTTTCCAGTCTTTCACAGAGATTTTTGAGAATCTGCTAAATCGGCTAGCATAAGTCATCATGTGAATGAGCTCTTTAAACGTAAGGAACAAAATCAAATTTTGTTATGGATCTTAATAATGTGGCAGCTCTTGACTTTCATTGTTTATGGTGAACTTTGATTCTGATTCCTGCTTCAAAGCTATCACATCCCAACTCCGGTGTTCAAGAAGAAAGCTCAGTAATGTAATCACATTTTTTTTGTGGTCTGCAGTAAAAAGGAGGACTGTAATCTTTAAACCTGAACTTTGATTGTGATTACTTTGGTCCATTTTCACTTTATTGAGCAATGATAAAAGTCAGGAACATGATTAAAGACAAGTAATCACAATCAAAGATGAGAACTCAGACTCAAAGGACACCGATCATGATTAAAAGCCAAGCTGCATGTAAGATCACAATCAAGAACACAGGTTAGGAACTAAAACAAAGGTTAGTGATCGGGATCAAGATCATGATCTTGACGGTATTTGGTTAGACTCTTTCTCTCCGATTGTTCTGTCTGAGTTATTTTCATTAGTTACTTCATCCAAACCATCAACATGTTTATTAGACCCCATTCCTACCAGGCTGCTCAAGGAAGCCCTACCATTATTTAATGCTTCGATCTTAAATATGATCAATCTATCTTTGTTAGTTGGCTATGTACCACAGGCTTTTAAGGTGGCAGTAATCAAGTTCCCTGAAAAGCCTTCAGTTAATTCAAAATGCTGCAGCTAGAGTACTAACGGGGACTAGAAGGAGAGAGCATATCTCACCCATATTGGCCTCTCTTCATTGGCTTCCTGTTAATTCTAGAATAGAATTTAAAATTATTCTTCTTACTTATAAGGTTTTGAATAATCAGGTCCCATCTTATCTTAGGGACCTCATAGTACCATATCACCCCAATAGAGCGCTTCGCTCTCAGACTGCAGGCTTACTTGTAGTTCCTAGGGTTTGTAAGAGTAGAATGGGAGGCAGAGCCTTCAGCTTTCAGGCTCCTCTCCTGTGGAACCAGCTCCCAATTCAGATCAGGGAGACGGACACCCTCTCTACTTTTAAGATTAGGCTTAAAACTTTCCTTTTTGCTAAAGCTTATAGTTAGGGCTGGATCAGGTGACCCTGAACCATCCCTTAGTTATGCTGCTATAGACGTAGACTGCTGGGGGGTTCCCATGATGCATTGTTTCTTTCTCTTTTTGCTCTGTATGCACCACTCTGCATTTAATCATTAGTGATCGATCTCTGCTCCCCTCCACAGCATGTCTTTTTCCTGGTTCTCTCCCTCAGCCCCAACCAGTCCCAGCAGAAGACTGTCCCTCCCTGAGCCTGGTTCTGCTGGAGGTTTCTTCCTGTTAAAAGGGAGTTTTTCCTTCCCACTGTAGCCAAGTGCTTGCTCACAGAGGGTCGTTTTGACCGTTGGGGTTTTACATAATTATTGTATGGCCTTGCCTTACAATATAAAGCGCCTTGGGGCAACTGTTTGTTGTGATTTGGCAAAGGGAGGAGCTCTCGGAGCTGAATCATATGATGAATGAATCATATGATGAATAAGCTGAATCAATGATGGCACTGGAGAGGAGCGGCGGGCTCCCGCTTGGGTGTGTGTGCGTATGGGAACGTGCAATAAAGGAGCCATGCTGTTGCTGGGCTCGAACGGTCCACAGTCATCCTGTCTCCTTTTTAATATTACATGCTTGCCAAGAACCTACAGTGAGAACGCTACAGTAGCTTTAAACATTCATGGCACAGCTAGGATCTTCTTTCCTCTGTCACAAATCAGTAACATGCAGACTAAAGCTGCTTTCACATGATAAGCAGTGGGCGGTGCACCACACTGCATGGCCACTGGTAGACTGGATTTATGTGAGCAGAGTTACAGAGCCATGACCTTCAATCGAATATGGATATCAACCCAGAATTTGCAAGGAGGTGTTTTTGTGCCCCACCCACTGTGAAATCTGAAGGGGTCCTACAAAATACAAGTACAGACAGTTGCCCAGTTCCGGATCACCTTTTTAAGTCTGCTATACGGAGCCATAATGCAACTGAATGTCCTTTATTGGGTATTGTTGTATTGGGTATTTGGATGTTATCTCGCTGAAAAAGTCTGGATGGGGTAGGCCTTCTACTTAAAGTGTGAAGCCACATTATGTGTGGTGCAAATATTTGCCAGAGTTGGATCACTTTGCCGGTTCTGGATCATGGCACTCTGTCACTTTGGGGGCATTCTTGGCATCTGGCTGGAGCCCTTCTAATGCAGAATGATACACACTGTGCCTGAGAATGTGTTTTGAACACAAAATGATAGAAATTATACTTATTAAATGAGAATTTATTTAGTTTCGAAAGGCACTGAGCAAAAAATGAAGTGTTTTTAAAATACCTTCAACCTGCATTATTTGGTCCATATGTGGTCATTAAGAAGTTGCTAAATTGAAATAAGTTTGAGATTCCACATTATTTCTGACAAAGCATTAATGGGTGATTCTTTAACTACGGGCACTACTGGCCTTGTAAATGTAATTTCCACCACACCATTGCCTTACAATATAAAGCGCCTTGGGGCAACTGTTTGTTGTGATTTGGCACTATACGTATACATCAATCAATCAATCACTTTTATTTATATAGCGCCAAATCACAACAAACAGTTGCCCCAAGGCGCTTTATATTGTAAGGCAAGGCCATACAATAATTACGTAAAAACCGTACGTATGTGCTCTGATGTCATTGTTTATCTCCATAGAAACTACCCAAACAATCTTTCATACAAACTGCTTAAAGGGACATTAGTGTTGTGGTGGAAATTACGGAAATAGTGTGGGACAATACATTTTGTTTAAAAAAAAAATCACAACAGTTGTATGACATTGAATACCCCAATTATCTTTTGATTATTTTACTGATATTTTATTCAGAGATATTTTAAAACATTAGAAAAAATGTTTCTTTACCTTTCATTTTTATCATTGAGATCAAAAGTCTGGTGTGGGACAAGCATAAAACGGTAATATTTGCATATAATGCTGAAAAAATGTGAAAAAGTCATCATAGACTACTAGAACAAATTTCTTAACACACTTTCATTGTAAAGATAACTATAAAAGTGTGAAATTTCCCCTTTTTTCTGTTTTTCATACAATATGATCAAAGGACATAATAAGTGCCCGTAGTCACCCAAATGTGCTGTGTTGCAAGAAGTCTCATAACAAAAGATCAACCTATTTCTCTATGGTACTACACTGTATAATTGGAAACAGCATGTATCCACCATTCAACCTTCATGAACAAAATAATGCTTCTTTTAAAGGGTTATTAGCTCACTTCATGTTTTATTTACAACTATGTTTAATACAGCCTTTAAATGACAATCAGAAAAGGAAAAGACCATTTATCAAAACTGAAAGAAATGACAGACATTATTTTTAATGAAAAACTTTTAATAACATCTACTGCTTCACATGGTGTCAGTGCCCTTCTTTATGGGTGACTTTGCAGCAGCTTTCTTCTTTTATGTGGCATCTGAAAAAAAACAATGCACTGCCATCATAAAGTGCCATCATTACAAGCACAAATTGCATTTGCAAATTATTTCTTCCAAAAAACTTTTTTATTTATATGAAATGATTCATTCATTTACTCAAATTGGGTGGCATTCCTTAATAAATGAACATAAAATAAAATCTGTAGTAATAAACATTCTTGGATTTTGACATCTCCGCCTAAGCTTTTAGCTCAATGAAGTGGGTCAGGATAGCACAAGATGCCCCAACTTGCTATCATTTGCACCTTATATTGTTAGAGATAAAGAGCAAAGGAGTGTTTTTAAATGTGTTTTTAAATGTGGGAGGTGAGATTTCTCCCAAATTAATGAATGAATGGCTGAATGGCTAACTCACCTTTGCTACTTAATAGAGATCATCAATTTCACACTTTTTAGGAATGAGTGAGTGAGAAAAGCGGCCACACCACAGACACCGGATGTTTTGATTCCTCTGCTGATCACAAGGATGGCTGGATCCGGTCAAGCTTGTGGTCGTTTGTAGGCAACATCAGTCTTTCCATTGGTCCCCAAGTATTAGCTTATTCGCGCTGATTATGAGAAACAGTGGTGCAAATACTACAGCAGTGATCCAGAACCGGCAATGATCCGGAACTGGGCAAGTGACTGTATGATAACTTGGATCAAATGAATCAGATTTTCAGATAGCCTGAATTAGATATCCAAAATAAGATTGTGCTAGATGAGTTGAAATTTGAGCACGATATGGTTTCCCTGCCCACTTTACTGAACAGAATACTGATTATTGTGCCTGTGTTAAGTTGAACAATTAAGTCATATATTGGCCATGAGGAACATAGTTGCTGGTGCTCTTCTCCAGATTTCTTAGTGTTGTACTGTTTCAGATATATAAGTATTGTTTCATCAGTGGTATTGTAGCAAACTGGTGAAGATGCAAGCATACGTAAATGTTTGAAATATCAGATTTTTTTATTTGGTGGTGTGTGTGTGTGTGTGTGTGTGTGTGTGTGTGTGTGTGTGTGTGTGTGTGTATGGATGGGGGGGGTGTAATAGCCATGAGCGTGTTCATGCGCTGTACATCCAGCATGTGTGCACGACTTTGATGTCCCACACAGATGACAATATGTGTGTCAGTGTGTTGGCCACGTTTTATGGAAATACACATTTATTCTTGAATGAATGAATGAAAACTGTTTATTTCGAACATTTGATACAACAATTACAAGATAGATCAGTAAAGACACAACAAAAAAGTTCCTACTGTGTACCCAACATGTACGAAAAGGGGTAGGGTGAAGCATCAGCTTATTTATCCCTACCCCTTCTTCCCCACAACCAGTAATACCCTTTGCCACATATACCACATAGATTCCTACACACCTAACGATATCAATATATATATATATATATATATATATATATACACATACATATACACAAACATAAATATACACCTACACGTACCTACTTACATACAAAATACTATATATTTACAAGCCGAAGCAAAAAACAAAACACCCCTAACCCTCATTACCCTTTCCTCCTCCCTATACCTAGAAAAAACATATTTAGTTGTACCGCTGTTTGAACTGGTTCATGCTTGGACATTGCTTGAGCCCCACTCCCCATCTGTTCCACATCCTCACCCCACAGACAGAAATACAGAAACCTTTTAATGTTGTTCGTGCCCACTGAGCTTTAATTAAATTTCCCCTCAGACTGTAATCCCCTGATCTGTTAAAATACATATTTTAATATTTGCTGGAAGTAAATTGTTTATTGCTTTATACACAATTTGTACTGTTTGAAAATGAACCAAGTCTGTGAATTTTAAGAATTTGGATTGTAAAAATAGTGGATTTGTATGATCTCTATAGCCGGATTATGAATATTCTTATAGCTTTTCTGCATTACTGATAGTGATTGTGTGTACCTTTATAAGTATTACCCCATACCTCTGCACAGTACTGTAAATATGGTAAAACACAGTGAGCAGTAAAGAATGCGGAGTGAGTTGTGGTCCAGAATAGGTTTCGCTTGTTTAGGAACTGAAATGCTTCTTGACAGTTTACTTTGTATATGTTTTATATGAGTCTTCCAGTTATCTATCATCTATTATCACCCCAGAACTTATTTTCCTGTACCCTTTCAATATCTACCCCCCCCGACTTGTAACTGAACCTGTATGTCTGTATTACAATAGCCAAATAACATGTATTTTGTTTTACTTTAAGTTAATGATAATTTGTTTCTGTCAAACCATATTTTCAATTTTTCCCATTTCTATACTGATTCCTCCTCAGTACTCCTCTAAATGGACAATTATGAGATAAAGTTAAATATGCACAATATTTAGAATTATTCTTTTTTCTTGAATTCTGTGCAAACGCTGCACTTGAACAACATTCTGGAACATAGTCCGTTAAGCACAATAAGCTAACATGCTTAAAAAGCATCAGCAACATCTACGTTTCATTTTGACCTTGATAAATCACCTGTTTCTGTTCACAATTTAGCACACTTGGGAGAAAAAAATGTCATATTCTGATGGACAAATGCACTGAATGAACAGCATGGTGTTATTTTGTGAATTTGAAAGACACAGTTCCAAGTGTGCTCTGTTAGTATATCAGCATGGATATTTTCGAGTACTACTAGGTTGGAGACGTAAACATCTATTAAGTCAGGCCTGGAGTGTCGTGTAAGGGCACATACAGGTATCATGAGGAATTTGGACTGCAGTTATCAGCCCCATGTTTAATGATAATTTGAACCCAGGTATACATAATTGCAAGGTCTCCTCCTTTTCCACTGACCTACCTGTATATGCATCAGAGCTTCAACAAAATGTATCTGATTTCAGCAAATTTGAACTGGACAAATACGAAAGCAAGAGTGTATCTCAGACCACTTCAATTTGGAGTATGAATGAGTGTCACCAAGAGCCTCTAAGGAACACCCACTTTACTGAACAGCATATTGATTCTTGTTACCTTGAGAACACGAACATGATTTATCTGATTTTCAACTCGCTCTGTCTCCAGCCACACATACAACTCCAAAAAAAAACAAAAAAAAAAACAAAACCTGGGACAATATGGAAAAACAACAAAAAAGTGAACTGGTTTGTGCATTTACTTTGACTTCTGTGCCATTGGTAGACAGTATGGAGCTACAAAATGTCATGTTTTGTGTGGTAAACCTCATTTCATTTCTTAACATACAGTAGCAGTCAAAGCTTTGGAAACACTTTCCCATTCACTTGAATGGGAAAGTGTTTCCAATTTTCCACTTTGTAATGTTGCCATTCCTTCTCACAACCTTGAAAAGACAGTTTGGCATTCAGAATACCATGTGATGAAATGTCAGGTGCTACTTTGTCCCATTCTGCCTGCAAACACATCTTAAGTTGTGCAACACATGTAGACTTTGTTGTTGCAATTTCCATTTAAAAAGTTTCCCTAAATTTTCTGTTGAGAACAGTCCAGGACTAGAGGCAAGCCAGTCCGGTATCGATGACCTCAGCCGCCATGCATTTGGAAAGTGTGTAGAATGTGATTTTGCATTGTTTTGTTGAAAATATGCATGGATGTCCCTGGAAAAGATATTTTAAAGGCAGCATGTGTTGCTCTAAAACAGGAATGTACTTTTCTGTATTAATGCTGCTGCCATCACAGAAGAGTAAATTACCATTGCCAAGGGCAGAAACATAACTCCATACTATGACAAACCACGACTTTTTGAGTTGTAGCAGATAAAAGTATGGATGAACTTTTTTTTGTTCTTTTTTTTGGCTGTTGTCCAAAGCAGATGGCCATTTCTTCCCAAGCAAGATCTGGAATACTGACCTGTCATGCCACAACACACATTTCTATTGGTCCAACCAAGATGCCTCCAAGCTCGAAGACATAGTTAAAATAAGGTTTTATTATTTATTTATTTATTTATTTTGCAAATTACAGTTTAATTGGCATTTGTGAATATAATTCTGTTAGTTCTTTACAACCATTTCCAAAATAACCACACCCATGTGTTTATATCAGCTATTGATGAGTTACGGTTCTTGATGCAGTGCCATTTAAGGGATGAGAGATTACGAGTGTTCAGATTAGGCATGCATCATTGTCCTTTGCACAGTGAAATTCCTCCTGATTCCTTTAATTTTTTAATGATATTATGCACTGTAAAGGGAGAAATATGCAAATCTCTTGCAATAAAACATTACTTTTAAAAATTTAAAGTTATAGTTTCTCACATTTGTTGACAAAATGGCCATTGTTGCGACTCAGTCAGCTTTCATTGATACTGCTTTTGGACAAAATGATAATCAATTACCTATTGACATAATCTGTTTATTTAGTTTATTATTATTATGAATATTATCATTATTTTACCTCATTACAAGCCCCAAATTGCCCTGTCGCAACTTCTTTTGGAATGTGTTGAGGTGGTGCAGGCAAGAAATTCAGGAATGGATGTATATTAACAAATGAAATGAAGTTGACCACAAAAAGCATTAAATATCTTCAATGTCAATATATTCAATTTATTTCATTTATATTGTGCCAAATCACAACAAAGTTGCCTTCAGGAGCTTGACACAATTAATGTCTAACCTTACCAACCCCCAGAGCAAGCACACAGGCAAGAGTGGTAAGGAAAAACTCCCTCTGAGGAAGAAAGCTCAAGCAAGGGATGACCCTCTGCTTGGGCCATGCTACAGACACAAATTACAAAGAAATTCACAAAATGAATATACAGGAGATGTTGCCAGTGCACAGGACCGGAAGGCCTCAGAAAAAAGACACCACACCCATCCCTGGATGGAGCTGCACCTCAAAAAGATAGAAAAAACAGAATCAGGCATCAGAAAGACAACAAATACAGAAAAAAAATTGTCAGGATTAAGCAACAACAAGAACAAAAGAAATACTAAGGTGATCATCAGCCACAAGTCCTAAGCTTCACCAAAAGACCCAGAATTTAGATAAAGCTGAGGCTGCGGCCCACTCTGTTTCCTAATAAAATTAATTTAAAAGAGTAAAAAGCATAGTAACATACCATGCCAGTATGCTAGCCATACGGAAGGGAAAATAACTGCATCTTAAGTCTGGACTTGAATGTCTCTACATATTAGGGAGGTGCCAGTCTGTGAAGATTTTTATAGGTGGTAGTAGCAGAACCTTAAAATCTTATCTCATGGGGACAGGAAGCCAGTGACGAGATCCCAAAATGGATCCCAAAAGGTTTGGCAGCAGGATATTGAACCAATTGGAGACCCCAAATGCTGGACTGTGGTAAATCAGAAAATAGAACATTGCAGTAGTCCATTCTAGAAGAGACAGACACATGAATCAGGGTCTCAGCATCAGCCATAAACAGGATAGGACAGGTTTTCACTATATTTTGCAGGTGGAAGAAAGCAGTCCTTATAATATCTCTAATGTAGAGGTCAAAGGACAACATAGGATCAAAAATTACCCCAAGGTTGCTCACTTTGTCAATGTGACGTATGACCCACGAGCCGAGGCTAAGTGTTAGCTGGTCAAATTGATGTCGATGTCCACTGGACCAAGAACCATCATTTCAGTCTTATCAGAGTTTAGAAGTAGGAAGTTGCGAGACATCCAACTTCTCACTGATTCACAGCACGCTTCTAAGGTTTTTATGTGGATGAGATTGCTGGCAATTATCGACATGTATAACTGAGTATCATCAGCATAGCAGTGAAAGGTAATCACAAAATGCTGCAATATGTGCCCAAGGATTGCTTTATAAAGGAAAAAAAAAGCAGGGGGCCTAAGACAGGTCCGTGTGGACCCCAAATTTCATGTCACTAAGGTTACTGGTCAGGTATGATGCCAACCACACATGGGCACTCCCAGTAATCCCAAAATGATTCTCCAGCCTATCCAGTAGAATGTGATGATCCACAGTATCAAACACAGCACTGAGATCCAACAACACCAGAACCGTAGTCATGTCTGAATCCATTGCAAGCAGAAGATCATTCTCCACTTTATTGAGAGCTGTCTCTGTGGAATGATATTTTCTAAAACCAGACTACAGTGGCTCAAAAATATTTTTTTCTCATTAAGGTAGTACATGAGCTGCCTTGAAACCACTTTTCCAGATTTTTAGAGCAAAATGATGGATTTGTTATGAGCCTATAGTTTTTCAATACACTAGGGTCAAGGTTAGATTTCTTTTAAGTAATGGCTTAATCACCACATATTTGAAACATTGAAGAACAGATACAGAAGTTAATGAGATTAATAATTTCCAGCACAGCCCGTCCAAGAATGGGCCACAGATCCTTAAACAGTTTTGTTGCTACAGGATCAAATAAGCAGGTTGTGCTTTTGTAGATGTTAAGAGTTTTGTCAGCACGCCAAGTAAGATACTATCAAATTCTGCACATCTAGGTAGTACCTCAGTAATGGCACCCACTTCAGTAGCAGGGTGTAGTGGCTGGGTTAAGGCATGCTGGAATATGTTTAATCCTCTGGGGCCGACGCAGTCGTATACGATGGCTGAGTACAAGCTGTGTGATGACTTGCACTATGTGAGTGTCCAATCGTAATTGGTTCACCGTCACATGGTTTTCCAATATCCAATCGTAGGGCAGAGCAGTCTCACATGGCAGGCCAAAGATTGTTAGGAGCAGTGATGTGTTGCTCTTGTGAATGTTGTTTGAATAGCCCTCTGGCTGTTGGCTCCATGTGTAAAAGCATAGCGTTGCGCATATGAATGCGGGGGACGGGTGTTAACAGGGCCTCAAACTCTGAAGATAGGTTGTTTACAGTGCAGGAACACATTCCAAGAGGGAATCAAACTCCATGGTAGTAAAAAGTTTGTGTTGTAAGCCTTTGTGTAATAGCAGACTGAAATTGCTTTGAGATGTGGCATAAAGACAAACAAAACGCATAGACCATTTTCTATATATTGTTCAAAATGTGCATCTGTGTTCATTGTTAGAACCTTTATTTTGTACATTCCTTTGTACAAGTTCCCAAACTACCTTTATAAAGTGTCAAAATAGTTATTTATTATAGTTTGCTGTGTGTTTTGAATAAATGTGGAAATTATTTTCTGCTTTATTTTTTCCTTTCTTATTTCTGATTATAAACCTTTATTACACTTATAAAGCACCGCTATAGCATATACACTCAACAAAAATATAAACGCAACACTTTTGGTTTTGCTCCCATTTTGTATGAGATGAACTCAGATATAAAACTTTTTCCACATACACAATATCACCATTTCCCTCAAATATTGTTCACAAACCAGTCTAAATCTGTGATAGTGAGCACTTCTCCTTTGCTGAGATAATCCATCCCACCTCACAGGTGTGCCATATCAAGATGCTGATTAGACACCATGATTAGTGCACAGGTGTGCCTTAGACTGCCCACAATAAAAGGCCACTCTGAAAGGTGCAGTTTTATCACACAGCACAATGCCACAGATGTCGCAAGATTTGAGGGAGCGTGCAATTGGCATGCTGACAGCAGGAATGTCAACCAGAGCTGTTGCTCGTGTATTGAATGTTCATTTCTCTACCATAAGCCGACTCCAAAGGCGTTTCAGAGAATTTGGCAGTACATCCAACCAGCCTCACAACCGCAGCCCAGGACCTCCACATCCAGCATGTTCACCTCCAAGATCGTCTGAGACCAGCCACTCGGACAGCTGCTGAAACAATCGGTTTGCATAACCAAAGAATTTCTGCACAAACTGTCAGAAACCATCTCAGGGAAGCTCATCTGCATGCTCATCGTCCTCATCAGGGTCTCGACCTGACTCCGTCGTAACCAACTTGAGTGGGCAAATGCTCACATTCGCTGGCATTTGGCACATTGGAGAGGTGTTCTCTTCACGGATAAATCCCGGTTCACACTGTTCAGGGCAGATGGCAGACAGCGTGTGTGGCGTCGTGTGGGTGAGCGGTTTTCTGATGTCAGTGTTGTGGATCAAGTGGCCCATGGTGGCGGTGGGGTTATGGTATGGGCAGGCGTCTGTTATGGATGAAGAACACAGGTGCATTTTATTGATGGCATTTTGAATGCACAGAGATACTGTGACGAAATCCTGAGGCCCATTGTTGTGCCATGCATCCAAGAACATCACCTCATGTTGCAGCAGGATAATGCACGGCCCCATGTTGCAAGGATCTGTACACAATTCTTGGAAGCTGAAAATGTCCCAGTTCTTGCATGGCCGGCATACTCACCGGACATGTCACCCATTGAGCATGTTTGGGATGCTCTGGACCGGCGTATACGACAGCGTGTAACAGTTCCTGCCAATATCCAGCAACTTCGCACAGCCATTGAAGAGGAGTGGACCAACATTCCACAGGCCACAATTGACAACCTGATCAACTCTATGCGAAGGAGATGTGTTGCACTGCATGAGGCAAATGGTGGTCACACCAGATACTGACTGGTATCCCCCCCCACTAAAACAAAACTGCACCTTTCAGAGTGGCCTTTTATTGTGGACAGTCTAAGGCACACCTGTGCACTAATCATGGTGTCTAATCAGCATCTTGATATGGCCAGCAGTGTATGCTTATAGTCCAAGGACAGCATCACGCCACGCAAGGTAGAATACTAATAATTTTGAACTATGCCATTTCCGTTCTAGACCGCTTGCCTTATTCTTGAGGTCATGCAAGTTATCACTGAACCACAGTGACTGTGTTTTGAGGGTGTGTGATTTTCATAAAAGTGGCGCAGTCATGTGTAGTGTAGTTCTGAGCGTTGAGTGTAAACTTTCCACGAGTCTGTCCACTGATTGGGCATTTTCCAAATGTGTAGCTAAGATATCAGGCAGTCTAGCTTCGAGTTCAGTCATAGTTGAAGAGTTGATGCATCGCCGCAGTGATAAATAAGGCTGTTGTTCCACTAAACAGGGTAGCAACACAGTAAACATATAAGCGAGTGATCAGAGACCACTGATGCAAGAGGAATGATGTCAATATTCGTGACAGCAATGCCACATGCAAGAACCAAATCCAGGGTGTTTCCACTCATGTGCATCGAGTCCTGAATGCTTTGCTGAAATCCCAATGCATCCACAATTTCTATAAATGATTTGCAGAGGGGAACAAATGGCTTATTTATATGAATGTTGAATTCACCAATAATCAGAATTATTATTATTGGCACTAGTTGACAAGTTAGAGATTAACGTACAAAATTCAGTATGGGCCAGCGGGGCTATATACTAGGACTGAGCTGGATGGTCGTTTCAGACGAGTATCCGGTATGGATAAAGCATTTTTGACGAGCACGAGCATGAGCCGAGTAAAACAATATCTGTGTTCCTGCTGAAGGAAAATCCTGATTGGCTAACTGACTCTCTTCACACTCTGTGATTGGCCAGTCACACACAGTGCGTGCCCCTCCCTACACAGACACATCTCTGCAGCTTCTCTCGCATGCGCACACACACACACACATAGGATCTGCTCTCTCTCTGCGCTTCACTTGACTCCAGCTCACGTTGCTCACTCAGGACTCCTTAATTGTTCTTCAGTTCACCTCTATTTTGGTTTGTATGGTATTAATTACTTGGTGAACTTGTTTTGTAACATACACGGTACAATTGACACGACAAAGCTGAAAATGGCTGATGTTGTCGGTCACTGCCTCAACTCAGGTTTTTTTTTTTTTTTTTTTTTTTAACCGATTTTTTTCCGGACTTGTGATATAAAGTCAGCTAGAAAACTTTGCTCCTACTGAATGCGGTGCTTTTGAGAAGAATACACTGAACAAGGCTGACATATTATTTTCCTGTTTGCCATCACTGGATGTTTGCATGAATCAACAAGTTCACACACATCATTAAAAAATAAAGTCTTTGAACAACCTCTCTCTCTCCCTCTCACTCAGTCACACACACATGCACACAGACACACACGCACAGATACCTTAATCAAAATGCGAAGAACGTTAGGTAGTAAAAATAAATAAATAATTGGAAAAAAATCAGAGTTTGATCATAAAATTAAATAATAATAAAAATAATAATAATAATAATAATAAGTTGTGAGTATAAGGCAGCACGGTGGCTTAGTGGTTAGCACTGTTGCCTCACAGCAAGAAGGTCGTGGGTTCAATTTCCGTGGCCTTTCTGTGTGGAGTTTGCATGTTCTCCCCGTGTTTGCGTGGGTTTCCTCCGGGTGCTCCGGTTTCCTCCCACATCCAAAGACATGCGGGTTAGGTGGATTGGAATCTTTAAATTGTCCGTAGGTGTGTGTGTGGGTGTGTCTGTGTTTGTCTGTTTGTGGCCCTGTGACAGACTGGTGTCCTGTCCTGGGTGTACCCCGCCTCGCGCCCTATGACTGCTGGGATAGGCTCCAGCCCCCCGTGACCCTTCATTGGTCTAAGCGGTAGAAGATGAATGAAGTTGTGAGTATGACAACTCTTGTTCATGCATACTTAGTTCATAATTTCCTACTACATTGAATGTCAATTCTGAGGCTGTTCTGTTACTTATTCATACAATTAAGAATATTCATGTTCTGAGTTTATAAAAAAAAAACTTTTTTGGTAAAATACTTCCTTTACTATTGTGATCAAAAACAGTGAATCTCATTTCTGAGGCTGTTCTGTAAATATTCATTTATACGCTTAAGAATATTCATGTTCTGAGTTCAGAAAAACTTGTTGTGTAAATAGTTCTCTTACTTTTGTGATCAAAATCATTGATTTGAATCTCAAATTTTAGGCTGTTCTGTAAATAGTTTTCAAATAGACAATAAATATAGCTTCTGATCAATCCATATCAATTTTGGGCTTAAAATAATGTACTGATTTAAGCCCCACATGTTTCTGGTTAAACCACACTCACTTCTGGTTTAGGCCCGCCCACTCCGAGTACAGATACAGATAATTTAGATTTTGAACAGATACAGATCGTGGTGTACTCGCTCATCCCTACCATATACAGTGGCAAAATAATACAGCTGATTTTTATTCTTCTGACCTTGGCAATACGTAGCATCGTGGGCAGAGCAGAGAATCAGATGCTGAAACGAATTATATTTGTGACAGCTAATAAGCTAAACCGAGATTTATAAATAAGAGCAACACCCCCACCTTGCTTTGCATCATGAGATGTGACTAAATGTGTATGCCGGTGGGCAAGCTTCATTTAAGGGGAGGACAGCTGTAGGTTTAAGCCACGTTTCACATAACCCAATCATATCTAAATGCTGCAGCGGGCCACTCACACCGGCCCCCCGTCTACAGTTGCACGGCTGCGGCCAACTCCGGCACTGCCTCCCTGTCTGCTGTATGGAACTGCGGCCAACTCCAGCAACAGGTCCAGAGACTACGGTCTCTGTTTTGATGCGGAGCACTCTGGCAGCCCGCAAGGATAAACGTCTTGCAGAAAAAACCACAGCCACAGGTAACCACAGCCGCAAAGCTCCATGGCCACTGAGAGAGGTTTGTAACTTTATAATGACTTGGATTCTTTGCGGGCCCGGCATCCGTACCCCGCAACTGTAACACCGGAGCCAGTGTGAGCGAGGGGTAAGGACCTCAGTGGTGTTGACAGTTGGACTGTTTGGATTTAGAGGTGGTTCCAGAGTATATATAAGATGCCTGGAAGTAGGTTTAGGTTTGAGACATTCCACGTGGTTTGTAGGTAGGAGACACAAAATATTTGATATTGCTGGAACAGCTAATGGGCCATCCTCAGTTTCAACATTATCTAATGTAGTAATGGGTATTAAATTTGCAAAGCATGTCCCTCTATGATTTTTATGGACACATCTTCTGGCCTCTACTAGTGGTTGGCTCTCACTGCGGTATTGTATCACTTCCTGTTCCGGAGCACAGCGATGTTTTGCTGTATCTGTTAGCTGTTTAATCTGCATAGTTAGATTGATCTAGATAACTAGATAACGATTTATTTCACAGTGTAATCTTAATGTGCCTTAATTAACCCCTTAATGCCTGAATTTATATAGCTGTATATAAAAAAATGTTTTGTGTGTGTTTTTGCCTTTAAGTGGATGGTAAATAATGTTGAGATTATTCATTTCACTTTTGCACAAAAAAAAAAATAAATAGTAATATTCGTATTTTGGTAATAATTTATGTTATAATGTTATAATAATAATACTGGTGTGTTGAAAATTTGCGACAACAGCTCTTCTGGTCAATTTGGTATGTTGCATATTTGAGTCAAATATTGTAGCATATATGCAACAATAGGCGTAAAGGGGTTAAAGCACTCTCTCTGCTGAATCACCTCTAAATTATTCACACATTATTCACTTTGTGTGTTTTTAGGAATCTGCTAGCTTAGTGCAGCTAATAGCTCTTAGCCGGCTTAGCATGGCGGCTTCTCCTGTCTCTCCCCCACTTTTCTGCACTGGATGTGAAATCTTTAGTTATTCCTCGGCCTCCTTGAGCAGTAACGGTACTTGTAATAAGTGTAGCTTGTTCGTAGCTTTGGAGGCCAGGCTGGGCGAATTGGAGACTCGGCTCCGCACCTTGGAAAAACATACAGCTAGCCAGGCCCCTGTAGTTGGTGCGGACCAAGGTAGCTTAGTCGCCGTTAGCTGTCCCCCAGCAGATCCTGAGCAGCCGGGAAAGCAGGCCGGCTGGGTGACTGTGAGGAAGAAGTGTAGTTCTAAACAGAAACCCCCTGTACACCACCAACCTGTTCACATCTCTAACCGTTTTTCCCCACTCGGCGACACACCCGCCGAGGAACAAGCTCTGGTTATTGGCGACTCTGTTTTGAGAAATGTGAAGTTAGCGACACCAGCAACCATAGTCAAATGTCTTCCGGGGGCCAGAGCAGGCGACATTGAAGGAAATTTGAAACCGCTGGCTAAGGCTAAGCATAAATTTGGTAAGATTGTAATTCACGTCGGCAGTAATGACACCCGGTTATGCCAATCGGAGGTCACTGAAATTAATTTTAAATCAGTGTGTAACTTTGCAAAAACAATGTCGGACTCTGTAGTTTTCTCTGGGCCCCTCCCCAATCGGACCGGGAGTGACATGTTTAGCCGCCTGTTCTTCTTGAATTGCTGGCTGTCTGAGTGGTGTCCAAAAGACGAGGTGGGCTTCATAGATAATTGGCAAAGTTTCTGGGGAAAACCTGGTCTTGTTAGGAGAGACGGCATCCATCCCACTTTGGATGGAGCAGCTCTCATCTCGAGAAATCTGGCCAATTTTATTAAACCCTCCAAATCGTGATTATCCAGGGTTGGGACCAGGAAGCAGAATTGTAGTCTTACACACCTCTCTGCAGCTTCTCTCCCCCTGCCATCCCCCCAATAACCCATCCCCGTAGAGACGGTGCCTGCTCCTAGACCACCAATAACCAGTAAAAATCTATTTAAGCATAAAAATTCAAAAAGAAAAATAGTACAGCACCTTCAACTGCACCACAGACTAAAACAGTTAAATGTGGTCTATTAAACATTAGGTCTCTCTCTTCTAAATCCCTGTTAGTAAATTATATAATAATTGATCAACATATTGATTTATTCTGCCTTACAGAAACCAGCAGGATGATTGTTAGTTTAAATGAGTCAACAACCCCTAGTCACACTAACAGTCAGAATGCTCGAAGCACGGGTCGAGGAGGAGGATTAGCAGCAATCTTCCACTCCAGCTTATTAATTAATCAAAGACCTAGACAGAGCTTTAATTAATTTGAAAGCTTGACTCTTAGTCTTGTCCATCCAAATTGGAAGTCTCAAAAACCAGTTTTATTTGTTATTATCGGTCGTCCACCTCGTCGTTACTGTGAGTTTCTCTGTGAATTTTCAGACCATTTGTCTGACTTAGTGCTTACCTCAGATAAGATAATTATAGTGGGTGATTTTAACATCCACATAGATGCTGAGAATGACAGCCTCAACACTGCATTTAGTCTATTATTAGATTCAGTTGGCTTCGCTCAAAATGTAAATGAGCCCACCCACCATTTTAACCTCACTTTAGATCTTGTTCTGACATATGGCATATAAATTGAAGACTTTACAGTATTCCCTGAAAACCCCCTGTTGTCTGATCATTTCTTAATAACATTTACATTTACTTTAATGGACTACCCAGCAGTGGCGAATAAGTTTCATTACAGTAGATGTCTTTCTGAAAGCGCTGTAACTAGGTTTGAGGATATGATTCCTTCTTTATGTTCTTCAATGCCATATACCAACACAGTGCAGAGTAGCTACCTAAACTCTGTGAGTGAGATAGATTCTCATCAATAGCTTTACATCCTCATTGAGCACAACTTTGGATGCTGTAGCTCCTCTGAAAAAGAGAGCCTTAAATCAGAAATGCTTGACTCCGTGGTATAACCCACTAACTCGTAGCTTAAAGCAGATAACTTGTAAGCTGGAGAGGAAATGGCGTCTCACTAATTCAGAAGATCTTCATTTAGCCTGGAAAAAGTCTGTTGCTCTATATAAAAGCCCTCTGTAAAGCTAGGACATATTACTATTCATCACTAATTGAAGAAAATAAGAACCCCAGGTTTCTTTTCAGCACTGTAGCCAGGCTGACAAAGGGTCAGAGCTCTATTGAGCCGAGTATTCCTTTAACTTTAACTAGTAATGACTTCATGACTTTCTTTGCAAATAAAATTTTAACTATTAGAGAAAAAATTATTCATAGCCATCCCAAAGACATATCTTTATGTTCGGCTGCCTTCAGTAATGCTGGTATTTGGCTAGACTCTTTCTCTCCGATTGTTCTGTCTGAGTTATTTTCATTAATTACTTCCTCCAAACCATCAACATGTCTGTTAGACCCCATTCCTACCAGGCTGCTCTAGGAAGCCCTACCATTAGTTAATGCTTCAATCTTAAATATGATCAATCTGTCTTTATTAGTTGGCTATGTACCACAGGCTTTTAACGTGGCAGTAATTAAACCATTACTTAAAAAGCCATCACTTGACCAGCTATCTTAGCTAATTATAGGCCAATCTCCAACCTTCCTTTTCTCTCAAAAATTCTTGAAAGGGTAGTTGTAAAACAGCTAACTGATCATCTGCAGAGGAATGGTCTATTTGAAGAGTTTCAGTCAGGTTTCAGAATTCATCATAGTACAGAAACAGCATTAGTGAAGGTTACAAATGATCTTCTTATGGCCTCAGACAGTGGACTCATCTCTGTGCTTGTCCTGTTAGACCTCAGTGCAGCTTTTGATACTGTTGACCATAAAATTTTATTACAGAGATTAGAGCATGCCATAGGTATTAAAGGCACTGCGCTGCAATGGTTTGAATCATATTTATCTAATAGATTACAATTTGTTCATGTAAATGGGGAGTCTTCTTCACAGACTAAGGTTAATTATGGAGTTCCTCAAGGTTCTGTGCTAGGACCAATTTTATTCACTTTATACATGCTTCCCTTAGGCAGTGTTATTAGAAAGCATTGCTGAAATTTTCATTGTTACGCAGATGATACCCAGCTTTATCTATCCATGAAGCCAGAGGACACACACCAATTAGTTAAACTGCAATAATGTGTTTCAGACATAAAGACATGGATGACCTCTAATTTCTTGCTTTTAAATTCAGATAAAACTGAAGTTATTGTACTTGGCCCCACAAATCTTAGAAACATGGTGTCTAACCAGATCCTTACACAAATCTTGGAGTCATTTTTGATCAGGATATGTCCTTCAATGCGCATATTAAACAAATATGTAGGACTGCTTTTTTGCATTTGCACAATATCTCTAAAATTAGAAAGGTCTTGTCTCAGAGTGATGCTGAAAAGCTAATTCATGCATTTATTTCTTCTAGGCTGGACTACTGTAATTCATTATTATCAGGTTGTCCTAAAAGTTCCCTGAAAAGCCTTCAGTTAATTCAAAATGCTGCAGCTAGAGTACTGACAGGGACTAGAAGGAGAGAGCATATTTCACCCATATTGGCCTCATTGGCTCCCTGTTAATTCCAGAATAGAATTTAAAATTATTCTTCTTACTTATAAGGTTTTGAATAATCAGGTCCCATCTTATTTTAGGGACGTCTTAGTACCATATCACCCAAATAGAGCGCTTCGATATCATACTGCAGGCTTACTTGTAGTTCCTAGGGTTTGTAAGAGTAGAATGGGAGGCAGAGCCTTCAGCTTTCAGGCTCCCCTTGTTGTGTGTTGGGGGGTTTGGCTGGATGTTTTTGTGTTGTTTTCTTTTCTTTGCTCTCCAGGTGGTATGCAAACTGTTTTTTGTCTGTGGAGAAGGTGCTGTCAGAAGAGTCCTTCACCCTCATCAGCATTATCAGCTGCACCTGTGGATGATGCTCACATGTAAACTTAAAGACTTTCAGCTGAAGCAGATAATGAGATGGCATTCTGCATTTAAGCCATGAGTGGTTCAAGCAGAATTGCCGGGAACTCGACCTTGTGACGTTCGTTTGTGAGACGCTGAGGACCGCGCCTGGGTTTGACACATCGTGCCTGTGAAGGAGGACGGGTGAGGGACACATGCTGTCAGCACACATCAGAGGCGATTGATTGTCTGAATAAGTGTTAACAGTAATTTGGTATTTTGTTACGCAGTATATTTGAACATTGATGAGAATTGTGCAGTTTGCTTCTCACTGCTGTGGCGTACGGACTGATGATCCTCCACCTGTTGTGAGAAGCTGCTCATTTACATAAAGCTTAAATTTAGACCTGAATGTGTTGCTGATAGTGTGTGCCTTTGAAGGATATTAGTTGTAGCTGTTGACTTACCTCACCTCTTCTATCCTTCACAGAGTCAGTTTGTCGTGTCCACCTGGGGGGTGTTTGGCGGTGAACTTGAGTCCAGAAGCGCCGGGCTTCGATCCCTTTGGGCGCTGGAGAGCGCGCCGTCCTTCACTCCGCCAGACAAACGCACTTTTATGTTGTACACAATTATTGCACGAAAGGGAAATAAATGTTTTGTTTTTGGAACCGCTTTCTGGTTATTTAGCGCTGGGTTCAGTCAGACGCAGGTCCGCTCCTCAACCCGCATCTGCACATAACACCTCTCCTGTGGAACCAGCTCCCAATTTGGATTAGGGAGACAGACACCCTCTCTACTTTTAAGATTACGCTTAAAACTTTCCTTTTTGAAAAAGCTTATAGTTAGGGCTGGATCACGTGACCCTGAACCATCCCTTAGTTATGCTGCTATAGACTTAGACTGCTGGGGGGTTCCCATGATGCACTGTTTCTTTTTATTCACCTCTTTTTGCTCTGTATGCACCACTCTGCTTTTAATCATTGGTGATTGATCTCTGCTCTCTTCCACAGCATGTCTTTTTCCTGATTCTCTCCTCTCAGCCCCAACCAGTCCCAGCAGAAGACTGCCCCTCCCTGAGCCTGGTTCTGCTGGAGGTTTCTTCCTGTTTAAAGGGAGTTTTTCCTTCCCACTGTCGCCACGTTCTTGCTCATAGGGGGGGGCGTTTTGACCGTTGGGGTTTTTCTGTAATTATTGTATGGCTTTTGCCTTACAATATAAAGCGCCTTGGGGCAACTGTTTGATGTGATTTGGTGCTATATAAATAAAATTGATTTGATTTGATCTACAGAAACAAGCCACCGTCTCAACTTGATGAATTTCCCTCCCTGTCAGATAAACTGCACTATCACCATAGTTGATTTTCTGCACTAATTTCCCCACCAATCTAATGGATTCCACACCCACATTTATCATAAGCCTTGCAGGGTCTCTAATCACCTGCTCCATGGTCTGCTGTAAAATCCTAATATTACCTTCCCTGTAGAGCTCTATCTATGTTCACAGACAAGATAGTGGTACCTTCCCCAGTAGGGTGAAGGCCATCTGGCATCAGCAAGACATGCCGGCCCCAGAATGAAGGCCAGTTATCAATAAAACTAAAGCCTTGCTGTCTACAAAATTGTGCCAGCCACCTATTTAACGATGTGAGCCTGCTAAATGTCATTACCCCGGAGGGGAGGGGACCAGAGACTATTTATCGATGCCGACACATCTTTCTGGCAAAGTCACAAGTCCTCTCTATGTCCATTTTTGTGACCTTTGAGTGCTTCATCCTGACATCATTGGCGCCGACATGATTAACTATGGGACTGTCTGTCTACCCTTCTGCAGCATCATCACCCTAAGATGGGAGGCAATGTCGGAAGCTCTGGCCTCAAGAATACATTTAACATCAGTCGCCATCTGTAACCTGACTTTGCGGTGATAGAATCTCCTATCACTAAAGCCCGGTGTTTCGGCCTGGAGACAGGAGTGGAAGTTACATGTGGGCTCAAATAACTCACATCAGGCATATCCGAGGGATAAAACTAGTTCACATATCGCAGTGGTGAGTGTGATCGGCGTACCACAACTGGGCACCAAGTCCTATGTGACTTCCTCCACCTCACCACAGTCTGAAAGCTGCCCTTCACAGCCTGCGTTTCTAGGCTGATGCAAAGTGGCATGCGAGCCACTAAGTTAAGAAGCTGTAGGAGGAGTGTCACAACAACAAACAATCCATCAAAAGCAAGTTGCCAGATCTGTGAGCCAGTGTCTGTGAGCCCAATATCTTGGGCTCATAATGTCTGCAGTGAAAGAGAAGTCAAAGCAAATGTTCAAAACACATGTTTTTCCATTGTTATTTTCATTTTCTACATCATATCAGCATTTTCTGATTTGGGTTTGCAAGGAAGGATATATTGTACAGTAGCTGGGGTACCCGGCGCTGCCCAGGTTAACCTGTTTTAGACATAAGCCAATGCCACTCATTTTAATCAAAACAATTGCCCAACATTTTTTTTTAATGCTGATGTCTTATAAATATAATAGTTAATGGGCTAAAGTTTCTCCAGCAGAACTATGAGGTGGACTCCCCAAACTAATTGGAAATACTTGGTTAAAAGACAAACACATTTGAAGTCCTTCATGCAGACTTTCAATCAAATATATAACAAAATTACACACAAAAGGTAGGTAACAGTAAATGTAAATATCAATGAATCAAAACTGAGGTAGTGGTGTATTTCACTGTTTTTACACTGCAATTTTACAAACATAAAATTAATGTATTCAGACAGGAAGGCAAACTGGGTTGTACAGGACAGTCAGGTGCTTAACAGTTGAGAACAAAAGTAGCAGAAGAAAAGGATTAAATAAACAGAGATGGCCAACACATATACAGGGCTGGAAATTTGAATCTGCCTGGTCATACTCACAGCCGGCTATTTTGGGGGTAATTTCCAGTTCAACTATTAAAAAAAATGGTACCAGTTTGTTCCCCATGTCATGAGGATTCATATTATAGTTTGGCAGTTTTCCCGGACAGACAGAAAGACAGAAGTGGCAGCATGAAAAGCACATGGTACAACACTGTATGGTCTTACATAAATGGCTATTTTGGGGTAATTTTCAGTTCAACTTTTAAAGAATAGTACCAGTTTGTTCCCCATGTCATAATTCAGAATATATATATATATATATATATATATATATATATATATATATATATATTAGTTTTTTAGGGCTATATATTATAGTTTGGGAGTTTATTGCACATGGTACAACACTGTATGGTCTTACATAAATGGCTATTTTGGGGTAATTTTCAGTTCAACTTTTAATAAATGGTACCAGTTTGTTCCCCATGTCATGAGAATTCAGAATATATATACATTTTTTAGGGCTACATATTATAGTTTGGGAGTTCATCCCAGACAGACAGACAGTGTTGCCACAGTTACTTTGAAAAAGTAATCCAATTACTGATTACTCCTTGAAAAAGTAACTTAGTTACTTTACTGATTACTCAATTGGAAAAGTAACTAAGTTAGATTACTAATTACTTTCTTAGTTACTTTCCCCAGCTGCCAACAACAACCCTCTGCCATCTCAACATGACAATGATACCTCTTTTGCCAAAACTCACTTCATAGTCACCCTTTCTTGGCTTCAATGAAAATAAATACTTGTTTTATAAAAAGTAAAATAAAGACCTCTTTCTTGACCTCATATTTAATTGTTGACAGCACTGTAACAGTAAAACTTGCAATTTCTAACCTACATTGTTTATAAATGTAACTATTAAATTCATTCTAACATTTTTCTAACATTTAAATTCTCTCTAAACATTTTACTTGTCGAAATTATTATTATTTTAAGTAGTATTAGTAGTTGTAGTAAAAAAAAAAAAAAGGCTTCAAAACTGGACCTTTAATCTAGGGGTGTTGTGTGTGTGTGTGGGGGGGGGGGGCACATCCTTGCCCCACACCACCATTCCATCTGGATTCGCCCCTGCTTTGGCGTTTGAGCACAAAGAATGGATAACATTTATTTATGCAGAAAACATGACCGGATTTACAGGTAAGAAGGTTTTATTGCGTTTTCACATCATATGGTCCTCAGAAAGAGAGTTTACGTGCATTTGAGTGGAAAATAGTGTTAGTTGTTGACGCGTCGTGGAGGATCAGCTGTTTTAGCAGCAGATACAGAGCGGCTCAGAGAAAAAAAAGCATGAAAATGTCTTTGTAAAGCTCAGTGCAGGTGTGCTGTTGTCACTGCGCTTTATGAGGTGAGGACGAGTCGTAGCTGCTGCAGAAAACCGCGGATGAAAAGCTCACAGCTTGCTTAAAGTGTGTAGTTCAGTCGAACCCCGACCTCCTGCCCACGGACAAAGTTTAATGCTGCTATCGACCCACAATGCAAAAATAATAGTAACGCACAGTGACTTGGAGAAGTACCTTTAATCTGATTACTGATTTGGAAAGATTAACGCGTTAGATTACTCGTTATTAAAAAAAGTGGTCAGATTAGAGTAACGCGTAACTACTGCAGACAGACGTAGCCCTTTATGTATATAGATGTGAAATCAGCAAGGGCATCCGACATAAAACTTGTGCCAATTCAACATGCAGATCTCCTTGGATTTGCTGTGGCAACCCCAGTTGCAAACCAGGGAGCAACCGAAGGGACTTACTTTATTTCTGGCACTCATCTGAATATAGGCATCTAATCTGCACACTGCTCAGTCTGTGCAACATGTAAATCTCATTACCTTCTGTTACTCCATGTTTTATTAGTAACAGTTCCTCCAGCATTCTCTTTATGTACATGACTCTGAGTCTGCACATAGGGAGGGATCAGTGTCATAGAATCCATGGCTGTTGCAGTATGCACTGATGATGAAGATCCTGACGACGCTCCGCCACAGAAAAAACACCTCTGTTGGAAGCCTTAAGGACAAGTTGGAACATGTCCAGCTGTTAAACAATTTCTCATATACTCACTCCACTGAAAGCCATCAAAAGCCGCCTGGATTTTACAAATGGTTATCAACACGGAGGTGTTTTTCCTGTGCCGCCGCTCCGCACCGGCTGCGTCCCGACGCGCGGACCCGTCCGCACGTCTTTCATTAAAAAAATCTCCTTTAACAGTGGAATATCCGGATAAAATGCTGAAACCGACTTCTTCTGAAACTTCTCTGTTCTCTCACGACGTCCTGGATCAATAGAGCCTGAAATGTGGAGGTTTTCAGCTTGAAACAGGCTGATGACGCCGCCTGAGAGCGCAGCGCGACGTCTCGCACTGTGGGAAGTCCTTAAAGCGACAGTGTCACCTCAAAATCTCTCATCAGCCGTTAAAATTTTCACTGAAAACCATCTTAATTTTTCAAACCGTGTCCACTTCAATGTGTCTCACAGGTTTAGAAAAAATTTTGATGAAACAAAGCGCCAGTCTCTCAGCAACTTCTCAGACAAAGGAATTCCGACGAGGGGCTGGACGACTCCTCCCACAAGGAGTTCTCACAGGCGAATGACGTCACCGACAGGCGTGGAAAAACTCACGCATGCGCACGAGGGTTCATGCATGTCTGACGTAAAAACATATGAATGAAATCCATATAGTTTTTGAAAAAAATAAAAAGGACCTATACTTTATGGACAGCCCTCGTATATACAGTAGTGTTCAGAATAATAGTAGTGCTATGTGACTAAAAAGATTAATCCAGGTTTTGAGTATATTTCTTATTGTTACATGGGAAACAAGGTACCAGTAGATTCAGTAGATTCTCACAAATCCAACAAGACCAAGCATTCATGATATGCACACTCTTAAGGCTATGAAATTGGGCTATTAGTAACAAAAAGTAGAAAAGGGGATGTTCACAATAATAGTAGCACCTGCTACAAACTCATAACTATTATGTTCAAACTGCTTTCTTAGCAATCCTGTGAATCACTAAACTAGTATTTAGTTGTATAACCACAGTTTTTCATGATTTCTTCTCATCTGCGAGGCATTAATTTTGTTGGTTTGGAACCAAGTTTTTGCTCATTTACTAGTGTGCTTGGGGTCATTGTCTTGTTGAAACACCCATTTCAAGGGCATGTCCTCTTCAGCATAAGGCAACATGACCTCTTCAAGTATTTTGACATATCCAAACTGATCCATGATACCTGGTATGCAATATATAGGCCCAACACCATAGTAGGAGTTTGGAGGTCGTCTCACAAACTGTCTGCGGCCCTTGGACCCAAAAAGAACAATTTTACTCTCATCAGTCCACAAAATATTTCTCCATTTCTCTTTAGGCCAGTTGATGTGTTCTTTGGCAATTTGTAACCTCTTCTGCACATGTATTTTATTTAACAGAGGGACTTTGCGGGGGATTCTTGCAAATAAATTAGCTTCACACAGGCATTGTCTAACTGTCACAGCACTTACAGGTAACTCCAGACTGTCTTTGATCATCCTGGAGCTGATCAATGGGTGAGCCTTTGCCATTCTGGTTATTCTTCTATCCATTTTGATGGTTGTTTTCTGTTTTCTTCCACGCATCTCTGGATTTTTGGCCATTTCAAAGCATTGGAATTCATTGTAGATGAACAGCCTATAATTTTTTGCACCTGCGTATACGTTTTCCCCTCTCCAATCAACTTTTTAATCAAGCTACGCTGTTCTTCTGAACAATGTCTTGAACATTTCATTTTCCTCAGGCTTTCAAAGAGAAAAGCATGTTCAACAGAGGGTGCTGGCTTCATCCATAAATAGGGGACACCTGATTCACACCTGTTTGTTCCACAAAATTGACGAACTCACTGACTGAATGCCACACTACTATTATTGTGAACACCCCCTTTTCTACTTTTTTTTTTACTAATAGCCCAATTTCATAGCCTTAAGAGTGTGCATATCAATGAATGCTTGGTCTTGTGGATTTGTGAGAATCTACTGAATCTACTGGTACCTTGTTTACCATGGAACAATAAGAAATATACTCAAAACCTGGATTAATCTTTTTACTACTATTATTCTGAACACGTGTGTGTGTGTGTGTGTGTGTGTGTGTGTGTGTGTGTGTGTGTGTGTGTATGTATATATATATATATATATATATATATATATATATATATATATACACACACACACACACACTCAACAAAAATATAAATGCAACACTTTTGGTTTTGCTCCCATTTTGTATGAGATGAACTCAAAGATCTAAAACTTTTTCCACATACACAATATCACCATTTCCCTCAAATATTGTTCACAAACCAGTCTAAATCTGTGATAGTGAGCACTTCTCCTTTGCTGAGATAATCCATCCCACCTCACAGGTGTGCCATACCAAGATGCTGATTAGACACCATAATTAGTGCACAGGTGTGCCTTAGACTGTCCACAATAAAATAAATTTATCACACAGCACAATGCCACAGATGTCGCAAGATTTGAGGGAGCATGCAATTGGCATGCTGACAGCAGGAATGTCAACCAGAGCTGTTGCTCGTGTATTGAATGTTCATTTCTCTACCATAAGCCGTCTCCAAAGGGGTTTCAGAGAATTTGGCAGTACATCCAACCAGCCTCACAACCGCAGACCACGTGTAACCACACCAGCCCAGGACCTCCACATCCAGCATGTTCACCTCCAAGATCATCTGAGACCAGCCACTCTGACAGCTGCTGAAACAATCGGTTTGCATAACCAAAGAATTTCTGCACAAACTGTCAGAAACCGTCTCAGGGAAGCTCATCTGCATGCTCGTCATCCTCATTGGGGTCTCTATCTGACTCCAGTTCGTCATCATAACCGACTTGAGTGGGCAAATGCTCACATTCGCTGGTGTTTGGCACATTGGAGAGGTGTTCTCTTCACAGATGAATCCCAGTTCACACTGTTCAGGGCAGATGGCAGACAGCGTGTGTGGCATCGTGTGGGTGAGCGGTTTTCTGATGTCAATGTTGTGGATCGAGTGGTCTGTAGTGGTGGGGTTATGGTATGGGCAGGCATCTGTTATGGACGAAGAACACAGGTGCATTTTATTGATGGCATTTTGAATGCACAGAGATACCGTGACGAGATCCTGAGGTCCATTGTTGTGCCATACATCCAAGAACATCACCTCATGTTGCAGCAGGATAATGCACGGCCCCATGTTGCAAGGATCTGTACACAATTCTTGGAAGCTGAAAATGTCCCAGTTCTTGCATGGCCGGCATACTCAACGGACATGTCACCCATTGAGCATGTTTGGGATGCTCTGGACCGGCGTATACGACAGCGTGTACCAGTTCCTGCCAATATCCAGCAACTTCGCACAGCCATTGAAGAGGAGTGGACCAACAGTCCACAGGCCACAATTGACAAGCTGATCAACTCTATGCGAAGGAGATGTGTTGCACTGCATGAGGCAAATGGTGGTCACACCAGATACTGACTGGTATCCCCCCCCCAATAAAACAAAACTGCACCTTTCAGAGTGGCCTTTTATTGTGGGCAGTCTAAGGCACACCTGTGCACTAATCATGGTGTCTAAACAGCATCTTGATATGGCACACCTGTGAGGTGGGATGGATTATCTCAGCAAAGGAGAAGTGCTCACTATCACAGATTTAGACTGGTTTGTGAACAATATTTGAAGGAAATGGTGATATTGTGTATGTGGAAAAAGTTTTAGATCTTTGAGTTCATCTCATACAAAATGGGAGCAAAACCAAAAGTGTTGTGTTTATATTTTTGAGTGTATATATATATATATATATTAGGCATGTGAATGTTATCACTGACAACGATTTGATACACACCACCAGCAATATGATACATATAGCAATACATGATGATACATGACAATACTGACAATAAAATGCAATATGATTCACCCCTGTCACCGATTCAATACGATTTGATGGCGATTCATTTCCTCACAATGTGATACGATGCGATTTGGTGCGATATGATTAGGGATGGGCATTGGATTTTATCGATATTGATGCCATTATCAGTTCCGCTTATCGATCCGATTCTTTAGCGATTCCCTTATCGATACCTCATGTTAATTTTCTGTGTACTAAAAGTAGGCTTCACAGGTTTTCTATGTCAACAACATTTTATTGAGTCTTAAAGTAAATAAATATGAAATTGGTTACTGGATCATTGATCTCTGGACATAAATAAAAATCAAAATCTGTACATGGTCACTGGATCCTTGATGTACATGGTGGATCCTTGATCTCTGGACATAAATAGAAATAAGCAATATCTGTAGTTTTTGTCAAAAGCATTTCCTTTCAGATATTAATTGCACAAATGTAACTCCATAGACTCTGAGCTGAGCCCTTACAGCCAGCTGCTGCACGTCAGGATATAATTCATAAAAATGTAGGATGTCTGATTTTAGGGAAAAGAAAAACGTTTGTTGTAGGTTGTAGTTCTATTGTTTGTATTCTGTTTGGAAAGAGTGTGATTCAAAGTCGTTATTTAAAAATGGGGTTAATATCAGACTGAAAACGCAGGACAGGCTGGACACAAATGCACGACAAAGGTACACAGCTCTGTAGAGGAGAAATGTTTACTGAGTAAGCAGACTTGGGTCGGTACACAGATAGGCAGTCCAAACAAAACAACAGGATCCAGAACATCAGGCAAAATACGTGGTCGGAGGTCAAGCAGGTAGTCATAAACCAAAGAGACACAAAAAGCAAGGCAAGGAAACGAGAACAGAGCTGGTAAGAAGGCACAAGGTGCATCGAACTGGCAAAGGACAGATTCAAACCGAGCAGTTAATAAAGCACCCAAGCGATTAAGCGAAACACAGAACAGGTGTGTAGGGTGACACCCAGAACCAGGGCATGGCCAGACAAACGGAGACACCCACCACCAAGAACAGAGAGAAAAAGACAAGAGATAACAGGACAGAGTAAACCCAAGCAGAAAGAAGACAGACCAAGCCACAAAACCAACCCCACAACCCTGACAGTACCCCCTCCTCAAGGGCCGACCCCCAACGGCCCCGGAGCAGAAGGGTGAGAAGCATGAAAGGTGCAAACAAGACCGGGATCCAAAATAAAGCGGGAGGGAACCCAAGACCGCTCCTCGGGGCCATAACCCTCCCAGTCCACCAAATACTGCAGACCATGACCCCGCCGCCGGGAACCCACAAGGCGACGCACAGAGAAGACAGGAACCCCGCCCATGAACCGGGCGGTCGGCGGGGGAACGGCCGGTGGGCACAGCGGTCTGGACCAGACCGGCTTGAGCTGGCTGACGTGAAATGTGGGCTGGACCCTCATAGACCGGGGAAGTGACAGACGAACAGAGACAGGATTGATGACCTTAGCAATCGAAAAGGGGTCAATGAACCTGGGAGCCAACTTACAAGGAACACCCCGTATGGGCAGGTGATGCATGGACAATCAAACCCGTTGACCAGAAGAGTAAGGAGGCGCAACGGACCATTTGCGGTCCGCCGCTGCTTTATAGCTGACGGAGGACCGCAACAGGGCCCTCCGGGCCCGGCTCCAGGTTCGCTGGCACTGCATCACCAGACTGAGTGCAGAAGGAACAGGAGAACGGAGATCCGTGGAAGGAAAAAGAGAAGGTTGATGACCATAGACAACATGAAATGGAGAGAAGCTGGAGGAGGCCGACGGCAAACAGTTGTTAGCGAGTTCAATCCAGGGCAGCTGGGTGGACCAGGAGGCAGGAAATTGAGACGACAAGATCCGCAGGCCCTTTTCCAATTCCTGATTAAGGCGTTCTGCCTGACCATTGGCCTGGGGGTGGCAACCAGAAGTGAGACTTGAAGTGACCCCGAGGAGCCAACAGAATTCCCTCCAGAAATGAGATACAAACTGAGGGCCCCGGTCTGAGACTATATCATGAGGCAACCCATGCAATTTGAACACATACTGTAACAAGGCCTCAGTCGTTTCCTTGGCAGATGGAAGTTTGGGCAGTGGCACGAAGTGAACCATTTTAGACAACTGATCAACAACCGTCATGATTATGGTATGGCCCTTAGAGGGAGGTAACCCAGTTACAAAGTCCACAGAAATATGAGTCCAAGGCTTAACCGGAATTGACAAAGGTAACAGAGCGCCTGCAGGTGGACGTGTTGAGGTCTTGTGCATGGCACAAACAGAACAGGCATTTACATACTCCTTGATGTCAGCTAACATCTTAGGCCACCAGAACCGCTGTGACAGCAAATACTTTGTTCTTATAGCACTAGGATGACACGAAAAACAGCTATCATGCCCCCACTGAATGACCTCTCCCCGTAGCGTGGCCGGAACGAATAACTTGCCGGTAGGACACTCCGGGGGGACAGGAGTATTACCAAGGGCAGACCTAACCTTAGCTTCAATGCTCCAAGTCAGTGCTGACACAAAACATTTGCCTGGCAGAATCTGCTCGGGAGTTGCAATAGAGGTGACGGAATCATCCAGCCGAGAGAGTGCGTCAGGTTTGCTGTTTTTAGATCCAGGACGGTACGATAAAACAAAATTGAAACGGCTGAAAAAGATGGCCCACCTAGCCTGGCGTGCATTTAGACGTTTTGCGGAGCAGAGATATGCAAGATTCTTATGATCTGTCCAGACTAAAAGAGGCAACTGTGCCCCCTCCAACCAGTGGCGCCACTCCTCCAAGGCCACTTTACCGCCAGCAGTTCGCAATCGCCGATGCTGTAATGCGCTCAGCGGCAGTGAGTTTCTTTGATAAGAAGGCGCATGGTGTAGCTTATTATCTCAGGGCCCGGCTTGAGAGAGAACTGCTCCGATGCTGGCATCTGACGCATCGACTTCAACACGAATTGCCCGGGCGGGGTCAAGGAGGAGTAACACGGGGCCGTTTGTGAAATGATTCTTAAGTGTCCGGAAAGCCTCGTCGCACTCCGGAGTCCATACAAACGGACGAAGCGAGGAGGTGACATGTAGCGGTGCTGCGACTGTACTGAAATTACGAATAAACTTACGATAAAAGTTAGTAAAGCCCAAAAACCGTTGAACAGCCATTCGATCTGTTGGGACCGCCCAATCACGAACTGCGGCAACCTTCGTTGGGTCCATCTGTATGCGCCCTTCTGAAATCACAAACCGAGGAATGCCACAGTGGTGCAATGGAATTCACATTTTTCTGCCTTGACGTAGAGGTTATTCTGTAACAAGGTCGTCAGGACGGACCCTTACCTGTCGGACATGCATTTCTAGATCTGGGGAAAAAATTAATATATCATCAAGATAAACAAAGAGACACCTATTGAGGAATTCATGCAGTACATCATTCACCAAAGTTTGAAATACTGCAGGAGCATTAGTGAGACCAAAGGGCATGACAAGATACTCATAGTGACCCGTGGGAGTGTTAAACGCAGTTTTCCATCATTCCCAGCACGTATGCGAACCAAATGATATGCATCCGCAAGTCCAACTTAGTGAAAATTTTGGCTTCCTCCAGAAGCTCAAAGGCTGTTGAGATCAGTGGTAAGGGGTATCGATCTTGACAGTGACGTCATTAAGGCTCGATAGTCAATACACGGACGGAGTGTTTTGTCCTTTTTTCTACAAAGAAGAATCCAGCCCCAGTGGGCGAAAACGATGGATGTATTAAGCCTGCAGCTAGTGATTCTTGGATATGTGTTCATGGCCTCACGTATGGGAGCCGAGAGTGAAAATAACTTTCCCCGGGGGGGGTACAGCCCCTGGGAGAAGATCTATCACACAATCATACGTACAATGAGGAGGTAGTGATTTAGCTTTTGACTTGCTGAATACCTCAGCGAGATCATGGTAACATGTAGGTACTCCCTCCAAATCAGAGTTATGTACAACAGAGGTTTTAACAGGTTTGGATAAACAGACATTAGTACAAGCTGGTCCCCAGGACTCTATCCTCCCGAGTGACCAGTCCAGGCGGGGTTTGTGGCGCTGCAGCCAGGGATGCCCCAGGATAACCGGTTGAGTCATTTTGTCGAAGATATGGAAACTAATGCTTTCGGAATGGTTATTTGGTATGGTCATATGAACCGACTGTGTTCGGAAAATTATTTGGCCTAGCGAGCTGCCATCCACAGCATGGATCGTCAAAGGCCATGAGAGCCTGTACCACTTAAGACCGAGGGACCTGGCAAGAGAAGATTGTATGAGGTTAGAATCAGCACCAGAATCGATAAATACAGGGCAGATTAAGGAGGACGAATCAGACTTAAACTCAGCATTTAACGTGTTCTGAGTTGAGGGGAGAATTGAAGTCTGACTCACTCGCACTACTGATCTTAGCTGCACAGGGGCACCCCTGACTGGGCATTGAACGAGTACATGACCGAGTTGACCACAGTAATAGCACAGTCCCTCCATGCGGCAGCGCTCCTTCCTCTTCGCTGGTGAGTCGTGCCCTCCCCACCTGCATGGGTTCCTCGGTGGAAGTGGAAGGGAGGGCACTCGAGAGACGGAAGTGGACGGCCGGTCTGTCGTGGTCCCGAGATGATGGCGGTCCCGGCGATGGTGTTCCGACAGACGGCAATCGGTGCGGATGGCCAAGGCAATTAGGTCGTCCAAGTTCTCTGGCAGATCTGTCGCGATGAGCTGGCTCCTGATGTTATCATTTAACCCCTGGAAAAAACACGTCTTGGAGAGCGGCGGGGTTCTACTCGCTCCGTGCGGCCAGAATGCGGAAGTCGATCGCATAGTCAGCCGCACGGCGATGGCCTTGCTTTAACTTCAACAGTTCCCGTGCTGCCTCACGTCCAGGAGAGGAGCGCTGAAAAACCTGCTGCAGGGATTTGATAAAGGCTGCCAAGGAGGAACAGGATGGTGAGTCCCGGCTCCATTCAGCCATAGCCCACGCTGCCGCCCGACCAGTGAGGTGATTGATGACGAATGCTATCTTCGACTGATCGGTCGGAAACATTGGTGCCATCAACTCAAAGTGTAACTCGCATTGTGTGATAAAGGGTTTTACATCCCCTGACTCACCCAAAAAACGTTATGGTCATGACAGTTGATTGCAGACCTCTGTTACAGAAATGGGAGCCGGTGGAACAGCTGTCGCTGCAGGAGCTGTTCGGGTTGTTTTACAGCAATTAGCAGTTGCTCCATCTGAGCACTTACTGAGTCCATGAATGTATCTTGTCTCTTTGCTAATGCAGTGAGACTGGAATTCAAAGCAGCTAGTTGATCCTCCTGAACATCAGGCAAAATACGTGGTCGGAGGTCAAGCAGGTAGTCATAAACCAAAGAGACACAAAAAGCAAGGCAAGGAAATGAGAACAGAGCTGGTATGAAGGCACAAGGCACATTGAACTGGCAAAGGACAGATTACAACTATGACTACTTTCAAATGATCTCTTAATTTCCTAAATTTATTGTTTTTGTGTTTGAAAGTATTTACACAATAGCTCAGAGGTGATCTTTTTCTATTTTGTGTATCTTCAACCTTAAATAACATTTTGTTATTGTTGTTGCAGCAGCTGAAGGGCTGCGAGATGACATCTCACAAGATGAGGATGCTGCTGAAGTGACAGTTGATGATCTGCTACTGCACTCATGTGATGACAACTCACATGACCCTGACCTGCACTCTGCCTGCAGGCAGATGTACCGGGACCTCCAGCAGGACTATAATGCCTTAAGTGAGGAGGTTAGGGAGCTCAAGGAAACCATAAAGAACATGAAGTTTGATGAGATGAGTCTGATAGAAAAAGACAAAAGTGCATGGACTGACAGGACAGGACAGGATACACCAAGCTGAATTGTGGTCTTCGACACAGGTCCCACCTGAAGGTCAACTCTTCTGTAAGTGTGTATCAGCAAGTCATCTTGACTTTGATTAGACTTCGTATGAACTTGCCTTTGTACTTACTTGCTAAATTGTTTAATGTGTCCATTGCCACAGTGTCAATCAGTAATATTGTGGATGTCATCTGTTCTGCTCTCACCCTAGTCTTAGTATTTTGGCCACAGAAGGAGAAACTTAGATTACATTTACCAATGTCTTTTCAGTCAATTTTCAAGGATTGTGTCTGCATAATAGATTGTTTTGAAATTTTATAGAGAAACCCAGCGATCTCAGGGCAATGGCACAGACCTTTTCACAGTATAAACACTACAACACCATAAAATATATATTATTGGTATTACTCCCCAAGGTGTTTATTTTATTTCAAAAGGCTGGGGTGGGAAACCAAGTGATAAACACATAATGGAAAACAGTGGGTTTTTAAATAATTTGTGACCAGGAGATGTTCTTGCTGATGGGATTTCTTGAAGGCAACTCTCTTAATCTTTTTAATGCCAAACTAAAAATACCAGCTTTTACCAAGAGTAAAAAAATAAATAAAAATAAATATATCCAGTGGACATAGAAACAACAAGAGGTTTGACAGATGTGAGGATTCATGTGGAATGAATGATTTGACACATCAGAGAGAAGTATACTACACTGAACAAAATATAAATGCAACACTTTTGTTTTTGCTCCCATTTTTATGAGCTGAACTCAAAGATCTAAAACATTTTCTGTATACACAAAAGACCCATTTCTCTCAAATATTATTCACAAATTTGTCTAAATCTGAGTTAGTGCGTACTTCTCCTTTGCTGTGTTAATCCATACCATCTCACAGGCGTGGCATATGAAGATGCTGATCAAACAGCATGATTACTGCACAGGTGTGCCTGGCCACTCTAAAATGTGCAGTTTATCACACAGCTGTTGATAACTGCCAACTGTTGCAGCAGTCACAATCAGCATCGATTTGCCACACCTGGCAGTCATCTGACTGCCAGAATCAAAATTCTACAGGTGGCAGGACTGAGACCAGAACCTCAGGTCTGAGGTGTAGACTGTGGACAGAAAGGGACACAGGACCATCCCCTGTGGTGCCCTCGTGCTGCACCTGATGGTGTCGGTTGTAATGTCCATCTGATACTATGTAATCATACATGTTACATATTAGCTCAAATCAAAATAAAAACAAGTAATAGATAAGTGAAGGGACGCATGTTAGTGCTTCAGCACATCATTTGAGCTTTAGCTCTTTTGTACTTTTTCACAATTTTGGCAGAGTCTACACATTTCCAAGTCTTAGTTTTTTCACCTTGAGACAATCTTAGCGAAAGGTGCGGTGCAAAGATTAGCAAAGTGTCCTTGTATGTGGATGGCTCTTCACAGTAGCAGCTGGTGCCATCTACCTGACTAGGTGCACCTGATGTACTGGACTGAGACCCCCTGGGTACTGTGTAGGTTTAACAAACCAGTTCTGGTACATTTATGAAGGAAAGAGCAGACCATGTTGTAGGATTGCTTAAAGAATGGCAGTATTCTCTGGGTGTATTTTATTTAATTTATTTATTTTCATATCACAACAAAGTTGCCACAAGGCGCTTCACACAAGTAAGGTCTAACCTTACCAACTCCCAGAGCAAGCACACAGGTGACAGTAGTAAGGAAAAACTCCATCTGATGATCTGAGGAAGAAACCTCAAGCAGACCAGATTCAAAAAGTTGACCCTCTGCTTGGGATGTAGACAGTTTCATTTGGGATCCACACAACAAAGTCACTGTATTCAGCCTCTGCTACATGCATCCACACCTGCACCTGATAGTTGTATGCTTCATTAGTATCAAGTACTGTGCTGTCTTTGTCTGTGGTCCCCAAAAAGAAGGACATGTCATGTACCTTCTTCTGGCACAGTCAGAGAGGGCACTTCATTTCCAACACGCCATTTCCATGGTAGTTGCAATTCAAACATCCATCAGGAGTTGCTCTGATACACGGGTAATGGGGATGAATCATCTGTGCTGACTGTGTTACCCTCAGATTCTGGTGCTGGGGCCTTTAAAATACCTCTTCCTGGCATCATCTTCATCCTTGTGGTCACAGTCATGACTGCAAACATAAATTTGTTCATTGAATGAAATACATACGAAAAGTAAAGAGACTTTCGATAAAGACATTGGGTGTAATGGATGCACCAACAATAACTGATCAGGATGTGATGGCAGTGAAACAGCATGTCATGGATAAACTAGGTGCCATGCAAGGGTTAGCAGTACATGTTAGATGTTAGTCCTAAGTATCTGAAGCATAATTCTATTGTAGTAGTACTAAAACGCAGACAACATTAGGGCCCCATCACACATAACACGAATGAGGTTGTAGCGAGAAGCCTGCATCCACCATTCAACAACCTCCTAAGTTTGCATTAAGCAAAAGTCATAAAATTTCTTGAAAGACAGCTCAAGATCTGGGAAATATCAGTTGCCAAAAGGAGGCTATCCTGACCATAGCACAGGATGGCCAACTGTCATTAACCCCCACCACTAACAGGATTTGAGGTACTCTAAAGTGGATTCTTCACGGAGCTGTTAATCTCATCAGCACCGACACCAGATGTGCCAACTCCTTTCTCATCTAAAAAACACAGACCCCAGAAAGACCTACTTTTCCCAAGTCTATAAACTGTCTTTACAACAAGATTCAAGTAAAATCATACCACAGACGAACTGCCATCAACTTGGAAATCACACTGCAGTTTGTCTGGTTCAAATCGATGCAGAATTGACAAATATAATATTTTACAAATGAAATCCACAACCCAGTCTGTGAACCAGAGTGACCCCTGTTGGACAAATTGGGGAAGGGCAGGTACTAACTTGTACAGTATTATAAAGTTTAACCACCTTTAAAAAAGTGTACTTTGCTGTTGTAACCAGAATGAAAAAAAAAAAAAAGAGAAAAGGAACCAAATGTGATTCTTTAACCTCACACATGAATTGATAGGTCTGGTATTTTGTGCTCTGATCATAGATTGTAGGAAAGTTTATCCAATGTGCTTTTTCATATATAATCGTGTGTGTGATAGTTCTAAGGACATTGTTTACTAGAGTTTTGCAATACAGGACTTGCTTGGTTTGTAAGTGGGAATTTTAAGAATAACAGACTGATTTATTATAAAACTAGACAAAGGAACGAAGAAGAAAACTACAGAACCCAGAATTCTTGGGGGTGGATCTTTTAACCCTGTAAAAGCCTGCGGCCCTGGGGAATCTCTCTTCTTTCTCTCTTGCTCCTCTTTCTCTTATGCACCCTTACTCTTACATTCTCTCTTCTTGAGTCTTGAGACGCAGCCTAGCCATCCAATTTTTTTATGACCCTTTGTCTGCAACCACGTGCTGTGTAAACTTATGCCTTGTTTGTGCATGCCAACAAGAAATTACTTTTTCCTTTTTTCTACAGATAACTTTTTCTTAACTTTTGTAAAGTTAAACGGCGCAGGTGTATTAACTTCCTTTTTTGATTTTTCAAATTAAAACCTCTTTCTTCTTAAACTCCAAATTCATCTCGCCAACATTTTTTCTTACAAAGTCAACTAGTTTTGTATCGAGTTTTGTGATTGATCCGGCTTCCAAAGATGGCGATGAAAGACAAATTTTTGTTTTGGCAAATACAACCCCTGGCAAAATTATGGAATCACCGGCCTCGGAGGATGTTCATTCAGTTGTTTAATTTTTTAGAAAAAAAGCAGATCACAGACATGACACAAAACTAAAGTCATTCAAATGGCAACTTTCTGGCTTTAAGAACACTATAAGAAATCAGGAAGAAAAAATTGTGCAGTCAGTAATGGTTACTTTTTTAGACCAAACAGAGGGGAAAAAAATATGGAATCACTCATTCTGAGGAAAAAAATTATGGAATCATGAAAAACAAAAGAATGCTCCAACACATCACTAGTATTTTGTTGCACCACCTCTGGCTTTTATAACAGCTTGCAGTCTCTGAGGCATGGACTTAATGAGTGACAAACAGTACTCTTCATCAATCTGGCTCCAACTTTCTCTGATTGCTGTTGCCAGATCAGCTTTGCAGGTTGGAGCCTTGTCATGGACCATTTCTTCAACTTCACCAAAGATTTTCAATTGGATTAAGATCCGAACTATTTGCAGGCCATGACATTGACCCTATGTGTCTTTTTTACAAGGAATGTTTTCACAGTTTTTGCTCTATGGCAAGATGCATTATCATCTTGAAAAATGATTTCATCATCCCCAAACATCCTTTCAATTGATGGGATAAGAAAAGTGTCCAAAATATCAACGTAAACTTGTGCATTTATTGATGATGTAATGACACCATCTCCCCAGTGCCTTTACCTGACATGCAGCCCCACATCATCAATGACTGTGAAAATTTACATGTTCTCTTCAGGCAGTCCATCTTTATAAATCTCATTGGAACAGCACCAAACAAAAGTTCCAGCATCATCACCTTGCCCAGTGCAGATTGAGATTCATCACTGAATATGACTTTCCATCCAGTCATCCACAGTCCACGATTGCTTTTCCTTAGCCCATTGTAACCTTGTTTTTTTCTGTTTAGGTGTTAATGATGGCTTTCGTTTAGCTTTTCTGTATGTAATCCCATTTCCTTTAGGCAGTTTCTTACAGTTCGGTCACAGACGTTGACTCCAGTTTCCTTCCATTCGTTCCTCATTGTTTTGTTGTGCATTTTCAATTTTGAGACATATTGCTTTAAGTTTTCTGTCTTGATGCTTTGATGTCTTCCTTGGTCTACCAGTATGTTTGCCTTAACAACCTTCCCATGTTGTTTGTATCTGGTCCAGAGTTTAGACACAGCTGACTGTGAACAACCAACATCTTTTGCAACATTGCGTGATGATTTACCCTCTTTAAAGAGATTTTGATAATCCTCTCCTTTGTTTCAATTGACATCTCCCGTGTTGCAGCCATGATTCATGTCAGTCCACTTGGTGCAACAGCTCTCCAAGGTGTGATCACTCCTTTTTAGATGCAGACTAAACGAGCAGATCTGATTTGATGCAGGTGTTAGTTTTGGGGATGAAAATTTACAGGGCGATTCCATAATTTATTCCTCAGAATTGAGTGATTCCATATTTTTTTCCCTCTGCTTGGTCTAAAAAAGTAACAGTTACTGACTGCCACAATTTTTTTTCTTGATTTCTTATAGTGTTTCTTAAAGCCAGAAAGTTGCCATTTGAAATGACTTTAGTTTTGTGTCATGTCTGTGATCTGCTTTTTTTTCTACAAAATTAAACAAATGAATGAACATCCTCTGAGGCCAGTGAGTCCATAATTTTTGCCATGGGTTGTAGAAAAATAAAGAAACTCAAGTCTTTATTATGACGATCCCAGACTACAAGTGCTGCAGAGATAAAAACATTCAGGTCAGCTGAGACATCAACAGCGATTGAACCACCGCCGCAAGTCACAGCCTAACAACGGAAAGTGTCCCGGGTAACCAACGAAATCGGGCGGGGGTGACTGGCAGAATCTCTTTGTCAAGGTCCCTGAAGCAGCTGTGTGATGGACAGATCATCGACTGAAAAAGAGATGATTCCCAGCCTCTGACCTACAGAGACCAATCTGCACAGCATCCAAGTACGACCGAGCTACACTGTCAGATAAAACAGAGTGGCTTTAATTTAATTCTATTCAACAGAGTGGCTTTTATTTAATTCTATTCACCTTCACTAAACATCTCACGTTAATAAATACCAAAGTAAATTCCCTGATGATTAGGACGAAATTCATTCTTAAATTCCCACAAATAATCCAAATTATCTGAATGTCATATAATAATTGCTCAGTGAAATTCATCATTATCAAATTGCCTTACTGTGATATGCACTGTTAATTAACTCCTGACTGAGTTAAATAAATGTTTGTGTGAAGTTGTCTGTGATTTTGTATGGCTTTACAGAAGGGGGTCAGACTTGACATGTAGAACTTTCGACTGAAGATTAGAGACTGATTTTAATATTTCCTATTGACTGACCCTGAAATCATAGATATTAGAACCTTGTTATAATATCATCCAGTCATAGGTGGTGCCCCCTGTATTCAAGGTAAAATTATCCACAAGTGATAATTTCAAATATCCTAAAAAATATATTATATTCTTCCTGATGCTACAAGGCGGAATGGCACATGGAGGATTCGATTAGCACTATGAAAAATCAGAGCCGCACCTCAAACTCCTTGTACAGCAGTTGCCACATCCATTCAGGTACAGCACATGCACTCTACATTCACGTGCTGCTCGCACCGGAAACCCATTCAAACAGCGGGCCAGATGAGGTCACACTGCCATCTGATCATGCTCACGACATTTGCACGGCATGTCACGCGCAGGTTGGACATATCATGCCACGGCCGAGGGGCTGCACGAAATCATCAGCCATGTCGAACCCTGGCCGAATGGCACGATCGAGGCAACCTTCACACCAGCAGCCGAATGACAGCAAATGGTGTGTGACTGCCCATTTGACCCACTCTTGGCCAGAGTCCAGGTGCCACCCACAAACATCCAACACCTCTCACAGGCACTTGAAAAATGTGGGGCCTTTAGTGCAGCCAGCACGAAAGTAGAAAGCAGGCAGACCACTTTCAAGATGGCTGCGCAAATGGCCCCACATTCGCTAAGTGCCCTGCGAGTGTGCCGTTACCGACCAACACAAATGGCATGTGAGTGTTGTAGTGCCGTGGCCTCAATGCACCTAATTAAATAAAGTATGAGGTCTGCCCAAAAAGTAATGGACCTTTTTATTTTTTTTCAAAAACTATATGGATTTGAATGACGTGTGATTGCATCAGCCAAGCTTGAACCTTCGTGCGCATGCATGAGTTTTTTTCATGCCTGTCAGTTGTGTCATTCGCCTGTGGGCAGGCTTTGAGTGAGCACTGGTCCACCCCACTCATCGGATTTTCATTGTCAGGGAAATGCCTGAATGATTTGGAGCTTTACTGCATCAAATTTTTCCAGAAACTGTGAGAGACAGCCAGGTGGACACCATTCGCTAAATTCAGATGGCTTTCAGGGACGATTTTATGGGGATCACACAGATTGAGGAGTGTTACAGCCGGTTTAAAGACCGCCCACAACGGCTGAGAGTGCGCCGCGTTCCAAGCGGCGATTGACAGGCTCAAACGACCAGATCATTTCCAAACTGAACGTTGTGTTGATCCGGGACGTCAACTGACTACCACAGAAATGGCAGAAGACGTGGACATCAAAACTTTTTTGGCACATTCCACAGTTACAGGAGTTTTTGTCATGGAAAGAGGAGCGGAGGAATGTGCCACCGTGCCGCAAATGGCACGGCACAAAACCACCTCCGTGTTGGTCTCACAGGACGGCTTTCAGATGGCGTTCAGACGGCTTTCGGTGGCTTTTCAGTCGTGTGACTATCCGAGAAATTGTGGATTAGCTGGACATGCCAGAACATGTCCTGTGAGGCTTCATCACGGCGTTGCTTTGCGCCATGCGGCTCCGTCCCGACGCTCGAATTCCTGTGTTTTTGTCCCGCGCCATTCGCGGCACGATGGCACATTCCTCCGCTCCTCTTTCCATGACAAAAACTCCTGTAACAGTGGAATGTGCCAAAAAAGTCTTGATGTTCACGTCTTTTGCCATTTCTGTGGTAGTCAGACGACGTCCCGGATCAACACAGCTTTCAGTTTGGAAATGATCTGGTCATTTGAGCCTATCGATCGCCGCTCGGAACGCAGCGCGCTCTCAGCCACTGTGGGCGGTCTTTAAACCGGCTGTAACACTCCTCAATCTGTGTGATCCCCATAAAATCGTCCCTGAAAGCCATCTGAATTTAGCGAATGGTGTCCACCTGGCTGTCTCTCACAGTTTCTGGAAAAATTTGATGCAGCAAAGCTCCAAATCATTCAGACATTTCCCTGACAATGAAAATCCGACGAGGGAGGTGGACTAGTGCTCACTCAAAGCCTGCCCACAGGCGAATGACGCAACCGACAGGCGTGAAAAAACTCACACATGCGCACGAAGGTTCAAGCTTGGCTGATGCAATCACACGTGATTCAAATCCATATAGTTTTTGAAAAAAAATACAAAGGTCCGTTACTTTTTGGACATACCTCGTACATTGTTTCAACAACAAAAACAACTGGGAGACAGACTGTGCTTTCCACTCTCAGTGGAAAAATTCCTAAGTCATCTGGAGATCTTCAAATAAGTTTTGGAGACTCCCCCCGAATGTCCAACACTGCTTTCCAGAGGAAAACAAAACTATAATTCAAAGTGTTTCAAAGGGGAGCCCTCGGCTTTTATCAGTGAATTTTCAGTCATTATAAATTACATGACATTATAATTGCTTCACATCAGAATCTGAACTTCTCCAGGCCAGGAAAACCCAAAGATTATGATCAAACTAAGGCAGGAACCTCTCAAGCCTGCAAAACCTTCCCCCCATGATAACATGTGGTCATAAACTTTGTCTTGACGATCAGCTTTTATCTTGAGTTTAAAGCAAAGAAAAGACTTTTGGTTTGAAATAAAATTTGAGATCAGTATTTCTTTCATTGATATCTAAAGACTTATAATATTGGTTGTATTGATTATCCAAACAAAATGCTTTGCATGTAATCATTCCAGTTTATTGACGTGGTCATTTTAAATGATGTGTGTGTATGTGAGACCTTTCTGCAGTATGTAAAATGCTGATGTTGAAGTACTCTGTTTATCCAAAGGATGTGTTTAACTGACTAGTAAGAATGATGTTTCCATTTGAGTGTCTTAGAGCAAATAGTATTTCAAATTAATGGATGTGTTTAAATAGTTGAATCATTTGAGTCTGCCCTCTTTCTAAGGACACGAAGTTTCTGTGAAATTACACGGGGATCACTCGGGGACTCCTCTGAGTTAACCCCTCCGACCCAGGTGAGCTCATGCTGCCCAGAGCAGAAATATCGACAACGAACGCACTTTCTGGGAGTTGAACTACTTATTCACTATAAATTGCTGCATGCCTCTGGTTCCTGTTGCGCATCCTGAATATCTGTAAAGCAAAGCGTCTCAAATGAATAAATAAATAAACAAAATTAAAAATGCTACAGTGTGCTGTTCCCCCCAACCCAAGCACTACAAATACTGTGCAAGTCTGCCACACCCCCGATCAACACAAATGGCATGCGAGTGTGTGGTGTTCCCCCCCCCCACACCACAGATGGCATGTGAGTGCCCCCCCCCCCCCCCCCACACACACACACACACACCTCGAGCCTATAGAGGTTGCAAAGGCTTGAACGGTGGCTGCAGTGCAGTGTGATCACTGTCAGCACAGGGCACGCAGCTGGATGGCTCCGATGTCCATGACAGAATTTGACACCTGTGGAACACCATTGCATACCCGGCATGTCTCGCTGGAGGTAGATTCACCGGCCAACAGCAATCCCACACCACCACAACAGAGATAAAAATATAAACCTAGCTTGGCTGCATGTCACACCACATCTGACCAGACAGGCATGTCACATGACACGCAATTGCAACGTCCATACGGTCTGTCCGTTATGTGACAACCTGAGTGACAGCCTCACAGAAAGATCTGTGTGGGCAGTTCAATTGCCCCACAGCCTGGAGCCTTGAGCCCATTTATGTGAGTGCATTGCTGATGTGATATCCATATTGACATGATCACATGCAAGCACACCCACTGCTGTTATGCGTTTGTCGGGGGACTGTGGTTGACCTGTAATCATGGATTGGATGTCATCTGAAATCAAGCAGGGAGGGAGCTCATCATGGCCTATGGCCAGTGAATGCGTTCCTTGGCTCTTTGCACCACTCCAGATGAATGCCTTGTCAGCACAACACAATGCTGGGGAACACATATTGTCACATGTGCTCCAACCACCTATGTGCAGGGCATGGTGGTGTATGAGTGTGTGCAAACCATGATGACCTGGGAAAAATAAAAACAAAATATTATCCTCGGTGCACGGCGATGAGCATGCAGTCAAATCTGCACCTGACCGCTGAGTCATCACTAAGCACATATCGTGCAATGCCATCACATCATGTATCAGCGGGCTCTCCTCACATTGTAATAAATAAAAAACCATATCACCTTTGCAATGCGGTCACCAGCGTCTCAGTGTGCACTGGCCACCATCAGCCAGGCTACCATATGTGAAAATATCCATATGATCATGTGAACGGTAGGCTGTTAATCCAAATGTCATGTCCACCACGTGAGTAATAGTCCACATGACACGGTGTCCTTCAGCTCATCTCGATGTTCACCTCATCTTGACGGGACAGACAAAGCAAAATCCATTTGTTTCATCATTTCCAACACAGACCGACAAGTCATCAGGCATCAATTACACATCATAAGAATAATAATAACTTTATTTGTCACAAAGGAGATCGTTTTGCCAGGGTGCTGAAATAGTAACAGCAAATTGCATTTTTTTTTTTTAACAGTGTGAACAGAATCATTACCAGTAACATGATTGTCTTACATTTAAACAGTACATTAATTGTTCTGATAATGTTCTGTGCTCTTTCATTATATTGTCCTTAAACATTTTCGTTGATATATGTACATTTGTCCAAAATGTAATTGCTGCTGCTGCTGTGTGAGCATGATGTGGTATAACACTTCTCACGTGCTCACACTGTGTTCATGCGCATGCACAAAACCGTTGCTGTGGGATCGTTCATGCCTGACCGACCATCTGTCCTTTCCAATAGCGGCTGTAATTTGTCATGGCTCACTATTTAGATTTTTTTCTGCCCTTTTTTGGCCGGTTTCTGCTTCTTTCACCCAACTTTGTGTTTCATCCTCAGTGACAGAGTACTGAAACCATTCAATAATTTTAATTAACTTTTGGTCATAATGCACCTTAATATGGACTATAAAAAGGAAATCTTACAATGTTATCAATATTATAATTCATGTATTTACAAAACATTGACACAATGATAATCTATCACAGACCTGTTGGTTTGTCATCATGAGATTGTTGAAGTCTTGCACACTGTGATCGTGAAGATGCTGCAGATCCCACAGGAGTGCCTTAGGAGAATATTGATTTGAATGTGACTCCGGCACATTCATGGTAATAGTTTTTGGAATATATCTCTCTGCATGAATCGGCACAGTTGACACCACTGCACTTCTCTTAGGGCCCCTTCACCCATAACACAATCGAGGCAGAACGGCGCATGAAAGAGGAGACAAATGCCATTCGTGAAAAATCTGAGTCGCCTCAAATGCCTTGTACACTTGTCGCTACAACCATCTGTACACACCAGGGGCTGACAGTGAGTGCCATACGAATGCCTATTCGACCCCTCTGTCAGCAGGTGTCGGCCAAATTACAGGTGCCAACCACGAACATCCAACACTGCTCGCTGGACACTTAGAAATGTCGTGGTTATTCTGTATGAGAGTAGAGAGCAGGTGACCACATTCAAACTGTTTGTGAAAATTGAGTGCGCCGTCACCAAGCAACACACATTGTGTGGCTGTGCCGACCCCCCCCCCCATACACACACACACACACACACACACACACACACACACATTTGGCGTGCCAGTGTGTCGGCTGAAGGTTCCAGAGTCCTGTCGCTGTCCACCACAGTGCACTGCTGAAACAGCTGACCGCTGTGTCCTGCAACTCAACTGGTGAACACGCAATGCACATGTGGGCAGGCGCTCATGCCCTCATCACATGAGGACTGGCCAGCGTCTGAGCGCGCGCCATGGTGTGAAGTAGACTGGCCAGGCTGATGTCACTTCCACCATGTAAATTGTACTTTACATGACAGACAGAATGAGTGGTGAATAAATAAAACAAATAAGGGTGAAGGCATGAACTCATTCATGGGTGATCGCTTTGCTCATGCACTTTGCTGTGGACATACAGCACCTGTCAGCTGACCACCAACTGACTGACAGCTGGACCTGACCATCCACAAAAGGTCTTACATTAAAATTACAGGCATCACACAGATGCAGGACAATAAAATAATGCATACATATAATACAAATCACAGGATAAAGGAACAGTGATTGAGCCTTTTCTTCTGTGAGCTGACATCTGCATAAAAGAGGGGCATGTCCCTGCAACTGGCAGCTGTGCTCTGAAGTCACAGCTGGGGAACACCTGTCATGGCTTGCAGAATATGAAGTTGCATAACTTCACCGTGAAGCGTGGACGTCAGCATGCTGTCCTCACGTGGAAATAAATTATATAATATATAATTATAATTATAATAATTATAATTATAATATATAATTATAATATATAACGCAGCACTGAGATCCAACAACACCAATGCTGTAGTATCCGAGTCCATTGCTCGCAGAAGATCATTAACTACTTTAATAAGTGCTGTTTCTGTGGAGTGATGTCTTCTAAAAGCAGACTGCAGTGGCTCAAAAAGGTCATTCTCAGTAAGATAGTCCACAAGCTGCCATGAAACCACCTTTTCCAGAATTTTAGAGCAGAATGATAGATTTGATATCGGCCTATAATTTTTCAATTCACCAGGATCAAGATTAGATTTCTTGAGTAGTGGTTTAACCACTGCAGATTTAAAACAATTTGGAACAGATCCAGAGTTTAAAGAAAGGTTAATAATTTCCAGCACAGTCAGCCCAAGAATGGGCCAAAGATCCTTAAACAATTTTGTTGGTATAGGATCAAATAAACAAGTTGTGCTTCTAGTAGACATCACGAGTTTCGTCAGCACACCTTGTGAGATACTGTTAAATTCCGGGAATCTAGGTAGCACCTCAGTAGTAGTCCCCAGCTCAGTAGCTGGATACAATGATTCAACAAAAATATGCTGAGATGTGCTCAACCTAATATCTTCTATTTTCTTTTCGAAATAGTCCAGAAAGTCCTGTGCTGAAAAAGGAGAACTACCAACAGGTGGCTGTCCATGAATAAGAAATGCCACTGTATCAAACAAGAACTTTGAGTTATGCTTGTTTTTGTTGATCAATTCAGAATAATATGCCTGCTTCGTAGCCAATAAAGCATGCTTATAATCTAAATAGCTTCACGCCACGCAAGGTGAAACACCTCTAGTTTGGAACTACGCCATTTCCGTTCCAACCCTCTAGCCTTCTTCCTAAGGTCACGCAAATAACTATTGAACCAGGGTGTCTGTGCTTTGGGAAGGCGTGGCTTTAATAGAGGAGGCGCAATCTTATCAAGTGTGGTTTTTAGCACTAAATTCAGGCTATCTGCAAGACTGTCTACTGACTGAAATTTCATCAAGCTTGAAGTTAGGATTTCAGGTAGTCTTGCTTCGAGTTCAGTCAAAGTTGAAGGTTTAATTTGTCGCCACAATGATAGGTAAGGTTGTTGCTCCACTAAACGTGGCAGCGTAATTGTAAACCTAATAAGCAAGTGGTCAGAGACCGCTGATGAAAGAGGCAGGATGTCGATATTTGTGACAGCAAGGCCACGTGCAAGAACCAAATCCAGAGTATTACCACTGATATGCGTTGAACCATGAACGAACTGCTGAAATCCTAATGCATCCATGATTTCCATAAATGATTTACTGAGGGGATCAGATAGCTTATTTATATGAATGTTAAAGTCACCAATATCAAAATGTTGTCTACACTAGTTGAAAGACTAGAGATGAACGTGCCAAATTCATCTAAAAATCAGAATATGGGCCAGGAGGCCTGTAGACAGTGACAATATAACATAGCTGATTTCCAGTTTTATGACCCTGACAGTACTTAGCATCATGGGCATAACGGAGAATCAGATGCTCAAATGAATTATATTTCTGACCCCCAACAGTTACTAAAGTAAAACTGGATTTATAAATAAAAGCAACACCCCCGCCTTTCTTCACATCACGTGAAATGTTACTAAAAGTGTACTCCGGTGGGCAGGCCTCATTCAGAGGAAGGACAGCTGTGGATTTAATCCAGGTTTCACATAATCCAAGCATATCCAGACGATGATCCACAATTAAGTCATTCACCAGCAGTGACTTCAGAGACAATGATCTGATGTTAATGAGACCCAAATTAAGGATCTCGGTGGGATCAGCAGGTTTTAATGAGGTCATGCGGAAGTTCTGCTCCTCAGCAGCCAGTGACGCAGCATGTTTCAACGGCCGGAGGAGCTCAGGTGAAACGCCGCGTCTGAGAGCCCGAAGATGACAGCACCGGCGTAAAAACTCCGCAGCCCGGCGAGAGGCAGCAGCGAGAAGCTGCAGCACAAACGGGCACAGCTTTAGCGGAGCTGGTCCGGTCATCAGTTCAGGAACAGGACGAATCCAGCAGCCTCTCGTGCGCAGCGCGCGCTCCCACGCCCAAAAATATCGTCCATCACAGAGGTGGCGAGGATCAGACCCTCTAGTGAAGGCTGCCAGGTAAAACTTAAGTTTCACCAACAGACCGCTCTGCTTTCCGCGCCTTCTAAAGTGCCTCCTCCGGAGAGGAACGCAAGGAAAACGGAGCAGGTGGGGCGGGACGTCCGCGAGCACAGGTGGCAGAGCAGGGCGGGGCCCTCCAAGCCCGGACCCAGACGACAGCAGCGGCTCATAAAGAGCATTAATGTCCAAGAGAGACTGGCGACCATACACAAGCAAGGCTGAAGTGTCCCGGCAGAACACACAGAGCAAAAACACAGCAACAAATAGCAAAAAACTCGACGAGCGACAGGGCTAAACACACAGGCGCCATCTTCCTCCATTCCATTATCAAATTAAAACATTGCTTCAGCTGACCCCTGCGCCAGCGAAACACAATGCTGGTGAATATTGTGTCATGCTGAAAATCACAGTGAGGCATGTCTCACTGCGGGATTTCCCCACAATGTCATAATTAAGACATATCACATTTGCAACACGGTCACCAGTGGAACACTGGGCGCGGGACATACCATGCCAGCTGATGTGTTCATGAGACAGGAGCCGGGTCTTCATGAGATGGAAGCCGACTCTCCATGAGACAGGAACCCAGCTGATGTCCTCATGAAGGGAACGCATCAGGTAATTCATGTAAAACATAAAATGGAGTAATTTCATTACTTCCTGGTGAACGTATAGGTGGAGGCTAACTTTGCTCTTTATAACAAGAATTAACTATTATGATTTGTGGTGTTTTTGAATTTTTTTGCTCTGTTGCTGTGTGTGTGACTTTCCACATGCTCGCACTACTGTTCGTGCCTGTACACAGAAGCATGCATAAAACCATCGCCACGGTATTGTGCATGCATGTCCAACTATGTGTCCCTCTTGACAGCAGGTGGAATGTTTCGTGGTTCCCCATTTCGTTTTTGGTTCTCAGATTTTCTTCTGGTTTCTGCATCTTTCGCCCAATGTCATGTTATGTGTGAAGGGTCCTTAGGCACAGATTCCTTTGCTTCAGAGGCATGTAGTTTGTCAAAACACTGGTTGATCTCATCCTGGCTAAGTCTGACAGGTGGCCTCTCCTGTTCCTGTGCTGCTTCCACTACACGTTTACTCTGGTGTGCGCGAGAATGGTATCCTGAAACTGTTGGCATAGTTCACCTTCAGTATAGCACCTTGACCTGGCTCCTTCCTGGTATACCATGATGTCAATGAACTCCAAGGCCGGCAGTGTCGCTCCAGGTGCGATCAACAAAGAAAACATGCCTGGTGCTGTGTAGGGGTCACAGGCGCCCAAAATGGACATTTTATCCTTGTACACCTGCAAGTGAAAACCAGAAAGATGCCTGGAATGTTTGTTTGCTCCACTATCAGGTTCAGACATGAAGAGTTTTTCTGTAATGGCCCCTTCACACATAACATGAAGTTGGGTGAATGTGGCCGAAACAAAATGAATTGACAGATCTCGAAAAATTCCAGCTGCTGTCAGGAGGGACAGATGGTCGGACATCCCGCAGCAGTGGTTTTGTGTACACTCATGTGCATGCGCATAAAACCAGTGCCACGATGTGTGAGGTGTGATATCACATCACATTCACACCGCAGTGGAAGCAATTAAATGTTGTGCAAATGTACATAAATCAATGAAAATCTGTAAGGACCAAATAATGAGAGCAATTAGCATTATAAGAACAATGACTGTACTGTTTAAATCTAAGACAATTATGTTCCTGGTAATGATGTGTAACTGATGCCTGGTGACTTGACGGTCTGTGTTGGAAATGACAAAAAAATTGATTTTGTTTTGTCTGTTAAAATATTTAATTCCTGTTGTAAAGAGCAGACAACACAGGAATTATCATCCTTCTGTTCCTCTGTGTTCATGAACCATGGCAATGGATGGAAACAAGGAAATAATGAATTGACATGAATGAATTGTTGCACTCATATCATGAACATATCAGCCAGCTCCACAAGTCCAGTTGTCCAGCATGTGGTACGCTGAAGGACACCGCGTCATGTGTACTATAGCTCGCAGGGTGGAGCTATAGACATTTGATCGCCAGCTGGCTGTTCACATGATCAGATAGATATTTTCACATGGGGCAGCCTGGTGATATTTGTTTTTATTTTATACAATGTCAAGAAAGCCCACTGACACATGTGCAACGCAGTGGTGTGTTGAGAGATGATGTTCTTCATGACACAATATGTGTTCTCCACCCATGCACACTGAGATACGGTTGGAAGTCATCCAGAGGTGATGTAGTATAGGTTTTTAAATTTTTCCCCATGTCGTCATCGTTTGCAGACATGTGCACAACCGTGACTTACACATGGGGGATTGGGTCACATGTGACAATGTGTGTTCCCCAGCTTTGTGTTATGGACACTGTGGCTGTGATGTGGAGTGGTGCAAGCTGCAGGAAAGCACACACTCGCATGCCATTTGTGTTGCTCGTAGGGTTGGTGGGGAACAGCACATTTGCACAGCATTTGTGTTGCTTGGCAGAAATGGCACACTCGCGGAGCACTTAGAAAATGCAGAACCATTTCTGAAGCCAGCTTGAAAGTGGTCGCCTGCGCTCTACATTCATGCTGGCTGCATGAATGGCTCCGCCTTTCCTAAGTGTCCCACGAGTGATGTTGGATATTTGTGGGTGGCACCTGGACTCAGGCCAACTCTGGCCGAGAGTTTGTCAAATGGGCACTCGCCCACCATTCGCCATCATTCGTATTCTCGTGTGAAGGCTGCTTCGATCACGCCATTCGGCCAGTGTTCGATGTGGCCGATGATTTCAAGCAGCTTCTTGGCCACGGCATGATATGTCAGACTTGTGCTCGATATGCCATGCAAATGTTGCAAGCACTATCAGATTTCAGTGCGACCTCATCTTGCCCACCGTTCAAATGGGTTTCCGGCGCGAGCAACAGGCAAATGTAGAGTGCAGCTCCAATTTTTCAGGAGTGCCATTCGAATCCTCCTTTGTGTGTGATTTGGCCTCATTCATGTTATGTGTAAAGGGGTCATAAGTTTATCCCACAATTTGCAGCACGTACGTTGTTTGATGTGTAAATAATCCTGGGAGCAATGTGCATGACTGGCAAAATGGTGACGGGGAGTGGCCAGGTAACTTGACTGCAAAGCCCCTATACCTTCGGCTCTGTTTATCACCCGAACATTTTTTTTTTTCTTTTTTATGCTGATTCATTTTAAATTGTTCACTTCATCATGGATATACAAAACAAAACTCCTTGTCCAGTATGCCTGAGGATGTTTGACAATTTATAAAACCTTTATCCATCTTCAAGACAAAGTATTGCATCTTGATGCTTGGGGAAATCAGCAAAGGCATTCATTTATGTCAAGCCAAAGCACTGTGGAAAGTAGTGGTGTGTTGTTTGTGTATCAGTGCTAAATGTTTAATGAGAGCAAAAGATTATTTGTTTAGCTGAGAACAAAAATGAATCTTTAGAACTCAATATAACTGTTTCAGCAAAATGTCTATTAGTACTAACACATGGAGGTTTGAGGACTCCATTTCCCCAATTGCTGCAGGTACACTTCAGTAACATTACATTTTGAGTTATTTAGAAGCTAAAATATCCACACTTTTGTTGTTAGTACAGAATTGGTCATAACCTCTTTGTGGCCTGAAGCAACATTTTGCAATGGGGTACTCCTCTGTGACTTATGCAATATGCAAACTATTTGTTACAGACACACAATTTCCAGATACTACATCAGTGCTCCCGCAACAATCCACCATAATTTAAAATGGCTTGCTTCATCTGTTGGTCATAGAAAAAATAAACCTGAAGGGAACATACAATCTGGTCAGATATTGTTGAGGATTCTTTGTAATACTGCTGCCAAGCCAACACTTTTATGAGTACTGGTACCTAAACCATGCCTGAACTGATATCAAAATAAATAAATAAACAAAATACAACACATTGGTTGACTACCCTTATTTGTTGGCTTTTTTTAATTAAGGCAAACCTGATGTTAATCTGAAGAATATTTTAACACTATCAGAATATAGATTAAAAAAGAAATATGCAACATATTTTAACAACTTCACGCAATAAAAAAGTAGCCCAATTCCAGTAATTTTTCCACTAAATATTGTCATACACTGTGTTAAAATGTAAAATCAACACGAGTACTGGTCTGATCACTTACATATACACTACACATATCTATCTATCGATCGATCGATAGATACACAGTGTGATCAAGAAAATGTTAATTGAAATAAAATAAATGAATCAAATCAAAATCAAGAGAATCAATATTTGAAATAATTATTTGATCAACATAAATCATTATTCTGTCAAGGTTTTCTGCCTTAATGTCATATTCAAATACATGCAAGTTAGGTGAACTGGTGATTCCAAATTGACCACAGATGTGGATGACAATGTGAATGAGACTGGTGGCCTGTCTAGGGTGAATCCCGCCTGTCGCCCAAAGACTGCTTTGATTGGCTGCAGCCCCTTAACTGGAATAAGTGGGTTTAGACATTAGATGGACTGATCACGAGTTATATTGAGATAAGCCATTTTAATTGTGTTATACACTTTATGGGTTTTATTGACAGAATGTATCAACATATTTCAATGCAGCACTTCATTTGTTTTGTTTTCAATTATATGAAAAAAGAATCATAGTATATATCGAATTTCAAGGGACTCAGCTAAAAATGAAAAATTTTAAATATTGTAAAAGTTAGAATTTTAGCGCAAAGTATTAAGTATTGTAACAACACTTTATCTTTCCTGGACCAAGTCCAATTCCCCCACCCCCCAAACCACCACCACCAATCACTAATCTTGTCATCTTTCCACACAGAGCACAGAGCACAGACTTCATTCAACTGAATTTTCTGAAACATGATGCAAAGAGGAACATTTGTGTGCACCTCGGTGGTTCACTGCTGTCAGTATTTAGCAAAATACAGACTTTTAGCTGAAGTGGGCTCAGTATCAATGAATGTCTTTTCTGTTTTTCTGTGAAGCGAGGCATGCTTTTACACTGAAAAGATTTTATTGTGAAGTGACTTTGACATTAATTTTGAGATGTTATTTAACTTTGCTACCAGTCGTAAATGAGAAAGATGTGGCAAAGGGAGACTGACTTTATTTGATTGCTACCTTTGCAAATCATGGTGATTATTTAATAATTTAGTCTTTTCTCACAAGCTCAATCGATAGTTTTGTTTTGTTTTTTTTTGCATCAGAGTTGTCACCATCAGCTCACTGATGTTGGCTATGACAAGAGGGGGAGGAGGGACCTTTCTTCATGAACTGGGCCTAACACAGTATGTGTTGTGAGTCTATCAGGGCATCCAGCTTGGGTAAAATGTCAAACCAAATGACAATGTTCATTGTTTTTAATCTCAATGGGTGATGCTGTGATCTTTGTGGAATCACAGGTACCTATCTCAGTGTTGTAGTCTCCAGAAACTGCAAAAAGGTGTAGGGGATTCCTTGTGGAGGAGTTTTTTGGTGTAGTGGATGTGGCAGCAAATGTCACCAGCACACTCAGACAATTGATTTAAATTTTAAAAAAAGAACAAAATCTGCTTTATTTGAAGGCATGCAACAAAGAGTAGACAAAGACAATGTTGGTCCTATGTTGGCCCTGAGGCCCATCGGTGCTGATCCATATTCTCGCATATCATAGCATGAAGAGTATGAAAGTCTATGACTAGGCCTGGACAGGACATCTGTCTGATGCAGGGTAATTTTCAAGCCAAGGCCAGTATCCATTTACAACTGGGCAAACAGGGATAATGCAGCTGAGGTCTTTTCTCCAAGGTTACAAACAGGTAGTGCAACCTGAAGTCGAGCCCAGGTCTACGTATTGGTCACCCAACTTGTTAGCCCACTGTTCTACCTGTTCAAACACTGGTACGGATGAAGAAAAAAAAAAATCTCAGCCTTAAGCCAAAATTGTAAGTTTAGAGGACATGTGTAGTACCATAAAAAAATAAATCCTATAGTATCTTTTTTGACATTGTGACTCTTAAGGGAGTAAATCAACTCCTGCATTTACAAGACTGCTCATTTCAGTTCCCTGTAAATTTTCTTAAATGAGGTTGAGTTTCTTTGTGCTAAAGGTCAGTTTTATGAAGCACAGCCGATTAAAATTATTGCTGTATCACTGCTTTCTCCATTCTTGAGTTGTGCCTTAGATTAGCAGTAAAGCATTTAGCATCACACAAGCTGTAGTTTTTGTTCGGGCAATTTTAGCTCAATTTGCATAATGATCAGCTTCCAGGTTTTAAACACTTCAGCATCAACTGCTGACTTGAATACACATAAACGTGTATAACTGCTTGATTTTTCACAGCGCTGACAAAATTTGACTTGTGTTAAAATCTAGTTCCATTAAAGTGCCTTCATATCTGTGGTATATTACAACAGTGCAGGGGCCTCTTGTACAAAGACTTGTGTGGATTTCCTACTGAAACTTGGTGTATGCCAGTACCCAGAAACTGAAAAAAACAGATGTATCAAAGTGTGTGTATGCATGGATCCAAGCATGTTCCTGTTATACATCCCAGTGAACATGGAACTGAGTGCACATGTAGAAGTTCAAAACTCTTTCCTGTATGCGTCCCTATTTGTACTTGCTTTAATGGCACTGTACTGGCTGCCTGATGGCAGTAGCTCAAACAGAAAGTGGCTAGTGTGGGATCAGTCCTTTAGGATGGTGTTGGCTCTCCTGAGACATGAAGGTCCAATTAGTAAGTCCCTTCGGCTGCTCCCTTGTTTGCACTTGGGGTCGCCACAGCAAATCCAAGGTGGATCTGCATGTTGAATTGGCACAGGTTTTCCGCCGGATGCCCTTCCCGACGCAACTCCACATTACATCAAGAAATGTGGCAGGGGTGGGATTTGAACCCGGAGCCTTCTGAACTGAAACCAAGCGCATTAACCACTTGGCCACCACCCCGTTAGGGAATCTGGCTCTCACTGCAAACTGTGCTTTAATGTTGAAATGTGATGTACCTGGATGACAGTTGGATGATTCTATCCCACACAACTGGCATGGCTCAGCTCAAGTTTAACAGGCACACTCCTGAGCGATCGGCAAGCTCCTGCTAGAATGCCCCTGTTGCCAGGAAACCCAGAGTGGTCACCACCTGTGTGGGCACAGAAAACCCCTGGTTCTTCACCGTATTACACTCTCATGCCAGCCGCAGTTCTGCGCACAACTCTGGTAAGAGTGGCCTTGGTAATTGAAATAAGCTTATTTGCCAATTATCATGGGTTGCAACTTGCAAATAAATTCTTGCTTTCCCTGATTACACATTCATGCCAGATTGCACCATTTACAAAGTCCTCTAACAATGCTAATGCAACCATTGTTAATGTCATTTTTTTCAGCACTTTGCACATATCCATATAATTGCAAACACGTGGGTTTGTTAATTGTCCATAAGTGTGTCTCGTGTGCACATCACTATGATGACTTCTTGTTTTTATATTATTAACAGTGTCTCAGCATCACTTCTACATGTTGACAGAGGAACATTAGCTGTAGAAACGTTCTTACACAAGCCATAGTTTTTGTGTGGTGCACTACACATTTCCATGGTAATTTTACTTATGATATATCTGAATGTTAGCATGGAAAAGGACATATGCCACATTTGTGTGCATATGCAGCATTTCTACATGAGGACTCGGGTCATTTTGTTGCTGGTAAAATATCCATTTTTAGGGATTTACACAACAAATATACTGAGTTCCCATCATGAATTTTGCAGGTGAATTGAAGGAGAAAGCACAAGTGCAAGTTTGGAAGTTCATGCTGCATTCGATGAAGACTGTTGGCTGATTGTACACCAGTGACTTGAATAACAGTCCATGTTTTAAGGACAGATATTTTGGCCTTCAAAACCCTTGGCTATGTTCATGTTCTTGTAATCTTCCATTAAGACCACAAGCAGTGACTGTACCAAAATCTTTTGACAGTGTTGAAGGCTAGAAATGAACTGAAATAACCATGAAATACAGGAAGTTAAAATTCAGTAATTAATTCACTTTTATTTATTTTTTTTTGGCCAGTTGATCACCAAAGTAGGGCACCATTTTTTTGTTTTTCCTCTCTGCCTCTCTTTGACAAAAACTGCTGGGATGTAAGGCAAAAAATCCCAAAGTGCTTCCTCAAAAATGCAACATCACCAGAATTTTCTGCCTCCATGTACTCCTGAGATTTGACAGAATGTGTGCAGGACTGGTAATGTTTGAAAATGTCTTTACTTCCAGTGAAACTCACTTTCTGACACTCACAAACTGGAACAGTTTTCTGCATGCTCGCTGGCTAATCCTTATACCTCTTTCCCCCGTTTTGGAATTAACATTAACTGGTACATGCCAAGAAATCGATACGGAAATGTTTTTTGCAGTCATTCTGGATGTAGTTATGCTAACTCTCACTTCTACATCAAGCCGGAGCAGGTAGTTCAAAGGATAGGACTTGAACTACCAACTGCATATTAAACTTGGGTTTGATTTTAGGTCACTCCACCCAACTGCAAATAGAAGACGTCCTTTGCTGGAGAATCAAGCTGCGACTGAATAGGGTCCAACCCAGAGTGAGTTCACATACCCTTCAAGATACAGAATCTGGTGATAAACACAGGCACCAATGGGCCATGGTTAGATCTTAGGTTTGTGCCAAACCATGTGCTCAGAACACAGGCCTACATCTGAAAAACTCAGCCATGCTGGAGTTTCATGAGGAGTCCATCTGCCAGTGGAGGTCATTTGTTGCTGAGCCAAGCCATATGTCCTTATTACTCAAACATGCTAAGACAGCAAACTGCCTAGGACCAAGCTGTGAGGTCACCAAAGATAGAAATAAAGCCCTGGAACCTCAGTTTGCTCTGTTTTGGGTTCATCCTGGCCCACCATAGATAGCTGCTAAAGGTAGACAACTCAGGAATTTCATAGAAGTCACACCCAGTCAGTGACTAACTGAGCCATAGACAGTCTATCATTGGTATGGGAAGTGCCCATAACATTGTTATGCTTCAATGTAGGAAAATGCCAAAGATCTTCATAGCAAAAAGGGAGATCTACTCCAGCTTGAACTATTACACAGTAAGTTGTGTCTGACATTTGAATTTTGCACAAGAAACATTACTGTGAAAAGTGACCTATTCCTTCATACTATGGAAAAAGTTAATGCTAACAGCTAGCATTGTAAAACTGACACTGGCAAGATAAACATCTGACGTTTTCATGAAAAAAAAAAAAAAACTCACACAAGAATCTTATAATTCTGGAGCAAACTACTTTTCTTCTGTTGATCTCTGCTTCATGTGTACTAACAAACATTTAGACCTTACAAACACTGAATTATGTGTATAGCTGAATCACTCACTCACTCATCTTCAACCGCTTTTCCGGGTTCGGGTCGCGGGGGCAACAGCTCCAGCAGGGGACCCCAGAATCACAGAAGATCTTAATACTTCTCGTGAAGAACCATTTTGAGGCTGCTTTTGAAGGGGTGGTTATTTGTCCCGAATACCTATGTGGTGCTACATCATTAAAAATCAATATGTAAATAAATATGAAAATACAGCACATTTCTTCGACATTAACCATGAAGACCAATTAAAATGACACTGATAACTACACTTCCCTATAGTGTGCATCACTTCTGCATCTGCAACTCATTCAAAGCATGAATCATGCTAACAGGGGAATTCCATGGGGCACAATTCTACTGTGATCGCTCATGATCCAAAAAAGTGCAAAAACAGGATGATACTGCTTAATGTGGCTGGTTTATAAAGTGCAGACCTGGTAACCAACCCAACAACGAAAGAAAGGAGCTGCACTCTCGGCCGGGCATGATTGAGCTGCTCAATTCTGAACAAAAACTGCAACAAACATTGCCCAGTGGAGCACAACCAAATAGGTATTAAGCTGTACTCACTACACATACCCTGTATAGCATTCCTTTCATGTTTGGGTAAAATATACAGTGAGGAAAATAAGTATTTGAACACCGTGCAATTTTGCAAGTTCTCCCACTTAGAAATCATGGAGGGGTCTGAAATTTTCATCTTAGGTGCATGTCCACTGTGAGAGACATAATCTAAAAAATAATAATAATAATAATCCGGAAATCACAATGTATGATTTTTTTAATAATTTATTTGTATGTTACTGCTGCAAATAAGTATTTGAACACCTGTGAAAATCAATGTTAATATTTGGTACAGTAGCCTTTGTTTGCAATTACAGAGGTCAAATGTTTCCTGGGTGATTCTTTAACTATGGGCACTATTGGCCTTGTAAATGTAATTTCCACCACACCATTGCCTTACAATATAAAGCGCCTTGGGGCAACTGTTTGTTGTGATTTGGCGCTATATACATGTGCTCTGATGTCACTGTTTATCTCCATAGAAACTACCCAAACAATCTTTCATACAAACTGTTTAAAGGGACATTAGTGTTGTGGTAGAAATTACGGCAATAGTGTGGGACAACTACATTTTGTTTAAAAAAAATCACAACAGTTGTATGACATTGAATACCCCAATTATGTTTTGATTATTTTACTGATATTTTATTCTGAGATATTTTAAAACATTAGAAAAAAATTCTTTACCATTCATTTTTATCATTGAAGATCAAAAGTCTGGGTGTGGAACAAGCACAAAACGGCAATATTTGCATATAATGATGCTGAAAAAAGTGAAAAAGTCATCATAGACTACTAGAACAAATTTCTTAACACACTTACATTGTAAAGATAACTATAAGTGTGACATTTCCCCTTTTTTCTGTTTTTCATACAATATGATCAAAGAACATAATAAGTGCCCGTAGTCTAAGAATCACCCTCCTGTAGTTTTTCACCAGGTTTGCACACACCGCAGCAGGGATTTTGGTTCACTCCTCCATACAGATCTTCTCTAGACCTTTTAGGTTTGGAGTTTAAGCTCCTTCCAAAGAGTTTCTATTGAGTTCAGGTCTGGAAACTGGCCAGGCCACTCCAGGACCTTGAAATGCTTCTTACAGAGCCCCTCCTTAGTTTCCCTGGCTGTGTGTTTTGGGTCACTGTCATGCTGGAAGACCTCGCCATGGACCCATCTTCAATGCTCTTACTGAGGGAAGGAGGTTGTTTGCCAAAATCTTGCAATACATGACCCCATCCATCCTCCTTTCAATACGGTGCAATCGTCCGGTCCCCTTTGCAGAAGAGCAAGTACATGATGTTTCCACCCCCATGCTTCACAGTTGGGATGGTTTTCTTGGGGTTGTTCTCATCCTCTAAACATGATAAGCGGAGTTGATTCCAAAAAGCTCTATTCTGGTCTCATCTGACAACATGACCTTCTCCCATGCCTCCTCTGGATCATCCAGATGGTCACTGGTGAACTTCAAATGGGCCTAGACATGTGCTGGCTTGAGCAGGGGGACCTTGCTGCCCTGCAGGATTTTAAACCATGACAGCATCATGTGTTACTAATGTAATCTTTGTGACTGTGGTCCCAGCTCTCTTCAGGTCACTGATCAGGTCCTCCTGTGTAGTTCTGAGCTTTCTCAGAATCATCCTTACCACACAAAGTGAGATCTAGTGTGGAATCCCAGACTGAGGGAGATTGACCGTTATCTTGTGTTTCTTCCACTTTCTAATAATTAATCATAACAGTTGTTGTCTTCTACCAAGCTGCTTGCATCCCAGCCTTGTGCAGGTCTACAGTTTTGTCCCTGGTGTCCTTAGACAGCTCTTTGGTCTTGGCTATGGTGGACAGGTTGGAGTGTGATTGATTGAGTGTGTGAACAGGTGTCTTTTATACAGGTAAGAAGGTCAAGCAGGTGCAATTAATACAGGTAAAGAGTGCAGAATAAGAGGGCTTCTTAAAGAAAAATTAACAGGTCTGTGAGAGCCAGAATTCTTGCTGACTGGCAGGTGTTCAAATACTTATTTGCAGCAGTAACATACAAATAAATTATTAAATAATCGTACATTGTGATTTCCTGATTTTTTTTTTTTTTTTTTTAAGATTATGTCTCTCACAGTGGACATGCACCTAAGATGAAAATTTCAGACCCTTTTATGATTTCTAAGTGGGAGAACTTGCAAAATCGCAGGGTGTTCAAATGCCGGAGGGTGTTTCCTCACTGTAAATCACATCTAATATGACCGATTTACAACTTAAAGCACTCATAAATATTGTGTTTTACATGTGACTACTGCAAGGCCTCATGATATCCTCCACACTGTGCCCTTGAACATATAAAACTAAGGTCAAATGTGACTGCCATAGAAAATTAATGGGTATGCTGAATATATTCATCCATCAGATGAAAAAACATCCCATACACACCACCTCAACACACACACAGACACAAGTGTTTTCATGACATATTGGGACATATGACAGAAATGTGAAAAATGGGAACATGCCTTTCAAACTCATTCTTAACCATGCTTACAAGACTATGTCGATGGCTGGGACTATATTTTGGTCAGACCTGATTTTTATGCTACATATGAGCCCGCTGTGTGAGTACAAAAACATCACACTGAAAGTATGTGAAAAGTGTGTTAAGTTCCAAAACTGACCATTATGCTGTGAAATTGAAGATGAGCAAAAATGATAAACACACTTACACTTATTTTTCAAAAATTGTGACAGAGATTTTTGGTCTGGGAGCATGTTGGTGGGAGGGGGGTCTAAAATGCTTTAGGGTGCTCTGAAAAATAAGGACATGGAAAATGTCCTCCTTTTTCCCAGTGACCCGATATTGAAGGCATGTTATAAAAATGTCCTGAATTGTAGAACTGTCATGAAAACAAGTGCACACACACAAAATTATTAATGGACAAGCACCTCTCGACTTAGCTGACCTAATTGCACCCTACGTACCAGCCTGGGCTCTGCGTTCTCAGGGTGCCTGAGTAATATGTGTCCCTAGGGTGATTAAAATTCTGCAGACACAGAGCCTTTGCTTATTCTGCCCCTGTTTTGTGGAATGATCTCTGTGCAGAGATAAAACATTGAGATTCTGCAGAGACATTCAAGTCCAGAATGAAGACGCATTTATTTTCCCTCTTCTATGGCTAGCATGCTGGTATAGTATGGAATTATGCTTCCTATGCCTTTAACTCATGTTATTAGCAACATAAAAGGATTCAGCCTCAATTCATCTAAATTCTGGGTGTGTTAGTGAAGCTCAGGGCTAGCTGACAGCGACCACCTTAGTATTCTCTCGGTTTTGCTGTCAATTTACTGCTGGTGAACTCATACATTAGGTGTAGTTATTTCTGGCTGACTGAGTATTTCTGAGCTCTTTTTTCTTAATGTCTGCTCCACTGATAACAACGCACAAGGCAGATGCCCTGGCTGAAGCTGATGCAGAACACTGCAGTTTGCTTCTGGAATGTACTCCTACATGAAGACATGGTGCTGGACATCCCTATGCCAATGACTGTGTGCTCATCTCAATAATGCACTTTGTTTTAATGCTATGCTGGTTTTTAATCTTTCCTCTTTCTTAAGCATGGAAAAAAAAAAAACAACATCCAGAAACACTGCCACCTTCTCTGGGCCCAAGCTCATTTGAAATGGACAGATGCAAAGAGGAAAAGTGTGCTGTGGTCTAATGAGTCCACATTTCAAATTGTTTTTGGAAATGATGGACATCGTGTCTTCTGAACAAAAGAGGAAAAAGACCATCCAGATTGTTGCCAGCGCAAAGTTCAAAAGCCAGCATCTGTGATGGTATGGGGGTGTGTTAGTGCCCATGGCATGGGCAACTTACACATCTGTGCTGGAACCATCAATGCTGAAAGGTACATCCAGGATTTGGAGCAACGCATGCTGCCATCAAAGCAATGTCTTTTTCAGGGACGTCTCTGCTTATTTCAGCAAGACATAGTGCAGCAAATAACTGAAACAATACTTCACATGGTGATACAAGCACCAAATCCACAAATTATCCTTAGACATTGCTCTTTTGAAAAAACAACAGGCCACTTGAATTTTCAATAGGTGGCCATGTAGGGGTCAATTTAAAATTTATACAGTGGTTAAAATAGAAAAAAAATGATTCAGTCATGTTGGAAAACTATACCACATTATTTGTCTGTTCATAAAGATTCCAAAAAGGTATAGTTTGGACTATCTATGACTGAATGTTATGGAGTTATGGGGTAAAAGCCTTAAGAATGGTGACAAAGGCCAATTTCAGTTTGTACAAGAGTCAAAAGTTAAAGTTGCTCCAATTTTGGTAAAAAATGGTGCAAACTGTTGACTGAGCTACTTGGATTAATAAATTGAATAGTTTTGACTGCGTTGAATGCTTGGTCTCTAAAGTAAAGGTCAAATGATGTTGACATCCATTGAATTCTATGACATGTGACATATGTTAACCCGTAACGTGATAACTGAGGATGATACATGGTTCAAACTATTCCTTTTTGAATCCCTATTAACTCAACCAATAATCTGCATCACCTTTGAACAAAATTGGAGCAACTCTATCTTTTGATCTCTGTACAAACTGAAACTGAACTTTGTTGCCATTCTTGTTGTTTTTACACCATAACTCTATAGAATTCAGTCATAGATAGTCCAAACTATACCTTTTTGGAATCTTTACAATCAGACAAATTATGTGGTATAATTTTCAATATGACTGGAGCATTTTTATGTAATTTTATTCTATGTAATTCTTCATTTGCCCGCCTGTTAAAAATTCAAGTGGTCCGTCGGTTTTTTCAAAAGAGTAATATCTAAGGTGTACTTTTGCCAAATTTGGTCCTTGTATCACCACCATTTGCAGGATTCCTCTGTAAATATTGTTATCTGCTGCACTAGATAATGCCAAGCCACATTCTGCATGTGTTAAAACAGCGTGGCTTCATAGTAAAGGAGTGTGGGTACTAGATTGGCCTGCCTGCAGTCCAGACCTGTCACCATGGGTGTAATGTTGTCAAACTTTCTGCTTCCTGTCAAAACTCTTGCTGCAGCATTTTGAACCAATTGGAGACCCCTAATGCTGGACTGCGGTAAACCAAAAAAATAGAACATTGCAGTAGTCCAAACTCAAAGAAACAAATGCATGAATCAGGGTATCAGCATCAGCCATAGACAGGATGGGACGAATTTTCACTATATTTCGCAGGTGGAAGAAAGCAGTCCTCGTAATATCTCTAATGTGGAGGTCAAAGGACAAGGTAGGATCAAAAATTACCCCAAGGTTCCTCACTTTGTCAGTGTGATGTATGACACACGAGCCTAGGGTAAGCGTTAGCTTTTTAAATTGATGCCGTTGTCTCACTGGACCAAGAACCATCATTTCAGTCTTATCAGAGTTTAAAAGTAGGAAATTGCTAAACATTCAGCTTTTCACTGATGCAAGGCAATCTTCTAAGGATTTTATGTGGGAGAGATTACATGAAATTATATTAATTACATGAAACTTTAATGTAAATGATATGTTTTGAGAATAGTAAGATATGTTTTGAGAATAGTAAGATATTCAGAATAAGTATCATGTAATGTTATAGCTTATAATGGAATTGGTTAATGTTATTTGCAACTTTCACCTTTTTTCGTGCCGTTTCCTTGTCACAGAAAATGGGGTTTAAAGGAAATATAGTACATTTTTGTACCTTTTAAACAATTGGAACGTTTCTGGATGTATTCTAGTTGGCTCAGTGTGACATCTCACTACAGCAGCCCCAACCTAAATCCTTTTACCGTAGTCTCTGTTTCACGGAGCTACACAGCAGGAAAAACAATCCACCAGCAACAACTTAGTTTAAATCATTACTATAGCCAGCAAATATCCCAAAGCTATGGGAGGAATGATTTATATTTATGTTCATAAATAATTCACAACACAAATAATGCTACAGAGACTTTTTGCAGTGGGGACATTATAGGGGAGGATATGGTGGACACGTCATGTGGACACCATGTACAGTTCTCTGACAGAACATGAGTCGAGGCAGATTCACGAGATAGTGTTATTCCATGCGGATTAATAGTGGCCTCCAAAGGCTTAGGAAAGTGGCTGGTAAGATAATGCTGCAATCATTCACCAATCGTCCAGGCCCACCTTTGTATAAGTGCAGGGCCTAATTTCTATTGCTCTTCTGAGGCCATTATGGCTCTTAACTCAGTAATGTAATTGACTGTGCGTGCTGGGCTTTAGAGAGTGTACCCAGTTACTAGCAATTTCCTGGGCAGATGTAGCTAGGTGGTTGGTGTGTGGCTTTTTTCTGTGTGTGTGTGTGTGTGTGTGTGTGTGTGTGTGTGTGTGTGTGTGTGTGTGTGTGTGTGTGTGTGTGTGTGTGTTGCATATAGCCGAGTGAATAATAAAATTCTACTGCTGTCAACTCCTGCTGAACCGGGCTCTTGGAACAGATTTTTGTCCACACAGCATTGCTGTTTTGCAGAGCACATATTGTAGCTGATGGCACATTTGGCAGGTTGTACTTCTGTATTTCAGCAGTTGGTTTCATTTATCTCAAACGCATTGTGCCCCTTTGAGTCTTGCATATCGGCTCTGTGGTCTGAGTCCCTTTTTTTTTTTTTTTTGCTGTTACATCTGAGGATGATGGCCTTGAAAATGTATACTTTAAGCATCTACAGTTGTGAATTTCACTGTTCATATATATATATATATATATATATATATATATATATATATATATATATATATATATATATATATATACATATACATATATATATATATATATATACATATATATATATATACATATATATATATATATATATTGCATTGGTTCTTTTAGCCTACAAGAAAGAGAATCTGAAAACGGAGAATGATGAAAGCACAGGGAGTGCATTTCAATAAGTGCAACTGAAAACAGTGCATGATGGGACATACTGCGAGACATCACTATCCCTTGGGAACAAATGCCACGTAATTGGAAGATATTGATTTTGTAACAGCCATTTGCTACTTTGCAGCCACCAATCAGAAGACTGGGCTCCTGACCTACTGGGAAACCTCTTTCATATATCTGTGTTAGAAATTTCTGAATAATTGCTGGCACAAGAGGGAAACTGTTGTTGTTTGCTCTTTTTTTTTTTTTTTTTTTTTGACTGACCAGGGAAAACCAGTGGGCTGTACTGAATAATGCTAGATGCCAACCTGGATATATAATCTGGAGATAGCATCTGCAGGTAAAACCACAATTTTAAAATATGTTCCCAAAATAGCCGACGTGTAAATCTAAAATTTGGCATCTGTTCATGTTTCCAACTGATTGCCTGTTAAGGAAATGGGAAAAACCCAGCCCTTTCCCCAGTGTTACTCACCAAAACATTTTGTATTTATAACATGTCAAAATCTGGCCACGACTCACACATTCAGGCCTTCACTGACCTCTGAAAATATGTTGGACAGCTGTCAGCTACAATCATTGGCTATCAAATCTGCCGCAGCCCACCCGACTGAGCGGTGAGAGTCACCACCCACAGCATCTACTGAACATTTTTGCATAGCAAACCTTCTTGACAGTGTCTGCATTGACTTTGGAATCCATGTGAATATCTGTGTGACATGTTTAGAGGATAGAAAAACAAATCATAAATAAAATTCTGTGATAGCACTGATGATGAAACGTTGGATAGATAGAAAACTTTTTTCAGCAATTCCAGTCAGGTTCTATCTTGGCAGCTGTCACATTTATACAACTGAGCATAATGTGAACTGCACAGTGGCATTACTTCCAAAATCCTGCTGTGAAAATTGGGCTACCTCAGGGGTCTGTTTTTGTGTTTTGTTTTTTTTTTTGTTTTTGTTTTTTGCGTGTGTGTGTTTTTTGTTTTTTTTTTCCCCTGTTTTTGATATTATGGTAGACACCCAAAGATTACACTATGTAATAAATTTTATTTTTGTTTTGTTCCTGGGTACACAGTGTGTTTTCCTAACCTGTTATGCCTTAAAGAAATAGAAAATAGCTGTTATTCCACAGGAACTTTGCTTCTGTGATCAGGACAATGATATTTTGAAATGTGTCTGTTTTCAAGAATATTCTCAATTCGCCTTCACTACTACTGAGTAGTCTTCTAGAATATTCTTTAACTGCTAGAACTCTCCAGAATTTTCTAGAAGTTTCCAGAATTATCTAGAAACTTCAAGAAACTTTTAGAACTTTCTAGAACGTTAGAAAAAATTAAATCAAAGTTTGTGCTGAATGTAGTCATTTTTTCCATAGACTTTAGACATAAGCAGTTGAAATATAACACTTAGAAGCCAGGAACAAAAATTGTGCTACATAGTGTTATTAGTCAGTTGCCAATGTGATGCTGGGTCTAACAGAACAAGCCCCTTTCTGGCAACTGACTTGTAAATACTTAGCAGACAGCACTGCCGGCTAGCACCTACGAGACTAAGGTAAGCAGCTAACAGTGTAATTGGTCATATTAAAAAGTTTATTTACATTGAGTGAGGTAAATGTTTATTGACATTTAATGACATGAACATGCACATATGTACACTGCATCTGGAAAGGATTCACAATGCTTCACTTTTTCCACATTGTATGTTACAGCCATATTCCAAAATGGATGAAATAATTTTTTCCCTGACAATTCTACACACAATACCCCATAATGACAATGTGAAAAAATTTTGAAATTTATGCAAATTTATTAAATGTAAATTAAAATAAAAACGAACCATGGAATGACATGTACATACAGTACATGCATATATTTGATTCACTGTCTATTTTTCAAGTGTTCCCACCTACAAATAATAGAGAGGTCGGTAATTTGTATCATAGGTACACTTCAACTGCGAGAGACAGAAGATAAAAAAAAAAAAAAAAAATCAGAAAATCACATTGTATGATTTTTAAATAAGTATTTGATGGACTAGCAAGAATCCTGGCTCTCATAGACCTGTTATTTTTTTATTTAAGAAGCTCTCCTATTCTGCACTCTTTACCTGTATTCATTGCATTTGTTTGAACTTGTTACCTGTTTAAAAGACACCTGTCTACACACTCATTCAATCATACTTGAATCTATCCACCATGGCGAAGACCAAAGAACTGTTGAAAGACACCAGGAGCAAAATTTTAGACCTGCATAAGGCTGAGATGGGCTACAGGACAATATGCAAGCAGCTTGGTGAGAATGCAACAAGTGTTGGCGTAATTATTAGAAAATGGAAGAAACACAAGATGACTGTCAGTCTTCCTTGGTCTGGGGCTACATGCAAGATCTCACCTCGTGGGATAAGGATGATTCAGAGAAAGCCCAGAACTACATGGGAGGACCTGGTCAATGACCTGAAAAGAGCTGAGACCACAGTTGCAAAGATTATATGAGTAACACACTACGGCATCATGATTTCAAATCCTGCAGGGCATGCAAGGTCCCCCTGCTCATGCCAGTACATGTCCAGGCCCATTTGAAGTTCACCAGTGACCATCTGGATGATCTAAACAAGGCATGGGAGAAGGTCATGTGGTCAGATGAGACTAAAATAGAGGTTTGTGGTATCAGCTCCACTTGCCGTGTTTGGAGGATGAGAAGAACCCCAAGAACACCATTCCAACCATGAAGCATGGGGGTGGAAACATAATTTTGGCGAGGTACTTTTCTGTAAAGGGGACAGGGCGACAAGGCTGTATTGAAAGGAAGATGGATAAAACTCATGGTCTAAGACAAGGGTTTAAAACAGACACATTGTCCAAATGATTTCCGTTGTCAGTTTTCTAATAGTGATTGGAAAGCTGTCAGTGAAACCAGCCCAGGCAGTTTCAATTCTGTTTGGAGGGCATAACAATGGGGGAGCAAAACTAAAAGCTTTCTTTCCCTTTTCCATTTGAACATGGTGAACAGAGAAACACAAAGTGTAATTCAAATGTAAGCCATAACCACTTACAGTTCTCTGCAGAAAAGTAGACAAATAAGTTGGAACCAGCCCAACAAGTGCCTTATATACCAAAGTCATCCAGTGTGTGAGCCACCTCGCTTCCAAAGAGGACATGCCAGCCCTGGCATAGAGTTCACAGTGATGGGTAAGGAAGCTATTACCAGTGATAAATCTGAGAGCACAACTTTATACTGGAGACAAGGATTGCAAGCACGTGCTGGAAGCACATGAATACACAACATCACCATAGTCCAACAGAGGCATTAAAGTGGCATTTATCAAACGCTTCCAGGCTTTGAGGGAGAAACAGGACTTGTTTCTATAGAAGAAGCCAAGCTTCACCCTCAAATTTAAAAATCAAATGTTTAATATGAGCTTTGAAGGAAAACTCAGCATCCACAATTAAATCCAGATACCTATCATTAGTGACCAGCTCAAAAGCTTGACCTTGGATATTTTTAATAAATGTATGCTCTCTGAAGAAACCAATGAATTTGAAAAAAGCATTGTTTTAGATTTCTCAACATTTAAGACAAATTTCCACAGGTGAAACTGGATGACACAGGCGAAAATGGACGACATAGAAGAACTGCAAAAATTCAAATGCCTGAGTAATTGAATTAGAACAACAATAAATTACTGTGTTCTCAGCATAAAGATGGGAAGAGGTATTTAATAAATTTACACACAAGTCATTTATATAAATTGTCAACAGAATGGGTCCAAAACTGAACCTTGAGGTATACCTTTTGTGACCTCTAAGAAGGAGGAACTAACTCCAGCTATCTGAACACATTGCATCCTACCCACCAAATAATCTGCCAACCAAGCAACAGCTTGATTGGAAATACCTTTCCTCAAAAGAATTTTGAGCAAGAGACTGTGACACGAGAGAGACACAAAACTTCCTCAAGTCAAGTGCTTCAAACACATCATTTAAAATTTTTAAGGCTGCAGTAGCAGTGCTGAAGCCTGACTGAAGAGGGTTTAGAATGTTATTTAATTCCAAATATTCCTTCAGTGGATCACAAAAACCTTTTCAAGTACTTACACCAGAATACATAATTTTGAGATAGGTCTATAGTTGTTCACAATTGAAGGTTCACCTCCTTTTAACAGTGTGAGAACAAATGCAGATTTCCAAGATTGTGCTAAGTCTCAATTTAAAAATGAAAGTTAAAGGCTCACCAATAAAATCAGCTGCCAGGTTTTAAAAAAATGGATCCAAGCAAACAGGACCAGATGATTTTTTTTTTTTTTAATCCAACTTCCTTAACGCTCTGTGAACATCAGAGACACACACAGGTTTAAAATGAAAAGGACAATCAACAGGGGGACACTCTACATTAAAAAAACAAACAAAACAGTATTGAAAACTTCCTTTAAAATCAATCTATATACATAAAGGGCTACGTCTGTCTGTCCGGGATAAATTCCCAAACTATAATATGTAGCTGTAAAAACTATATACAAATATTCTGAATCCTCGTGACATGGGGAACAAACTGGTACCATTTTTTTAAACATTGAACTGAAAATTACCCCCAAAATAGCCATTTATGTAAGACAATACAGTTTTGTACCATGTGCTTTTCATGCTGCCACTTCTGTCTGTCTTTCTGTCTGTCCGGGATAAACTCCCAAACTATAATATGTAGCCCTAAAAACTATCTATCTATCTGATAGATAGATAGATAGATGATAGATAGATAGATAGATAGATAGATAGATAGATAGATAGATAGATAGATAGATAGATAGATAGATAGATAGATAGATAGATAGATAGATAGATAGATTTAGATTTATTTATTTATTTAATGTGCACATCGTGTACGTGTACACATCGCACAGCTTCTGTGAAAATAAAACAAATAAAAAATACATGCCACCCATGGGATTCGAACCTCCAATTTCCAAAAGCCAGCCAGAAACTTTACCACTGAGCTACCATCGCTGTCCTGTAAAAGGTAAGGGAAAATGCCTGATATCATGAAGGACATGAACGTATTTAAATAAAAAAACACACACACCATATAAAAACACAGCATTTTATTGAATCCCTCTTACCAAGCAGACAGTACAAATTTGTATGATCCGTCTGTTCCTCTGTAGATGACCCATGATCACAGATGTACAGTCATGAAATGACATGAATGATGAAGCAGTGCACTCTTATCATGTCCACATCTGCTGGCGGTGTGTCTGGCTGGCCCTGTGCACACGTCTGTCCCGATATGCGTGTCTTGTGGACAGCGGCCCGCAGGACAGACATGGCATCATGTGGAACAGAACTCACGTGGGTGACCTGACATTTAGATCGCCCACTTCGCATTATGATCTGTGTGTGTGTGAAGGGGCCCTAAATAAAGTTCAAGACATATTCAGTGACTTGGAAATGTTCATGTATCAACCAGCTGACTTGTCTGAAGAAAACTGGCTATTAAACTGATTATTTACAGGTATTATACCAAAGGGCCTGTTTCCTTATACAACTCATCATCTTGGCTTTTATATTTTTTTCATTAATTTATGTCAAGTTGCAGAGATTTACTTTCACTTTGAGTCTAAGGAAGATAATTTTTAGAAATGTTTATATTGATTATATTGTTTTGCTTTTTGATCAATGTTTCATTGAGGTAAGCTCTCTTGCAATTGATGCACCAAGAAAGTCTACCAAATTTTGCTTGGACCCTCTTACAAAGCACTTTATTTTCAGTTTCTTATGACAGACTGCAAAGATGATTTGACAGTAATTGTAAGGTTGGCATTTGCTGAGATTTGAAGCATTGTAGCAGAGTGAGGGCTTGCTTGAGAAGTTGGATATTGAGTTTGATGCAAGTTTTTAAGCTAATTATGCTTAATTGTTTGGATTGGTAAAGTGTTGAGCTTGGACAGAAACATTAGAAATTTTCCAGATCAATGTGGAAATAGGTGTTTCGACTTTATTGTCTTGTCCAAGTTGTTTTAATATATGCTACTCCATCTCAAACAGCTCGGTTCGGCAATAACTGAGAAACATGAAATTATATAATTCTGTAACTCATCAAAGAACATAACTTTGATGAACCAGGGCACTGCATCATTCCTCAAAACTCAATATAATAGGACACATACTGCTGGATGTCCAATACTTGATATCAATCAATCAATCAATTTTATTTATATAGCGCCAAATCACAACAAACAGTTGCCCCAAGGCGCTTTATATTGTAAGGCAAGGCCATACAATAATTATGTAAAAACCCCAACGGTCAAAACGACCCCCTGTGAGCAAGCACTTGGCGACAGTGGGAAGGAAAAACTCCCTTTTAACAGGAAGAAACCTCCAGCAGAACCAGGCTCAGGGAGAGGCAGTCTTCTGCTGGGACTGGTTGGGGCTGAGGGAGAGAACCAGGAAAAAGACATGCTGTGGAGGGGAGCAGAGATCAATCACTAATGATTAAGTGCAGAGTGGTGCATACAGAGCAAAAAGAGAAAGAAACACTCAGTGCATCATGGGAACCCCCCAGCAGTCTATGTCTATAGCAGCATAACTAAGGGATGGTTCAGGGTCACCTGATCCAGCCCTAACTATAAGCTTTAGCAAAAAGGAAAGTTTTGAGCCTAATCTTAAAAGTAGAGAGGGTGTCTGTCTCCCTGATCTGAATTGGGAGCTGGTTCCACAGGAGAGGAGCCTGAAAGCTGAAGGCTCTGCCTCCCATTCTACTCTTACAAACCCTAGGAACTACAAGTAAGCCTGCAGTCTGAGAGCGAAGTGCTCTATTGGGGTGATATGATACTATGAGGTCCCTAAGATAAGATGGGACCTGATTATTCAAAACCTTATAAGTAAGAAGAATTTTAAATTCTATTCTAGAATTAACAGGAAGCCAATGAAGAAAGGCCAATATGGGTGAGATATGCTCTCTCCTTCTAGTCCCTGTTAGTATTCTAGCTGCAGCATTTTGAATTAACTGAAGGCTTTTCAGGGAACTTTTAGGACAACCTGATAATAATGAATTACAATAGTCCAGCCTAGAGGAAATAAATGCATGAATTAGTTTTTCAGCATCACTCTGAGACAAGACCTTTTTGCGTAAATGCAAAAAAGCAGTCCTACATATTTGTTTAATATGCGCTTTGAATGACATATCCTGATCAAAAATGACTCCAAGATTTCTCACAGTATTACTAAAGGTCAGGGTAATGCCATCCAGAGTAAGGATCTGGTTAGACACCATGTTTCTAAGATTTGTGGGGCCAAGTACAATAACTTCAGTTTTATCTGAGTTTAAAAGCAGGAAATTAGAGGTCATCCATGTCTTTATGTCTGTAAGACAATCCTGCAGTTTAGCTAATTGGTGTGTGTCCTCTGGCTTCATGGATAGATAAAGCTGGGTATCATCTGCGTAACAATGAAAATTTAAGCAATGCCGTCTAATAATACTGCCTAAGGGAAGCATGTATAAAGTGAATAAAATTGGTCCTAGCACAGAACCTTGTGGAACTCCATAATTAACCTTAGTCTGTGAAGAAGATTCCCCATTTACATGAACAAATTGTAATCTATTAGATAAATATGATTCAAACCACAGCAGCGCAGTGCCTTTAATACCTATGGCATGCTCTAATCTCTGTAATAAAATTTTATGGTCAACAGTATCAAAAGCAGCACTGAGGTCTAACAGAACAAGCACAGAGATGAGTCCACTGTCTGAGGCCATAAGAAGATCATTTGTAACCTTCACTAATGCTGTTTCTGTACTATGATGAATTCTAAAAACCTGACTGAAACTCTTCAAATAGACCATTCCTCTGCAGATGATCAGTTAGCTGTTTTACAACTACCCTTTCAAGAATTTTTGAGAGAAAAGGAAGGTTGGAGATTGGCCTCTAATGAGCTAAGATAGCTGGGTCAAGTGATGGCTTTTTAAGTAATGGTTTAATTACTGCCACCTTAAAAGCCTGTGGTACATAGCCAACTAATAAAGATAGATTGATCATATTTAAGATCGAAGCATTAAATAATGGTAGGGCTTCCTTGAGCAGCCTGGTAGGAATGGGGTCTAATAGACATGTTGATGGTTTGGATGAAGTAACTAATGAAAATAACTCAGACAGAACAATCTGAGATAAAGAGTCTAACCAAATACTGGCATCACTGAAAGCAGCCAAAGATAACGATACGTCTTTGGGATGGTTATGAGTAATTTTTTCTCTAATAGTTAAAATTTTATTAGCAAAGAAAGTCATGAAGTCATTACTAGTTAAAGTTAAAGGAATACTCGGCTCAATAGAGCTCTGACTCTTTGTCAGCCTGGCTACAGTGCTGAAAAGAAACCTGGGGTTGTTCTTATTTTCTTCAATTAGTGATGAGTAGTAAGATGTCTTAGCTTTACGGAGGGCTTTTTTATAGAGCAACAGACTTTTTCCAGGCTAAATGAAGATCTTCTAAATTAGTGAGACGCCATTTCCTCTCCAACTTACGGGTTATCTGCTTTAAGCTGCAAGTTTGTGAGTTATACCACGGAGTCAGGCACTTCTGATTTAAAGCTCTCTTTTTCAGAGGAGCTACAGCATCCAAAGTTGTCTTCAATGAGGATGTAAAACTATTGACGAGATACTCTATCTCACAGAGTTTAGGTAGCTACTCTGCACTGTGTTGGTATATGGCATTAGAGAACATAAAGAAGGAATCATATCCTTAAACCTAATTACAGCACTTTCTGAAAGACTTCTAGTGTAATGAAACGTATTCCCCACTGCTGGGTAGTCCATCAGAGTAAATGTAAATGTTATTAAGAAATGATCAGACAGAAGGGAGTTTTCGGGAATACTGTTAAGTCTTCAATTTCCATACCATAAGTCAGAACAAGATCTAAGATATGATTAAAGTGGTGGGTGGACTCATTTACATTTTGAGCAAAGCCAATTGAGTCTAATAATAGATTAAATGCAGTGTTGAGGCTGTCATTCTCAGCATCTGTGTGGATGTTAAAATCGCCCACTATAATTATCTTATCTGAGCTAAGCACTAAGTCAGACAAAAGGTCTGAAAATTCACAGAGAAACTCACAGTAACGACCAGGTGGACGATAGATAATAACAAATAAAACTGTTTTTTGGGACTTCCAATTTGGATGGACAAGACTAAGAGTCAAGCTTTCAAATTAATTAAAGCTCTGTCTGGGTTTTTGATTAATTAATAAGCTGGAATGGAAGATTGCTGCTAATCCTCTGCCTCGGCCCGTGCTACGAGCATTCTGGCAGTTAGTGTGACTCGGGGGTGTTGACTCATTTAAACTAACATATTCATCCTGCTGTAACCAGGTTTCTGTAAGGCAGAATAAATCAATATGTTGATCAATTATTACATCATTTACTAACAGGGACTTAGAAGAGAGAGACCTAATGTTTAATAGACCACATTTAACTGTTTTAGTCTGTGGTGCAGTTGAAGGTGCTATATTATTTTTTCTTTTTGAATTTTTATGCTTAAATAGATTTTTGCTGGTTATTAGTGGTCTGGGAGCAGGCACCGTCTCTACGGGGATGGCAGGGGGAGAGAAGGTAAGGCTACAACTCTATCACAGTATATCACAGTATATATATATATATATATATCACAGTATATACACAATGATATCACAGTATCAAGTCTTGGAGCCATTGATATTGGTGCATTTATGTGCTTAATATTGCTTGTATACCTTTGTAGTTTAAATGTCTGCATAAATCACAATGTGTGGTGTTGCTGTGTAACCCAACTATTTAGTACATTACTTACTTGTACTGCTTAATGTGGTTTTTTTCTAGTATGCGATTTTGCATATTTTTACATTTATTTGCCTTTATGCTATCAAAAAGTGACTTCACCATCTTTAATCATATTCATATTTATGGATTCCCTAAGCCCAAATGACCTGATTTTAACTCTTCAACCCCAAGCAGAGGCAGTTATGCCATATCTTAAATACTGTTTAAAAAAGGATGATGCTTTGCATCCTACTTCAGCTATGCAGAAAAATTTACCTAAGTATGTATGTATATATATATATATATATATATATATATATATATATAATTTGCAATTAGGCAACAAGTAATATTGATTAAACATTTTACTTGTTAAAATATATTTATTATTATTAATAGTAGTAGTAGTAGTAGTAGTAGAAGTAGTAGCAATAGTAATCTTAATGTTAATCTGACCATCATGAAGTGTGCGGCCACCTTTCTTGGCCAGGTCACCCTTGTAAAAGAGGTTTCAATCTCATTGGATTCTATCTGGTTAAAGATAGGCTATTATTATAAAAAATGCATTAAAAATTGGACCCTTATTTTGCTTTAGGGGTGTTTGGGGGGTGTAGTGGTTGTGGGGAGCATCCGTCCCATCAACCCTTTAGGTACACCACTTACCTACACAGTCTGTGAGCAGGGAGGATGGAGAACTTGTGCAGTTATATGGAAAGTACTGCCTGATTGAGAAGTAAGAAGGTGTTATCACATGTGCGATCCTCAGAAACATTTATAAATATTTGAAAGAAAGCAGTTTTTCTTTGTTTGTTTGTGAACTCACTACGGGTCTGCAGCAGCTCATAGCTGCTGCATTTTTTTTTTTTTTTTTACTTAAAGCAGTTGGAGCTGCTGCTCCAGAACGGCCAACCATCCCACATTGGGCGATATTTCCCCCTGTGACCCGCATGAGCATGTGTGGGACACCCATGAGTCCCACAGTTGTGTGGATCTGGGCCTAGTTACACTTTGCGCCATTGGGGTTTGCGGCCACGTGTGGGTGTCATGCACTGGTACATTCAAATGTTGGCAGGTATTCTGCATATAACAGCAAGACTACCCAGCTAACACACAATGTACTTGCAATCAGTGGTGGGCACAGCTAACCAAAAAGTTAGCTTCAATAACTGGTAATCAGCTAACTGAAAAGTTATCTTTTTTTTAACACTAAACCAATAAACTTATGGGAAGCTACAGATACCCAATAACTTTCAATTTTGCCCCCCAATGCTCTCAGCTACTAAGAAGTGATTTTCAGTTTAAACACCATCAAAGCTTCTAATAGAATCAAAGACGAGCACAAACCCAAACAGCCAATGAGCCAGTGCTTCAGTCTTTGTGCGCTCTGCCCCCTGTTTCTGTTTCTCAAAAGGAAAGCATCATTTACCCTGACAGGATACAGTGGTCCCGCGATGAGGCAGAGATCTTGAAATGGAAAGCAGGTTTGAATTATGGTTTTGCTTCATAAACACACCAAAGGGATTATGGGTAAACTAAGCCTCCGCTCATACTGATTGGTTGATTCATTCATTCTATGTAAAAACCAACATAAGTGAATCAATGTAACGTGTTTACAAATAAATGTGCTTTTGTAAAATATGTCATTTTTCTCATTTATATAAAAAAGAAAGAAATTTTCAAGATCCCGCTAGACAGCACCTAAGCGCTTGCATGACGACATCACAACTCTATCCGGTTAGGGAGACATGGTTTCTTTCAATAACAAGAACTGTCAAAAAAACTTTCTCATGTGTGGTTGCTGCAGTTGTGTGGCAATAGGAATTGCCTTTGAATGCTTGAATAACGATGTCAGTCACACAAAGAAATCAAATAATAGTGAAAACATGTTTGGTGTGGTGTTAGAACAGATCAATCAGTCACTTCAAGAGGCATCACAACATCAAGCCTGGTTCACGTCAAGATAATTAGGCCGGTACCGGACCCGATCTTCCCTTTCTGACAATTTTAAATATAATCTTATGAGATATTCCTGCCATGTGTTGTGTGTTAAGAAGGATGTGAGGAGCTAAATGTGACATGCAGCCAATCAGAAAGCGAAGTGTTTGACCTGGGAATGGTCATGTGTGAAATCAGTTTGTGTGTTGCTGACACCACACACTGCACAACTAAACCTGTCAGATCTATGATTTTTTTATTTTCTATTTATTTTTTTATCTCCACGTGTGTGGTCTCTCAGGTTTTGGAAGCCTACAGATAATTTTAAAATCCTGCAGTCGACAATACTGTGATATAACCGGTCGCCGGTAGATGGCAGTGTTCTATGCATTTTGATGCCGATTATATCACATGGCCTGAATCACAATTTAACAGACTGTCGGTATTTTTCCATAAAACAAACACAATAACAACGTCTGTAAACCCAGAGAATATATTCACAAGAGTTTTAGGCACAATATACAAATAGTTTAATGCTGTTGTCTGTGTGGAGCCTGATCAGAGCATCTCAAATGCATTTCTTCTGCCGTGAATACCCATAATGCACTGCGCACACACCATGTCCACACTAAAACCTTCAAAATGAGTGCATTACTTTAAAACGAAAACATATATCTGATATTTTCACTTTACAAAACTTCAGATGTGACGTTAATTTAAATAACTTGTCCAAAAATAGTTTGGTTTAAATTTTAACCAGAAGTTAAAACTGTATGCCTCTGGATGACTTGGGTGCTATTGACAGTGTATTACTGTAGGGTCAAAAGAAAGGAGCTTTTTTTCTTTTCTATGACCAGTTCTCCTTTGCCTGCTGCGGATAGAGCAGTTTCTTCTGGAATCAGCTCTTCTCTGTTTGTAGATGATAGAACTGCGCATCTACCACAAAAAGCTACGTCTGCAAAAATGTTAGCGGTCTAAAAATTATCGGACCAAAACGTATCGGAAGATAATTGGTCAGATGATGGTTTTCAAAGTTATCTGTAAAGCTAATCCGATAATGAAAACATTACCTTCAGTAATTAGCTAAACTGTGCCCACCACTGCTTGCAATGTTGCTTGGATGTCATGGTTTACGTGTATCGCGAAAAAAATCTTTTGTCCAAGTTTTATCAGCATTCACTGGCTCAAGTCTTGTAAGTTTTGTTTGTGACAGTTCATGCACATGGATGGAATACATGCAAAAAGTGAATATGAATGTATTAAGGAATTATATATGTGCCAATCCAGCAATAATGTAGTTCACCATGACTACACCATGTATAGTTTATGTATAGTATATGTTATTTATTTATTTATTTGTTGTTGTGTTTATTGGAGTAGGGTCATTCAAATGGGGTTATAAACAGGCATGCACATAACTGGTGCTCGTGTGTGCTCAAAGTTTTTGAAGTACAGCAGAAAACACAGAGGGAAATACATTTCCTACAATATGTCATCGCTTTCCACCTAAGAAGCACTTCCTTTCTTTGCATGCACAAGCACTGTGAGCACCAGTTATGTGTGTGCCTGATTATAATAAGATTACAGCAACATTATGTCAAAATGTTGCAGCAGATTTTTTTTAATCCAGTGGTTGGTAATGCAGTAAGTAAGATCCTAGCAACATTCTGGAGAATGTGCAAATGCATGATCCTATGATGTGGTGTGTCACTGTCACATTAATGAAACCATTATGGAATTTTAATTTGCTAACTGGGTAAGTGCTTGCAATATCCAGCACTGATATATCGAAAACATGGGGATGACAATACCGTTACATGCAACATGTCATACCGGAGTTTTGGAATTTAATTTATGGTGAAATGTGATGCAAGCATGGAGTGGTTTGGGGGGCATGAATAATATTTGCACTGGGACACAACAGAAGTAGGTTATGCCATTGTTTGCATGAAATATTCAGATGCAGGGCTGGTTTCCCTGCTCTGCTTCATCTCCTTCATGATTAGTCGCAAAATATTTTTGTCCAGCCCTCTTGGAAGACTGGATGCGAAAGACTATTTTCTTGTCTTTGAACTGACAGCATTGCCCTTGAAGTAAAATGCCTTATGTCTCAAGCAGAGTTGGCATTGGCATCCAGTGTACCTTTGATTGGATCCCCACTGTGACATCGAATGAAAAGAATCAAGCACACCACTTTCCTCTTTTCACCCTTTCTTGTTCTCAGACTGGTCCCCCTTGTCGGCATCCTGAAATAAAACTGACACTTATCGTAATAGTTTTGCTTGTGTTAAAGGCTGCAAAATGAAAGTGGTGTTCGGGTTAAACCTCGACCAAAGTCATCATTGTTGTCTTCTGTGAAAAGCAAGTCTCTCGACTGACACATGGGAAATTCTATAAACTTCAACCTGCATTTTAAGAGAGAAGGAGGGGGGTAGGACATCTCTCTGTTTTGAGACCAGTCAGCAGTTGCTTTGGTGATGGAATGATGGAAGAAGGCCGAATGCAATCGGGGAGGGAGGGAGCGTTTTTGCAGAGCTGATTGTGAGAGGACAGCAGAGGCAGAAGATGTCCTCTACAATGATTAATTCTACACCTGACGTGATTTATGGTCCCACCACGGCTGTTTTGTAGGTCACTTTGGTGCCACATCACTCAAGCTGAGCAAACAACAAGTGTGATATCAGCGCTGGTGACCCGACACACATGCATACCCATATTCAAAATATTTTTGCTATGATTTGTGTTTACCTCCCCTGACATCAAATCTTTTATTTATTTATTTATTTTTGAAAATCTGAAACTGAATCACAAGAAATGGAGCTGTGATGTCCCTGACGGTAACATGATTTCGGCCTATTGAATAAAACTTGCAGAGGTGTAACTAGACTGGAGATATTTTTAAATAATCAGATTGACTGACGTTTGACTTATGGCCTGTCATCAGATGCTGTCAGGCTTAATGTGATTTGCCAATCCCAAGGTCCAAAATCTGTTAGAATCAATGGCTAATACAGTAAACACATTTGGCTACAGAGAAGATAGGGCTCATTCCTCTCATCTCTCTATGTCTCTGTCTCTCTCTCACACACACACACACCAGTCACTTTATTAGGTACACCTGTTCAATCACTTGTTAACAAAAATAGCTAATCAGTCAATCACATGGCAGCAACTCAGTGTATTTAGGCATCTGGATGTAGTGAAGACAACTTGATGAATTTCTAACTGAGCATCACAAAGGGGAAAAAAAGGGATTTAAGTGACTCTGAACGTGGCATGGTTGTTGATGTTAGAAGGGCTGGTTTGAGTTTTTCAGAAACTGCTGATCTACTGGGACTTCACACACAACCATATCGAGGGTTTATAGAGAATGGTCAGAAAAAGAGAAGGTATCCACTGAGCTGCAGTTGTGTGGATAAAAATGCCTTGTTGATGTCAGAGCTCAGAGAGGAAAGGCAGACTGCTTGAATGGGCAACTGCATGATGGTATCATGTCAATATGGACCAACATCTCTGAGGACTGTTTGCAACACCTTGTTTAATCTATGGTACCAAGAATTAAGGCAGTTCTGAAGGCAAAAAGGCTCCAACCCAGTACTAGCAAGACATAACTATTAAAGTGGGCAGTTAACGTAGATATCCACTGCTCAAAAAATAAATAAATAAATAAAATAAAGGGTCACCTTGAAAGCGCATCAGATCTCAATGGGAAAAAATGAAAAAAAAATCATGCTGAGTATCTTTCCTGACTCAATTCAAAGACACCCGGAAACTCATAGGGGAAAAAAAATGATGTGGCAGGCTTGTTCATTTTGCCAAGATTCCATTGCAGCAACTCAACATGGTACTCAGTAGTTTTTATGGCCCCCAAATGCTTGTATGCATGCCTGACATAATTGGGGCATGCTCCTAATGAGATGATGGATGGTGTCCTGGGGGATCTCCTCTCAGATCTGGACCAGGGCAGCACATAGTTCCTGGACAGTCTAAGGTGCAACCTGGTGGCATTGGATGGACTGAAACATAATGTCCCAGAGTTCTTATCATGGATTTCGGTCAGGCAAGCGTGCACTCTAATCAAGGATAGACTGCTGTCTCAAAGAGAAAAATTGATGTAACTTGTTGCGAAAGTGTAGTGACATGGACCCACAACAGGGGGCGTAAATGAATGGACAATGAAAGGGTCGAATATGAACACTTTACTGTTGTGAATGAGCACAACCACAACACAGAGGAATGTGAAATTTTGCAAACAGTCAATCACAAGGGTGACGTGTGGGCAGGCTCGAGGATAGAAGACGTCTGTCCTGAGATGAACCGGAACCACACGATTTCCTCCGCCACCGAACCCGGAGAATACTGGAGCCGCCAAGTCCCGAGTCCCCAGGTGGCCACCGTCTTCGAAGGTCGGATCTGGTACTGCTGGCAAGGAGCAGAGACAATAAGATATGGGTGTGTGCACACCCAGTAACAACAACGATGGAGAGTCACACTTCCACCTCTAACACACACTCGTGCAGCTCCTGTCTCAACACTTATCTGGTGGGGTACTAAAGCGAAGCTGTCACCGGTCACGCCAATCTCCAGATAACACTCCGCAGGAAAACAGCTGCAAAAACGAGTTCACTAAACAAAGTCAATATGACACAGATCAAGGCTGAGAACGTTACCTTAACAGGTCGACGATATCTCTGCAATGAGGTGGAGATGACGTCCGGGTTTTATGGAGTGAGATGATGAAGTATGGATGGGTGACAGCTGTCAGGAGATAATGAGTGACAGCTGTCACCCCCGGCTGTGTCCGTGGCGGCAGCGCCCTCTCGTGCCTGAAGCCCGCACTTCAGGCAGGGTGCCCTCTGGTGGTGGGCCAGCAGTACCTCCTCTTCTGGCAGCCCACACAACAGTAACTATTTGCATAGATTTTTTTTCAAGTTATTTCAACTTAGTTTTTTATTTTGTTTTTCATTTTCAACTGTGTTAATTCCACAAGACTTAGTCAAGTTGAAATAATAAAAAAAAAAACTATGTCAATTGTTACATCACTTTTTCTCAAGACAGCGGATCATTTTTTAGAATGTGGGGGCCAATCCATGGTATCAATTTCTTCATCCTCCAGGAAATGCCTGCATTCCCTCTCCATATGAAGCAAGGCATTGTCGTGCACCAGGAAGAACCCAGGACCCACTGCAACCATGATTCCAAGGATTTCATCCTAATACCTAATAGCAGCCAGGGTGCCATTGTTTAACCTGTAGAGGTCTGTGCTTCATTCCAGGGATAAGCCTCCCCAGACCATCACTCACCCACCACCAAACCAGTCATGCTGAATGATCTTACAGGCAGCATAACATTTTCCACTGTGCCTCCAGACCCTTTCATGTCTGCCAAAAGAGCTCATGTTGAACCTGCATGAAACATTGCGCACAATGTTTCTGGTGTTCTAAGGCAAATTATATTTGAACTTCACAATCCTGACCAATGAGCACAAAGCCCACTACAGGAAGTCAGGTCCTCAGGCCACCCTGATTAACTATGTTTCTGATAGTTTGGTAAGCAGGCCACTGCTGGAGGTCATTTTGTAGGGCTCTGGCACTGCACATCCTGTTCTTGCCTGCAGATACCGGAGGAGCAGATACCGATCCTGCTAAAGGGTGAAAGACCTTCTACGGCCCTGTCCAGCTGTCCCAGAGTAACTGCCTGTCTCCTTGATGGTGTACTGGAAGATGCAGCAAACCTTCTGGCAATGGCACATATTGAAGTTCCAGGTACTGCACCATGCTACCAGTAGTGACACTGACCCTATCCAAATGCAAAACTAATGAAAAATCAGTCAGAAAACACAAGGAGGGCAAAAATGTCAGTGTCCTCCACCTGTAAAACCATTGCTGTTGGGGTGTTGCCCCTCTAGGTTACTTCTTGATAACTGAATTAACACCAAAGCAGCTGAAACTGATTACCACTCCACTTTGCTACTTAACTGACCATATCAACATACCAGAAGCTGTGCGGACTTGATGTGATACTCTGATTATAAAGTATTCCTTTAATATTTTTGAGCAGTTTATGTGTGTGTCTGTGTGTGTATATATACAGTAAAACTGGCATATAAAGAATTCAGTTGGACCAGCAAAGTTTGTCCGTTATAATCTAAATCCACTATATGGATACAACGGACAAAATCTGCTATTTGTATAAAATGGACAAAATCTATGTGTAAAACAGACTACATCTGTTATATGTATAAAACAGACAGCATCTGTTATATGTATGTAATGGATTAATTAGTCAGGAGGCACCGATCTACAGGGAATCCCCAGCACCAATTACACTTACGTAATTCCTTTTTATTCAGACTGTCTGCATATATAGTGATGCTACATGCCAAAACTGTCAGAACTGTTTATCTATATACATAAATGGCTACTTTTGTCTTTCTGTCTGTCCGGAATAGGCTCTAAAACTACAAAAGGTGAACTCCCCAAAGTTACATATTCTGAACCACCGTGACATGGGCTACAACCTGGTACTATTTTCAAACAAAAAAATTAATATTAAGACAACAATATTAACAATAATCTGATACATACAGTTGAACCCCAAAGTTACATATTCTGAACCACCATGACATGGGCTACAACCTGGTACTATTTTCAAACAAAAAAATTAATATTAAGACAACAATATTAACAATAATCTGATACATACAGTTGAACCATATGTACCTCAGTGGCAGTTGTACTCTAGCACAAATCTCTCAGCTTTAATAGCTGGCCGCTGGCCCTATGCATATATGCAGGAGCTCAGTAGCCTGCCTACTGTTGTAAACAGAGCCCAGACTCCTGGGCTATCTGCTGCTGGCTAGCACACATAGCATGAGTGTGCATGCCAGCTTGATTGTATAACCAAGCAGATTCAAATATCCCCCTTGATATGAATGCATCCTTTCTCTGCACATGCTGCATGTGGGTGCTACAAACCTGTTTGACTCTCCTTGAAAAGATTTGAACAACTCTACAAACTTTAGTGTTTTCAGACCTGTTTATAGCAAAAACAAATGTGAGTATTCTGTCATTTACTGACTAATCATATACTGAACATTTTGATTGTGAGAATATAAATACACAATTCAATACAAAGTAACTTTCTTCCATGTGCTTTGTTATCCCCATACTCCCCTCTACCAATATTACACCCATGATATTTGACACCATGTGTGAATGAGTAGATATGCCATCCTACTTAAAAATAGTCCTTAAATCTGGTTTAATCATTATGGCAATATGCACCCTCAAATTGAGATTTTTCTGTACCTAATGGCCAATACTGCGTTATGTTTATCAACATCAAAATAAATACAGGGTAAACTCTTCATAATGCTGTCCCCAGGAACAAGGATTTAGACCTGCAGATAAGGTGCCAGCTCAGAGATGTAGATGGGTTCTCCCCATGCCAGGCATTGGTGGCTGAGAGGGGGTGGGGGTGGCTGGGGGGGAGCATTTCGCAGGCATTTTGACCGCCATACTATACGCAAATAGGCAGATAAAACGCTGCTAAATCCGTCGAATAAAGTGGCGTTTTGACGCCGTAGCATCTGGCACACGTCAGGCAACGGGGGTTAATACCCAGGTTTTTATCCAGGCAAATCCTGCGTTACTCCAGGATCATTTGCATATAGGCACTGCCCCCAGAGTATAATAGGCTGAAGCAGCAGGAATACATGCCTCTGTCACTGCAGGGGGAGGGAGATCATTCTCAGCCTTTTCTTCTCCTTCCTTTCCCCCTCCTCAACGTGTTGCTCCGTCTCCACCACAGGCCTCCCCTCTGCTTCTGAACCAGACCTCTTGGTTTCCTTCTTCTTTAAGTCCTTGCCGCTGCCAACTTTCTTTTAGGAGGCATACTGGAGCTTCTCTGCAAAAATATCTGGAGCTGGCCGCGAGTGACAGGCCTGCATGCAGCGTGCTAGCATTTTTATACTGACTGCCGCCTATCGTCGTTTAACTGGGAGGTGGCATTTAGAACGGCGTACTGTCCGCTAGCGTCGCCGTTTTGTCTGCCTATGTCGCCGGTTAAAACGCTGTTGTGTACGCCAATGTTCCTCTATCTCCATTTTATATGCTGTTGATTAGGGATACAACGCCGGCCGTCGAATAATGGCGGTGTAAACTGCGGCACTACAGGAAGGGACAGGATGAAACGGCGATTAAAAAGTATCAAACGCCGTTGTTCGCGTTGTCTCTGTCGTCACACGAATTCTCTGGGAGCGCTCCCGGAATTATTTGACATGTTGAATAATTTTTTTGACGATTCCCGGTGAAGCCGGAACTAAGCCACGCCCCCTAGCGCCGGCATTAACAACGGCGTTTGATCCCTAAGACGGCCCGGAGGAGCCAAAAACTCTTCCGGGACGCTTCCGGGAGCTCTTACCGTCTATGTGTAAACGGGGCTTTAGCAGAGAGCTTTCAACCACAGGCTGTAAATTAAACTTTAAAAGTTTACTGGAAGGCTGTAAATTAAACTTTAAAAGTTTACTGGATAAAATATCAAGCTTTGTCTTTTCTTGCAATTTGTACATGTATTTCTAAGCATTTGCACATTTTCTAAAAATAAAGGTGTCGAGTGTACATGATGTGTATCACTTGCCTAGCGTTGATCATAATGTATCAGGCAAACACATGTTTTCTGTATCACAGTGGCACTCTGCAGATCATTTGAAAAAGTGATGTAGTTCTAACTGCTGATGGGGCAGACCCCTTTCAATCAGCCAGTAAGCTGGCATAGAGCCTGTGTTCTCCAATGGCGCATTGTATATAGGCTGCTCATTATGATGTAAATATCATAAATTAAATTTTGTTATTTATCAACTCTTCACAACCTGCTGTCTATTATAATAGTGCACTAGCTTTGGGGTTGATCTAATAGTTTTGGTATGTTGATGTTTCATGGCTCAAACTGTTTTTAGTGGTCAAACCTCTTTTTTTACAATTGAAAAGATTGTTTGTTCTCTAAATATACCAATGAATGCATAACTTTAAGAAATATGCAAGGCAACATTTACACCATTTAAAGATGGAATGCCTCAAAGTGTGCAAAAAGAAACCACTGCTTTTGTTGATAATGTGGCTGGCCTGAATATGGCAGAATCTGCGACCTTCCACAGTTAGTTAGTCAGATGCTCCAGAGTTGGTAACCCCATTCAGCTGTATATCCACTTTCCTGACAGAAGGACAAGGAACATTGTCTACCAAGAGGCTCTTCAGAACTATTGGTCAGTAAAAGCTACATTTAAATATATATTCAACATCACAAATCCAAAATTAACATTTGCTTAAAAGCCATTTTATTTTTGTAGCATTCTTATAAACTAGATTTGCAATGTATCAACAATTATAAAGGTGATAACATCAATTCTGATTAATGATTATGAGCATACTTGATCTGCAATATAAAGTCTTAAGAACTTCATTGTTGTTTCTTGCATGCAGCAAAATTCAGTTTTCTCTCTTGGTTTGGGGATTCCACCTATTTTGGGTTTTTAGTTCAAACCTTTGCCTATTCGGACTGCAAATATACTTATAAGATATCTACAATTATGACAAAATATAAACTTAGGAATATTTTGTAGATTATATCTTAAATAGGTTAACCTGGGCAACGCCGGGTATATATATATACAACACATTTGCAAAAGCCAAAAGTCAAGTTGTGATATGAAAGACGTGCGGACGGGTCCGCGCGTCGGGACGCAGCCGGCGCGGTGCGGCGGCACAGGAAAAACACCTCCGTGTTGATAACCATTTGTAAAATCCAGGCGGCTTTTGATGGCTTTCAGTGGAGTGAGTATATGAGAAATTGTTTAACAGCTGGACATGTTCCAACTTGTCCTTAAGGCTTCCAACGGAGGTGTTTTTCCTGTGGCGGAATGTCGCGGCGGCTGCGAGCTGACGCTGCAATCCGCCCGCACGTCTTTCATTAAAAAATCTCCTTTAACAGTGGAATATCCGGATAAAATGCTGAAACCGACTTCGTCTGAAACTTCTCTGTTCTCTCACGATGTCCTGGATCAATAGAGCCTGAAATGTGGAGGTTTTCAGCTTGAAACAGGCTGACGACGAGGCCTGAGAGCGCTGCACGACGTCTCGCTCCGTGGGAAGTCCTTAAAGCGACAGTATCACCTCAAAATCTCTCATCAGCCGTTAAAATTTTCACCGAAAACCAGCTTAATTTTTCGAACCGTGTCCACTTCGATGTGTCTCACAGGTTTAGAAAAAAGTTTGATCAAACAAAGCGCCAGTCTCTCAGCAACTTCTCAGACAAAGGAATTCTGACGAGAGGCTGGACGACTCCTCCCACAAGGAGTGCTCAAAGGCGAATGACGTCACCGACAGGCGTGGAAAAACTCACGCATGCGCACGAGGGTTCAAGCATGTCTGACGTAAAAACATATGAATGAAATCCATATAGTTTTTGAAAAAAATAAAAAGGACCTATACTTTATTGACAGACCTTGTAGAGCTGTTTATCTGCTCCAAAACATTTAACAGATAAATACTAAAATAAATAATATCAGACTTAAGAAATGTTTATAACTGTTAAAGCTTTATTCACTACGTATGCAAAAATGTAACTGCAATTAAAATCAGTTATTGCAATCAAATTTCCATCTGATTTCAAAGTTAGACTATAATGATTCTACCCCATCTCACAAACTGGCCGCCAGTAAAGAACGGAGAAAAAACTATGGTGTGCATGCATGTAATTTTTAGAGTGACTTCACTAATATTAAAGCTATGTTAGGAACTCATGTTAAAGGGATTGCTAAGCAACATCAATTCCAAAATCCAGGTCTTCAATTATTCTTCTGACGTTAATCCTTTTCTTCATTGTGGCACTGGGATTATTGATGCAAAATTTAAATGAGAATGGATTAAAAAATACTAAAGCCCTGTGGTGGTGGTGGGGAGTAATGTGGAGATGTTGTCCCAGTTATTCCCCTCTGGGTTTTTACAGAACTCTGCTGCATTTTATGCATTGTGGAGTGAACTACTGTCAAAACAGACTTGCGAGATCTTTTGTGTTTGCTGTATTTCTGCAGGACACTTAGGAAAACAACCAGCGGACTGAAAGAAATAGCACAAGGAGTTGATATTTAGCTTTAAGCCAGTCCTTTGACATCACAGGTTCATTCCACTAGCTGGGTCAACATGAAGACAACTTTCAAATTTAGACCTCAAAGCACATCAGAATACAGACTTACCTGCATGTATTTGTCAACATTTTGCTTTATAAATGCGCTAAAGGTAATTTATTTTGGTAATATTTGAAACTCCTACATGCGACACAGTGGCATAGTGGTTAGCACTGTTGTCTCACAGCAAGAAAGTTGTGGGATCATTTAACTAGGGGCCTTTCTGTGTGGAGTTTGTGTGTCCTCTTGGTCTTTGTGTGGGTTCCCTCTGGGTTGTCCAACTTCTTCTCACATCCAAAACATGTGGGGGCAACAAAAGACTGGGAAAGTTGATGAATGCTCAAAGAAGTTGGAAAGAGGTGAGTGTCATGATTGGGTATAAAGGAGCATCCCCAAAAGGCTCAGCCGTTCACAAGCAAAGATGGGGCAAAGATCACCACTTTGTGAACAACTGCGTGGAAAAATAGTCCAACAGTTTAAGGACAATGTTTCTCAATGTTTAATTGCAAGGAATTTAGGGATTCCATCATCTACAGTCTATAATATAATCAGAAGATTCACATAATCTGGAGAACTTTCTACATGTAAGCAGCAAGGCCGAAAACCAATGTTGAATGCCCGTGACTTTCAATCCCTCAAGTGGCACTGCATTAAAAACCAGCAACATTGTGTAAAGGATCTTACCGTGTGGGCTCTGGAACACTTCAGAAAACCATTGTCACTTAACACAGTTCGTCACTACATCTACAAGTGCAAGTTAAAACTCCACCATGCAAAGTGAAACCCATACATCAACAACATCCAGAAACACCGCCGCCTTCTCTGGGCCCGAGCTCATTTAAAATGGACAGACACCAAGTGGAAAAGTGTGCTGTGGTCTGATGAGTCCACATTTCAATTTGTTTTTGGAAATGATGGATGTCGAGTCCTCCAGACAAAAGAGGAAAAAGACCATCCAGATTGTTACCAGCGCAAAGTTCAAAAGCCACCATCTGTGATGGTATGGGGGGTGTGTTAGTGCCCATGGCATGGGTAACTTACACATCTGTGATGGCACCATCAATGCTGAAAGGCGCATCCAGGTTTTGGATCAACACATGCAGTCATCCAAGCAACGTCTTTTTCAGGGACGTCCCTGCTTATTTCAATGCCAAGCCACATTCTGCACGTGTTACAACAGCAGTCTAGTATGGGTACTAGACTGGCCTGCCTGCAGTCCAGATCTGTCGCCCATTGAAAAAAGTGTGGCACATTATGAAGCACAAAATACGACAATGGAGACCCCGGACTGTTGAACAACTGAAGTCATACATCAAGCAAGAATGTGAAAGAATTCCACCTACAAAGCTTCAACAATTAGTGTCCTCAGTACCCAAATGCTTATTGAGTGTTGTTAGAAGGAAAGGTGATGTAAGACAGTGGTAAACATACCACTGTCCCAGCTTTGTTGAAACATGTTGCTGGCATCCATTTCAAATGAGCAAATATCAGTTTTAACACTAATAGCTTGTCTTGTGGTGTATTCAGTTGAATATAGGTTGAAGAGGATTTGCAAATCATTGTATTCTGTTTTTATTTACATTTTACACAATATCCCAACTTCATTGGAAAAGGGTTGTTGTTTGTGTTTTATCATTGTTTTATTTTTGTTATGTATTGTTATCAGCTGACACGACTCCTTGTCTGGAGCACAAAGAGCAAAGCTATCACAAATGAATGAGTTCACACCTTTCCCCTTATTTTATGTATGTAATTATTTATTTTTTCATGCTTTCTTTCTGTCATGTAGACCATAACTTACATGGTGGATGTGACATTAGTAGGGATGGGTATTGATAAGGTTTTATAGATATCGATGCCATTATCGATTCTGCTTATCGATCCGATTCCTTATCGATTCCCTTATCGATACCTCATGAATTTTGTACTAAAAGTAGGCTTTACAGGTTTTCTATGTATTTCCTTGAGTCTTAAAGTAAATAAATATGAAATTAGTCACTGTATCCTGATCTCTGGACATAAATAAAAATAAACAAAACTGTGTTTCGTTTGAAGTTATTAATTCAGACTGGAATTCTATCGTTCTATCTTGACTTGTCAGAGAGCCGCGCAACGTTTGGAGCTGTGTGAACAGAATGGAGGATGATTCTCGTTTCTTTCTCGCAACAAGACAGGAGTCCCAGTTAGTAACTTTAATCCACACAAAAGTGAATCACAACTCATATTCAGGGATGAAAGTGGTGAAAAACAAAAAAAGCTGAAATCCAAAAGTACCCCCCAACACCACCTGCACGAAAATGTTTGAATTCTAGAAGCTCTGAAATGCAATCTGGGACTATTCCAGACAATAAACTGGAGTGAGTGCAGCATCCATTTAGGTGAGAAAAAAAAAATACAACTTTCCTTATTTAAATTCATTCCAGCAGCAGTTTGGCAGATAGTTCTGGAGGAAATCAATGAAGAAATTAACAAACTGAAAATATGGTTTGACCAAAACAAACTGTCATTAAACTTAAATAAGACAGGGATGAAATGGATGTGTCAGAGTCACTAGGTGTTCACAGGAAACATTTATTTCTGTATGTATTTATTTATTTATGTTAGTTGCTATTATATATTTTCTGTTGTGTTTCTATTTAGGTTCTTTTTGTCTCTTTCTCTAAAATTGTATATAATAATCATTAGATTATTAATATATAAGCAAAAATAAATTTAAGGAATATTACGATTTGAAAACAAATGCACCCGAACGTGATGACGGCTGCAATTGCTAAATGCTAACTTTTAACATTGAAAATGCCATAGACATGCTAACGCATTAGCATCGCTCCCGTTTTTAAGTTATAAAATACATCTATCAACTGTTTCAGAAGACCATAACAGGTCAGTTTAACATAGAAAAGGTAAATAATACTCACAGACGTATGCTCTTTAGGGTTTTAGCGGGGGAAAATTAAGCGAAAGAAAGAAATAAACGAAGCAATCGACCAAAGCATTGCTTCAATCTGCGAACCACGCTTCGATTGGTTCAAGGTTCAAAGCAAAGCCGCGCTGCAGAAAAGTTGATTAAGGACCCGCTGCAGGGTCTGTAATCAATGTAGAGAAATGATCATTTTCCTGACAAACACATGCCAAAACAACGGCCACTCTGAAGGACCAGTAACAGAATCGTTAAGCACAAAGCTTATTGATGTCAGTGGATCGAATCATTTCTTAACGATACCCAAAAGGAACCGGTTCTCGATACCCATCCCTAGACATTAGCCTCACAAGCTGGCTGATCTCAAACATGTGATCACAGACATGCACGCTGAGATGTGGCTTGGAGGCGATCCAAAGGTGATCTTGTTTCTTTTTTTCACATTTGCACGGCGTTCTGTTGCCTGGGGGTAGGGACACGTCACACTCACACTACATTGGTCTTGTTGGGGGGGACAACACATGCCTGTTAAGAAGCTCCGCAGCTCACCATCAAGCAAAAAAAAAGACATTAATAATAATAATAAAAACATACTTGAATGCTCACATGCCCAAATGTGTCTCGCTGGTTTTTGTTTGGAACAATTACACAAATAAACTATTTTAACACAAGCAGCCCCCCATGGCTCGCCATGTCAGCTACCTGATGCACATTTGCACTCCACATATGATTTGAACATTGATGGAAAGAAAATGTTTCCTATTAGCAGAATATTAATTCATCATGTGATGCGCTTTTATAGCAAAATGTGTGCAACTAATAGCTCTGATTAGATTTGGAGAAACCGGCTCTCACTGCAAAATGCGCTGTAATGTTGGAATGTACCTGGATGGCATTCAGATGATTTCGTTTTACACCGCTGGTGGTTCAGCTCGAGGTTGACTGGCACATGCCTGACCAATCAGCCAGCTCATGCTGGAATGCTCAAGTTGCAAGGAGCGTGGTCAGCACCTGTATGGGCATAGACAACCCCTGGGCCCTCCACGTATTACGCTCTGGGCCGACCGCAGTTCTGTGAGCAACTCCAGTCACAGTGGCCTTGGTAATCAGAATTGGTTTCAGAGCCATTTATCCTCATTGGAAGTAAATCGTGTTCCCTGAATACACGCACCACATCAGATTGCACCATTTGCAAGGTCCTCTAACGCTAATGCAGCCACTGTTAGTGCTATTTATGCATCACTTTGCACATGCTTTTATATCCATCCATATAATTGCAAACACATGGGTGTGTTAAATGTTCATCACTTGTCTCTGATATGCACATCACTCTGATGACTTCTTGTTTATACACTATTAACGGTTCCCTGCGTCACCCAATACATATCGGAGATGGCACAATAGCTGTAGAAACGTGCGTACGCCAGCCAGAATTTTTGCGTGACGCACCGCACATTTTCCATGCTCAAGCCACTGTTGATACACATCTGCACGTGGACGTGGGGATGGGCGTATGCCAGGTTTTTGTGTGTACACACGCTTTCTGCATGAGGCCCCTGATCTGCAGCTCAAAAGTGATGGCCTGCTCTCTACTTTTGTGCAGGCTGTGCAAATGGCCCCACATTTTCTAAGTGCCCTGCAAGTGGTGTTGAATGTTCGTGGGTGGCATCTAGACTCTGGCCAAGAGCGGGTCGAATACTCACATGCCATTCACCGCCATTAGGCCGCTGGTGTGAAGGCTGCCTCGATCGTGCCAGGTGTCGACATGGCCGTTTGTCCGACCTGAGTTTGACATCATCATCATCATCGTCATCTGTTTTATTTGAGCAGAGGATAATAAATGCAGAAAAAACAGAAAACAGAAAAAAACAGAAAAACAATTTAACAATAAATTAAACAATAAATTAAATTTACTATTAACTCAGGTCATTATATCCGCTCAAAAAGGAGTGGGAGGAAGAAAACTTATTTAATCCCACCCCTTTATTCAAATTTAACATAAAGTACATAGCTGCTTCCCGTCAATTAGATAGAAAATTAAGAAAATAATACGTTTAAATACTTGTAATTTCCCACAATAGATACCAACAGCGGCAAGAAAACAATACCAATATGATAAACAAGCAACGAAGCACATACCAACAGTGGTAAGAGATCAACGATACCAGTTACGGCAAAGAAAACAAACATATGATGCACATACCAACAATGGTAAGAAAACAACAATACCAGTTACGGTAAGGAAACAAACATATAAAAGACATACCAACAATGATAAGAGAGCAACAATACCAATTACGATAAAGAACCAAACATATGAAGGAAAAAAACATATAATGCACAAACCAACAATTGTGATACAGAGCCACGAGCCATGAATGTAAAATGGCTTTTATTGTTGAGTCTCAATCATTCTATACTGATCCCAGACCCTCTGTTTATAATGTGACTTGAATTCATGAATATTCATGAATGCCGTGCAAATGATCAGATGGCAGCGCAACCTCATCTTGCCCGCTGTTTGAATGGGTTTCCGCCATGAGCGACATGTGAAAGTAGAGTGGCATTCAAATCCTCCTCCATGTGCCAATCGGCCTCAGTCATGTTAGGCATGAAGGGGCCATAAAAGAAGCAAACCAGATTACTGTGAGTCAGCTAACAATTTGCAAAGAGCAACTTTAACATATCATATTTAAACCTGATTGGACCAAAAAGACTATGACAATGAAAAAGACAATGTGTAATCTTAAACTGTAAACTGTACCTGTACTGTCCTGTACAGGCCCTGAGGTCCATCAGGCTGGTACCATATCCCCTGGACAAGACATCATCTCATGCAGATTACTTCTTCAGCCAAATGTGGTACACATTTAAAACTAGGTGAACTGGGAAAACCAGATGAAGCTGAACATCTTCAGTTGAAGATGAACACAGACAAGTAGCCTGAAGCACAAACCTTGCATCAAACTCTAGTCTATATATTGGTATTGTAACTCATATCCATGGGTGCCCCTAGAGTTGTCAAGCTGCGAGAACTTGTGGCACAGAAGGTGGAGGACACAAATGCAGACCCACAGGCAGAGTTGAGGGAATAATCAGAAAAACTTTATCAGGAGGCAAAGCAGTGGTTTGGTACACAAGTTGGCAGACACCTAAAGCGGAGGTACAAGCAGGTGTGAGACAAAAGGTGTGGTCAAAAAACAAGCAGGGTTCAGTAACATGAAGAGACTAAGTACTTGGGTTGAGGCAAAAGCAGATCCGAAAGACAAAGCAAGGTCGGTACACGACAAGGCAAAACAGAACAAGACAAAGGCTGGGATATGGATACAAATGATCGCAACGAACTGGCAAGGTGGTGCTGAACTCAAAAGACTTAAATAAGGCAGGTGGTAAATTAGAGAACAAGACACAGGTGTGCAGAAGGTGCTGGAAGGGGGCATGACCGGGGAAGACAAAGGCAAGTGCAAGAGAATGGAGTAGGACAAAAGCAAAGTGAACAGGGGCAAGATACTAAAGTGGCAGAAAACCCAACAATGCAAACGTGACATACTTGACAACCCATAATAAATGCAAACAAAATAAAGGGGCAAAACTAAGAACTAAGGTGACGAGTCAAACAGTGGAAAACCAGAAAACAAATAATAATAACTAAAACTAGAGGGGACCTGATACGGGAAAGTGAATACAATAAACATGACAAAACAAACTAAGGACTGAATAGAAAATAAATGATGAACATAAACAAAACCAGAGACTACATAATACAGGTAATGCAAAGAATGACTAAACCACAAATAAGTGATAAACAGAGAATTAAAGTGGAAACAAAAGCATTACACACACACACACAAAAAAAATGAACAGAACCAAAACAAGACTTAACTGACAATGTAAAAAGATATGAAAATAAAACCATAAAAAATCCTCAGCGTACTGTAAGCCTAGACCCAAATAAGGGGAAAACCCCGACATGAACCCCGGGCCGCGGAAAATCCTGACATCACCTCCACCTCAAGGCAGCTGGCACAGACGGCCACCAAAACCACCCCCTGAAAACCCAAAGAGTGGCAACCCAGTACACACCCAACGACAGGCGGGATGGGGGGTGATACCGATAGAAGCTTCACCGAAAGCCATCTGAATCTTCCAAAGGGTTTCCATCTGGCTGTCTGGCATAGTTTCTGAAAAAACTTTCATGGAACAAAGCGGCAGTCGCTCCGCCATTCCTAAACAATAAAAATCCGACGAGGGGGGTGGACCAGTGCTCAATCAAAGCCTGCCCACAGGCGAATGACGCAACCGACAGGCGTGAAAAAACTCACGCATGCGCACGAAGGTTCAAGCTTGTCTGATGCAAGCGCACATGATTCAAATCCATATAGTTTTTGAAAAAAAATAAAAAGGTACGATAGTTTTCTCACAGACCTCGTATATATATATATATATATATATATATATATTAGTGCTGTGCAAAAGGGTTAGGCATCCTAGCATTAGATGCTCCCCACCCCAGTTTTTTATTGGCAAGTCAACAAAAACCTGTTCCAACAAAAGTGAATATCTATCTATCTATCTATCTATCTATCTATCTATCTATCTATCTATCTATCTATCTATCTATCTATCTATCTATCTATCTTATTCAATAATAATAATCATGATTTCTTTGTAAGAGTACTGGCCAGTAGAATTCCACACAAATACAATTTAAAATGATTAAAATGAGTGTAAAACACAATTAGTCATAATTTGTCATGTTTTTCTTAATATAGTTTTGATGTCCTGCTACTTATACTGTGAATGTGACTAATATATAAAGTTAATCACACTTTAATAAATCCCAGTTTTCATATTTATAATAAAGTGGAAATCCATTACACATTTCATTTGCTTATGAATATGTATCATGTTTATAAAATGTCTTATTCTTTTATGATGCATCAAATATGCCTGAAACATCTGCACAGTTCTATATATAAATGCATACACTCACACACAGATTCACACATGGCCATGTAGTTCAGTGTCATCTTGACACTTGATCAATTCTGACCAATACATTATTAAACTGTTTAATCAAACCACACAATCCTTCCATCAGTTATAAGATTGGCTCCAAAACTCTTTGAGGTAAATAATTGTGACCTTGAGTTTAAGGTTTCAAGGTCACCCAAGAAAAAGGCCATGTGACCAATACAAAGGTAATATATAACTTCATATTGGTGTTTAATCTTTATATTGCTGTTTCATCTTAATCATCTCCTTAAAATAGCCATTGTTCTGCAAAAATATCCCAGATATACCAGTGCTGGACAAACCCCTTAATATTTGGCCCGTGACTTTGGCTCATTTTCCTTATTCTTAAAATTATTTATTTATTTATTATTTAGTATTATTATTTCTTGACCATCAGTTATTCTACCAAGTTTGTTTCAAACTGGATCAAAAGTCTTCATGTTATTTGGGCACACACAGACAGATGATGGAAAAACAGGACAAAGAGCAATTCCCTGCCAATAAACAACATATTCTGGGTAGTCTTCAGCTACGCTACAATCTGGGGAAAAACTCTTACAGAATGGCTTGACAGAAGAATCACCTGTGTGGCTATGAACTGGAGTGGCTGAGCGTCTGCACGGTGTATAATTAAGGTGTTCAGTACTTCTTCAGGTATATGTGCTATTAAGTAAATGGGGTCATCGGGGTCAGTAGGAATAACTTGTACCCTGCAGCCACTGTAATGGATTCTGTCGCTTCAATTCATGTATTAAAGCCATTAATAATCAACAGTCATAACTGCTCGGGATGGATTATCTTGTGATTCACAGTCACGATGTATTCGGCAAGAGGACAGCATCGAAGAAAACCATTCAGGCCTGAGATGTGGAAAGCCTGAATGTCTTCCTCGCTCATCTGTTTTCCTTTTAGCTGACTTGCAGATGTTTGTTTGCCCAAGCGGGAGACCTGTGCCGGAATGCAGTCGCCTTCATTAACATCATCCGCAAACCTCAGTGTGACTGCATAATGTATAGTGAGAGGAAATAAGGTCAGGCAGGGATGGTGCTATTTTCAGTCAGTTGCATTCAGATGCAGAAACTGAAAACCATACAGCAGTGAAGTGAGTTCACATTTGGATTGTAAAACTCCAATATTTAAATATGGCTTCGGGAATGTTCAGTCAGAATACTTAACAAAATCTCTACACGGGTGGTTACGATGCAGCATATTATCAAAAAAAAAATTTTTTCTTCACAATGCCTCTGCCAAATGTAGAATTTCACTAATTTCAGTTATGAATTTAAGGAGTTCAACCGGCATCCTCTCTAAGAGTCCCACCAGCATCCTTGAATCAAGTGTCTCTTGAAAGAATTTCTGTGGAAGTAACAGTCTTAGTTTTTCCTGGGAAACAACCATCCTCTGAGACAAGTGATCATTACCTTGGTCCACACTTCAGTGACAAAATGGCTGTGACTTCAAACTTCCTTTGTGTTTATCAATCTTTTATTTTCACTTGTAAAACGTAAGCCTCAGCAGTAACATGAGGTTATTTCAGTCTAAATACAGCACTTACATAGTATGACAGTACGACACTACTCATCACCCTCCGAAGACAAGTTCCTTAGTGCAGTCCTGGTGGATTCCAATGGAAGGCTTCAGCAGTTATGCCCACAACTCAAAACAATAATTTCTGGTGTCAACCATTTTCGAGATGTCATTATTTGTATTGATTTATTTATTTTATGGTGGCTATAGTTGACTGGTGGCCACCTACAGCCCTGGATTCAGTTTAAAGTCATGTCAAAGACACAACAATTTCTAAAAGAAGCAACATCTGTGACAGTTTTCTAATATTGCAACATCCAGCCACAACTCATGCATGAAATTGAAATTGCCTAAATTTTAAAGTAATTTGATAATTTAACTCTTGTGATCACTCAACAAAATGTGGTGTTTCCTCACAATCCATCAGCCAATAGCTCAACAAAAATTGCAGCATTCTGAATTTGAATTATTGGTACAGCTGGTGCCATACAGCATGTGGCATATCTGATTATGCACTACATATTTCATAAAATCACATCTGTGTAAACATCCACCAGGAATCGTGTGTTTTCATCAGTTTGTGACATCACAAGGTGTGCGTGTGTTTTAAACATAGTAAGTTCTCTTGAGGCACTGAGGGCCATCGGGTGTGTACTTACTGTATGTGCAGTGCCTTGTACTCCTCATGTATCAATTCAATTTATTTCATTTATATAGCGTCAAATCACAACAGATTTGCCTCAAGGCGCTTCACACAATTAAGGTCTAACCTTACTAACCTCCAGAGCAGCAGTGGTAAGGAATAACTCCCTCTGAGGAAGAAACCTCAAGCAGACCGGACTCAAAGGGGTGACCCTCTGCTTGGGCCATGCTACAGGTAAAAATTACAGAAAACAATTCAGAAAAAGAAAATACAGGAAATGCTGTTGGTGCACAGGACAGGAGGGTCTCCAGCACAAATACCACACCCATATTTAGGGGAGGTGACGGTCTAGTGGTTAAGGTGTTGGGCTTGAGTCCAGAAGATCATGGGTTCAAATCCCCACCTGACTGGGAAATCACTATGGGCCCTTGGGCAAGGCCTTTAATCCCCTATTGCTCCTGGTGTGTAGTGAGCGCCTTGTATGGCAGCACCCTGACATCGGGGTGAATGTGAGGCATAATTGTAAAGCGCTTTGAGCATCTGATGCAGATGGAAAAGTGCTATATAAATGCAGTCCATTTACCATTTACCATATATCTGGATGGAGCTTCATCTATACCCAGAGACCACAGTATGAAGCAAATGAGAACCTACATCTCCTTTTGGATGCGATGCCAGTCCATCTGAAGTAACGTCCTGGACAAGACAAGTACCCATGGATGGAGTAGGACAAAGCAGATGAAGCATCATGACCAAGTACACAACAGCTAACCTAACATGGACACACCTGGTGCAAGAACCCCAGTCTATAGGTTGGTAGAACAACAAAGAAAGAGAGAGAGAGAGAGTAAATAAATATTCTAGAGGTCCTGAGGCCCATTGGGCCGATGTCGATCCTTGGAGACTCGAGGCTGACACAGAGTCTTGTGTCACAGCATGAAGATTCTGGATTGAACTCCACCAATACCCACCTCCTTTCTATAAGACATTTGTATGATATTTCTGTATCTCCACTGTTTCCGTTGATGTCAACCAGATTCCTTCAGACATCAAAACAAGCATGAAATGATATTCAATGTCTTGGCTTGACGCAGAATGGCAAGAGTTGCTGTGAGTTAGTATCCTGCCATGTGAAAAACCCATGCATTTACAGTCTTTTCAGTAAATCACAAAGGCACACTTTGTTTTTCAAAACCTGATGAGAATTAGTTCCTCAATAAGATCTTTGCAGCTGTGAGTACATCATATATCAATGGTGCCATGTCACACGTATGGACATCACAGGTTTGAGTTCCAAGTCAACACTGAAGACAAGGAAAAACAATTTCTTTGATAATACACAGTGTTCCTCTCCTTGTTTCAGTATCTCCACTCATGGCCAACAAAAAGGGCAATAGTGTTAGTCTATTTTCACCCAACCCTTCATTAAATATCCTCACTTTAATGACATCCACCCACTCAGAACAAGATAACAAGAGTGAAGGAACAAACTGAAAAATGAAATTCAGGCAACCAACATCTTTATGAAAGTTATTACTTTCCACATGTATTGATTTGAGGAATTTATGAAACTGAGTGTCATCATTTAATAGCAGTCATTCACCTGAAGGCTTTTGCCTAGCATAAAGCAAGGGTGGTGTGTACGGCCATCTATATGTGTTGTTATGGTTTGTGTCTCAGTCTTGTATGTTGTCTGTTGGCGTCTTTGTGCCTCCTGTGTGTGTGTGTTTTACCTTGCCTATTGTGTGTGCCGTCTCCTTGCCTCCTGTGTGTGTGTGTGTGTGTGCGTTCTCCCTTGCCTATCATGTGTGCCATCTCATTGCTGTCTCTGTATCTTGTGTGTGTGTCTATGTTGTGGACAGTGCCTGTGTTGATCATCTGTTTCTGTCTGTGTGTTCAGTCCTCGGTCTGTGTCCCTGTGTCTTTTCATTTGCATCATGTGTGTATTGTGTATTATGAGTTCCACGTTGCTTTAGAATGGGTTTTAGGTTTTGTCATTGTTTAGGTCTGTCATTGTGTTTGGATCACCTCCTGATTTCAATCTTAGTTTTCATATTGGCTTCTACACTTTTGCACTTCATTCTCCCCTGAGTTTTACGTTGGTTTTGGTATTATTATTTCTCTTCTGCTTTGGTTATATTTGGTTATTGTAATGATTTATTTTCTACTAACTCTTTGATGTCGCTTAATGTCTGATTAGTTTTATGTCACCTTGTCTTCTTTTTATTTCCATGCGTGGCTTTAGTTCCGGTTCTTGTTTGGCACACCTGTCGTTATTAGTCATTTTGTAATTAAGGTTTCCTCTGTTCGTGTTGTCCCTATCAGTTCATTCCTTTGTCTGCTCCCACGCTGTCTGTAAGTATTTTTCATCTCTATGATTACCCCGCCATTGCCTTGCTCTTCCTGGTTTTGTGATTATTTATTTTCCCAGTAATCTCCCAGTTTTCTCACAACCTCCTGATTTGGACATGTTTGCACACAACTCACTCTCTGCAGTGTTTGAACTGTTTGCTTATGGGTTCACCAATAAATCACCTGGGTTGTTACACACTCCTTTTTTCATCACTGTCTGCAAAACTGGGTTCAGCTTATGTCCAAAACCTAACAAGGGCAGAAACCAAACATTTCCATGTATTTTATTGCCTGTCAAAGGACAGAGGAGAAGGATACATCACAGCAAAAGATAAGTCGAGTTTACGATATGTATATACAGTGAGGAAAATAAGTATTTGGACACCCTGCAATTTTGCAAGTTCCCCCACTTAGAAATCATGGAGGGGTCTGAAATTTTCATCTTAGGTGCACATCCACTGTGAGAGACATAATCTAAAAAAAAAAAAAATCTGGAAATCACAATGTATGATTTTTTTTAATAATTTATTTGTATGCTACTGCTGCAAATAAGTATTTGAACACCTGTGAAAATCAATGTTAATATTTGGTACAGTAGCCTTTGTTTGCAATTACAGAGGTCAAACGTTTCCTGTAGTTTTTCACCAAGTTTGCAGCAGGGATTTTGGTCCACTCCTCCATACAGATCTTCTCTAGATCTTTCAGGATTGGAGTTTCAGCTCCCTCCAAGATTTTCTATTGAGTTCAGGTCTGGAGACTGGCCAGGCCACTCCAGGACCTTGAAATGCTTCTTACAGAGCCCCTACTTAGTTGCCCCTGGCTGTGTGTTTGGGGTCATTGTCATGCTGGAAGACACCAGCCATGACCCATCTTCAGTGCTCTTACTGAGGGAAGGAGGTTGTTTGCCAAAATCTCGCAATACATGACCCCATCCTCATCCCTTCAATATGGCGCAATCATCCTGTCCCCTTTGCAGACAAGCACCCCCAGAGTATGATGTTTCACCCCCATCCTTCACGGTTGGGATGGTGTTCTTGGGGTTGTTCTCATCCTCTAAACATGGTAAGTGGAATTGATTCCAAAAAGCTCTATTCTGGTCTCATCTAACCACATGACCTTCTCCCATGCCTCCTCTGGATTATCCAGATGGTCACTGGTGAACTTCAAATGGGCCTGGACATGTGCTGGCTTGAGCAGGGGGACCTTGCTGCCCTGCAGGATTTTAAATCATGACAGCATCATGTGTTACTAATGTAATCTTTGTGACTGTGGTCCCAGCTCTCTTCAGGTCATTGACCAGGTCCTCCTGTGTAGTTCTGAGCTTTCTCAGAATCATCCTTACCCCACAGAGTGAAATCTTGCATGGAATCCCAGACTGAGGGAGATTGACAGTCATCTTGTGTTTCTTCCATTTTCTAATAAATAATCATAACAGTTGTTGTCTTCTACCAAGCTGCTTGCCTGTTGTCCTGTTGTCCATCCCAGCCTTGTGCAGGTCTACAGTTTTGTCCCTGGTGTCCTTAGACAGCTCTTTGGTCTTGGATATGGTGGACAGGTTGGAGTGTGATTGATTGAGTGTGTTGTCAGGTGTCTTTATACAAGGTAACAAGTTCAAACAGGTGCAATTAATACAGGTAAAGAGCGCAGAATAAGAGGGCTTCTTAAAGAAAAAATTAACAGGTCTGTGAGAGTCAGAATTCTTGCTGGTTTGTAGGTGTTCAAATACGTATTTGCAGCAGTAACATACAAATAAATTATTAAAAAATCATACATTGTGATTTCTGGATTTTTTTTTTTTTTAGATTAGTCTCTCACAGTGGGACATGCACCAAAGATGAAAATTTCAGACCCCTCGATGATTTCTAAGTGGGGATAACTTGCAAAATCGCAGGGTGTTCAAATACTTATTTTCCTCACTGTATGTATCTCAGATTCCACCCATTCACACATATGTACTGTATTAGACTGATATCTTTTTTTTTATGATAATTCCATGGAATATCAAAATATTAAAGAAGTAGAAATGCTGTATCAACCCCAAGATCTTAATCTGACCTAAGATTTAATAAAATTCCCTTCATAAATGTTTGACAAATTTAGGGAACGTAAACAAAATTCTCTAAACTGTTTTAACAGCACCATTTTAATAGGTTCTGGCTTAGCTCATACCTTACTCCTCTTCTAATGTTAATTATAATCACTAAATACATACATTTTGAATACTTCTGCCGCCCCACCCCCCCCCCCCCCCCCAATGAAAGTTGGTTGAGTAGCAGAATACTAATATATTCTTCCTTTGCCTTAACTCATCCCCTCTGCCAGTTTAATAAAAAATGGTCCACTTTTTTCTTTCCGTAATCCTGGTGACAGATACATAAATCACTATTTTCTGATTATGGGGTGTGGTTATCTTGGGACACAAAATTGTCTTGATTTGTGGACTGACAGGAACATTAAGATCGAAGACTCAAGTCAAAACTTGTCTGAAAAATACATTTTAGAGTCCAAACTACAGGTCCCAACAATACAGATGATAGATAGATAGATAGATAGATAGATAGATAGATAGATGATAGATAGATAGATAGATAGATAGATAGATAGATAGATAGATAGATAGATAGATAGATAGATAGATAGATAGATGATAGATAGATAGATAGATAGATAGATAGATAGATAGATAGATAGATAGATAGAGGGAAATTAATTTGTCTTAGTATTCTGGTACATCAAATACAACATGAACATTTAAAACAGAAAAATGAAAAGTTCAGATAAAAAAAAAAGATGTGAGGTAAATAAAGAAGGTGCAGCTGTTACATTAGCTATCACAGTTGTAAACTGAACCCAATATGCAGGCAGCCAAGACTGGAGGTATGATTTACCAACAGTGATTCATTCTCCAAGTTCAAACACCAAGTAGAAATAATGTGAATACACAAAAAAGTTCAACTATGTGAAAACAAAGTCCAAGAAATTAATTTGGGAAACTGGGGGGGGGGGGGGATAGCCATGACACTACATTGAAACCCACAAACAATAATGACTGTGGTGACAGGAAAACTGAAAAAATTGACATGGACTATTAAAAAAAAATAACAAAGCAACAATCATGGGCAAATCAGGACACCAGTGTACTTACACAAAGCAAGAGAATAATCAAACAAGCATGACACTGAAACATCGTAACCAACAAATGAACAGAGACATGGGGTAGGCTTAAATACACAGACACTACATTAACAAACGTAACAGGTGCGGAACGTAACATTAAGGACTACCGGAACAAAAGAAATGTGAATAAACAGTCAGAACTGAAACATACAAATGGAACTAAAAGACGACATGATAAAAATACACAAACTCAAAACACAATATCAACTGTCAAACCAAGAAGACAATGCAGAAAACTTGTAATGATTAGAATAGAACTATTAATTGATCCGCTTGGAAGACTCCCTCAGGGGAAATTGAGGTTACAGGCAGCATCATATAGCAACACACATTAAAGAAGCACACAGAGTCAGCAAAAAGTGAAAGTAAAAACTCGAAAACTCATGGACTCAAAAGTGAACACAGGTGCCAGCAGGAAACAAAACATGAAAAAAAAAAACACAAAGACCTAACGACAAAACAACGACCACCCACAAAGACCTGGACAGAAGGCAGATGATGATGACCAAGACTACCAGACTCCAAATACTGACAGAAGACAGATATCAAGGATGACAAATGCAAATGACCAACAAGGACAGGGGAATGAATAGAATGGAATCCAAACCAAAGAACACAGACAGAACGACACACCAATATACACAAACAAGGAAGGACATACCAAAAAATGGAATCAAAACACAGACCCAGGGAGAATCCACAACAGCAGATGTATAAGGTGTCAAAGAGAGACCAGGCAGGTAAACAGGGTCATTTGCCTGGTAGTGTTGGTAGTCATGTTGATTGTTATGAAAAACATTAGTGTGTGTGTGTGTGTATGTGTGTGTGTGTGATAAATATATGATGGAAACAAAAACATACTACTACTTACAATAATGTAGGATTTTCTTTTTTGTTTTTTCTTTGCAAGTGATTCAAGAACAAACATATCAGCATAGTGAACCAACAGATAAACTACATATTTTAAAAAGTGATGTGGTATTTAAGTGTAGGTAGAATATTTTTTTCTATGCACATATAAAAAGATCCACTTAATAAACAGCAGCAACAATTCATAAACAGGTTCTGCCTTCCCAAAACATTTGCTACTTTTGTAGTGTAAACAGCAAGAACATTGATTTCTTTACATTGTGTGTCAATTTCTGGGCCAAATTGATGGTCAGATTTGTTCATTACTAGCTGGTTTAATGAATGACAATGACCACTCTGCTTGTTTTTAATCTCTCTTGCACCAGTGGCATCCAGTCATAACATTAGGTCAGTGGTTACCACCTAGTCTTCCAACCCAACACATTCTCATTTCTTCTTCTGCAGCACATTCTCACTAAGACAATCCCCTAGTTGCACGCTGATGTCCAGATAAAAACGTACACAGCCACGTTGTGTCAGACAGATGTTGGCTAAATGAACAACCATTATGCTTGTTGCTGCTTTGGGAACTGTCACCTTCAGAGCTTTGGCCAATCAGAAGCCCAGTCTGAAACATCTGACAACCACAGGATATGAACACATGAGTATCATAGAAATAGCAAACAAGTACAGGACAAAATGAAAAACAAAAATGCAACCACTGGGAAAGCTCTCCATATGATGTCCACTCAATATTTTGTGCATGCATAAAACTTTACAACAGACATCAGATGGAGAGCTTTTCAAGTGGGTGCATGTTTGTTTCCCATTTTGACCTATAATTGTTTGTGGCTTGCCAGTGGATGTCCAGTAGACTTTAGTTTTATCCGTGCATTTTCTGTTCAAGCCAGAAGCACTGCACACCCACATTTGGTGGATGTCCCTGAATTTTATCAGAGCCCAAATCCACCGGAGACCGATGGATTAGGCAGTTTTGCCACCGGACACTTATTTCAAGCTTAAGTTCAAGATTGAGTAAACTGATTAATCAGTTTACTCAGTCCATTACATTGTGATTACACTTGAAGTAAAAAGACTGAAATATTTTAACCATACTTCTCCTGCAACAATATTGAAATGACAAACACCTTCGTCTCATGACCTCAATTACTGCATATGCTCTTTGGAGATGCCTCTTGATTTCAAAAGCAGAGAACCCAGAGACATGAATGTCAATAATGAGAAAAACAAACACCTCTACCAGTTTGACATAACCTTATCACAGCTTAGGCATCATTTCCTCCAACAGACAATTGCACTGCCCATTTTCTTATGCCGTTATTAACACATTAATAATAGTAGACATTATGTATTTGGTGAGTCCATCTTGTTTAAGGTCAAAATTGACACTCAGGACACAGAGAGGAGCAGCCCACCCACGAGCTCCCAACAGTCTGTTACTAAATCCAAATCTAGTCTTTCTGCTGTGATTCACTCCCGTTCCAGCTAATCCTATCCCCTGGGCTGAAAGTATCATTAAGAGCCAAACCCAAAATGCTGCAGCTCTGCCATTGAAAGCTTACTCGTGTGTGGGTGGGTGGGAGAGAACACATGTTTAAATAGCCGCACAACAAAATGTAAGTGCCAAATAAATCAACAGCCAAGTCTCAATGCGGCATGGAGAAAATGCCAGGCAAAGAATATCATCGTGAAGGTGCTGGTTAAATCAAATATATCAAGGTTTCTGATGAGAAGTTTCAGTTTGAATTCAGAGTGTGTGACAGCTTGCAAGATGGAAAAAGGAAAAGTCGACTTCTGTCCATACAGAGAGAGCTATTGGAGTTAACTTGGACCTCTGACGCAGGTACTGGGGAGGGTTCACTTAACAATTTACGTCAACAGAAAGATGTAGGCTCTTTAAAAGACTTGTAGGGTACATCCTGTACATTTGCTGATTCCTGCATTGTTAGCATTAGTTAAGATTCTGGCTTTGTTCAGAAATGGGGTTAAAGTCACAGCTTGTAAAATGATCGGCATAGGCTGTTTATTTGTGTTTTACATAAGGTTGCACTGCGGTGGAAAATTTCTAAAAAATTTCAAGAAAGTTTCAAGGGGAAGTTACATTCTCTACTTTTGTTAATTCAACCATTTTTTGAATAATATGCAAAATTCAAGGTTGGAAACATACCATGGGAATTAACAGGAGAATATCTGAATTCATAAGATTTTAGGGGAAGCTAATGGGAAGGAGCTGGAACCATCCCTGGTTCTCAAGACCAGGCACCTAAGTGGCTCTACACTACTCTATTCTACTCTTCTTCTTTTTTTTTTTTAGAAATTTAGATATACCTTAATATACACTAGTAGAGTTCTACCTTAGAATTGGTATGTATTATAGAAGGCATACCTTGTTGAATTGTCATATACAAACATAAATGCAAACATTTTGTTTTGTCATGTCATAAGTGCACATGCTTGCTTCCAAACATTCATTAATTTTCTACACCTGGAGAGTCTACATCTATACAGTCTATGTCAGTAGTAATAGGGCAAGAAGTGGGGAACACCCTGAACAGAATGCCAGTCTATCACAGAGCCACATATGGACAGACAACCACATTCTCACATGGCATTCCCAATTCAAAATTTCCAATTCACCTAAACTGCATATCTTTGGAAGGGAGAGGAAGCCGGAGCACCCAGAGGGAACACACAGGTGTAACATGCAATCACCACACAGAAAAGCCAAGGTGGAAAGCAATCCCATGACCTTCTTGCTATAAGGTAACAGTGCTAACCATGAGTGCTAGCAGCCAACTGGTGCTAACACTCCCCCCCCCCACGTGACACTTAAATGGAGTAAGTGGGTATAGAATATTGGTGTATGTATGTAAGATGTGTACATGATCATGTGTTATTGCACAGACTCCATTATTGCAGCACAGTGGCTTAATGGTTAGCATTGTTGCCTCACAGCAAAAAGGTCATGGGATCGATTCCCACCTGTGGCTTTTCTGTTTGCATGGGTTTCTTCTGGGTGCTCTGGTTTCCTCCCATATTTAAAGCCATACAGGTTAGGTGAATTGGAAAGTGTATAATTGAAAAGGTCTCCCTTGCAAAAGAGCTCTTGTGGATCTATGGGACTAACCAGGTTAAATAAAGCTTAAATTCATTGCATTGGGTGCTGGTGTTGTGGTTTTCTGCAGTCTGCTACCAGCTTTGGGGAAAAGTTGTTTTGCAGCCTGTATATGCATATACTGGGAGTTCTCCGCCTACTCTAGGAGAGAGCAGTGAAGAAGGGATTTCCAGGGTGTGAGGGATCCCATCAGATATCTGTGGCACGTTTCAGTGGACACTTCAAGTGGTTGTTCCTCAGCTTTTAGGAGTCGACAATCCTCTCGTCCATCTTCACAACCTGCTGTAGGTTTTTTGTCTGTGACAGTGCAGCTGGAGCACCAGACAGCACAGCTTTAGGTCAGTATCCTCTTTTCAGTGCAGCCAGTGAAGCTGATCAGCAGTCTCTGGGGAAGTATGTTGTGTTTCAGGGACCTTATAAGCAACACCCTTTGTTGGGGTTTATTGATGATGCAGGTGGTGTTCAGTTTCCAGGTCAGGCCTCATGTACAAAGGCTGCACACGCACAAAAACGTGACATATGTCTGTCTCCATGCCAATGTTCCGATGTATCAAAACTGATTTTACCTGGGAAATGGGTGGTGCATCATGCACAAATCCTGGCTGTCGCATGCACATTTCTACAGCTATTCTGCTGCGGGCATATAAAGTTGATGCTGGGAACTGTTAATAGTGTGAAAACAAGACGTCATCAGAGTGATGTGCACATCAGTGACAGTGAGGAACGATTAACACACCCACGTGTTTGCAATTATATGGGTGGATATAATCCATGCGCAAAGTGATGCGTAAAATGGCACTAACAATGGCTGCATTAGCGTCAGACAAACTTGTAAATGGTGCAAACCAATGTGAGCGTGTATTCAGGGAATGCGAGGATTTACTTGCAAATGACGATAATTGGCTCATAAACCAATTCCGATTACCCAGGCCACTGATATTGGAGTTATGCAGAGAACTGCACCTGTCCAAGAGCGCAATATGGCAAGGTGCCAGGAGGTTGTCTGTGCCCACACAGGTGCTGACCATGCTGGGCTTCTTAGCAATAGGGGCATTCCAATGTGAGCTGGCCGATCAGTCAGGAGTGTGCCAGTCAACCTTGAGCTGAGCCATGCCAGCTGTGTGGAAAACAATCATCCGAATCTCATCCAGGTACATCACATTCCAACATTAAAGCACCATTTGAAGTGAGAGCTAGTTTCCCTAATGTGATTGGACTGCACACATGTTCACATCATATGTGATGCGCAAATGCACATCAGGCTGGTGGCTGGCACAGTGAGCGATGGCTGACTGCTTGCTGTGTAAATAGTGTATTTGTGTAATTGAGCCGAACGTAAACCAGCGCGGGCACATTTGGGCATGTGCGGATTCAAATATGTTTATTGTTATTAATGTCTTTTTTTATTTTTGCTCGATGGTGAGAGGTTCAGTGCTTTTTAAAAGGCTTCCTGTGTTCGGTATTTGTCAATAAATGTATGTGTAAGTTGTGAATTTGACACTGTCAGCGGAGGAGTGCCTCATCTTTTTAACATCAGTGTATGTGCTCTGTTGGAGTAATGGAGCATGTGTGTGTGTGTGTGTGAGACTGACACACTGTGAGCTCGGAAGAACAGCATATTGAATAAACTATTTCTGCATGTCTCCACATAATATCCAGTCATCTATAGTATAATTTCTTTTCTGTGTTCATGTTTTCTGATGTGACAGTGTGGGGAATCGCTGCTCAAAGGGCCTATTTACATGAAATTGCATATTTAAATGGGGCGTCGCCAGGGAGGATTTTGGTTACATGCTCAGTTTTACATTCAGTGGCATGTACAAATGGAACATGCATGGATCCATCCCGACAGTCTATATCATCCCGGCAGTGCAGCATTGAACTGAACGTTACCTGGCACTCGGTGCTTTTTTTAGTTCTTATTTTTTAAGAGATACTTGCTTGTTTTATTGCATGCCCTTCTGTCTATTCCTACTGTTCTATGCTGCGATGTGACACTGAAATTTCCCCATTGAGGGATGAATAAAGGCTTTTCTTATCTTATCTTATCTTTAGTTTTCATTGTGTTGAGGATGAGGTTGTTGTCCATGCACCAGGTTGTCAGTGTCTGGACCTCCACTCTGTAGGCAGTTTCATTGTTGTTGGTAATGAGGCCCTCTTTGGCCATGTCATCAGTAAATTCCATGAGTGTTGGAGTTATGGTAGGGAGTGTCGTCATGTCAGAAGAGGGAGTATAAGACTGGACTGAGAATGCCTTGAGGGATGCCAGTGATGAGAGTAGTAGAGGCTAATCTTGACATCATGGGGTCTGCTGATAAAAAAAAAAAAAAAAAATCTTCAGAGTGATTGTTGTTCTGCTTGTAGTTGGTGATATTTGACATTCTTCTAGAATTTGGGCAGTACAGTCTTTAGGTTGGACAGGTAAAAAGTTCCGCATTTAAGCATTTAGAACTCCAGGTTAAGCCCCTTTCATACCGGGCCTGGTATGAAAGTTATGAGTTACATATGATGCTTATCTACTTGTAATACGCAGGAATGTCTGCATCAGTTGCGCACAGCGGGGGGAGAGCAGACTGGAGAGCAGACTGCCTGGACACGCAGATGGAGTTGATACATTGCAAAAAGTCAGAATACGTTGTTGTTTCTTCAATCACAGCCACAGCGGTCTGTAAATTCTTCTGGGTTGTCTGAGTGTCTTTATGGCTTGCCTTACTCTTCTCCTTCTTGCACAGTCACTCCATACAGATTTACCATAGAGTGTCATACTGTTTACATTTCTTCATAATTTATGTAAATAAATTCCAAGCCACATTCAGTGACTTGAAGATTTTCATGTATCCATCCCCTGACTTGTGTGAAGAAAACTGTCAATAAAGCTTATTATTACTTATGCAATCATCATCTTGGCTTTTATATGTTTTATTAATTTATATCAACTTGCAGAGATTTGCTTTGAGTTTGAGTTTAAGGAAGAATTTTTAGATTTTTTTTATTGAGAAACTTGATTTACTCTTTGTATTTGAAATGGCATAAACAAATTCAAATGTGTGAAATGCCAAGGGGCCGAATATTTTTGCAAGCCACCGTATTTCTTCTTGTGCAGGACTGCAGGTGTGCTCTCTGCTTTCTCTTCTAGTTTATCTTCCTTCTTGTGCAGGACAGCAGGTGTGCACTCTGATTTCTCTTCTAGTTTTTCTTCCTTCTTGTGCAGTGCTGCAGGTGTGCGCTCTGATTCCTGTTGTAGTTTATCATTCTTCCTGTGATCGTGGAGCTGGTGATCTGTCCATGAGTGGACGTGGAGATGTCCTCCATGAGGAGTTATACTGGATGTGGACATATCCTGTCGCTGGCGATCGGTCTGTGAGCAGGAGTTAATGGACTTTATTTAACACAGTCACGAGAGAACTTGAGCATGTGAGTGCTGAGGAACTGCAGCCAGGCTGTAATGAGCATTTTTTTCTTTTAATTGTTCATGTGCTCTTTGAGCAGTATAGTTACTGCATTGTGTTACGGTATAAAAAGTTCCACAACAATCCTGCGTGATTTATAGCTCGGCAACAATGGAGCACAACACGAATCATAAATTGGCGTCGGGTGTGGCATACAGTCACCTTAAGTACTGTAACTTTGCCTCAATTTGCATGAAAACTACTTCCTTTCTGCATCCAGTGCTCTACGCTGAAAATCTGTGAAAAAACTTTAAACATGTTTAATTTTTTTTGTGTCTATTTCGCGTCACTCTTTGTGTCCCTCAGCATATTGTGGCATTAAGCTACATAACTCAGCATCATCTTGACAACTCTATGTTGGCCCGGTGTGAAAGGGGCTTTAGAGGCAGCAGTGTCTCTCAATAACGGCTGTGTCCATGCACCAACTGTTGTGAATGTTAGCACACATATCTCAGTCGCAATGTCAGTGTTATGACTGTGACACAGCTGTCAAAGTGGCGGTTGGTAATCTGCAATTTTACATTGTTCATTTTAATGCGAGAGCGAGCATTAGTTAGGAGGATTCTGGGATTGGCAGCTTATGCGGGGCTAGTCATAACCTATCCCAGATCCCGGCATTTAATCTTGCTTCTGCTTCCTATCACATCATTGCCTGCTTCTCCTCTCAGCAGGTCTGTTTGTCTTTGGGTGATTCTTAGACTATGGGCACTTATTATGTCCTTTGATCATATTGTATGAAAAACAGAAAAAGGGAAATTTCACACTTTTATAGTTATCTTTACAATGAAAGTGTGTTAAGAAATTTGTTCTAGTAGTCTATGATGACTTTTTCACCTTTTTTCAGTTTTGTGCTTGTCCCACACCCAGACTTTTGATCTTCAATGATAAAAATGAATGGTAAAGAAACGTTTTTTCTAATGTTTTAAAATATCTCTGAATAAAATATCAGTAAAATAATCAAAACATAATTGTGGTATTCAATGCCATACAACTGTTGTGATTTTTTTTAACAAAATGTAGTTGTCCCACACTATTGCCGTAATTTCCACCACAACACTGTAATGTCCCTTTAAACAGTTTGTATGAAAGATTGTTTGGGTAGTTTCTATGGAGATAAACAGTGACATCAGAGCACATGTATATAGCGCCAAATCACAACAAACAGTTGCCCTAAGGCGCTTTATATTGTAAGGCAATGGTGTAGTGGAAATTACATTTACAAGGCCAATAGTGCCCGTAGTTAAAGAATCACCCCTTTGTGCATGTCATGGAGTGGAATCGAACCAGAGTCTCTGGGTCCACATCCAAAACAACGGTCACTTCCATTTATGTGCACGTTTTAATACTTCTAAAGCTGCTAAAACAAGGAGAGCCCTGGATAACTGCAACTAATATGTAAAAGCTTGAGTCTGTGTTGATTTTGTCAGATTCTGTGGCACATAGTGTTTGGACACAATTGCAATATTCAGATGTCAGAGTAACAGAGTTAAATGTAGGTTCAGGCTGGGTTTGGTACACAAAAATGCAGGCAGTGAAAAGCAGCAGAAACCGAAGCATGAGGACAGGATCCGAAAAACAGGCAGACTGGGCAAAAAAACACAGATGGGTGATTCTTAGACTACGGGCACTTATTATGTCCTTTGATCATATTGTATGAAAAACAGAAAAAAGGGGAAATTTCACACTTTTATAGTTATCTTTACAATGAAAGTGTTTTAAGAAATTTGTTCTAGTAGTCTATGATGACTTTTTCACCTTTTTTCAGCATCATTATATGCAAATATTGCCGTTTTGTACTTGTCCCACATCCAGACTTTTGATCTTCAATGATAAAAATGAAAGGTAATAAAACATTTTTTCTAATGTTTTAAAATATCTCTGAATAAAATATCAGTGAAATAATCAGAACATAATTGGAGTATTCAATGTCATACAACTGTTGTAATTTTTTTTAAACAAAATGTAGTTGTCCCACACTATTGCCGTAATTTCCACCACAACACTGTAATGTCCCTTTAAACAGTTTGTATGAAAGATTGTTTGGGTAGTTTCTATGGAGATAAACAGTGACATATAGTGCCAAATCACAACAAACAGTTGCCCCAAGGTGCTTTATATTGTAAGGCAATGGTGTGGTGCAAATTACATTTACAAGGCCAATAGTGCCCATAGTTAAAGAATCACCCAGATAGGCAATACAAGACAAAAATTCTCTGAAGACAAATGCTTGAAAGTGGCACAGGGCACAACAATCTTGCAACCAGTTGAGGAAAAATGTGTGACTTACAACTTAGAGAGAGTGATTAAGAGGAAATGCAAGGCAGATGTGTGAGAAAAAAAAAATCTGGAACGGGCATGGCAAGCTGGAAAGAGGACAGGAGGGAAAACCCAACACCAAGCACCAGACAAGAAAAGTCCCTCCACAAAACCCCAAACAAACATAACAGAGAAAAATAATACAACAACACTCCCCACAGACCCAATCATGACAGATTTTAGAAAAGCTACATTAATTTAATATCTGTACATTAAATAGTTGCTCTGTTTTTGTTGTCAGTTTTTTTTTTCAAATAAAAATTTAAGTGGCACTGATTCTATGCTACAAAAAGAGCAGATGTACACACGTGTACAAGCAAAATGTACAGTACTCAAGAACTCACCTATGTAAGGTGTGCCTGAATAGCAAAAATATTAATACCATTCAAATAAAAAGCAGAGCAACTTTAGAGTAGCTTTACAGTGGTCCATGGTACAATAATTTTCCACCATGTCATGATCAAAATACTTGAGCGCTGTGCTTGACCACACCTCTTTTAAGACCAACATGTGCTTGTGAGTTAAACAAGGGCTTTTTTGTTTTGTTTTTTGTTTCATTATAAATCTGAGTATGCTAGGAAAAAACTGAATGTGGTGGGTCCCTTCTTCTGATATGACTGAGTGTTCCATCAAGCGTCATGGCTTAAAGGAACATATCACTTCCCCTATTACACTAACCATAATAAATTGCCATATTGGTTCAGTGCTGCACTGAAAACGACGAGGTGAAATCCACAGAAAGGAGTGAAAGAGAAGTTCAAATAAAAGCATTGCATGTTTGGAAAAACAGACATTTATTACGCACAATTTTGGATGATTTGGCCTGTGAGTGAACTGCAGCTGTGCAGTCCTGTTTCATTATTGTCTTTTCCCTGGACTTGTCAGCAGCCACGGTAGGCAGTGACAGATCGACACTGCGACTCCGCAGTCCAGGAGGTCTCTTGCTGAAGCAAGGTCACTGTCTTCGTCAAGATCGAGTTAGTCAGTGTCACTCTCTGGAGAGGTAAAACAAAATAATCTCAATTTAAGATGTTGAATTGCTTAATAATGTTAAACATTGTAACAAAAATGGATTATGCAGCATTAAGATGGACACTGTCACCACTATATTAAAAAAGCATATTCAAACTATTCCAAAACAATTAAATTCTTGTTATTTTGTGAAAAGGTTAGGTGTAGATTCAAAATGAATTAGATAAATTTAGGAGTGAAATCACAAAGGGGGTAGAATTTGAGCATTTTAATTATGCCACATCACCCTTAATTTCAATGTCAAGCCATCATTCAAGACACTGTCTAAAATGAGATTGGAGTTATGCACAATTTTAATAGCTTCAAGATAGGGAATTTATATTACAATGGAAGTGGTGAAAAGGTGCATTGTGACTCTGAATAAAGTCCCTTAAGCCCTTGGGGTTCATGCAGAAACATTAAAAAAAAAAAAAAATACTTTTAAAATATTTATTTATTTACGTGAGAGTCCATTTAAATTCTACATTTTTTTCAGTGCCCTAACATCAGTGTGAGTGTGTGTGTGTGTGTGGAAGCAAGGTATCTTAGTAAAGTGCTTTGAGCTTCTGATTCATATCAATAAACACAATATTAATGCAGTTCATTTATTTTCTTTGCAAAGCTGTTGAAATTGTTGGAACTTTTTGTTAATCACATTTGAAATGCTTGGTGTGTCTTGTCTTGTGTTTATTGTGAAGAACTTTGTGAAGCACAAGGCAGATAATGAATGGGACACAAAATGTGATGAGGTAGATGGATGTAAAAAGGTACAATAAGTCTATTGACAGATAAAAGCCAGAACCATACTGTAGATGTTTTGCAGGAGAAGAAGAAGGCACTGGAAGTTGCTGAAACTGGGTTGAGGATTGTCAGAACCAGGTGGATGCCAGTGGAGCTGCTGTTAGCTGGGGATTTCTGGAAATAGGACTTAAAAATATATGTCAGCAAGGAAGAGAGAGACAGGATAATACTAATCAACTCAGATACTTCATCAGATGGTCTACTGTACTGTTTAGGAGACTGAATAATCTAGTGAAACAGGAGAACACTGGGGTTGAACTACTGTGAGGCTGAGAAGATGTAGGGGTGCCAGCTACGAGTGGTGTGGTCAGTTGGTATCTCCATGGCACGGCAGAGGGAGGAATGAATTGTGCTGTTCTATGCTCTGTTATGAAGCCTGGTGAAAATGTGACATGGTTAGGAAAATACACCACAAATCTGACTACAGATTTGTAGGCTGGAACATCTTCAAACTAAATATATTACATAATTTTAATTTAACCTTTATTTAACCAGGTTAGTCCTGTTGAGATTGAAACCGCTTTTGCAAGGGACACCTTGGCAATTCTAAAGTTTCCAGTTCACCTATCCTGCATGTCTTTAAATGTGAGAGGAAACCGGAGCACTCGGAGAAAACCCAGGCAAACATGGGGAAAACATGCAAACTCTACACAGAAAGGCCACAGGTGGGAATTAATCACATCACCTTCTTGCTGTGAGGTAAAAGTGCTAACCACTAAACACCATATGATCCTTCTGACTTTTTGGGTTTTAAGCAAGAGTTGTCAGAAAATTTACCACAGGGATGACTGGCTTGTGGCAGCCAAGCGTTCATTGCAATGTTGCTTTTTGATCCTTCAATGTTGGCTCTTCCTGTCATTGTGAAGCAGAATTCACCAAACGTTGGATTGTTTACCTACTAATAGGGAACATGAGCTGGAAGTAGACCATTGTGAGACAGGTTAGTTTTACCATACTGATGATCCGTTGTTTCAGTATTAATCCTGCACAGTACGAGAGGAACATTTGGTGTACTATGTGGTCGACTAAGGAGCAAGGAGCTAATGGAGCAAAGCTACCATCTGTGGGATTATGACTGAATGCCTCTAAATCAGAATTCTGCCTAGACAAAGCGAAACTGAAGCACCGTGGATTTTCGGTTGGCCCCTGATAGCTGGGCTCTCCCTTACCCAGGGGGCAGTGAGCAGAGCCATTTGTGACTGGACTGGGGCGCAGCCAGATATGTGGCCATCCCTCTCCTTCCTCGCACCTCATGTTTGTGGAGAACCTGGTGCTAAATCACTTGCAGATGACCTGATTCTGGGTCAGGGTGTCGTAAGTAGCAGAGCAGCTCCCTCGCTGTGATCTATTGAAAGACATCCCTTAATCCAAGCTTTCAACAATACAGTATTGTATGATACATAATGAGACAGGAAATAACAAAATAAGGTGGCTTCCCTGGCTCCAAAATTTGGTCACCACTGCAGATCCACTGGTACTGGACTGGCATGTTGATTTGGGATGTTTTTGTACCAGGTGTCCTTCTGGATATAGTTCCAGATGTACTTTACACATAGAATACCACAGGCTTGACCTCAAAACCACTGAGCTTCTCATTTAACAAAAATGAAAAGGAGAAATTTATATAGATTTTTTTGTTATTAGTATAACTGTGTATACATAGCATAGACAAAACAATGTAAGTATTTGATTATTTGAGTGTAGCCTGGGGGACACAACCCATTTTATTGATCACAGTCTGAACCTTCTTTGCTATTCTGTGCACTGACCTTGTTTTAATGATTTATTTTTTGTTACTACATGAGACATTTCGTAATTGTGGGTGCAGTGACAAAAAGAGAATTAACAGACAAAGGGAGGACATTTGCGCAGTGGGCGTTTTTGTGAAACTCCTTTTGGCTCACACAAACATACACTGTGGGCCCCCTCCTATTTCATTTACAATTCACCAAATGTCTTGTTTTTTCCATCTACAAACTGGCCTCCAAAAGGCTTTTGGAGAGATTACATATCTTTCCTTTCATAAAGATGCCATTAGTGTCTGGGGAGTAATGGGAGCCACTAATTTGAGAGTCTGACCTTAAGCTATTCATCAGCTCAGAGGGAAGAGAAGAATAGATGACGCATTATAATTTGGCTACAGGATCCAATAGTCTAATGACAGCATTAACTCCAGCAGCTGCAAAGGAAATGTTTAGAGATGCAGGCAACAAAAGACTAGTATAGTGAGACAAAATCTAACAAGCAAATCAGTCTGATGGTCCAGCTTCTCAGCAGGGAGTGAATATAATATTCACACAATTGTATGAAAATCTGACCTTGTCATTGTTTCTGCGAGGACCTCAAGCAGCTCTTGAAAGTCATAAAGATCGAAAATTATTTCTGCAGAGGATGGGTATAGCAAGACTACTTATGAAGCTAGATTTTGTTTTTGGAAGGATATATGTTAAACTTCTCTTTAAATAGAAGAAAAAGTAGGGTTAGAGATTTATAGTTTAAGAGGCAGGACAATCAGGGATTGGAAAAGGTGTTTTCTCAGGGAGGTTAAAGTGTATCTGAGCAAATAAATGAGGGCTGCTATCCAGTTTCTTCATTGTTTAAATCCAATTGACATACTCAGAGCAGAAGCAGAGCAAAAATTCAAATGAGATGACTGTGGAGATGGAAGACAGACATGGGACATTGTAGGGAGACAAAGGAATATCAACAGTTGTGTTCTAAAGGGGATTTTACAAAGTAGCCTTAATTTTAGATGGTTTGTGGTTAAAATTTTCACTTGGGACAAAAATTATGATAATCAATCCAGTCTTACATTTGAACACCACCACTGTCAAGAGCTAAACATCTATGCAATGTCAGCCTATGGAACATCTGGAATTCATCAAAGTGAACCCCTTTTTGTCACCATAGTTTTATCAAGACTGTCATTAGAAATGTGTGGTGGCATGGAGCAGATGCCTTACAGAGGAACAGGTGCAGGTTTATTTTCATAAATGTAAAGATATAAGAAAATTACAAAACATTTCTATTTTGGAAGAATAGACAGACAGATTACCCTGGCAATCCCTTATTTCATAGTTGGGGATTGCCAGAGTAAAGGATTGCCAATCCTTAGAAGATTGCCTTGCATCTGTGAGAAGTTGGATGTTTGAAACTTTCTACTTTTAAACTCTGATAAGACTAAAATGATGATTCTTGGTCCAGTCAGACTACGGCATCAATTTGACCAGTTAACGCTTAGCCTAGGCTCATGTGTCACACATCACACTGACAAAGTGAGGAACCTTGGGGTAATTTTTGATTCTACATTGTCCTTTGACCTCCACATTAGAAACATTATGAGGACTGCTTTCTTCCACCTGCGAAATATAGCGAGAATTCGGCCCATCCTGTCTATGGCTGATGCTGAGACCCTGATCCATGCATTTATCTCTTCTAGATTGGTCTACTGCAATGTTCTATTTTCTGGTTTGCCGCAGTCCAGCATTAGGGCTCTCCAATTGGTTCAAAATGCTGCAGCCAGACTTTTGACACGAAGCAGAAAGTTTGATCACATTACACCCATTTTGGCATCCCTTAACTTGCTTCCTATCCCAGTGAGATCAGATTTTAAGGTTCTGCTACTAGTCTATAAAATTGTTCACAGACTGACACTTCCCTACCTAGCTGACCTAATTAAACCTTACGTACCGGCCCGGGCTTTCCGTTCTCAGGGTGCAGGACTACTTTGTGTCCCTAGGGTGAATAAGAAGTCTGCCGGTCAAAGGGCATGTTGGTGTCACCATAGCACAGGAGGTGAGAAGCGACATACCCCCACCTGTATGTGTGGTTTGAGCGGGAGCACGCAATAAAAGAGTCAGCCATTTTGCTGCGCTCGACTGGTCTTTGGTTGTCCCATGTTTCAATGCTCAACATGCCTTCACAAACCCTCATCAGCTAGGTTACATTGGTGGCAGTGGCGGGATTGCTCAAGCAGGCTGTCATACGTTATATTCGAGCTGTTAATTTGCTGTCTTGCTGTGGTAACCTAGCTGCTAACTCGGTGCAGAGCACAGTACTTCAAAGGCTGTTGCGGCGGTATTGAAGACGTGTGGCATGGAGACAAGGACCTGCTGAAGCCCTACATGGTGTGGACCACCATGAACCCACTTAGCAGAGAGATTACGGTCAACCTGCCATCTCCTTTCGCTGGTGCACGTCACCTATTCATATAAATGTTTAGCCTTGTATCCGGACTCATTTTTTGCATGTAATCTTGTAATTTGCATGTAATTCCACAATACTGGAGTGTTAATTTACAATTTGTAATCCCTTAAATAATGGTGTCTCTCTTTCACAGGACTGAGGAGAGCTTCATATTTGTTCCAACCAACATGTGCTTTGTGAGGGACCTATATGGTTGTCTTCTTTGCTGCCAGTGCTTTCTCCAGCATCCTTCTTAAGTGAGCAACATATTATATACTCATACATTATACATTTATTCTGTTCAAGGCTCCAGAATACAGTGAGGCAAATAAGTACAGTATTTGATCCACTGTCAATTTTGCAAGTTTTCCCACCTACAAAGAATGGAGAGGTCTGCAATTTTTATCGTAGTACACTTCAACTGTAAGAGACAGAATTTTTTTTTTTTTTTTTTTTTTCTGTCTCTCACAGTTACGACTGATAAAAATTACAGACCTCTCCATTCTTTGTAGGTGGGAAAACTTGCAAAATCGACAGTGGATCAAATAATTATTTGCCTCACTGCATAAAGGGTTATTGTTCAGTATAGTGGTGTTATTAAGGACTCGTGTGTTTATATGTAGTTGAACGGGGAGGGGGGTGGTTGGCACAGTATCTGCACACAGGTTGTAGTGGTGGGCCATTCTGGACCAAAAAGTCCAGGGCCAAATTTTTGTCCCAGTTCAGCCCTGCTTTACATTACAATAAATATATGCAGGAATAAAATTTGACTCTTGCATTTGAATTGCAATGGATTAATATCTATGCATCTACATCAATTCCCAATTATGATTAAACTCAGCTTGGTTTTAATGAAGTATTTAAGCACAGTACTGCCGCATACTGATTTCACAAAGTAAAAGCCATTTGCCATCTCTTTCATGATCAGATCTACAAATTCACAGATGATTTTCTCATTGTCAGAGCCTAACCTGTAATAAATTGAGTGTCCTGTGCTGGCCTGTGCATTGCAGAAGGACACAGGGAACTATGAGACACTAGTATGGCCATCGATCATTAAATAGCTTCTGCCAAACCTCCTGCTCCCCGCCGTGTGATGAATCTGTGCCCATTCAAAGTGTCATTTGAACGCTGTCCGCCATGCCTCATTTTCTTGACCCTATCAGGTTGAGACCTTAGTCTGGTGCGTGTGCACTTCCCCATTGCTTCATCAGATCTCACAGACATGCAGCAGCACAGCAAAGGAGACTGATGGATGCACTGCACGGAGGGAGTAATGTATTGTGGTCATTGCAGGCAACAGAGATGAGGTTTAAATGATCTAGTATGTAGGGGTTTGTAATCTTGCTGATCAAATTTGCAGGGGCTCCTCTCCCCACTGCCATCTATATATGGACAAGTAATGGAGTCTACCACAATGGAACACAAGCGCTGCACTCTATCAGGGGCCTTCCGAGTCACTGTACCATATCTCAGACTGCTGATCTCAGACAGTCAGGATGAAAGAGGACTCACACCCACTGAAACAAAATTTTTTCACTTGTGTGGAGTGTAAATTACATGTGAGACTGGCAATGTGGCCAGTGTTAACGTAACATTAAATGTCATAAAAACAATAAAATATTCATCAGCCATCTGATTAAACAAAAATGTTAAAGCTAAAAGGGCATACAACATTATGGGGGGAATGGAAATATATATGTATATTTGAAATGTTATTTTTGCAAATCCTGCTTGCAGCCTATTTCCAGTCTTTTTAACTTATAAAAGGCTAACTAACTTGTACTGGTATGGAAAATTACCCACTATGAAGTGTTAGTGTTATATTTACTATTCAGGGTTTTCTTAAACTGGACCACAAACTACATTTTTTTTTCTTTATTATAACAGTTCACACTTTGGTTAGGCAGAATTTTATGAAGTTATGTATTCTGCAAATGCTTCATGGCATTAGTTTGTAAAGATTTAATTAAAGAGGAATTTCAGCTTTTTTTCTTTTTTTTTCTCCTGGCTGGCTTTATTTCTTCCATGGCTTTAAACACACAGTCATTTTGAAACCGTGATCCAACTTTTAACTTTGTGTTCCATTACTGACTGCAAAATCAGTCTTTTGTAAGCTTGCATTAATGCCCATCTTTGGTATGAGTCATTGCACTTGTGCGCACACACAGCTGAGCTCATCTGATCCATTAACAAGACGCTAAAATCTATTATAAACATACTTTTACAGCTGCTTATGAAAACGGAATGAACATGCAACTGTTTTACCAAGCTATTGAAACATTACAAATACTTACCTTTTAAGCTGTTCCAAATGTTTTCCACCTCATGGAGCAGAAGAGATGGAAAAAAGGGTCCAGATGAAACAGTCCTCTGTGATTCCAGAAGCAATCAGAGGTGTGTTAAACTGCCAAGCTCAGACAGAAAATGATTAATCCAAGACAAAATAATTATTTTATGTACAGCGTCCACTGCACAAAGCATGTGGAATTGTAGTGCGCAAGAGGGCTGAGCCAAAATAGGCTGGTCAAAATAGGTTGTCCTCTCCTGGTAGCTGCCAAGTGCTCGGATAGTGGGCTTTTACAGCCTCGTCCTCACCACAAACATGCCTCTAAAATCCTTGTTTGTCTTTGCAGTACCTTGTACACAAACTGCCCCACGCTGTTGTTGCTAAATTTTGAACTTCTTGAAATTAGTTAGACAGCACAATGCTGTCATGGTTATTGCACGACTGTTTCTTTATAAACATGGGGGAAGGCAACCGATTCAATTAGCAGAACTAACATGCAAGAAATGTGCATGTACAGCCAGTTTACTTATGAAAACAATGAACAGAAATGTTCTGATTCCAACAGACACAGAGGGAGTGTTGTTTCCTTCTCTGGGTCAGAAGGAAATCTGCAACAATCAGTTAATGCAGAAAATAGTTGTTGGATGTAACATTAATGTTTAAAATTATGTTTATCAGCTCATTTACACCTGTTGCATCCTCTAAATGTAAAGATTGTGTGCTGCTCACCATGTATGACTGCTTAATGGAAGGATGCAACAAAACTTCCTTCCTGCACTAGTTTTTAAGCTAAGAGCTTTTGCTTGTATTCAGAAGAAATGATTTCTGGTGCCACACAATTCCCTTTGCAGCACATTTCATTTTTAGCCCAACACTACCACATGTTGCTTTGGATCTCTGCACATCAAAATCACAACTGTGACAGGATGTTTGTCCATGCATTTATTCACAAGCATCCTTCCATGAGCATCTATATCCACACTGTATTGTGTGTATGCCGCAGGTTATACACAGTGTTTAAAAAAAACCCCAAAAACTTCCATCACTTTTATGGAAACCACAGTATCCCTACACATGGTATTCAAGAAAAGTCCTTATTTTAAATCACTCAAGATGTGAATATTTCAATACAGAGTTGACTTAAATCAGTCACTCCACAAACACAATAAGGCACTACAGTCTCATTCGATATCATGGGATTTGACCACTTACAGGGACTGACGCTCCGTTGTGCAATATATACACAGCATAACTTCACATGGATAAATGGTGCACTGTTTTGTTTGTGGCTGCAATCACCAAAGCAGTTGTGATAAGTATTTTTATTTTGGTTCCCAGTGGAGAAGAAAAGGCGAGGCAGATGGGAGATGTCGTGTTGGTAAGTGTTAACCTACACAACTAAGTAGAGTAGCTCCATTCTCCCGGCTGCAAAACTGCCTCGACACATTTGTGCTCCAGGTCATGAACAAACTGCAACACGTCGACTTTTCCACGACATTATCACTTTTTGTTTGCATTTTCACGTTGCATGTAATTTGGCCAAAATCCCATTGAAAATCCCCCCGGAAGTAAAGAAACTACGTCATATGTGTCATATTTTACCCCTTTAGCGCCCGCCCTCAAATGAGACTGTGGTGCCTAATTGCCGAGTTATGCAACTGATCATGTTTGAGCCAAATCAAGATAATTTGGATTAATTTAATACGCATTTTATCATAATTTGTGATTTTCTTTCATCGACTACACATATCTTTAGCATTTAGTATACTTAGGAAAATGTTAAATATTTTGCAAATAATCATTTTCTTGGAAGGGAATGAGGTTGCTAATGAAGACAGAGTATGTTTAGAATAATCCACCCTTTGATGATTTCCAACTATTGAATGAATGATCCACTTTTTACAGGTCATTCAAGGACTTGTAAAAGTGCTCATGACTCACATAGCTTGTGCAACATTCCCAAAAGCTTAAATTGACTTGATGCTCCCAGTGTCAGCCATTTTTTTTTGGCTCAGGCCCTAAGCAAAATTGAGAAGTCAATGGGATGAGCTGCACTAAGAAATTTATTTTGAGGTGAACACTGCTGGAAGCCAATATCAATACAAAAAAAAGAAGTGAGTTTAAAGTGTTAAGTAAAAACAAGAGTACTTACAGGTCCAGATATTGCAGATTCAGACAATGACCACTTCATATTTGTCACAATCAGCGTATTCAAGATGTGCTCCTATTATTATTAGCAATATTCAGAAGATGTCAGTCGTAAATTGGCCATTTGGCCGATTGGTGAGGGTGCTTATCTCCAAATTCTGTAGTGTGAAATGAATGAGTGTGTACGACTCCATCTGGCTGAGATGATAGTCCAACTTAAGCTACTTCCCCAGCCAAAGATCATAGCCATTTCCAGCTGGGTGGAGTGAGATCATGCAGATTAAATGTCTTGTCCAAGGGCACAGGGAGGTAATGTAACTGAGAATGGAACCCAGTTCTACTTATTGGCAAGCCAACGTCTTAACCACTAATTTCTTTGTCAAAGTGCAAGTATGGTACACCTTTTTCATTAAATTGTTTGAGTATTTGCTCCATCAGAAACCAATATTTCTACGAAGACATGCAGTTTGACACACAAATGCCCATTAAACCAGTTTGATACTGCTGACATTTGGCTCAAGATACCACAAAAGTAATATCACACAATAGGCCACTCTGAAAGGTGCAGTTTTGTTTTATTGGGGGGGATACCAGTCAGTATCTGGTGTGACCACCATTTGCCTCATGCAGTGCAACACATCTTCGCATAGAGTTGATCAGGTTGTCAATTGTGGCCTGTGGAATGTTGGTCCACTCCTCTTCAATGGCTGTGTGAAGTTGCTGGATATTGGCAGGAACTGGTACACGCTGTCGTATACGCCGGTCCAGAGCATCCCAAACATGCTCAATGGGTGACATGTCCGGTGAGTATGCCGGCCATGCAAGAACTGGGACATTTTCAGCTTCCAAGAATTGTGTACAGATCCTTGCAACATGGGGCCGTGCATCATCCTGCTGCAACATGAGGTGATGTTCTTGGATGTATGGCACAACAATGGGCCTCAGGATCTCGTCATGGTATCTCTGTGCATTCAAAATGCCATCAATAAAATGCACCTGTGTTCTTCATCGATAACAGACGCCTGCCCATACCATAACCCCAACGCTACCATGGGCCACTCGATCCACAACATTGACATCAGAAAACCGCTCACCCCACACGCCACACACGCTGTCTGCCATCTGCCCTGAACAGTGTGAACCGGGATTCATCCGTGAAGAGAACACCTCTCCAACGTGCCAAACGCCAGCGAATGTGAGCATTTGCCCACTCAAGTCGGTTACGACGACGAACTGGAGTCAGGTCGAGACCCCGATGAGGACAACGAGCATGCAGATGAGCTTCCCTGAGACGGTTTCTGACAGTTTGTGCAGAAATTATTTGGTTATGCAAACCGATTGTTTCAGCAGCTGTCCGAGTGGCTGGTCTCAGACGATCTTGGAGGTGAACATGCTGGATGTGGAGGTCCTGGGCTGGTGTGGTTACACGTGGTCTGCGGTTGTGAGGCTGGTTGGATGTACTGCCAAATTCTCTGAAACGCCTTTGGAGACGGCTTATGGTAGAGAAATGAACATTCAATACACGAGCAACGGCTCTGGTTGACATTCCTGCTGTCAGCATGCCAATTTCATGCTCCCTCAAATCTTGCAACATCTGTGGCATTGTGCTGTGTGATAAAACTGCACCTTTCAGAGTGGCCTTTTACTGTGGCAGTCTAAGGCACACCTGTGCACTAATCATGGTGTCTAATCAGCATCTTGATATGGCACACCTGTGAGGTGGGATGGATTATCTCAGCAAAGGAGAAGTGCTCACTATCACAGATTTAGACTGGTTTGTGAACAATATTTGAGGGAAATGGTGATATTGTGTATGTGGAAAAAGTTTTAGATCTTTGAGTTCATCTCATACAAATGGGAGCAAAACCAAAAGTGTTGCGTTTATATTTTTGTTGAGTGTGTATATATATATATATATATGTGTGTGTGTGTATTGTGTATTGTTAAGAAACAACAATGCAAGGATTTGGGACAGATGCTGGTAAAGTATATCATAAACTCTGAGTTATTCATAATTGCACAAATAAACATTTTCCAAAAGGGCAGGTGGTAGATATCATTATATTATATTTCATAATTTTCTGAAATTCTTGTATACTGACATGTTCATAAAAAAGAAAAAAAAAAAATTTGCATTCAGTTGTAAAACTGTACTGTTAGTTCAGTGCAGAATGGAGTCAGAGTCTCTGACTTATTTTCAGTGAATAATGATATTCGTCATTATTCACTTACGATGTGTCTTGGTTTCATTGTTGCCGCATTTACTTTAGTTGCTTTCTGGCAGCTGCTGTTACTTTTTCAAAGAATAATCAGGCATCTGATTACTTTTTCAAAGTAACTGTGGCAACAGTGCTTGGCTTTTCTTAGAATAACATGACTAAGAGCTATATTTATCCTTAGGCTGCTTTGTGGATACGGGCCCAGGTCTTCAGCATCCACCAAACATTAATTTTGTGGGCTGTTAGGAGGAAAAGATGACCACCCCCCCTCAACCCCATAAAGTAGTGTTTCCCACAATTTCTTTTAGTTCCTGCTCCATTGTGTACATCCTGGATAAGTTAGTGCACCCTTCCTTGCTGTTGAACCTGCCATAACAATACCCCCCCCCCCCCCCCCCCCCCACACACACACACACACACACACACACTCACTCAACATCAACCACTTAGTCTAATTAAGGGTCATTGGGGGCTGGAGCCTATCCCAGCAATCATAGCGCGCAAGGTGGGGTACACCATGGACAGGACGCCAATCTGTCACAGGACCACATATAGACAAACAAACACATTCACACCTGCATGCACACCTAAGGATTAAATTTTCCAATCCACCTAACATGCATGTCTTTGGATGTGAGAGGAAGCCGGTGCACCCGGAAGAAACCCACGCAAACACGGGGAGAACATGCAAACTCCACACAGAAAGGTCACTGTCAATTCCAGTGAAGTTGGGACATTGTGTGAAATGTAAATAAAAACAGAATACAATGATTTGCAAATCCTCTTGAACTGAATACACTGCAAAGATAAGATATTTAATGTTTAAACCAGGGGTTGGCAACCTTTGAGACATTGAGTGCCAATTTCAAATTTTCTAGTCAATGAGTGTGCCACTATCAACAATAATGGTAAAAATGACACAAACTACAGGAATACGTTCAACAAATTCAAAGCAAACAGCAACATATTTAACTAAGCAGTATGGGCTGAGAATGAAATGAATCATAGGCTATGTGTCAATTAATATATCTTGCCTACCAGTCAGTGTGATCCCTGTCCTTGCTTTTCTTGGCTCAGCTTTTTTATCTGGGGTTTGTAGTTTGTCAATTTTAATTGTAAACATTCCTCAGAATGGTCCATCGTCAAACGGCTGCGGATGGGGCTGAGCACACTTTTCATGTGCGAAAATATCTGCTCACACAGGTATGTTGAGCCGAACACTGACAAGAGGGCCAATGCAATGTTCTTGAGACAGCTGAACTTCTCTGGTGCAGACGTCCAGCATGCAAGGATGCAGGCTCCGTGCTGTTGCACAGGGGTGAATTCCAACTGCTTTCGGAGCTCTGCAAACTTCGTCACCCACAGTGATGAGCTCTTCAGCTCTATCAGCTGCATCTCCACGTCCTGTACATCCATCCAGTCGATCAGAGCTGCGTCCAGGTCATGTCCATCAAAGCTGTCAGGCTTGATCACGAAGGAGAACATCGGACCGTACCGTTTAAAATCCACAAAGCGGGTCGTGAACTCCGCCTCCAGCTCACGCATGTATTCAGCTATTTCAGCGGTGCTGATGTTGCGTTGTGAAGACAACTCCCTCAAGTGTCGGAAGTAGCGGAAGGTGGAGGATGCAATGTCACCTGAGAATACTGCAAGCTTGGCGACAAAAGCAGCCCATGTTTCAAACATGTCCAAAATGATGTCCGCAAGAAACAAAAGTTTCACAATCCACTTCTCGTCCTCCAGTTGCGGATAATGTTGCCCCTTCTCAGCCAGAAACACCTTGATGGCATTGATGCAGCTGACAAAGTGCTCCAGAACTTTTACGCAGCTCAGCCATCTCACTGCCGAGTGGAGAGGGAGATCAATCAATCAATCAATCAATTCAATCAATTTTATTTATATAGCGCCAAATCACAACAAACAGTTGCCCCAAGGCGCTTTATATTGTAAGGCAAGGCCATACAATAATTACGTAAAACCCCAACGGTCAAAACGACCCCCTGTGAGCAAGCACTTGGCTACAGTGGGAAGGAAAAACTCCCTTTTAACAGGAAGAAACCTCCAGCAGAACCAGGCTCAGGGAGGGGCAGTCTTCTGCTGGGACTGGTTGGGGCTGAGGGAGAGAACCAGGAAAAAGACATGCTGTGGAGGGGAGCAGAGATCGATCACTAATGATTAAATGCAGAGTGGTGCATACAGAGCAAAAAGAGAAAGAAACAGTGCATCATGGGAACCCCCCAGCAGTCTACGTCTATAGCAGCATAACTAAGGGATGGTTCAGGGTCACCTGATCCAGCCCTAACTATAAGCTTTAGCAAAAAGGAAAGTTTTAAGCCTAATCTTAAAAGTAGACAGGGTGTCCGTCTCCCTGATCCGAATTGGGAGCTGGTTCCACAGGAGAGGAGCCTGAAAGCTGAAGGCTCTGCCTCCCATTCTACTCTTACAACTAACTACAAGAACTACAAGTAAGCCTGCAGTCTGAGAGCGAAGCGCTCTATTGGGGTGATATGGTACTACGAGGTCCCTAAGATAAGATGGGACCTGATTATTCAAAACCTTATAAGTAAGAAGAAGAATTTTAAATTCTATTCTAGAATTAACAGGAAGCCAATGAAGAGAGGCCAATATGGGTGAGATATGCTCTCTCCTTCTAGTCCCCGTTAGTACTCTAGCTGCAGCATTTTGAATTAACTGAAGGCTTTTCAGGGAACTTTTAGGACAACCTGATAATAATGAATTACAATAGTCCAGCCTAGAGGAAATAAATGCATTAATTAGTTTTTCAGCATCACTCTGAGACAAGACTTTTCTAATTTTAGAGATATTGCGTAAATGCAAAAAAGCAGTCCTACATATTTGTTTAATATGCGCTTTGAATGACATATTAACGTTAAATTAACATTAAATCGGTGTGTAACTTTGCAAAAACAATGTCGGACTCTTTAGTTTTCTCTGGGCCCCTCCCCAATCAGACCGGGAGTGACATGTTTAGCCGCATGTTCTCCTTGAATTGCTGGCTGTCTGAGTGGTGTCCAAAAAATGAGGTGGGCTTCATAGATAATTGGCAAAGCTTCTGGGGAAAACCTGGTCTTGTTAGGAGAGACGGCATCCATCCCACTTTGGATGGAGCAGCTCTCATTTCTAGAAATCTGGCTAATTTTCTTAAATCCTCCAAACCGTGACTATCCAGGGTTGGGACCAGGAAGCAGAGTTGTAGTCTTACACACCTCTCTGCAGCTTCACTCCCCCTGCCATCCCCTCATTACCCCATCCCCGTAGAGACGGTGCCTGCTCCCAGACTACCAATAACCAGCAAAAATCTATTTAAGCATAAAAATTCAAAAAGAAAAAATAATATAGCACCTTCAACTGCACCACAGACTAAAACAGTTAAATGTGGTCTATTAAACATTAGGTCTCTCTCTTCTAAGTCCCTGTTGGTAAATGATATAATAATTGATCAACATATTGATTTATTCTGCCTAACAGAAACCTGGTTACAGCAGGATGAATATGTTAGTTTAAATGAGTCAACACCCCCGAGTCACACTAACTGTCAGAATGCTCGTAGCACGGGCCGGGGCGGTGGATTAGCAGCAATCTTCCATTCCAGCTTATTAATTAATCAAAAACCCAGACAGAGCTTTAATTCATTTGAAAGCTTGTCTCTTAGTCTTGTCCATCCAAATTGGAAGTCCCAAAAACCAGTTTTATTTGTTATTATCTATCGTCCACCTGGTCGTTACTGTGAGTTTCTCTGTGAATTTTCAGACCTTTTGTCTGACTTAGTGCTTAGCTCAGATAAGATAATTATAGTGGGCAATTTTAACATCCACACAGATGCTGAGAATGACAGCCTCAACACTGCATTTAATCTATTATTAGACTCTATTGGCTTTGCTCAAAAAGTAAATGAGTCCACCCACCACTTTAATCATATCTTAGATCTTGTTCTGACTTATGGTATGGAAATAGAAGACTTAACAGTATTCCCTGAAAACTCCCTTCTGTCTGATCATTTTTTAATAACATTTACATTTACTCTGATGGACTACCCAGCAGTAGGGAATAAGTTTCATTACACTAGAAGTCTTTCAGAAAGCGCTGTAACTAGGTTTAAGGATATGATTCCTTCTTTATGTTCTCTAATGCCATATAACAACACAGTGCAGAATAGCTACCTAAACTCTGTAAGGGAGATAGAGTATCTCGTCAATAGTTTTACATCCTCATTGAAGACAGCTTTGGATGCTGTAGCTCCTCTGAAAAAGAGAGCTTTAAATCAGAAGTGTCTGACTCCATGGTATAACTTTCAAACTCGTAGCTTAAAGCAGATAACCCGTAAGTTGGAGAGGAAATGGCGTCTCACTAATTTAGAAGATCTTCACTTAGCCTGGAAAAAGAGTCTGTTGCTCTATAAAAAAGCCCTCCGTAAAGCTAGGACATCTTTCTACTCATCACTAATTGAAGAAAATAAGAACAACCCCAGGTTTCTTTTCAGCACTGTAGCCAGGCTGACAAAGAGTCAGAGCTCTATTGAGCTGAGTATTCCATTAACTTTAACTAGTAATGAGTTCATGACTTTCTTTGCTAACAAAATTTTAACTATTAGAGAAAAAATTACTCATAACCAACCCAAAGACGTATCGTTATCTTTGACTGCTTTCAGTGATGCCGTTATTTGGTTAGACTCTTTCTCTCCGATTGTTCTGTCTGAGTTATTTTCATTAGTTACTTCATCCAAACCATCAACATGTTTATTAGACCCCATTCCTACCAGGCTGCTCAAGGAAGCCCTACCATTATTTAATGCTTCGATCTTAAATATGATCAATCTATCTTTGTTAGTTGGCTATGTACCACAGGCTTTTAAGGTGGCAGTAATTAAACCATTACTTAAAAAGCCATCACTTGACCCAGCTATCTTAGCTAATTATAGGCCAATCTCCAACCTTCCTTTTCTCTCAAAAATTCTTGAAAGGGTAGTTGTAAAACAGCTAACTGATCATCTGCAGAGGAATGGTCTATTTGAAGAGTTTCAGTCAGGTTTTAGAATTCATCATAGTACAGAAACAGCATTAGTGAAGGTTACAAATGATCTTCTTATGGCCTCGGACAGTGGACTCATCTCTGTGCTTGTTCTGTTAGACCTCAGTGCTGCTTTTGATACTGTTGACCATAAAATTTTATTACAGAGATTAGAGCATGCCATAGGTATTAAAGGCACTGCGCTGCGGTGGTTTGAATCATATTTGTCTAATAGATTACAATTTGTTCATGTAAATGGGGAATCTTCTTCACAGACTAAAGTTAATTATGGAGTTCCACAAGGTTCTGTGCTAGGACCAATTTTATTCACTTTATATATGCTTCCCTTAGGCAGTATTATTAGACGGTATTGCTTAAATTTTCATTGTTACGCAGATGATACCCAGCTTTATCTATCCATGAAGCCAGACGACACACACCAATTAGCTAAACTGCAGGATTGTCTTACAGACATAAAGACATGGATGACCTCTAATTTCCTGCTTTTAAACTCAGATAAAACTGAAGTTATTGTACTTGGCCCCACAAATCTTAGAAACATGGTGTCTAACCAGATCCTTACTCTGGATGGCATTACCCTGACCTCTAGTAATACTGTGAGAAATCTTGGAGTCATTTTTGATCAGGATATGTCATTCAAAGCGCATATTAAACAAATATGTAGGACTGCTTTTTTGCATTTACGCAATATCTCTAAAATCAGAAAGGTCTTGTCTCAGAGTGATGCTGAAAAACTAATTCATGCATTTATTTCCTCTAGGCTGGACTATTGTAATTCATTATTATCAGGTTGTCCTAAAAGTTCCCTAAAAAGCCTTCAGTTAATTCAAAATGCTGCAGCTAGAGTGCTGACGGGGACTAGAAGGAGAGAGCATATCTCACCCATATTGGCCTCTCTTCATTGGCTTCCTGTTAATTCTAGAATAGAATTTAAAATTCTTCTTCTTACTTATAAGGTTTTGAATAATCAGGTCCCATCTTATCTTAGGGACCTCGTAGTACCATATCACCCCAATAGAGCGCTTCGCTCTCAGACTGCAGGCTTACTTGTAGTTCCTAGGGTTTGTAAGAGTAGAATGGGAGGCAGAGCCTTCAGCTTTCAGGCTCCTCTCCTGTGGAACCAGCTCCCAATTCAGATCAGGGAGACAGACACCCTCTCTACTTTTAAGATTAGGCTTAAAACTTTCCTTTTTGCTAAAGCTTATAGTTAGGGCTGGATCAGGTGACCCTGAACCATCCCTTAGTTATGCTGCTATAGACGTAGACTGCTGGGGGGTTCCCATGATGCACTGTTTCTTTCTCTTTTTGCTCTGTATGCACCACTCTGCATTTAATCATTAGTGATCGATCTCTGCTCCCCTCCACAGCATGTCTTTTTCCTGGTTCTCTCCCTCAGCCCCAACCAGTCCCAGCAGAAGACTGCCCCTCCCTGAGCCTGGTTCTGCTGGAGGTTTCTTCCTGTTAAAAGGGAGTTTTTCCTTCCCACTGTAGCCAAGTGCTTGCTCACAGGGGGTCGTTTTGACCGTTGGGGTTTTACATCATTATTGTATGGCCTTGCCTTACAATATAAAGCGCCTTGGGGCAACTGTTTGTTGTGATTTGGCGCTATATAAAAAAAAAATTGATTGATTGATTGATTGACATATCCTGATCAAAAATGACTCCAAGATTTCTCACAGTATTACTAGAGGTCAGGGTAATGTCATCCAGAGTAAGAATCTGGTTAGACACCATGTTTCTAAGATTTGTGGGGCCAAGTACAATAACTTCAGTTTTATCTGAGTTTAAAAGCAGGACATTAGAGGTCATCCATGTCTTTATGTCTGTAAGACAATCCTGCAGTTTAGCTAATTGGTGTGTGTCCTCTGGCTTCATGGATAGATAAAGCTGGGTATCATCTGCGTAACAATGAAAATTTAAGCAATACCGTCTAATAATACTGCCTAAGGGAAGCATGTATAAAGTGAATAAAATTGGTCCTAGCACAGAACCTTGTGGAACTCCATAATTAACCTTAGTCTGTGAAGAAGATTCCCCATTTACATGAACAAATTGTAATCTATTAGATAAATATGATTCAAACCACCGCAGCGCAGTGCCTTTAATACCTATGGCATGCTCTAATCTCTGTAATAAAATTTTATGGTCAACAGTATCAAAAGCAGCACTGAGGTCTAACAGAACAAGCACAGAGATGAGTCCACTGTCTGAGGCCATAAGAAGATCATTTGTAACCTTCACTAATGCTGTTTCTGTACTATGATGAATTCTAAAACCTGACTGAAACTCTTCAAATAGACCATTCCTCTGCAGATGATCAGTTAGCTGTTTTACAACTACCCTTTTAAGAATTTTTGAGAGAAAAGGAAGGTTGGAGATTGGCCTATAATTAGCTAAGATAGCTGGGTCAAGTGATGGCTTTTTAAGTAATGGTTTAATTACTGCCACCTTAAAAGCCTGTGGTACATAGCCAACTAACAAAGATAGATTGATCATATTTAAGATCGAAGCATTAAATAATGGTAGGGCTTCCTTGAGCAGCCTGGTAGGAATGGGGTCTAATAGACATGTTGATGGTTTCGATGAAGTAACTAATGAAAATAACTCAGACAGAACAATCTGAGAGAAAGAGTCTAACCAAATACCGGCATCACTGAAAGCAGCCAAAGATAACGATACGTCTTTGGGATGGTTATGAGTAATTTTTTCTCTAATAGTTAAAATTTTGTTAGCAAAGAAAGTCATGAAGTCATTACTAGTTAAAGTTAATGGAATACTCAGCTCAATAGAGCTCTGACTCTTTGTCAGCCTGCCTACAGTGCTGAAAAGAAACCTGGGGTTGTTCTTATTTTCTTCAATTAGTGATGAGTAGTAAGATGTCCTAGCTTTACGGACGGCTTTTTTTTTAGAGAGCAACAGACTCTTTTTCCAGGCTAAATGAAGATCTTCTAAATTAGTGAGACGCCATTTCCTCTCCAACTTACGGGTTATCTGCTTTAAGCTGCGAGTTTGTGAGTTATACCATGGAGTCAGGCACTTCTGATTTAAAGCTCTCTTTTTCAGAGGAGCTACAGCATCCAAAGTTGTCTTCAATGAGGATGTAAAACTATTAACAAGATACTCTATCTCACTTACAGAGTTTAGGTAGCTACTCTACACTGTGTTGGTATATGGCATTAGAGAACATAAAGAAGGAATCATATCCTTAAACCTAGTTACAGCGCTTTCTGAAAGACTTCTAGTGTAATGAAACTTATTCCCCACTGCTGGGTAGTCCATCAGAGTAAATGTAAATGTTATTAAGAAATGATCAGACAGAAGGGAGTTTTCAGGGAATACTGTTAAGTCTTCTATTTCCATACCATAAGTCAGAACAAGATCTAAGATATGATTAAAGTGGTGGGTGGACTCATTTACATTTTGAGCAAAGCCAATAGAGTCTATTAATAGATTAAATGCAGTGTTGAGGCTGTCATTCTCAGCATCTGTGTGGATGTTAAAATCGCCCACTATAATTATCTTATCTGAGCTAAGCACTAAGTCAGACAATAGGTCTGAAAATTCACAGAGAAACTCACAGTAACGACCAGGTGGACGATAGATAATAACAAATAAAACTGGTTTTTGGGACTTCCAATTTGGATGGACAAGACTAAGAGTCAAGCTTTCAAATGAATTAAAGCTCTGTCTGGGTTTTTGATTAATTAATAAGCTGGAATGGAAGATTGCTGCTAATCCTCCGCCTCGGCCCATGCTACAAGCATTCTGACAGTTAGTGTGACTCAGGGGTGTTGACTCATTTAAACTAACATATTCATCCTGCTGTAACCAGGTTTCTGTAAGGCAGAATAAATCAATATCTTGATCAATTATTATATCATTTACCAACAGGGACTTAGAAGAGAGAGACCTAATGTTTAATAGACCACATTTAACTGTTTTAGTCTGTGGTGCAGTTGAAGGTGCTATATTATTTTTTCTTTTTGAATTTTTATGCTTAAATAGATTTTTACTGGTTATTGGTGGTCTGGGAGCAGGCACGGTCTCTACGGGGATGGGGTAATGAGGGGATGGCAGGGGGAGAGAAGCTGCAGAGAGGTGTGTAAGACTACAACTCTGCTTCCTGGTCCCAACCCTGGATAGTCACGGTTTGAAGGATTTAAGAAAATTGGCCAGATTTCTAGAAATGAGAGCTGCTCCATCCAAAGTGGGATGGATGCCGTCTCTCCTAACAAGACCAGGTTTTCCCCAGAAGCTTTGCCAATTATCTATGAAGCCCACCTCATTTTTTGGACACCACTCAGACAGCCAGCAATTCAAGGAGAACATGCGGCTAAACATGTCACTCCCGGTCCGATTGGGGAGGGGCCCAGAGAAAACTCCAGAGTCCGACATTGTTTTTGCAAAGTTACACACCGATTCAATGTTAATTTTAGTGACCTCCGATTGGCGTAACCGGGTGTCATTACTGCCGACGTGAATTACAATCTTACCAAATTTAGGCTTAGCCTTAGCCAGCAGTTTCAAATTTCCTTCAATGTCGCCTGCTCTGGCCCCCGGAAGACAATTGACTATGGTTGCTGGTGTCGCTAACTTCACATTTCTCAAAACAGAGTCGCCAATAACCAGAGTTTGATCCTCGGCAGGTGTGTCGCCGAGTGGGGAAAAACGGTTAGAAATGTGAATGGGTTGGCGGTGTACACGGAGCTTCTGTTTAGGACTATGCTTCCTCCTCACAGTCACCCAGTCGGCCTGCTTTCCCGGCTGCTCGGGATCTGCCAGAGGGGAACTAACGGCGGCTAAGCTACCTTGGTCCGCACCGACTACAGGGGCCTGGCTAGCTGTAGAATTTTCCACGGTGCGGAGCCGAGTCTCCAATTCGCCCAGCCTGGCCTCCAAAGCTACGAATAAGCTACACTTATTACAGGGTACCATTACTGCTAAAGGAGGCCGAGGAATAACTAAACATTTCACACCCAGAGCAGAAAAGTGCGGGAGAGACAGGAGAAGCCGCCATGCTAAACCGGCTAAGAGCTAGTAGCTGCGCTAAGCTAGCAGATTCCTAAAAACACGCAAAGTGAATAATGTGTAAATAATTTAGAGGTGATTCAGCAGAGGGAGTGCTTTAGTTAAGGCACGTGAAGATTACACTGGGAAACAAATCGTTATCTAGTTAACTAGATAAATCTAACTGCGCAGATTAAACAGCTAACAGATACAGCAAAACACCGCTGTGCTCCGGAACAGGAAGTGATACAATACCGCAGTGAGAGCCAACCACCAGTAGAGGCAAGCAAGAGCGTCACATATCGAGATCTGTGTATGCACTGTCCATTTCCTCGAGCAGGGATCGAAACTGTCGGTGTGTCAGTGCAGATCGTTTGACGAGGAAGTTAATCACCTTTGCCACCGTAGCCATGCACACAGGTTTTCCTGGTGAATTATGCAGTGGAGCTTCATGACCGGGTGGCCGACTTTGTCTTCAATTAGTTTGACGGCTCCCTTCTGCTTCCCGACCATGGAGGGAGCGCCATCTGTAGCTACAGCAAACACCTTCCTCATATCAACTCCTCTGTCCTCAAAATGTTGCATAATCACAGTGGCTACGTCCTCACCTCTAGTTGTGTCCGGCATGGGCTGCAAACAGCAGAGTTCCTCTCTCACGGTTGTATCGCAGTATCTTGCCATGACAGCCAATCGCGGGATTTCATTCACGTCCACACTCTCATCAAGGGCTAGGCTAAAAACATTAGCATCTTTCAGTCCCTCTGTTTGTTGGGATCTAACATCACTTGCCATTTCATCGATGTGTCGCTGAACAGTACGAGCTGACGTGGGCATGTCCTTTATCCGGTTTTTGATGGTGTCTTTGTTGGGCAAGTTGTCAAAAAGAGTCTCTGCGCAGCTGAGAAAAGCCTCCATTATGTACTCCCCATCAGTAAAAGGCTTCCCATGTTTAGCGATGCAATTAGCCAGATTATAACTGGCTTCTGTGACATGGCCTTGGGTGTTCACAAACACTTTAAGAGAGCTGGATTGTTTCCCATACCTGGCCACAGCACGTTTGATGGTTTCGGCTCTATCGGCAGGGTCTTTATATGTCTTCTGATGTTTCGTCTCGAAATGCCGCTTAATGCTGGAAGTTCGGCACACAATGTTGTCACAGCACAAGGTACATACAGCGCGATCTTTGACGAAAACAAAACCATATTCTTCCGTCCAGGAGGGCTGGAATGCCCTAGCTTTAGTTTTTTTAGCCGGAGGCTCTGTCATCTCTGCACTTGTAACGCTATCAGGTAACTTTGGACCAGCATCAGAAAAAAAAAAAAAAAAATCTCTGAGTGACAGCACGATCTTCCAACCGCATTCGCTCCACAGTGCTCTGCACCCAGCTCCCGCCCACTTTCCCAGAGACCCATGATTTTTTTTTTTTTTTTTTTTGCTGATGCTGGTCCAGTGTTGTGCGTGCCAGTGATTATGCCGCCGTGTGCCAGCAGTGACACGCGTGCCATAGGTTGCCGACCCCTGGTTTAAACTGATAGGCTTTTTTTGTACAAATATTTGCTCATTTTGAAATGGGTGCCTGCAGCACATTTCAAAAAAGCTGGAACAGTGGCAACAAAAAGACTGGGGAAGTTGATGAATGCTCAAAGAACACTTGTTTGGAACATCCCACGGGTAAACAGGTTAATTGGAAACAGGTGAGTGTCATGATTGGGTATAAAATGAGCATCCCCAAAAGGCTCAGCCGTTCACCAGCAAAGATGGGGTGAGGATCACCACTTTGTGAACAACTGCGTGAAAAAAATAGTCTAACAGTTTAAGAACAATGTTTCTCAACATTCAATTGCAAGGAATTTAGGGATTCCATCATCTACAGTCCATAATATAATCAGACGATTCAGAGAATCTGGAGAACTTTCAACACGTAAGCGGCAAGGCTGAAAACCAACATTGAATGACTGTGACCTTCGATCTCTCAGGTGGCACTGCATTAAAAACCAACATTGTGTAAAGGATCTTACCACGTGGCCTCAGGAACACTTCAGAAAGCCATTGTCAGTTAACACAATTCGTCACTCCATCTACTACAAGTGCAAGTTAAAACACATCTGTGATGGCACCATCAATGCTGAAAGGTACATCCAGGTTTTGGAGCAACACATGCTGCCATCCAAGCAACATCTTTTTCAGGGATGTCCCTGCTTATTTCAGCAAGACAATGCCAAGCCACATTCTGCACATGTTACAACAGCGTGGCTTTGTAGCAAAACAGTGCAGATACTAGACTGGCCTGCCTGCTGTCCAGACCTGTCGCCCATTGTAAATGTGTGGCGCATTATGAAGCGCAAAATATGACAACGGAGACCCTGGACTGTTGAACAACTGAAGTCATACATCAAGCAAGAAATGGAAAATAATTCCACCTACAAAACTTCAACAATTAGTGTCCCAAAAATGTTCCCTGTGAATTTGAAGACTGGCAGTAATAGGACTGGATTCATGCTGGCCACAGACAGATGGAAAGATGAACAGATGGACTGACAGACAGATGGAAAGATGGGCAGACGGACGCAAAGCCTTCACAATACCCGATGGCCATATTTGATGGCCTCAGTTAAAAATGATGCCCCACACAGTTTGTTCACTTTAACGTTAGATGATTAAAATGTATATACAGTCCAAGTATGTTTCAAAATTACAGCTGACAGACTCCCATTTGAACTCAATTTATTATTTACAGTACATTAAATATAACAATAAACATAATGTAATAACAATATGCAATAATAAATAAAAATAATAAATGAAATCTGTCTCTTTCCAAATATAGTATTTTTTTAATGTTAGTGTAATTCTGTTCAATATTTTTTATTCTTGCACTTTATGCCTTCCCATTTTTATAACCAATTGCTGATTTAGTAAATGTAAGCATTGGTATGACAGCAATCAATAAGACTTACACAGTATGGATGTTACAGATAATGCTGTGATCTTTGTGAAATCAATAGATGCCCTAACTACAGCACTTGAGATGCTGAGTAAATGGTAGTGTCTGGGATTGCAACTGTTCTGACCCAAGATTCAGATCCAGCTTATGTGGGGTGAACGAACTAAACCTGAAGAAGAAAGATTCACTTATCTTTGCAATAATTTAATTTGTCTGAATGTTTGGTCTTTGGTCTGATATTGAGAGAGGCCTGGGAAGAGCTTATAGAGACATGTGGTTACTGGATGGAGAGGTGTTTAGCGATACAGAACCCTATGTCATACAACATAGATGGGCACTTCCATGAAACTGTTTTGTCTGTTACTACTTTCAATGTTCACTGGGATGTAGCCATCTCAGAGAATTATGGTTTGCCCATTTATGCTATTGAGAACAATGGACATGGTGGTCTCATAGATTTGACCAGATCTAAATGTTTAGGGGCCTTGCTCTTCCTGTCTTACTCTTTGGGTATAAGACTTAAATGCTAAGGGCCCCTTCACACATAGTGCAAATTTGGTTAAACTGCGCATTAAGTGTGGATGAAGCAGGAATCATATGCAAACAGTGTAATTCCATAGCTGCTTCCAATGCCTTGTACACCTGATGCTACAACTATTTGCACACACCAGCGGCTGAAAGACAGAGTGTGCACTCTGTGAGCCCATCGAACACTCTCGCGGCAGGTGTCAGCCAAATTCCAGGTGACATGGACGAATTTCTAACACCGCTCGCATGGCACTTAGAAAATGTGTGGCCATTCGCACTCTTGGCACGACAATAGTGCAGACAATCACTGTCGTACTTGCAGTGAAATTTGTCTAAGTGCCATACGACTGTGACTTTGATGTGTGTGCTGAACTGACAGGAGGTTTGTCCGCCAACAGAAGCAGCTGTGGAGATCTGTCATTCTGGACAGTACTGTGTTTGGATGGACATGGACTAACAACTGACCACTGTGACCTGCGTGTGTCTGTTTGCTGCCATCTAGTGGACAAATATTAAAACATATATCACTGTGGTGACAGAATGCAGCAAGCGAGTGCCTGTGTGCATGGCATGCACATGGACAGGCTGCCCCCAGGTTGAAATGGATCGTCAGATCATAACATGCAGCAGGCGCTGACTGTCACGTCACCCACGTGAGCTCTGTTCCACATACGGTGGTGTCCTGCGGTGTACTGTCCACAAGACACGCCTGTCGGCAAGAGGCGCGGGCCAGCAGAACACGCACCAGCAGATGTGAACATGAATGAAATGAGCGAACTGCTTCTCATTTATGTGATTTCATGACTGTACCATGGGTACATCTACAGAGGAACAGACGTGTAATATTTGTATTGCCTGCTTGATGAGATGGATTTAATACAATGCAATGTTTTTATATAGTGTGTCTTTTTTTTTTTTTAAATACGTCCATGTGCTTCCTGATATAAGGCAGTGATCAGCACCTTTTACAGGACAGTGATGGTTGCTCGCTTGGTGAAGTTTCTGACGACAATCAGAGCTTTTGGAAGGCTCTGGTTCGAATCCTGTGGATGACATGCATTTCTTTTTTTTTCACCTGTGTGATGTGGTGACACATTGCGCAGTTGCTGGGGAAAAGCTGCTGTGTTTCCGCATGCATGGAACCATCACAGCATGTATTGTTTTTTTTATTTTTTTTCTTCACACCAGCTGCACAATGCGTAACCACATTGTGCAGCTGGTGGCACTGTGTTCCCGTGTGCATGAACTGTTGCACCAGTATCATGTACGCCTGCCCATTGGTATGATGTTTTGTGGTGCGCACATACCAGCTGCTCCAACAGGTGTCACCCTGGAGTTGTACATATTCGCACTATGTGTGAAGGTGCCTTAACCAGTGACACAAGGACAGGATGTGATTTCTATTGGATTTCTTTAGAGAACTCTTGGAAACCTCCAGAAAGAATTTGTCAAATGAGCAATGTCTTTGGTTGAATCAGATGAAGAGTATCATTAACATCAGCTTTGACAATTTGACATGTGGCACATTCCAGCATGCAGGTGCATGACTGTCCCCTCGCAAATGGAAAATATTGCGTGGTTGCCCTTGTGACTGCAGCAGATATATTGTTACTTTTGAGAAGTGGGAATGGATTGGTTTTCTCCCTGGGTGTTTACTATCCAGGATCTATGCATTTCTGTGGTGTACTGGATGCTGTGCTGCACAGATTCAGTTGATAATACCAAATATGATCTTTTAAAATGTAATAAAAAAAAATTCAGATTAAGCATTTAGATGAGAAATGGAATACTAAATGTTGGATTTGCATTTATTTTAATGTGACTGCCTGACAATAAATTAAAAATAAAATAAAAAGGAATGTTTTTCTTTTTTTTCATTTCCGTGTTTATTTCTACGTGTAACTTAAAATTGTTTTTGTTATCTGAACCACATTTCTTAGGGCCTCGTCACATGGCACACAATGATGGCTGGGTGACAGATAAAAAGTCACAAATCGTCGAGCGAAGGTGGACGAAAGATCCTACCCCTTCCCCATCACTGTAAAGCCTGCTAATCAAGACAGCAAAAAAGAATGAAATTAAACTGAAAGTAACGAAAGAAAAACAAAGTTGACCTTGATGCTTTAAAGAAAATCAAAACAAAACATTCATGATGACGTGACTGAAAGCGGGTATAAATCTGAGTGCAACCAGCCTTGTCCTCATGTCTGCAGTAGTTACAGGTGTGGTATTTGATTGTCTTGACAAGAGGTGAAAGATTTTGTCTTCACAACAACATTCCTGCACATGCACACCAAGCACAAATGGTTTAAATGTGCACAATAGATAAAGTAGTTTATAAAACATTGTTAATGCTATTGTTTCTGTATGAAAAAGTTGCTTTTTCATCCCAAACATGGATGATTCATTAGGGCCCCTTCACACATAACATGAAAGATGCATAAACCGGAAGAAAATCCACAAACAAAACAGGAAATGGGGAACTACAAACCATCATGCACATGCACGAACACAGTGCGAGCAACTGGGATGTGTTGCACCACATCGTGCTGCTGATCTGTAGGACAAAAGAAAAAAAAAACTAATTAATTAATTAATTAATATTATTTAAATTTTAAATAAAAGGGGATGCAATACAGAACCCTGTGGTTAAATAACCTTGGTTAAAAAAAAAAAATAAAAATAGTGCAACTCACAGGATTCGACCCTGCAAGTTACAAAAGCTCTGATTACCAGACGAAAACTTTACCACTGCGCTACAATCACTGTATTATAACAGGAGCAGAAAATGGCTAACATCAACAAGGAAATATTTAAAAAAAAAAGATAAAGTGCAGTGATAACTGACCAAAAAGCATTTGTTATGGCATATTTCTGTTGATACGTGACTGAAAGTGGCGTATTTGTCACACTGTTGGTTTGTCCTGTGGCGCTCCAACCATACGATACACGTGTCGGGCTGGGCCCACACGCGTGTCTGGTCCAACACGTGTATCCTGTCAGACAGACATGACATTCAGATCACCTGCTGCGTGTCCACATGAACTGTCAGTGTGCATGCTATGTGTGCTCTCCAGCCCGTCGCAAAAGCGATACATGTTTTTTTTTATGTATTTCCATGTGAGGACAGCAAGAACACACATGCACATCACAGTGAACAGTAAGGTCCTGTCTGTCAAAACACAGTACATGTTCTGCAGCTGTGACGTCCAGAATGAGAGGTGTCAACAGCTGCTGCTGTTGGCAACCAGCCATGCCCCTGTCCAGTCAGCGCATAGACCAAGGTGTCACTCTGTGATCAGATGAGAGGAACCTCACCTGCGGGGGAGGAGCAGGGGGCATGAACAACATGCACATCATTTGTTAGGGTGGAGCATGGGGAGAGTGCACAAAACACATGCACACATGCTCGATCACTTGACAGCGCGAATGGCAGCACATTTCCTAAGTGCCCCGCGAGCAGGATTAGATATTTGTGTGTGTCACCTGCCGTGAAAGGGATCAAATGCGCTGTCACAGGGCTGTCACAGGCTAGTTTGCGCAAATGGTTGGAGCGACAGGTGTATGATGCGTTAGAGGTGGCTCCGATTTTTCACAAATGCTATGCAATTCCTCCTTCCTGCGCTAGTCGGCTTCAAAGGTGTTATGTGTGAAGGGGCCCCTTAGTGATACAGTAATGTTTCATTCAGCTTTAGTTATTGATTCGTTCAAATATCATCAACCTTCGCTCAATACATTGGACTTGTGAGGTGTGGGCCGCCCGAAGAGGAGGTACTGCTGGCTCACCACCAGAGGGCGCCCTGCCTGTCGTCAGGTTTCAGGCACCAGAGGGTGCAGTCGCCTCCCAGCAGCCCCAGGAGCACCGGTACTGACAGCTGTCAGTCATCAGTCATCATCATCACCACCACCCATAAAAGCCAGGGAGAGACATCAGAACTCTGCTGAGTTATCAGCTTACCCATCAGGTAAACTTACTCAGCCGTTCTGTGCCGTACGCACACGTTTTTGCATCTGAGCTTTTTGCAGTTGTAACCTTTTGTACACTTGCAGCTTGTAGCCAAGTTTGTGGAAGTTGGAGGAGTTGTCGTCTCCACTCCTCACTTCAGACTTTGATTAAGTGATACATAAGGCACTGCACATACTCTGTGTTCCTGTGTTTGGAGGTGGAGGTTTTTCCCCCAGAAAGGAACTTTCGATTTTTTCAGACTGTTTGCTGGGTGTACACACACCCACCTTTAACCTGTGTCTGTTCCTGCCAGCAGTACCGGATCTGACAGCTGGAAGCGGCGGCCACCTGAGGACTCGGGACTTGGCGGCTCCGGTGTGTTGCAGGTCTCCGTTGGCGGTGGAACCTCATGGGTCCCGGCTCTTCTCTGGATAGGCGTCTCCTACCCTCGGGCCTGCCCACGCGTCATCTTTTGTGTTGATTGATTGACAGACTAAAAGCATATTTTGGTGGTTGTGCACATTTGCAGAATAAATTGTTATTTATTCGGACTTCCTATTGGCTGTTCATTTACGCCCCTTGTCGTGGGTCCGTGTACTTCACTTTCCCAACAAGAATATCTCCTTTAATGTCAATTATGTCATTTGTACAAAGTTAAAATATAACATATATCTTTTAATGTTGAATAATGCACTAATTCTGAGGTTTTGTAACAAACACAGACAGATTGCAAAGGATTCTGGGTAAACTGTGCCTCACTGATTGGTTCATTATATAAACCAACACGTTAATGTGACGTGTGTTGGTGTTTACAGATAAATGTGCTTTTGTAAAATATTCCATTTTTTATTTGTAAAAACAGGCATTTTTATGGAGCCCTCAAAGTGTCATCGCAAAATGTTTTGCATGTGGAGAGAAAGTGCGCACGTTTTATGATGTTGTAAAACGTGCACTCAATATTGTCGACACATAAATGTTGGCTTTACACTGTGCGAGTTCTGGCCCTTTTTGAGATGATTTTTCACTCGTGTGAGAATTTTTTGGATCGCACCGAGTTTCAGGTTAATCGCATGTCCTGCATTGTGTACTGTACATGGAGTAACAAGCTGCGTTTAACATCTCACGACCATCTCCTGATCGCGATCATATGGTCGAATGAAAATCAAACCTGGTTGATATTATTCTGGTCGGCCGTTGTGAGGGTATCCTGCTGCTGAAGAGCTACAAGCATCCAATTGCTCACATGTGCAAACACCACAGACCTGTCTTGTAATGTTTTTGTTGTTGTTGTTGTTTTGTTTTTAAAGAGTTTTTTGTAAAATAAGTTTGAAAAAAAGCTTATGTGTTGCTTCTGGAAACACGAGTTTGACGTGTGGTTTTTGAACGTACGTGTGTGAGAACATAAATTGGGCGATCTGAACTTTTACACCGTGCGGTTCTGTTGTACAGTTTGAACTGAAACCGAGTACAGTGATTAAAAATATCATATAGTGTCTGCTCAGCTTCAGGACGAATACTGCCATGAACACTACTGGCCAGTAGATGGCAGAAGAGGCCTTGACAACTTGCCAAAACAAAATTCCAGATAATCCGTGTCTGCTACATTTAAGATGCATGGAATTTAACAAACACAATACAATAACAACATCTATAAACCCAGAGAATATATTCACGAGAGTTTTAGGCACTAGAGTTTAATGCTGTTGTCCGTGGAGCCTGAACAGAGTGTCTGAAATGCATTTGTCCTGTCGTGAACATACTGAGGTTACCCTATCCTACCCATAATGGACTGCTGGGCACAGCATGTGCTCACTAAAACCTTAAAAATTAGCACTTTACTTTAAAACTAAAACATATATCTGATATTTTCACTTTATAAAACTTCAGACATGACAGTAATTTTAAATAACTTGTCCAAATTAGTTTGGTTAAAATTTGAACCATAAGTTAAAAATGTATGCCTCTGGATGACTTGGGTGATATTGTCTTCATATCAGTATGGTGTTAAGGAAATTTTTTTTTTTGGGGGGGGGGGGGGGTTGACCACTTCTCCTTTGCCTGCAGAGGATACAGTGGTTTCTCCTGGAAGCAGCTCTCTTCTGTTTGCAGAGGGTGGAACTATACATCTGTTAGGATACTTTTAACAGGTAGGCGCTCAACTGATTTTAAATTTGAAAAATGTTTGCCACTGTTCAGCTTTGTTTACAACGATATCGGTCTAAAAGTTATCGGACAAAAATTTCTCGGAAGATAATTAGTCCGATATTGGTTTTTAAAGTTATCTAAAAAGATAACCCCATAATGAAAACATTATCTTCAATAATTATCTGTTATCGGATTATCGGAACTGTGCCCACCACTGGGTTGAACGAAGTTGGATGAAAGTGAAATGATGTTAACATTTCAAAAACTAAGCAACCATAAGAAACCATCAAGAAAGAACCAAAAATGAAATACAGATGTGAGGTTGTCATCGGTATTCATTTAAAATAGTTTAAAAATTCTAATGAAGTGCCAGCTGCAGGAATGAAGCTTGATGAAGGTTAAACAATGCGTCCGATAGTGACAGTCCAGATTTCTTGTTTCGTTTGGGCTTCATTAATGCCATGTCACTGGGGCTTTAGCCGTGATTTCTGTCAGCAAATGGACTCATCGTGTCACTGATTTAGTAATGGTACCACACCAACAGGATTATTTTTTAGGAGTTAGTTGTGAGTGTGCAATTATACACCATTTTTGGCATCAACATTTATGAATGATTTATGGTACAGGGATCATGCGGCCACATTAATCACCCTCATGGTAATAGGTTCCAATGTTGCTTGTCTGTTACATTGCTCAGGGTTAACAGAAGATCACCACTCAAAATGAATGCTGATACCATAACTCAGTGAAGACTACATTGTTAATGTGCACAATATGTATGAGCAGAATTAAAATGAGTGTAAATGACAAAGTTGACAAAGTAGAAGTAAAGTGATGTTTGCAGTAATGAACAGAGGATACCAAAATAACATGCAATACCATGTTAAACTGGCATTCAGATTTCTTTTAACTTTAAATGCAATTGATTGTATGGCGAGTGGTATTTTAATCTCATCATTTTCAAGCAGAAAACATCAATGTCATTTAATGGTAACCTGGAATGAATGTCCATTTTATAGTACAATAATCATCATCTTCAACCGCTTTTCCGGGTTCAGGTCACAAGGGCAACAGCTTCAGCAGGGGACCCCAGACTTCCCTTCCCCGGGCCAGATTGACCACCTCTGACTGGGGGGATCCCGAGGCGTTCCCAGGCCAGTGTGGAGATATAATCTGTCCACCTAGTCTTGGGTCTTCCCCGGGGTCTCCTCCCAGATGGACGTGCCTGGAACACCTCCCCTGGGAGGCACCCAATGAGGCATCCTTACTAGATGCCCGAACCCGAACTTTCAACGCAAAGGAGCAGTGACTCTACTCCGGGTTCCCCATGGATGACCGAACATCTGACCCTATCTCTAAGGGAGACACCAGCCACCCTCCTGAGGAAGCCCATTTCGGCTGCTTGTACCCGTGATGTAGTTCTTTCGGTCATGACCCAACATAGGTGAGAGTACGAATGAAGACTGACCAGTAGATCGAGAGCTTCGCCTTTTGGATCAGCTCCCTTTTTGTCACAACAGTGCGGTAGAGCGAATGCAATACTGCCCCTGCTGTGCCGACTCTCCGGGCAATCCAGCCAAAACCTCAAGGTACTTGAACTCCTTCATTTGGGGCAAGGCCGTAAAAAGCAGTGATGAGACCCTGAGCCCACCAAATTGGAAACCCTCCTCACCCTGACTACGCCTCGATATCCTGTCCATGAATATCACAAACAGGATTGGTGACAAGGCACAGCCCTGGCGGAGGCCAACCTCCACCGGAAAAGAGTCTGACTTACTGCCGAGCACCTGAATACAGCTCATCGCTTTGTGAGTACAGAGATTGGATGGCCCTGAGAAGGGACCCCTCACTCCATACTCCCGCAGCACCTCTGACAGTATCTCCCAGGGTACCCGATCATATGCCTTCTCCAAGTCCACAAAACACATGTAGACTGGGTGGGCATACTCCCAGGCACCTTCCAGGATCCTTGTGAGAGTAAAGAGCTGGTCGGTTGTTCCATGACCAGGACAGAACCTGGATTGTTCTTCTTCAATCAGAGGTTCGACTACCGGCCGAACCCTCCTTTCCAGTACTCTTGAGTTACCAGGGAGACTGAGTAGTGTGATGCCCCTGTAATTGGCACACACTCTCTGGTCCCCCTTTTTAAATATGGGGACCACCACCCCAGTTTGACATTCCTTTGGCACTGTCCCAGACCTCAATGTAATGTTGAAGAGACGTCTCATCCAAGACGTCTCATACATTATTGTACAATAGTATAATAATGTCTTGCATAATTCCGTTGTGCTACAATAATGACTGATGGTTCAATAATTTACAAGACTTTATTAATTACCCACCTACAGATTTTCCATAAAAAACAGCATACAAGTATAATTATTGTTTGTCTTGTCCGCCAATAGAGAATAACAATTTAATTGTGAATTGTGTTAAGTGACATTAAAAGACATGAATCCTGGTACAAATACATTCAAGAGGATGCAGATTTGATTGAAAACATAATCTAAAATTGTTTTTAATTGATTCTGTATCATGAAAAAATAATCATGTTCATCTTTACAGCTTCCATCATGAATGATACATTGATTTTTGCTGTCTTCATTTCCAGGAATAATAGCTCAATATCAGCTGGTTGTTGCCTCCATTTTACGGTACCTCTGAGCTTTCCATCAAATGTCAATGCAATAATCATCTCTCTTCCAAATCATATCTTTAACCTTTTACACCATCCCCAAGTGATGTAGAATAGGAACAAACAATTCATGAGGAATAAAAATAACATACAAAAGGTTATACACTGTTTTGAAATTAAGGCTATTTTCACATGCATATATGTTTGCATTAGATTTTTTGAAATTCACTTACATTACATTACTACAAAAATCCAATCATCAATTTTCAATACCCACTTACTCCAATTAAGGGTCAAGAGGGGGCTGCAGCCTTTCCCAGCAGTAATGGGGCATGAATCAGGGTACTCCCTGGACAGGACACCAGTCTATCATAGGGCTAAGACTAAACTAAATAAATCAATACATAATAAAAATAGTGGCATTGTGGCAACACTGTTTTGTTTTTTTGCCCTACAGCATCCATGACTTTGTTGTATGTAATGCGAATCCAAAATCACAACTGCACTGGATAACTTATACTTTTCTTATTACTATTTAAACAAAGGTGTTCTGGCTCAATTTCAATTCATTCCATTCATCGTCGTTCAAACATCATCCAACAAAATAAACTTTTCAATTAGCGGATTAGTGGTTACCAAAGCAAACTTTTTGGTTAGCTGTGCCCACCACTGGATTTATCTCACACAGACATTAACTGCATCATGTAAGGGACCTGCTATCTGGGGAAATCCTTGCAGAACATTCTGTAGAAATTACAAAATCCCAACCAATATTAAGCTGCTCTAACATTGACTACAGTTATTTTTTTTTGTTAATTATAATCAGCATGATATTTTCCACCTGGCTTCAGGTGTGAGAACGGAAGAAATCCCAGGTTTAGCAGAAGACTAGCTAGTTTTTTTTCTAAGGGTAGGCAGAGCTCAGATCTATATATTAGCAGGTCAGAGGACAATGTGGAGGGCTTGATCGTGATCTGGAGGAATGGTGGTGTTCTCTCCACATGTTGAAAAGCTCAGATAAGCTTGAATTTTATAGAGTTGGTCAGAGAGATGGGAACCTCAAAATTTATGATGACTGCACAAGGTTTGACACTTAAAAATGATAATAGATCAAGAAAAATAAATAAAGCCAAATCCCACAGATGCCCAGAAAGTCCTGACAGAGGATTAGAGTTTGGAGAAGAAGATCTGTGTTTCTCGTGAGGAATACTGTGGCTGATCAAAGTTTTAGAATGCAGATTTTATAGCTGTGACGATGCCCTCTTGACATTTTTTGGCAAGCATCACAGTGAGATGCTAAGGGTTGTGGGCAGGAATGGCTATGTCTTTGTCACTGGTGATAAGTTTAAAGTCGTGGGAAGACATCCTTGTTGATATGTCAACTAGTCAAGCAGAAATGCAGGTCTGTGGGGGAAGGGGAAGGATAAATGATGGAAGATTTTAGCCTACACCGTCAGGACCGGAGAAATTGTGTAATGTGACAAAAACCTGTAGCAGTCAAAAAAAAGAAGACTTTCAGGGAAATTATTAAGCGTTATGGTGTGAACACACATAATCAAAACAACAAATGGGAATGTAAGGTCTGGCAAGACACCAATTATTAGATTCATAAGTGGACAAAATCTTGCAGCTGATTCATTAAACCTCAGTGATTCAGAGACTTGGAAGCAAGTCCGAACTATTTATTTATTTATTCACATTTCTGGAACCCTGAGGGCTAATTTGAAGCAGCAAATATGGGGTTGTTACAAATAAGTAACATACAAATTACCCAACATAGAAGTTGCAGACGCTTCATATTGCCCAATGTTAATTAGTAATAGCCAACGTTACACATTTGTGCCACAAAATAGCAGCAATAGTTGAGAAATCCAACCAAATTCTCTGCAAGCAGTTTGTTGATGGGCAGGATACAGTCTCAGATGAGCAAGTCTTATGTTTGGTGTTAGGTGATCAGATATCTAAAAGGAAAAGTGCTTACATTTCAAATTTGGATTCAATATACATTTAACAATGGGATGGCCCACTGTGCTACACACAGCCGCTGAATGGATTGTTGTTTTTTTTTTTTTTCATATGACAGGATACCTTGAATGAAATACTGATTCAAACTGCTGTCGCACTTCCCCATTTGCTTATATTTTAAGCATGAGGAAACTGCTACAGCCCCTCTCATGCAGATCTTCTACCAACATCATGCATTGCATTTTAGAAACCATTCTGAACGCAATATATGAACTTTTTTATCCTTCTTTTCAGCAGTGATAGATTAAAGCAATAAGGGTGGTTCCTTATATTTATATATATATAATGTGACAATTGCCACTTTGGGGACAGAATTTCAACCTCGTTCATGCCTGGAGTGTTACAACACTATGCGCAAATCTATCAACATCAGGCTTACAGTGCTGTACTATCGCACAAACCCCAACATTTTGCATACATGGGAGTACTTTTACAACTGTAATTTATTTACATATATTTTGTTGTTTGTAAGTGGTTTGTTGCTTTTTAGATGAGTTTTTTGATGGTTGTGTTTCTGTTTTTGAGCAATTGGATAGCTGATCTTCCCCTTGGGGATGAATGAAGTATATATATATATATATATATATATATATATATATATATATATATATATATATATATATATATATATATATATATATACACATGCACACATACGAGGTCTGTCCATAAAGTATCGTACCTTTTTATTTTTTTTTGAAACTATAGGGATTTGATTCTAAACGGATGGCTGTGTGGAGCTGGGACCGTTGTGTGCACTTTCTCTGGTTATCACAAGAGCTGGACATCAACCGTTTTAAACAGATTTCACTTTTAACAACAGATTTTGTTGTGGAAAGCTGCGCGGAGGCTTTGTGCGTCACGACCGATTCACTGTTCGAGCGAGACAAAGAACTCCTCCGTTTCGGCGTGTTAGAGGACAGGTTCGGACATGCCCAGCTCTCCACAATTTCTCTTATAACTCACTCGACTGGTAAGCATTGAAAGCCGAGATAGGCCGATTTCAAACAGCGAATCGGTCGTGATGCACAAAGCCTCAGTGCGGCTTTCCATGACAAAATCTCTTGTTAAAAGTGAAATCTGCCGGAAAATGGTTGATGTCCAGCTCTTGTGATAACCAGAGAAAGAGCACACGACGGTCCCAGCTCCACACAGCCATCCCTTTAGAAATAATCCGGTGGTTCGTGCCTGTCGTCGCGGCTCGGACCGCGGCGCGCCGAGCGCAATTGTGGGCCATCCTTAAAGCTGTAGTAATAGTCCTTATTCTCTGTGAAGCCTGTAAAATTTTCACCGAAAGCCAGATAAATTTTTCGAATGGTTTCCAGGTGCCAGTCTCTAACAGCTTCTGAAAAAATTCTGATGGGAAAAAAACCCCAAATCATTCTGCCATTTCCAGACAATGAAAATCCAACGACGGGGCGGGACCACCCCTTCCACAAGGCGTGCTCACAGGCGAATGACGTCACCGGCAGGCATGGAAAAACTCACGCATGCGCACGAGGGTTCAAGCTTGTCTGATGTGAAAACATATGAATCAAATCCATATAGTTTAAAAAAAAATAAAAAGGTATGATACTTCATGGACAGACCTCGTATATATATATATATATATATATATATATATATATATATATATATATATATATATATACACACAAACATATCACTGAATTTTATTGATTTCCTTTTGATTTTATTTGAATTTTCAACAGCCAGGATAAGATCTATTTGTGCACAAGCTTGTAGGTTGTTCAGAACATCATGTTAATGACACAAAATTACATACACTGATGCTCACTAAAGGCAGTCTTCCATTCTCAATACCTCCATATATATTATTTCATTCTTAAAGTGCCTGAACATGTGGGGACTTTTGCATATTTTACAAATGGTATGCATTTGCCTGGGATTAGTCATTTTGTTTTCTCCAGGTGTCGCCTTCAGAAACACATAAATACAGCAGTATACGCTGACAGTGGCATGCTGATTCAGTGGTTCCTCATATCAAAGCTCTGCAAGGAACTATCAAAGCAGCACAATACAACACCCTATATTACATTTTTTCTAATTACCTCTGGCTGGAGTAGACTACAAACTGATTATCTTGGAATCATGTTTAAATCACGCTGACAAGGAGAATGCCACAAAATGAGCAAGCACTTTTGTTTGCTGTTTAAACAATAAAATGTGCCAAGAGTAAGAGCTGGTGATGCTTGGCCCACATGGGGACTTTGGTGATGCTTGTAAAATTTGAAGATTCTCTCAATGAGAAAAGAGTTTATCTCGGTGGGATAAGCAGTTGTGGGCCCAGTCCCGCTAATCCGCTAATTATCGAAGCTAACATTTTCATTATCGGATTAGCTTTTCAGATAACTTTGGAAACCATCAGCAGACTAATTATTTTCCGATAAATTTTTGTTGGATCATTTTTAGACCGCTAACATTTTTTTGCAGGCATGGTGAGGAGAGCTTAACAGTTACAAACATTTATGAAGTCTTAAATCAAAGATTTGAGTATCCACCTGTTAAATGTTTTGTAGTAGATGTACAGTTTTATATGACAGCTGGTTCCAGGAGAACCTGCTCTTTCCTCTGCAGGCAAAGGAGAACTGGTCACAGAAAAGAAAGAAAACAAAAGAAAAAAAAAATCATTTTTTTGACCCCATACTGATTCAATATCACCCAAGTCATCCTGAGGAATACAGTTTTAAGTTATGGTTAAAATTTTTATCCAAACTAATTTCGGACAAGTTATTTAAATGAACATCATGTCTGGTTTTAAAAAGTGAAAATATCAGATATATGTTTTTGTTTTAAAGTAATGCACTAATTTTGTAGGTTTTAGTGTGGACATGGTGTGTCCAGGTGCATTATGGGTAATCTCAGTACATTCACGACAGAAGAAATGCATTTGAGAGGCTCTGATCAGGCTCCACACGGACAACAGCATTAAACCCTTTGTGTATTGTGCCTAAAACTCTCGTGAATATATTATCTGGGTTTATAGACATTGCTATTGTGTTTGTTTTATGTAAAAATGCCAGAAGAAGCTCAGGTTGCTTCTCCATTATTTTCAATTGGAATCACTGTCAGCTGCAATCGCTTCCTGTTTGCTCTTTAGAGTCCTGCTTACATCCCACACTGTTTGTCCTCTTTGTTCCAGAGTAATATATATAAGACTGACCAGTAGTGTTCATGGCAGTATTCGCCCTAAGTATTGAGATATCTCATGCTTTGCGTGCCAGAAAGTTTTTGCAGCCTCTTGCTGCAGCTGATAACAAGGAAGAAAAATGTACATTTTGGTTGTATAATTTTCATTTACAATTGCCATCATGTTTTCTCTCTGTGCTGTTTAAACCCAACTCTGTGGCACACAAAGGATTATGGGTTAGGGTCTGAGCGTCTGACACCAGTAGATGGCAGTGTTCTATTTATTGTGACCCCGGTTATATCAGATGGTTGTCTAATCACAACTTGACTTTTTGGCTTTTGCAATGTTTTTTTTTTTTAACAAATAAAAAGGCATATTTTACAAAAGCACATTTGGGTGATTCTTAGACTATGGGCACTTATTATGTCCTTTGTGTTGTGTGTTGGGGGGGTGTGGCTGGACATTTTGGTGTTCTTTTCTTTTCTTTGCTCTCCAGGTGGTATGCAAACTGATTTATTGTCTGTGGAGAAGGTGCTGGCAGAAGAGTCCTTCACCCTCACCGTTTGTACACAGAGTATTGCACAAAAGGGGGAAAATAAAATTGTTTTGTTTTTTTCTGGAACCGCTTTCTGGTTATTTAGCGCTGGGTTCAGTCAGACGCAGGTCCGCTCCTCAACCCGCGTCGGCACATAACAGTAGTTCCCGGCCATTCTAAAATGGACCCAGCAGCAGAAGCGGTTCCAGTTGCCGAAAGAGTTCAAGAACACTTGGAGAAAATATGGGAGCAATTACAGCATCTCGCAAACCAAATTAAACAAACAGATGTCCGCGTTACAGAGTTTGCAGCGCAAGCCGTTCCGCTTCCTGCTGCTCCAGCTGCGGCACCATCGATACCGGTGCAGATAACTCCGTCACCCAGAGATTCGGCTTCCGAATTGATTATTTGTCGTCCGGAGCCTTATGCAGGAAACGTTGAAGCCTGTGCTCCGTTTTTGATGCATTGTTCTCTGGTTTTTGCTCATACCGTTGCCCAGCGGTTGCTGGATCTCAGGCAGGGGAGGCGGAGTGCGGCGGATTATTCTGTGGATTTCCGAATTTTTTCTGCTCAGTCCGGTTGGAATGCCGCAGCATTAAGCGGAGTGTTTGTGGTTGGTTTAAATGATCCATTAAAAGACAAGCTAGTAGTCCGTGACAAACCAAACGATTTAGATGAGCTAATATCTTTGGTGATTCATCTAGATGATCGGATAAAGGAGCATGGACGCGAGAGAGGGCGGCCATCAGAACGGGTTTTTTCATGTCGGGGCTTTCCCTGACACAGGTCTGGGCTGCCTCTTCTTCGCCCCACTGAGACTCCTCCGACAGGACTTCTGGCTCCTCTTGCAGATGAGACCATGCAGCTCGGACGAGCTGAAGCCGCTATATTGCCCCGTCATATAAGCGTCAAGAAAAATAGTGGTGACGAAATTAATAGGCAAATTAATACACACACACAAAAAAAAAAATTGTTTGGGCTAATATTTTTTTTCTTCTGAAAGGGGTTATAACTTGTTTGGGGAGTCAGAGGCATTTCTGGTGGAGTGAACGACAGGTGGCTCGAAGCCCGTCTGGACTCACTTGATCGTTGGTTTTTATTATTTGTATTTAGGTATTTTCTGTTTGGGTTTGGGGTTGTTTTGTTTTGTTGTTTTTTTTTATTTCCCTACTTCCCTAACCCCAACCTCACTCGCCCCAAGACCGTTCATCTTGTGGGTTGTGGGGTGGTGCAGGTTGGTCACGCTGAGCGTTCTCAGAAGACCTCTGCACCTAGGGGGGGGTTGTTAGGGGCGTTTTTTCTGGTTTAGTTAGGGCCCGGTTCCACTCCAGCCTCAGTGGGCCTTTGTACCGTTCGTCATTGGTGTTGCCGGGGTGTGGTGCAGCGGGAACATACCTCAGTCGGAGGGGTGGGCCGATCTGTTGCCGTTCGCCATTTCGGTAGTTCCACCCCTCCCGATAGGCTGAGGTATGGTCGGGTTGAGACACCGGACGTATTTCCGGTTTTCCGCTGCGCCTTGGGGTTGGGGCCGGGTTAGTTTTTCCTGTTCCCTTCCCCGGCTTGATGTTTTGTGCCGTTCGCCAAAATTGAGCCGCCGAGAGGCTCTGGGAGGGATCTGGGGTCTTTCGGGGTGCTGGGGAAGGTAACAGGGTTTATCGGTTGTTTTATTTGCCCCCAGTGTTGTTTAATGTAGTCCTCCGGGAGTTGGACTTTTGTGTTTTTTGTTTCCTTCCAGGTTCCACCTCCAGGGTTGATGGGACGGTCCTCTGGGGGGGAATTGGCTTGTGGGGCCGACTAGCCAAGTGTGGCCGGGTCTGGGGTTCCTGGGTTGTGGGGAGGGTGCCTCCTGGGGTTTGATGGTACGGTCCTCTGGGGGGCGCCGTTGCTCCATGTGTACCTGGGGACCTCTGTGGGATTCCGGCTTTGGCTATTTCTCCTGGAACTGGCGGTAAAGGCCTTCTGGGGGGTGTTGGGCTCTGCAAGTCGTTCTGGGGGGGTGTTGTTTGTTATTTTTCTTTGTGCTTTTATGTTTGTATTGTGTTTGTGGGGCTGTGTTGGGTTTTTGCATTTGGGAGTTTTTTCTTTTCTTCCCGGGGTTGGATGGGACGGTCCCCTGGGGAGGTTTTGGGTGGGTTTTGTGTTTTTCTTGTATGTTAGGTTGTACTTGGGACTCTTTTGGGGTTTTTGTTGATGCCGGCCGGCCTTCCAGCTGCGGTGCCCTGTCCTGCTGTCTATGGTGGACCTTGGGAGCGTTACGCTGTCTGCTTCTTGACGAGGACCCCGGAGGGAGGTGCTGTTTTCGGACCTGGTCTGTTCGGTCGCCGGGAGGCTTCCCGTTAAAGGGGGGGTACTGTTGTGTGTTGGGGGGGTGTGGCTGGACATTTTGGTGTTCCTTTCTTTTCTTTGCTCTCCAGGTGGTATGCAAACTGATTTATTGTCTGTGGAGAAGGTGCTGGCAGAAGAGTCCTTCACCCTCATCAACGTAATGTGCAGCACCTGTGGATGGTGCTCACATGCAACCTTAAAGACTTTCAGCTGAAGCAGATAATGAGATGGCGTTCTGCATTTAAGCCATGTGTGATTCGAGCAGAATTGCCGGCAGGGCACACAAACACAGAAGTGCTGACTCATTGTTTGGGTTTGTGGTCACCTTTGTTGCTGCAAGAAGTGACCGTGGTGTTAAAACTCAAAATCAGCTTGTTAGTAGTTGCAAGAGTACCAGAGACAACATTGAAAGCTATCTGTTATCGGTTAGCTGTAGCTTCCGAAAATTTTTTGGGTGGTTTATCGGTTTAACTTCATAAAAGATAACTTTTCAGTTAGCTGATTAGCTGTTATCGAAGCTAACTTTTTGGTTACCTGTGCCCACCACTGGGGATAAGTAGTTGGGCTTCCAATCATGCATCCTGTCCTTGGACAAGATACTTCAACTGCATCATCTCAATCCACCCAGCTGCAAATGGGTCATGACCACATCTGGTGTAGTAACCTGCGTAAAACTGGCATCCAAACCAGGAAGGTTTGTAGACCCATTTCATCTTCACACTAGCAATATAACTGATAAAATTTTACTTTAATTCTGCTCGTCTGTCTGATTCTTTTTCAGTTCCCTAATTAAGTCTGGATCAATTATGATCACATGTGGAAAAAAACAAGTCTCCAGAGGTTTTCAGCTGTTCTCTTGTTTGCCTGATGTGGAGTTTGATGTGATGACATTTCAACTGTAATTATGACACGATCTTACATTGGAGATCTATCACAAAAACATTCCTGCTTTGATAAGAGGAATTGATCATAGTTGACGTATACAATTCTGAAGGACTGAAAAATTTAGAACTGATTCTCAAGTGGAACTGGGTGTCAAACCCCTGGATCTACACAGAACATAATTCTTCTTCTACTGTACTTTAGCAAATCCACATTCTTTGAGGTTTTTTATGAATTGAACACTTCTTTATTTAGTGCAATCATTGCTGGTTTCAGTGTGCCTGGGTTCCAGGTCAGGTCTGGGATCATGCACAACCCAGTCTCACAGCATGTCGTGATTCAGAAGCACGAAATATACATTAATCTATTGGTTTGTGATATTATGACGAAAAGTGCCACATTTTTGTCACGGCAGCACAAATTAATTCTAATACAGTCCATGATGGCTGCACAAAATTAAAAGTGAAGCGGGGGGGGGGGGGGGTGTCGGGGGGGTTATGGTTAGGATTGGGGGTAGGAGTAGGGTTAGTAATAGTGGTTTAAAAAAAAAAACAGTCACAAAAATGTGAATTATTTTGTGACGGGAGCACGAAAAACAATGTGAGACTGGGCTGATCATGCAATGGTGCCTACCATTACTGAATTCATCACAATACTGATCCCTCTTGGATCCCAGATGGCATCCACCCAGGCAGACAACCAGTCCATCCTCACCTTTTGAAAGTTGCCATCTACCTGCGTCAACCAGGTGAAGTGTGGTCGTTTACTTTGCCTTCAGCAATTGCTGGGGTCCTCAACACTGAGGCAGCTTTGAACTGGATCATGCCCAAGAAAATGTGCCATGTTCAAAATGCTGCCTAAAAGTACTGCATGCGTTCCGTTCACATGTCAAGCAGTATTAAAGGATCCTTCACAGAAACTTAGTATGAAACACATTCAATTGTTTTAGGTCAGTAGTTAGCATCCAAGCCTTATAAGCATATCGTAAGAAAGGAAGCAACAGGACCTTAAACCTCTGGGGCTGACGCCGTCGTATATGACAGCTAAGACCAAGCTTTACTAAATTATAAATAACTTTGGAATGATATGAGATAGAAACTTACTTTTTTTTTTTTTGCTGAAAAGTTAACTCCGCGGACTTTCGAGACAGCCATTGGCCATCTTTGTACTTCTCATAGAAACTTTGTGATGACGTGTGCAATATGAGTGTCTAATCAGAATTGGTTCACCATCACATGGTTTTCCAAAATCCAATCGTAGAACAGATTTCCCTCACGTGAAAAGCCATAGATCATTTTCAGGAGTGATATCTTACTAGTTGGCCCGTTTGAATAGCCCCCTGCATGCTCCAATGAGTACATACTATTACATACTCAGTGTGCCCTGCACCATTACGCACAGCGATCAGTGAAAGCAGGAGCACGCGGAGAGCCCTGGATGACAATCTCACGTGTGTAACTATCAGGATTGCTCCACTAGTTTGCATGTGAATGTTATTGGATAACTCTGTTGCTTTGTCTGCGTAAAGCACTGTTTACCATATCAATGGACAAAAAAAACGCATAGACCATTTTGTATATATTGTTCAAAATGTGCATTTGTGTTTATTGTTTGAACCTTTTTGTTGTACAGATTTTCACACAAGACTTCAAATTATCTTTATAAAGTGTCAAAACAGTTGTTTATTATAGTTTGCTGTGTGTTTTGAATAAATGTGTGTGGAAAATTATTTTTCGCTTTATTTTTTTCCTTGCCTATTTTTGATTGTAAACCTTTATTACACTTATAAAACACAACAAAAACATATATATTCTGAAACCACAGGTTGTCCTAAAAAAACAAAAAAACAAAAAGCAACATAGAACTTGACTGAGGGCTGTGGGGAGAGCTGTTGACAGCAATAATAAAGGCAAGTGAACTGTCCAAAAAATGCCCTCGGTCACCAGCGGGTTAAAGTCTTGGACTTTTTGTCTCCTTCAAAGCATTGCCAAACACCAGTGAAAACATGACTATTTCCAGGTGTCTCTCAATCTCAAAAGCCAAAGTTTCAGTGACATGAGTGATAAGTAAAGAGGCAGATAAGCAAATCTTTTTACAAGTTCACACACTTTGATCGCATGCAGTCAGTTCTGATAGTGAAGTCCGCTAAGTCAGAAAGCTCGGTCTTAGTCTTCATCCAGTGTACAAATGCACCCAGTTGCACTTAAACAAAAACAACTGGCCACAAATTCAAGTTTATTGTTCTATTTCCAAGGCTGCTCCTCACAAGTACCATTTGCTGTGATCATGTGTTGCCATAGTAAGAATTTTGGATGTATTCTTTGTTCTTACATTACCTGACAAGCCTACTGAGAGAGAGAGAGAAAAAAAAAAAATCACATCTAGCCTGAAAAACAGGAGTGTGGAGGAGGTGCCAACAAGTTCTTCATTTTCTAATGCCATTTGTCATTCCTGCAGCGTCTGCAAATTAGCAATGATGAGTTCAATCAAAGTTTCAAACTGCACACGTGCATCCGTCAGTTGCATCACCCTGCGCTTTAGAAGTTATCAGATCAATTGGCATGCTCTTTGACTAGAGTCGACTTGCGGTTGTCAAATATAAAACTATCTCAATTGATCCACTCTGCTTTGGCAGGACATATAACACCACTTACACGCCTTCTTTTCCCCTCGTTGCTTTTTCTTTTGGCACTTTGTTTTATACCAAATTTAAAGATGTTTGTCAGGCTGCTGTGAATGTATCCACTCGTGCTACTCTGAGGCTGACTATGGAAATAATCGAAAGTGTGCCACCACAGCTCGAAAGGTTAATCTTCCGAGACAGAGAGTGGGCTGAGCAGCTGAAGAGATAGACTTTGGGGTTTACTGCTCCTGTATTTTCATACTAAGCCTTACTTTAGACAAGACAACTAGACACCTTGATCCACTTAAATTAGCTGTCAACAAAAATGCAGCACTGGAGGAAAAAATAAAAATAAATAGGAACAAACCCAGACCTTATGCACCCACAACATCCCATAACAGTAGCGCTTTTGGTTGGAAAGGTTGAAACTGTGAGAGCTTGTGGAGATGGGTTTGAGTTCTATAACAAGCCCTTAAGGACTGGAAACCTTGAGAAATTGACCCCACAGACTTTTTTCACTGTACAAGGAGCATAATTGGAAAAGTATCTAACAGAGAGTGCTTAATTCTAGTACAACAGAAATTACAATGAACTTGTGGGCGCAGATTGCTTGGAAGCATGTAAAGCAGGTGGAAAATTATGGCTGGTGAGCTGTAGTTTCATCAGAATGATGCACTCCTGGACACCTTATGCGCCTCAGCAGGTGTTGTTTTAATTTGTAATTTTAAAGAGGCATTAGATTAGTTTAGATTTGACAAAACTTTATTAATCCCTTGGGCAGACTCCCTTAGAGAAATTGAGATTCCAGCAGCACTGCATGGCAGCACACAGGGTAAAAAGCACACAGAGTATCAAAAGTGAAAGTAAAAAATTATTTGAAAATATAAATATATAAACAGTTGTATAAATACTAGAAATACTGCTCACTACTGGTTTACTAGCAGCTACTGTTCCTTTCCTTCCCATCCTCTATATTCCTGTTACTCCTCCTCCCCCTGAGTGAGGAATTGTACAGTCTGATGGCCTGAGGGACAAAGGAGTTTTTAAGTCTGTTGGACCTGCACTTGGGAAGGAGCATTTAACTTGGCTAAAAGTAACAAAAAACACCCCATTGTGTATACTATTTTTGATGCCAAAAAAAGAAAGGAAAACAAATGGTGCACCTCAGTGGTTTCAGTCTACGACTAAAGGGGCTCTGACAGGACCTCAGTTTGGCATGCAGGGGGTGCAGAGGTGTTATCCAGGCTGCTGCGCAGTTTCCTCAACATCCTCCTCTCTGATACTTCTACCACAGACTCAATCTCAACCCCCAGGAATCTGAAATGTAAATACAGGAGATCAGAGCATAAATAGCAGAGTTCAAAATTGGAAGTATATCATCTCGGCTGGCATCACTGCATTGTAAGTTAAAATCATCCCTTAAAAGCTGCTAAAATATACATACTACTTAATTAACAAAAATAAGTAAAATCTTTATATATATATATATATATATATATATATATATATATATATACGAGGGCTGTCAATAAAGTAACGGTCCCTTTTATTTTTTTCAAAAACTATATGGATTTCATTCATATGTTTTTACGTCAGACATGAACCCTCGTGCGCATGCGTGAGTTTTTCCACGCCTGTCGGTGACGTCATTCGCCTGTGAGCACTCCTTGTGGGAGGAGTCGTCCAGCCCCTCGTCGGAATTCCTTTGTCTGAGAAGTTGCTGAGAGACTGGCGCTTTGTTTGATCAAAAGTTTTTCTAAACCTGTGAGACACATCGAAGTGGACACGGTTCGAAAAATTAAGCTGGTTTTCAGTGAAAATTTTAACGGCTGATGAGAGATTTTGAGGTGATTCTGTCGCTTTAAGGACTTCCCACGGTGCGAGACGTCGCTCAGCGCTCTCAGCCGCCGTCATCAGCCTGTTCAAGCTGAAAACCTCCACATTTCAGGTTCTATTGATCCAGGACGTCGTGAGAGAACAGAGAAGTTTCAGAAGAAGTCGGTTTCAGCATTTTATCCGGATATTCCACTGTTAAAGGAGATTTTTTTTAATGAAAGACGTGCGGACGGGTCCGCGCGTCGGGACGCAGCCGCCGCGACGCTCCGCCACAGGAAAAACACCTCTGTTGAAAGCCTTAAGGACAAGTTGGAACATGTCCTGCCTGTTAAACAATTTCTCATATACTCACTCCACTGAAAGCCATCAAAAGCTGCCTGGATTTTGCAAATGGTTATCAACACGGAGGTGTTTTTCCTGTGCCGCCGCACCGCGTCGGCTGCGTCCCGATGCGCAGACCCGTCCGCACGTCTTTCATTAAAAAAATCTCCTTTAACAATGGAATATCCGGATAAAATGCTGAAACCGACTTCTTCTGAAACTTCTCTGTTCTCTCACGACGTCCTGGATCAATAGAGCCTGAAATGTGGAGGTTTTCAGCTTGAACAGGCTGACGACGGCGGCTGAGAGCGCTGAGCGACGTCTCGCACCGTGGGAAGTCCTTAAAGCGACAGAATCACCTCAAAATCTCTCATCAGCCGTTAAAATTTTCACTGAAAACCAGCTTCATTTTTCGAACCGTGTCCACTTCGATGTGTCTCACAGGTTTAGAAAAAATTTTGATCAAACAACGCGCCAGTCTCTCAGCAACTTCTCAGACAAAGGAATTCCGACGAGGGGCTGGACGACTCCTCCCACAAGGAGTGCTCACAGGCGAATGACGTCACCGACAGGCGTGGAAAAACTCACGCATGCACACGAGGGTTCAAGCATGTCTGATGTAAAAACATATGAATAAAATCCATATAGTTTTTGAAAAAAATAAAAAGGACCCTTACTTTATTGACAGCCCTCGTATATATATATAAAGTCAGCAAACTCATTAATGATCAACCACAACAAGCTGCTCCCCTTTCAACATCCATAATTTCATGTATCACTTTGATAATGAAACAAAAGACATTAGGACTAAAATATCTTGGCAAGCACTGGTCAAATTGCATGGTACAGTAATCATGCTAATTTGTTGATTGTGGAACTGTTTCACTCGATAGTATGTGAACTAAAATTGCAAAGTATGCTAAAATTATCACTTGCACATTTAATCTTTTACCAACCAAGTTATTTCAAGATTTATGGCTATCTTTCACAGCCACTTTTCTCTATACTTGTCAGTGGATGGATACATGTATATTTTCAAGTCACTGAATATGTGTTGGACTTAATTTACACCAGAGTTTAAGAAAAACACAACATGGTACTATATACTTATCCTTGATCTATTTATGGACCTATTCCATAAGTACATAAGTAATTCCCTTAGGGCCCTGTCCCACTGGCCTTTATGAGGATTTGCGTATGGATTGCGCAAAAAATTGGTTCATATTCGCTTAACATCCGCAATATGCATGAACCATGCTTGTATGAGTCAGCTGACACCCGCACATGTCCGCAATTATCTGCAGAGGCACGTTTTTCTGTTACCAGGATTTTTGAGCTGCACAAAATTTTGGCTGCGGATGACATCCGCCTTACATACTCCATACATACTCGGTCTATGCGCTGTATATTCGCCGTCATCTGCTGATATCCACAACAGACAGGGATTTGTGGCTTGGCAGCAGACTGGGACAGTGTGTAAAACAGATATTTTGTGTGCCCATCATGCCCACATCACAAACTAAAATAAGTTGTAGCGACTGCATACAGATTGGCCATGAATAAAGCGTTTTTATTACATCTGCTTTGCATCTGATTTGCGGCGGATGCAAATCAGATGCGCTGTGTTCACAGCTGGATGCTGTTCTTTGTTCTACCAGCTGCCACGCGCTCTGTGCTGGAAGCTGCCTATATAAAACAATTATTTCGTGGCAGATTAATCATTTTATTGTGCAAATTGGCTGTTGAAAACGGCTCTAATCACCTCCTGAATCACAGAGGAAGCTGCAGCTGGCGCGTGAACGGCTAACAAGCTGCAGAAAGCATTTTGAGTCATCTAAAAAGGTAATTATTTGACTTGTTTACATTGTCAAGGCTTGATAAAACAGTTGCGTGTTTTTTCCTTCATGTCTGCAGCTGTTACAGTATTTATTCCTGTTTATAACAGATTTAACTTCTTATAATTGTTCAGTCGAGTTGCACTCTGATGTGATTCGCTGACGTCATCACTCGCCCTGTTCACTGCTTCTTTACTCCAGTCAACTTGTGCAAGTCAAGCAATTGCTCCAGAGGCTGTATTGTTGGTGTGAATAGTGATGCCGAAAGGAGCGAGTGCGCTTCTTTTATGACCACAATGCAGATGCTGTGCACGCGCAAACACATGCGCGATTCATTCATAATACACCCATAATACTGCCGTGATAATCGCAATGCGTCGGATCCGTGTCCTCAATACATGCGTTATACAACCGTGATTGTTCATCATATATTCCCTATACATTATGAATATATCCGTAATTCATACTGGGACATTTGTCATTTTTGGCCACTTTTGTTGCGGACGACAACGAATGCCCGTAATTTGTGTACTCAATTCATGCGCAATTAATCCTCTCCCCAGTGGGACAGGGCCCTTAGGGATTGATAAAATTTTTTGATATTAACTCATCCAGATGAGTTGTAGTGTCATGATCCTGCCCTCTGCGGGGCTCATTTTGTACGGATATCTGCTTCCTTACTCGGCACTTCAGTATTTATATTCTGGTCATGCTCATGTTATCATTGCTTTTGTTTTCTGTTCATCATTCCTTTATTTGTGGTCTTCTGTTAATGATTTTGTAGTTTCTGGTTATGTTCCTTTAGTTATTTATTACATCGTCTGCAGTGATGCCGGTAACGCGTTACTCTAATCTCACCACTTTTTTTTGTAACGAGTAATCTAAGGTGTTAATCTTTCCAAATGAGTAATCAGATTAAAGTTACTTCTCCAAGTCACTGTGCGTTACTATTATTTTTGCATTGTGGGTCGACAGCAGCATTAAACTTGGTCCGTGGGCAGGAGGTCAGGGCTCGACTGAACTGCCCACTTTAAGCGAACTGTGAGCTTTTCATCAGCTACGACTCGTCCTCACCTCTTAAAGCGCGGTGAAAACAGCACACCTGCACTGAGCTTTACAAAGTCATTTTTATGCTTTTTTTTTCTCCTTTATTTAGAATTCTGACCTGAGCCGCTCCGTATCGTCTCATTAAAAACAGCTGATCCTCCGCGACGTGTCAACAACTAACACTATTTTCCACTCAAATGCACATAAACTCTCTTTCTGAAGACCACATGATGTGAAAACACAATAAAACTTTCTTACCTGTAAATCTGGTCCTGTTTTCTGCATAAATAAATGTTATCCATTCTTTGTGCTCAAACGCCAAAGCAGGGGCGAATCCAGATGGAATGGGGGCGTGGGGCAGGGATGTGCTCCCCTCCCCCACAACACCCCTAGATTAAAGGTCCAGTTTTGAAGCCGTTTTTTTACTACAACTACTAATACTCCTTAAAATAATAATAATTTTGACAAGTAAAATGTTTATAGAGAATTTAAATGTTAGAAAAATGTCAGAATTTAATAGTTACATTTATAAACAATGTAGGTTAGAAATTGCAAGTTTTACTGTTACAGTGCTGTCAACAGTTAAATATGAGGTGAAGAAAGATTATTTTACTTTTTATAAAACAAGTATTTATTTTCATTGAAGTCAAGAAAGGGTGACTATAAAGTGAGTTTTGGCAAAACAGGTATCATTGTCATGTTGAGGTGGCAGAGGGTTGTTGTAACTAAAAAAGTAATTAGTAATCTAACTTAGTTACTTTTACAATTGAGTAATCAGTAAAGTAACTAAGTTACTTTTTCAAGGAGTAAATAGTAATCTGTAATTGGATTACTTTAACAAAGTAACTGTGGCAACACTGATCCTCTATATTCTTTAGTCACGTTTGTTTTGTTTTCTGTCATTTCTTTTCTCTTTAGCTTATAGTCTGTTTTGCCATCTTATTATTAGTTATTGCATTTGCATTTATACCTTAGCCAGTATCAGTTCGGTTCTAGTTTTGGTTATAGTCATTAGTTTCTTGTTTTCCTTCTTTTAGGTGTGTCACATTATTTTTTATTTTGCCCCTTAGTTGTGTTCACGTTAATTATTGTTTGTCTTGGGCACATTGTTATGGTTAGAGGTTGGAACTGGACTGTATCAGGCACGGGAAAAATTACAAAAGAAAAGATATTTATTTATAAGAATAAAAATAAAAATAAAGCACTGGGGGTGCCTGCAGAATGGAGAGATGGCCTGCCTCCTGGCAGTGAAAATAGGGAGCTGCAGTTGCCAATCTTGACAGAGAACTTAAAATAGGGGTTCAGGGACCAGGACCAAGTGGAACGCTCGCCTGTGAGACCAGGAACTAGGGGAATGAAGACACAACTGGTGAGTGAATGTACTCGTAACTAGGAATGGGTATTGATAAGATTTTATTGATATTGATGCCATTATCGATTCTGCTTATCAGTCAGATTCCTTATTGATTCCCTTAGTGATACCTCTTGTGAATTTTCTGTGTACTAAAAGTAGCCTTTACAGATTTTCTATGTCAACAACATTTTAAATTGGTCACTGGATCCTTAATCTCTGGACATAAATAAAAATAACTAAAATCTGTAGTTTTTGTCAAAAGCATTTCTTTTCAGACATTTTCACATGAATGTCTCTCTGTACCTCTGAGCTGAGCTCAGCCGGCTGCTGCACATCAGCACAGGAAGTTTCGTTTTGGGAGGAAAAAAATGTTTTGATCGATTGCAGTTTGTTTGTATTATAAGATTTGAAAAGAGGTGTCAATTGATTTAAACAGCATTTTGCTTTGATTTTATTAATTCCGACTGGACTCTATCGTTCTAACTTGACTCGGCAGAGAGCCGCGCAGCATTCAGAGCTGTGTGAACAGAATGGAGGCCGATTCTCGTTTCTTTCTCCCAACAAGACAGGAGTTGTGACTTTAATACGTAGTAAAGTACTACTAAAGTAGTGACTTTAATACTCACAAAAGTGACTCACAATCGACATATTCAGGGATGAAAGTGGTGAGAAAAAAAAAAGCTGAAACCTAAAATTACCCCCCAACATCACCCACATGAAAATATTTGAATTCTAGAAGCTCTGAAATGCAATCTGGGACTATTCCAGACAATAAATTACAGTGAGTGCAGCATCCATTTTGGTGAGGAAAAAACAACTCTCCTTATTCAAATTCATTCCAGTAGTATTCTGCTCTTACTAGGATGCAGCAGTTTTCTAGCTTGGAAGATAGTTCTGGAGGAAATCACTGAAGAAATTAACAAATTGAAAATATGGTTTGACCAAAACAAGTTGTCATTAAACTTAAATAAAACAGGGATGAAGGATAGGTGTAAGAGTCACTAGGTGTTCACAGGAAAGTTATTTATTTCTATATGTATTTATTTATTTTCATTGTTAGTTGGTTTTATATTTTCTTTTGTGTTTTATTTCATCAGGTTCTTTTTGACTCCTTCTCTAAAATTGTAGCATTATGAGTTATTATTACTATTATTGTTGTTACTGTTATTATTAATATATGAATAAAAATAAATAAAAAATACAATTTGACTCTTTTACAACAACAAATGCTGAGCCATTAATTATTATACAGAAAACACACAAATGTGCTGAGAGGCGAACAGCTTAATGCTAACTTTAACATTGAAAATGTCATAGACATGCTAACGCATTAGCATTGGTCCCGTTTAAAGTTATAAAATACATCTATCAACTGTTCCAGAAGACCATAACAGGTTGGTTTAACATAAAAAAGGTAAATATTACTCACAGACATATGCTTTTTAGGATTTTAGCAGGGAAAAATTAAGATAAAACAAAATAAACAATGAATCAATGAAGCAACAGATCAAAGCACTGCTTCGATCTACGAACCACTGCTTCGATTGGTTCAAGGTTCAAAGCAAAGCCGCACTGCAGAAAATTTGATTGCAGACCCGCTGCAGGGTCTGTAATCAATGAAGAGAAATGATCATTTTCCTGACAAACACCCCCAAAAACAACAGCCACTCTGAAGGACCGATAAGGGAATCGTTAAGCAAAAAGGTTAGTGATGTCAGTGGATCGAATCATTTCTTAATGATACCCAAAAGGAACCGGTTCTCAATACCCATCCCTGCTCATAATACTGAAGCCTTAAAACAGTCACAGTTCACAGAAGGCTTAACACAGGATTCTTCAGAGGTCTGGAAATAATGTTCTCTTCTTAGGAAATAAGGTTTACTGTTCAGGAATCATTTACAGTTCATAAATTGTATTCAGAGGTCAAGTGCTGCATGTTGTGACACAGTTCCAATTAAGCAGGACTTAAACAGCTGGGCTCTTAACAGTTTGATATCAGCTTTCATGCAGTTCTTAGGAAGAGTTTTTGGAACAGTTCTTTATCTTACCACAGTCACAGACAGGAACGAGTGAGAACGGGACTCCACTGAGATGAAAAGGAACTTAACTGGCATGTAGCAGAGCTGCGCTCTGACCAGAGAGCCGTAGAGTCCCAAAGTGGCATTGCTGTGCAGGTAGCCAGGAACCAGGGCAGTGTGGGAGCTGCACAGGAAGCGTCTGCAACACCAGGAAAGACAATTCACTCTAATACAGGAATTAGAGAGTTGGCCAGGTTACCTTGAATTTAGCTGCGGAAAGCGCAGATGTCTCGAGTACTTGGAAGCAGCAGGAAGACACGGTCAAGGTCACAGAGAGGAGTCAGGCTCAGTCCTACTGGACAATCTGGATCATGGAAGCATCTGGTAAAACTCTTAGAAGTCAGGCTTGAGGAGTCTCACGGAATGTCCTGGATCATCGATCGTTAAGGAGAATCTGGCGTGGCTCTAGGATCATGGAACAATCTAGCAACTACTGATCAGAAAGTCAGGGTTTAAATAGTCTGTCACTCCTTAGCCACTCATCCACTCTAGGTGTGGAAAACAACTGAGGGCACCATCTGGGGGAAAACTCACCCATGACAAATGATTAGAAACAGAATTAAAACCAGGATCTGGGGGAAACCCTGACATACATCATGTTTTTCACTGTTGGCTTTTTGCTGTCACTTAATTCTCTTGCTTTTGTTTGCTTTGCTTTTTGTGTCACTTTTCTATCTTGCACCTGCCTTTGTGTTTGTCAGTCACACCCCTTCCAGAACCTTCCTCACACGTTCTTCATTCACACCCTGAATAGCCTGTCCCTTATTTAAGCACTCACAGTTCCACAGCTCACCACCAGATTGTTGAATGTTTTTCACTTTCCACCCATTTCTTGTCTTGTTTTGCCTCATTATCAGTCTGCTGGTATTTGACCTTGTTTTACCCATGACCTCATACTTGTCCTTGCTTCTGAATACCACCACGCCATGTATTTTAACCTCTGCCTGTTTTCTGGACCAAGCCTACGCCTGTCTGTACCTTTGCTTTGCTGCTGGACCACCTGTGTACCAAATCCCAAAATTATATTTATATTAAACCTTTTTTTCTTACACCAGTCTGCTTGTGAGAGTTTTGCATTTGTGTCCTGCTGTGTTTGTGCCACACCTGACATGTAAAGCATGGCTTGATGGAAATTCTGTGCTGTACAGACAGTGCATAGCTCTGAGACTGGATAAAGAAGCAGTTGTTAAAGGAATCTGTGAGCAGGTGACACACAACCAGTAGTCCAGTGACCCTCAAACTGCTTACAGAGGAATCAAAGCAATTTGTTCCACCAAATCTCCACCCCATTCTACTTCAGTTCTGACAGAAATCAGTGCAGTCCTGACAGATGCTTCTGCTGTATTGTCACATTGGTTCAGCTTCTTTGAACTGCTGCATAAGGCTTATCCTCATTCTGGGATGATAGACATCTCTCCTGCCAGGGTTCTTGGGGATGATTGTCCAGTCAACTGCAATCCATAGAATTCTCATTCAAAGGCTGTGAAACAGCTAAGGGTAAGGAATGATCCAGTGATCTCCTGCATCAGAGCTAAGATCCTCCAAGTTGGCTGAGATGATGTTCTCTTGGCTTCGCAAAAAAAAAAAAAGTAAATAAATAAATGAAATAATAATAATATTTGTTTCAGTCAGTTGGATGGGTAATATCTCTTCAGACTGGAAGACAGGTCATGTTGTTACAATATGGACAGTAATAAGTGATCGCATGGATTGTTACAACCGGGGAGTTGATGGTCTCGTGATAATGCGTTGGGTTTCAGACAAGCGGCTCCTCAGTTCAAAACCAAGCCAGACTGGAAAATCACTAAGGGCCCTTGGACAAGGTCCTTAATCCCCTAGTTGCTTCCACTGTGTAGTGAGCGCCTTGTATGGCAGCACTCTGACATTAATGTGTGTGTGTTTGTGTGAATGGGTGAATGCAAGGCATAATTCTAAAGCACTTTGAGCTTCTGATACAGATAGAAAAGTGCTATACTATGAATGCAGTCAAATTACCATGATGTCAGGGGTATTACACCGCTCTCTGCCGGGGAAGCTGCTTGCAAAGATTATCCTTAATGGTATTCAGTTATACCTACTTGCTGGTCAGACCATAAGAGTCTGGTTTCACACTCAAAAAGTCAGCTGTCAAACACATTCTAGCTATGCAAACATCAGCAGTGCGTCTTTGTAGCCTGCACTGAAAAAAATACTACTTTGGATCAACTTAAAAAAAAATTGATGTAATTTGTTAGAGCTATTTTTTTTTAGTTTCTCACAATGTATATTTATGATTTTGTAAAGTGATTCCAGCAGATTTAAACTGGAAACCACAATTTTCTATTAGACCAATGTAAATAAGTACTTTGAATGAAGTGCACTGTGTTTCACTTTTTTCAGTGTGTGTTAATTTTCACAAAGCAGTCAATTCAGTTGATTGGACTGCTGTCTGGGACATCCTAAAAATTCATTGGGTCCCCAAAAAGTTGCTGGACATCACATTCAGCCTAAAATTTCATTGGGTCCCCAAAAAGTTGCTGGACATCACATTCAGCCTACACACCGGCACTGTGAGCGCTGTACAAAGAGGAGGAACACATTCTCAAGTTTTTCCAGTGAAAACTGGTGTTCCATAGGAATTGTCCTGGCTCAAACACTGCTCAATGTTTGCATGGACTGGTTGTTGGATGGGATTGTGAAAACCAGTTAGTTAGGTTCTTTTGTTGGGGAGGAAAGGTATACTGACAATGACTTTGTGGAGAATGCTGTGATATTTGCAGAATCAATGGAAACTGATTACAGCATTTGAGAAGATGAGTTAGCAATTGGAGTGTCTGTGTTTGTGATTGCCCTGGATCAATACTAAGATCCAGGCATTTAATGACTTTCTGGTCTTAGCTATCAGAAGAGTACCTATAGGCTATGTAGTGAAAGTGTTGAACTTGCAGAGGCTGTGTTTCTGTGTCATTGGCCTTTTAGATTGAGCGAGACCTGGGAAGACCTTATGGAATCATTAAGTTGCTGGACAGAGGTGTTCAGCAATGTTAATATCTTTGCGAGAGATATTCCAAGTCTTGTGGGTCCTGGTGCTACTAGTGCAGCGGATAACTGAAAAAAAAATGCTTCAAATGGTGATGCAAGCACCAAATTTGGCACACATACTCCTTAGACATTAGTCTTTTAAAAATTTCAATAGGCGGCCAAGAAGGGGTCAACTGAAGTATTACACAGTGGTCAAAATTTAAAAATGCTCCAATCATATTGAAAGGTATTCCATATTATTTGTCTGATAATAAAGATTCCAAAAAGGTATAGTTTGGACTATCTATGAATGAATGGTCTGGAGTTATGGGGTAAAAACAGCAAGAACACTGAGAAAGGTCAATTTCAGTTTGTACAGGGGTCAAAAGTTAAAGTTGCTCCAATTTTGGTAAAAAGTGGTGCAAATTACTGGTTGAGCTAATAGGATTAATAAATGGAATAGTTTTAACTGTGTCGCGTGCTTGGTTTGCAAAGTAAAGGTTAAACAATATCAGCATCCATTGGATTCTATGACATGTGACATATGCTACCCTGTAACATGATAACTAAGCATGATACATGATGCAAACTATTCCTTTTTAAAACCGTATTCACCCAACTAATAATTTGCATCTGCAAATTGCTCTTCTTTCTCTGTACCTATTTCTGTAACCGCCTATGTCAGTTAATTTGGCTCTCTCTGGTGTGGTCTTGTTGTCTCTGCTCTTCTCTGATGATAATTTGGTTTTCAATGAGAATGGCTTCCACAGTGGGTCTTTGGCCATGGAATCATTTCCCCCTGCTTTTGTGTGGACATAGGTTCTCTGGCCATGTGACCTAGTAGGTTACCGAGCCCCATTCTGAGATGGCCTAAAATATAATCAAGAACTGTCTCTTCTCACCATGACTCTTGTCCTTTCTGGGAGGTTATGGACCTGGACAATGCTATGTGGCTTTTGAGTGGAATCTGCCAGAGTTACCTCTATGTCCCCTTTCTGGGCAGAGCCTAGGAGGCAAGAGACTTATTTTCCTTCAAACAGCTCGATTATAAGTGTGTCTGCCATCATTTATCCTTCTTCTGTGCCGAGGCAATCAACATGCATAAATTACAAAAGTCAATTATGAAAACAACCATAAAATGAAATTAGTGTAATATAGGTGTAAATAAAGTGTAAAGGCTTCACCTGAGGGAAGTCCAGATTGAAGTGTATGACTGCACCTCAATCTAGTCGGCTCAGTGTCAACACAATGGACATATGGCACATTTCCCCAAGTTGCATGTGCCTGATCCAGTACTCAGTTTTGTTATTGTTGAGGAAAAGAGCAGATAGAACAGTACAAGGGGGTGCCTACATAAACCCTGTTTCTTCGTTTTGGGAAATAAGGGAACTCAGGACTGCCTGGTTCAGACTCAAGTTCCCAAATCACAAAATTTATGTGGTTGATGAAACAATTCAGAGTACAAGTGGATGTGCCTAAGATTTTTATGCATATATATATATATATATATACGAGGTCTGTTAGAAAAGTATCCGAACTTTATATTTTTTTTCAAAAACCATATGGATTTGAATCACGTGTGATTGCATCAGCCAAGTTTGAACCTTTGTGCACATGTGTGAGTTTTTTCACGCCTGTCGGTTGCGTCATTCGCCTGTGAGCAGGCTTTGTGTGAGCAGTGGTCCACCCCTCTCGTCAGATTTTTATTGCGAATAAATGTCTGAACGATTTGGAGCTTTGCTGCATCAAATTTTTTCCAGAAACTGAGAGAGACCTCCAGGTGGTAACCATTCGGAAAATTCAAATGGCTTTCAGGGATGATTTTATGGGGATTACACAGATTAAGGAGTGCTCCAGCCGGTTTAAAGACCGCCCACAGCTGCTGAGAGCGTGCCATGCTCCGAGCGCCGATCGACAGGCTCAAACCCCGCTGAAACAACCAGATCATTTCCAACGTGAAGGCTTTGTTGATCCGGGACGTCGTCTGACTTACACAAAAATGGCAGGAGACGTGGACATCAGTACGTTTTTGGCACATTCCACTGTTACAGGAGTTTTTTTCATGGAAAGAAAAGCGGAAGGATGCGTCACGGAGCCATTCATGGCGTGGCACAAAATCACCTCCGTGTTAGTCTCACAGGATGGCTTTGAGATGGCTTTCAGACGGCTGTCGGTGGGTTTTCAGTCGTGTGACTAACCGAGAAATTGTGGATGAGCCTGGACATGCCAGAACATGTCCTGTGAGGCTTCATCACGGCGTTGCTTTGCGCCATGCGGCTCCACCGCGACGCGTGGAATTCCTCCGCACGTCTGTCTCAATGTGCCAAAAAAGTGCTGATGTCCACATCTTCCGCAATTCCTGTGCTAGTCAGAGGACGTGCCGGATAAAACACAGCATCCAGTTTGGAAATTAACGGCACATTCCACTGTTACAGGAGTTTTTGTCATGGAAAGAGGAGTGGAGGAATTCTGCACGTCGGGACGGAGCTGCATGGCGCAAAGCAACGCTGTGATGAAGCCTCACAGGACATGTTCTGGCATGTCCATGCTCATCCACAATTTCTCGGTTAGTCACACGACTGAAAACCCACGGACAGCTGTCTGAAAGCCATCTCAAAGCCATCCTGTGAGAGCAACACGGAGGTGGTTTTGTGCCGTGCCATGAGCGGCACGGTGGCACATCCGTCCGCTTTTCTTTCCATGAAAAAAACTCCTGTAACAGTGGAATGTGCCGAAAAAGTACTGATGTCCACGTCTCCTGCCATTTTTGTGTAAATCAGACGACGTCCCGGTCAACAAAGCCTTCACGTTGGAAATGATCTGGTTGTTTCAGCGGGGTTTGAGCCTGTCGATCGGCGCTCAGAGCGCGCCGCGCTCTCAGCAGCTGTGGGCGGTCTTTAAACCGGCTGGAGCACTCCTGAATCTGTGTAATCCCCATAAAATCGTCCCTGAAAGCCATCTGAATTTTCCGAATGTGTCCACCTGGAGGTCTCTCACAGTTTCTAGAAAAATTTGATGCAGCAAAGCTCCAAATCGTTCAGACATTTATTCGCAATAAAAATCCGACGTGCGGGGTGGACCACTGCTCACACAAAGCCTGCTCACAGGCGAATGACGCAACCGACAGGCATGAAAAAACTCACGCATGCGCACGAAGGTTCAAGCTTGGCTGATGCAATCACACGTGATTCAAATCCAAATGGTTTTTGAAAAAAATAAAAAGGTCGGATACTTTTCTAACAGACCTCGTGTATATATATATATATATATATATATATATATATACACACCCCATTATTACATGAAACATATTTTTCAACTGTGTGTGTGTGTGTGGGTGGGTGGGGGTTCACTCAGATTGCTTTTTGAATTACAGGTGTAATCTCTCAATAACAGTTTGTCAGGCAACTGTAGTCCAAACACAAACCCAGCAGTAGGCAGTTCCTGACCCCCTGTGTCTGCTGGCAATCAAAGTTGGTAAATCCAAAAGGTACCATCTTCTTACCGTTGATTGCAGTCTTTCTTTCACAAAAATGCACCTCAGACAGTGGATACCTGGATGGCTGATGCAGTTGGGTTTTCATTCAGTTCTCTTGAGGTGCTATTTCAAGGCCTTCTGTCTAGAGGTTTGAGGCACAGCAGATTTCACTCCATCTGTCGATTACTCTCTGGGTGTGCTGAAAGGCAAAAAAATAAAAATGGTTATAAAGGTGGGAGGCATGAGGGCAGAGCCCCTCCAGAAGCTAAAAGACAAAATAAGGAAAATGCTTAAAAAGGCGGGGGTCTGGAAGGTTTTAGTCATGCTCATTCTCCCAAGAACCATTTTACTGAAAAATGTCTGAAGGACCTAAAGGACATGGTTAGATGGTGAGGAGATTCCAGGCATGTGAGAGGCAAATAAAGAAAAATGCTTAAAAAGGCGGGGGGTGTGGCGGGGGCAGAGCCCCCTCCCCCCAAAAGTTAAAAGGTTTTAGCCATGCTAATGCTCCCCTGAAGCATTTACTCAAAAAAGGTCTGAAAGACCGAAATTACATGGTGAGATGCTGAAGAGCTTCGCTCGTTCATGTCCGTGACATATACATATTAGTAGGAGCAGTATGACGTCTTTAGTGACCCTCCATACTTTCAAGAATTAGGGCCCCATCACACTAGAGCATGAATGCTGTACAAAACACACATATTGGAAAAACAAACAGAATTCGAACTGCATTTGTATGAGACAGACATTAATACAGCTGTGTATGAATACCCAGAATCTGGTACAATGCCAGCACAAGTGATTCGTTCAATTAGGAGTGCAGCAACACCTAAATTCAGGTGGACTACTCATAGTGCAAGTCGAATGCAGGCATTAACTTTTCCCCTACGACAAAATAAAAACGAATAAAATAAAAAAGACAAGCAAGAAAAACGGCACAGCATAAGACCTCTCAACGCCGGCACCCAAGGTCTGGGTGGAAAGCAGGGAGGGAGGGGGCATGATAGGCCAAGCTCTGTGGTCCTCTTTTTTGAAGACCTGTCTTGTCCCACTGCTGGGTGTAAGTGACATCCTACCCATGAAATGAACACATGACAGTTCCTGGGTTGGATTCCCCCCTCCCCTTTTGCACAAGCCCCTTCCTCTTTTTCCTCTCTCTCTCACACTATCAGTCTCCATGCCCTGCACTCTCTCAACCTCTCTGGAATCAGCTGTTGATGGGGAGCATGGCAAACTGAGCCTGCAGCACCAGAGCCCTGCACAGAACCAATCGCTCCAGGTCACTCCCACTTAATGTCAGACCGTTACAGCCTGCACCCGCAATGTGTGTGTTACACTGCCACTTGGTCCCGCAACATACCTGTGCAGTCCCACATGCACCAGTGAAACGCTGAGAATTTATGCATATACAGTAGAGCTGCATTAATTCTGTGTATCCTTCCATCTTGTGGTGAGAACACTTCATGTAGGCCATTAATAATAAAGTGATTCATGGGGTTGATTGTTTCGATTCCCTGGGCTGTATATCTTTTGACGCACAGGTGGGCACAGTGCTGGCCAGGCAGGCTCATGCATGAGCCATGAGACGAAAAGTTGAGATGTGTCGATGAAGCAGGCACATGCGCGTGCAGCACTGTGATCAGCTGTTATCCTGGCCGGAATGACAGGAGCAGGAGTTCATGTGATCGCTGGTGGCCCCCACTGTCACATGGATGCAGCCATGGTGCCAACTCTGTCACTTTACATATGTAATGATTTATAACACATATATGTATTATAAATACATGGACTGAAGCATGTTCCAGCTTTTCCCTTACCTCCCTTCCTCCCACCCCTGCGGCAGGCCCCCATTCTTCCCAAGCTGACAGGTGGCGCAACTCCAGTTGCAGCAGCTACCACACACTCACATCGCCTCAATTTGGAAAACGGACTGTTTCAAGTTTAGTGCACATAAACAATGTAAAATATATATTTGTCTTAATTCTGATGTGTGCCATTATTACGGTAAACAAATAATAATTGTGGATTAATTGCTGTTTGTCTGTGGAATGTGAGTGTGGCAATTTCATTGTTGTAATGACAATGATAATAAAGCTATCCATCCATCCATCCATCCATCCATCCATCCATCCATCCATCCATCCATCCATCCATATGTCTCAAGGGGGATTAAACATAGGTAATATACTCAACAAAAATATAAACGCAACACTTTTGGTTTTGCTCCCATTTTGTATGAGATGAACTCAAAGATCTAAAACTTTTTCCACATACACAATATCACCATTTCCCTCAAATATTGTTCACAAACCAGTCTAAATCTGTGATAGTGAGCACTTCTCCTTTGCTGAGATAATCCATCCCACCTCACAGGTGTGCCATATCAAGATGCTGATTAGACACCATGATTAGTGCAAAGGTGTGCCATAGACTGCCCACAATAAAAGGCCACTCTGAAAGGTGCAGTTTTATCACACAGCACAATGCCACAGATGTCTCAAGATTTGAGGGAGCGTGCAATTGGCATGCTGACAGCAGGAATGTCAACCAGAGCTGTTGCTCGTGTATTGAATGTTCATTTCTCTACCATAAGCCGTCTCCAAAGGCGTTTCAGAGAATTTGGCAGTACATCCAACCAGCCTCACAACCGCAGACCACGTGTAACCACACCAGCCCAGGACCTCCACATCCAGCATATTCACCTCCAAGATTGTCTGAGACCAGCCACTCGGACAGCTGCTGAAACAATCGGTTTGCATAACCAAAGAATTTCTGCACAAACTGTCAGAAACCGTCTCAGGGAAGAGGTGTTCTCTTCACGGATGAATCCCGGTTCACACTGTTCAGGGCAGATGGCAGACAGCGTGTGTGCCGTCATGTGGGTGAGTGGTTTTCTTATGTCAATGTTGTGGATCGAGTGGCCCATGGTAGCGGTGGGGTTATGGTATGGGCAGGCATCTGTTATGGACGAAGAACACAGGTGGATTTTATTGATGGCATTTTGAATGCACAGAGATACCGTGACGAGATCCTGAGGCCCATTGTTGTGCCATACATCCAAGAACATCACCTCATGTTGCAGCAGGATAATGCACGGCCCCATGTTGCAAGGATCTGTACACAATTCTTGGAAGCTGAAAATGTCCCAGTTCTTGCATGGCCAGCATACTCACCGGACATGTCACCCATTGAGCATGTTTGGGATGCTCTGGACCGGCGTATACGACAGCGTGTACCAGTTCCTGCCAATATCTAGCAACTTCGCACAGCCATTGAAGAGGAGTGGACCAACATTCCACAGGCCACAATTGACAACCTGATCAACTCTATGCGAAGGAGATGTGTTGCACTGCATGAGGCAAATGGTGGTCACACCAGATACTGACTGGTATCCACCCCCAATAAAACAAAACTGCACCTTTAAGAGTGGCCTTTTATTGTGGACAGTCTAAGGCACACCTGTGCACTAATCATGGTGTCTAATCAGCATCTTGGTATGGCACACCTGTGAGGTGGGATGGATTATCTCAGCAAAGGAGAAGTGCTCACTATCACAGATTTAGACTGGTTTGTGAACAATATTTGAGGGAAATGGTGATATTGTGTATGTGGAAAAAGTTTTAGATCTTTGAGTTCATCTCATACAAAATGGGAGCAAAACCAAAAGTGTTGCGTTTATATTTTTGTTGAGTGTATGTATATGTCGCGGACATGAACGAGCAAAGCTCTTCAGCATCTCACCATGTCATTTAGGTCCTTCAGACTTTTTTTTTTTGAGTAAATGCTTCAGGGGAGCATTAGCATGACTAAAACCTTTCAGCTTCTGGGGGGCTCCGAGACTCCCCACCTTTTTAAGCATTTTTCTTTTTTTGCCTTTCAGCTTCTGGGGGGCTCCACCCCACAGACCTCTCTAATTACAGCTCTCTTAACCCCCTTTTTTAATGTACGTGTAAATTAATATTCAAAGTTTTTTAGCGAATTGACAGTACAGCTGTACAATATGGCCAAATTATTGTATCTCAATATTGTCATATCAATATGATATATGATATGAGTATGATTTCACACAAAGTGCAGCAACATTGAAAATTAAACATTGTAAAACAAAACAAACCAAAAAAAAACAAATAAACAAAAAAAAAACAGAACAAAAACAAAACAAAACACTAGCAATACCACACTCATTTTGTACTCACCATAAGGTTAGGATACAGTGCCCTCCAAAAGTATTGGAACACTTGGTATGTCACACATTTTAATTTATGCCATTTCAAATACAAAAATTATAAATAATAAAAATTTCTAAAATCATCTTCCTCAAACTCAAACTGAAAGTAAATCTCTGAAACTTGATGATACTGTACCTGTAAATAATAATCACTTTGATTGCCAGTTTTCTTCAGACAAGTCAGGGAATGGAAACATGAACATTTCTAAGTCACTGAATATGTCTTGGACTTTATTTACATTAATTATGAAGAAATACAAAACATCAAGTCTAGACATCTCAGATGTACTTTCTGGAAAACTGTAGCTGAACATTTAGGCCTTCTTTTTAAGAAAACCCTCCTCTACACCACTTCATCCAAAAGCTGGATTTTATATTTTTCATGAATTTGTATCATGTTGTAGACATTTGCTTTCAGTTTGAGTTTAAGAAAGATAACTTTAGATTTATTTATTTATTTGTATTTATTTTGTATTTGAAATGGCATGAACAAATTGCCAAGTGTTCCATACTTTTGAGTACAGTTGAAAAACACTCCATGGCATGTGTATATTTAAGTCAAATGCATCATCCTGGTGTCACTCAAAGAGTGAAATTGAGAGGTTATTTATGTCCTTCAGACAGCAAAATTAAGAGATTATTTAATCAACAGCTGTCTACTCATTTAAAAAATCACTGGAGACGCACGCATATATAAGGCAACCAAATTAAAGGAGAAATGCCACTTTTAACAACCTGGACCTCATTTCTGGTATGAGGCAAACATTTTTTCTTCTTCTACTAAGGTGGATGAGCGCAGATGTGATTGCAGGATTGAGTGGCCGCACCATGCCACCTAGGACACATATTGCGTGAGTCCAGTACATACGTTGGTTGTACTCCAATGTCCAGTACCAGCAGGGACTGTGCAAAGGAAGGAACACAGCATTCCCTCCCAGTCTGGCCCCATGTTTGCCATCCAGACTTTTTGACATCGGGCAGACTTCAGCGCCTTTTATGGCCGTCTGACAGCAGTCTGTGTCATCTACCTGTATGTCTACATATGCTCTGGATTCCATCGTGCAGCTGTGGACGAGATAACCTGGATGCATTCCGACACTGCTGACCATGCCTCTTTTCCTCCCGACTGTGTCCAATTATGGCAATATATGCCATGTTGGGCTGCTTCCTGCATATTTCTGTTATGTATGACCGGGGCTTAAATATTCATGAAAACAGGATTCAAAGCAATCTGATAGCATACATGGGGCAGGTCCACATGATCTGCCATGCGCCAAATGTCCCGACTGTGTCTGAACACACCATGAGTGCAGCGCGAGTGCTGCTGGAATAGCTTTCCTCCCCCTGTTATTGGACCTCACTCGTATGGCAATGTAAGTGCGTTTGTCATATTCTCACTGCATTCTGACAGGTGTCTGTCTGTGACAGCAAACAAGTAAAAAATAAAAATTCTCTTTGTCACTGGTGTAAAATATATTAAATAAACAATGATCCCAAATCCACATAATTTGCTTGCTGAGATAAGAAAAATGTGGTTTCATTTGGAGTGAAAAGCAGATGGCAAATAGTTTTGAAAGTTGTATGATATTTACCATGCTTGGAGTGTGTTTTAGTGTGTGTCATGGAGTGTTTTAGCATGTGTAGTAATTTTATTCATTTAGTGCATAAAAATAATCATGCGTCTGGAACAACAAATCAAATCTCTCTTTTTTTTTAACTGCATGCATCTGATTGAAGCACAGTACGCTTCATCAGAGTCTGAACCACAGCGTGTCTGATTAAGTGGACTTTATTGTTCTGGTCTGGACGAACCAGAGCAGGTGGATCCCCACGGGCAACACGCTAGTTGAGTATATAAAATAAAGACTTGTTGGGAACAAACCAATCCAGTGACATTGGTGGACTTAAATGGGAAGACCTGGAATTTGGTGCTTTACTGTTGCTGATGAACTGCTGCTGTTGTGCTTCCTTGTTGTTGCCCTGCTCTGCTCTCTCTCTCTCTCTCTCTCTCTCTCTCTCTCTTCCCCAGTTGCTGCAATACAGAGCTGATTAACTGCATCCTCACTTGCATATAAAGCCTGCTTAAATCACTCCACCTTTGCCAGAAACTCAGTCCTCATCCTGTGGTAACTTGGTCTTCCTGTCTTCTGACATGTTTCTCATGTCCTTCTTTCACCCATGTCCTGATCAAGGTTGGGTAGGATTACTTTTTAAAGAATACATGTGGATTACATGTATGTACATACATTTGGATTACCTGTAATCTGATTACTTCTGGATTACATTTCAAAGTAATCCTACCCAACCCTGGTCCTGATTCACCATTTGCTCTTTTGTTCCAGCATTCCAACATGCAGTCAGCTCCGTTTGCAGCCACCTGGTTCTGGTTCCTTGCAACTCCTCTTGTTCTGATCCAGCCTGTGTCTCTGTGCCTCCACTGCCTCTATCAACATCCCTGTATGATCATTCTAATCTAAATCCTTTTTTTTTCTGTGAATCTGATTGGTTAAGTGTGTGAGACTTCAGACCATATAGTATCAGGGTAACGGTGGTAAAATATTTGACCATTTCACCTTTGGATGTATTACTCCGCGCCCTGACCAGTGTTCTGACGAGATGTCATTCCTGTTGAATGTCATTCCTCGTAATATTGTCGGGACGTGGAAGTGTTGATTTATGCGACGAGATGCATAATTGGACAGAAAACCAGCTGCGCACGCTGCTAGCTGTTAGCTGAGTATGAGAGAAAGGCGCGTACTAACGCTGCCGCCTAAATGGGTGTATTTAAGCTATCATACATGTGGATGTGGATTCTGATTGTTGGGACGTGGAACTGTCGATTTATGCGACAAGAGGCAGAATTCGACAGAACACTGGCTGCGCGCTGCTAGTTGTTAGTGCTCTTAGCTGAGAGCAAGAGAAAGTCACATACCGACACGAAACCTAAATGGGTGAATTTAAGCTACCATATGAAAGTTGTTGTTGTTCATTCGGCTGCTCCCGGTTTTGTTCTGGGTCACCACAGCGGATACAGCCAGATCCTCATTGGTAATTGGCACAAGTTTTACGCCGGATGCCCTTCCTGACACAACTCCAGTTTTACCTGGAGAAACACACACACCCCACCTCTTTGGAACAGCAGTGTTCCAAAGAGGTCTCCCATCCAAGTACTAACCAGATCCTGCTCTGTTTAGCTTCTGAGATCTGACGGGATCAGGCTGACACAGAGCAGACCGGCTGCGCAAGCTACCATATGAAAGTACTGATGTGGATTCTGACACACAATTACCATTGCACATTTGATGGATTTTCAGGTTTGATGGATTACTCCGCGCCCTGACTGCTGTTGGAGCCTCGACGACCAAATTACCTACAGAAAAATAAACCATGCAAATGATGGAACTGAATTAGCCTAACCCCCTTGTGTCTGATGATTTGTGGACGTTCATGCTGTTATACAGTCGAAAATAGCTGTAAAGCTCTTTTTGCGACCATATAACCAGCATGAACATCCGCAAACCATCAGACACAACTGGGCTATTCCCTAATTGTTCAATAAACTGTCATGTTTTTTTTTTGTTGTTTTTTTTTTTGTTTTTTTACTACAGTTCCCAGCATTTTTGGGTCCAATCCTTTAGTTTGGTTAGATTGTAACAGCTACAACCTTAAATGTAATGTTACAAGCGGTTGAACTTTTTTAATAAAATCGCAAACTGGGTAGCATCTTAGTACCCAGCAAACACATAAATCATTTATTTTTTGAATTTCAATTTATTTATTAGGCACCAATGCTTACAAAAACAAACAAACAAACAAACAAAAAACACTCATTTACAGACCACAAAATCAATACAAAAAAAAGTTACAGGAAAAAAAGAACAAGAAAACAATGTACACGATGCCCAAAAGGTGTAGGCAGAAGCAATGCTTATCAATGCCTACACCCATCCGTACAGTCAAATCAACCCAAGCTAAATGCCAGTTCATACACGTTCATTTCCAACAAGTCTGACCTGTAGTAGCTCATAACTACAGCTGAGGCAAGTGAGTATTTCACAACAGCTCCTATTTTGTTCTAGTTACCCCGGTACATATTCAATAATAAGAATTCAAATGAAGCAGATTCATCATACAACACAACGTATCCGGCGAACACCCTTTCTTTGTATAAATATTTAAACTGGTTGATATATGGACATCGTTTGAGTGTCTCATGTAGCTTATTCCATTTTTTTGGGCCACAAATAGAGACACAAAAGCATTTCCTGGTCGTCTTAGCGCCAGCAATTTTAAAATTATACAAACCACTAAAATTATATATTCCTTCTCTTTGCATAAAATATCCTTGAATTCTAAATGGTACTTGCTTATTTTTTCACTTTATACATCAACTGAACAGTCTAAAAATGAAATCATGTCATAGAGTTTTAAAATCTTTGATGTGATAAACAGTGGATTGGTATGATCCCGATAGCCTGCATTCTGAATTATTCTTAAAGCCCTTTTTTGAAGGATGAATAATGGTTGTGCTGTAGTTTTATAGTTATTGCCCCAGACTTCAGCACAGTAAGTCAAGTAAGGTGCAATCAATGTGCAATACAGAATATGTAGTGATTTACCATCAAGAATGTGCTTTGCCCTATTTAATATTGCAATATCTTTTGATACTTTCTTTTGAATATGTTGAATATGAGCTTTCCAGTTGATTCTATCATCGATGATTACACCTAACAACTTGTTCTGTTTGACACATACTATGTTTACTCGCTGTATGTTTAACTGTATTTGTATCTTTTTATGGTTTCCAAATAACATTATTTTAGTTTTATACCAATTTAATGACAATTTCTTGATATCGAACCATCTCTTCAACTTTATCTTTTTAGATCCCAAATCAACTAATAATTGTTGCAAATTATTTCCTGAACAAAATAAGTTTGTGTCTTCTGCAAAGAAAACTGCTTTAAACACATCCAGACTTTACATAAATCATTGATATACAATATAAATAATTTTAGTGCCAACATAGAACCCTGAGGAACCCCACAAATGGTGTCCAGATACGAATAACAGCCGTCCCCAAGTTTAACAAACTGTTTCCGGTTTCGTAAGTAGCTTCTAATGCAATTCAGAGCCACTCCTCTGATCCCACAAGGCTCCATCTTTTGAAATAATATGTTGTGATTCATTGTGTCAAAAGCCTTCTTTTAATTCAATAAATAATCCTATTACTAGTTTCCTTTGCTCCACATTTTATTAATCTTTTCTATTGTATCAAACAAAGCCAGTGCTGTGGACCTTTTTTCTCTAAACCCATATTGACTATCATTAAGCAAGTTGTGTCATTCAATAAATTTATCCAAACTATTATTGTAAAGTTTTTCCAATATCTTTGAAAATGTTGACAATAAAGACACAGGCCTATAGTTATTAAAAATATGCTTGTCACCAGATTTGAATAAAGGTATTATTTTTGCTACTTTCATACCATTTGGGACAATTCCAGTTTGAAATGATTTATCAAATATATATGTTAATGGTTTAGCAATTTCTGTAATTATTTGCTTTACTAAAGACATATGTACATCATTATGATCAGTTGACTTTTTGCTTTTACATGTACTGACTACCTTAATAATTTCCCTCTCATCAATTGGGCCAAGAAACATTGTATATGGTTTTCTGTCAATTAATTTATGATTTTCCCATGGGCTGTGTGGAATGTTAGCTGCCAAATCTGGCCCAACATTAGCAAAAAAAATATTGAAACTGTTCACAACTTGGCTCATGTTGTTTTCATCCTTGTTATAAGTAAAGTATTTTGGGTAGTTCTTTACCTTTGGTTTATTTGCTATTATGCTATTCAGTATTTCCCATGTTTCCTTTATGTTATTTTTATTATCATTTAGTATTTTTGCAAAGTATGATTTTTTTTTGCATTTTTTTTTTATTTATTTTTTATCGTCCTTATATTTAATCTCAGTCTCTCTTGATTTGTTTCTAATAAACTCTCTATATAGCATATTTTTCTCCTTGCAAGCCTTTTTTGTTATCCATGGATACTCCTTATATTAATTATTTACAGTGTACAGTATAATTGGACAGTTTCTGTTGTATATATCAAGGAATATATTTTCAAATTCGGCATATGCTAAATTAGCATCATGCTCTGCATAAATAGAATTCCAATCTTGCAGACTTAAATCAGTTTTTAAGGCAGTAATAGCTTCTTCAGTTTGCAGTCATGTACGATATTGTATTTTCTCATCACATTGCTTATTTAATTTTAGATCAATTACTATAAAAATTGGTAGGTGGTCACGAATATCATTGATTAATAATGTACTTGATGTTTTGGTATCAATATCATTAGTAAATATATTATTAATGAGAGTAGCTGACTGAGAAGTTATTCTTGAAGGCCTAGTGATTTTTCAATATAACTACATGGTATTAATGAAATCCTCTGTCACTTTATGTTGATATGGATTTAAGAGATCAATATTTATATCACCACAGACACATACACACCTATTACCATCTGTGAAAAATGCTTCTCTATCCAGTTTTGAAATTCTTCAATTTTAGAGCCCAGAGCTCTATATATCAATCAATCAATTTTATTTATATAGCACCAAATCACAACAAACAGTTGCCCCAAGGCGCTTTATATTGTAAGGCAAAGCCATACAATAATTACGTAAAAACCCCAACAGTCAAAACGACCCCCTGTGAGCAAGCACTTGGCGACAGTGGGAAGGAAAAACTCCCTTTTAACAGGAAGAAACCTCCAGCAGAACCAGGCTCAGGGAGGGGCAGTCTTCTGCAAGGACTGGTTGGGGCTGAGGGAGAGAACCAGGAAAAATACATGCTGTGGAGGGGAGCAGAGATCAATCACTAATGATTAAATGCAGAGTGGTGCATACAGAGCAAAAAGAGAAAGAAACACTCAGTGCATCATGGGAACCCCCCAGCAGTCTAAGTCTATAGCAGCATAACTAAGGGATGGTTCAGGGTCACCTGATCCAGCCCTAAATATAAGCTTTAGCAAAAAGGAAAGTTTTAAGCCTAATCTTAAAAGTAGAGAGGGTGTCTGTCTCCCTGATCTGAATTGGGAGCTGGTTCCACAGGAGAGGAGCCTGAAAGCTGAAGGCTCTGCCTCCCATTCTACTCTTACAAACCCTAGGAACTACAAGTAAGCCTGCAGTCTGAGAACGAAGCGCTCTATATACATATATATACAGCTACTAATTATAATTTTACCTTTATACATACCTATTTCAATTGTAATACATTCCAAAAAAAAATGTATCCACTACCATTGTCATTTGATTTTTAATTTTGTATTTAAGCTATTTATCAACATACAATGCCACTCCACCTCCTCTTTTGTTTCTATTCCGATGAATGAATTTGTAACCCTCCAATTCATAGTTTATATCATCAACTTCTGCAAGCCACGTTATAGCAATTATACTGAAAGTTTGGCCAAATTGTTTTAAATAATCTTTTATACTACCAAAATTCTTGTCCAAACTCCTACTATTAAAGTGAACTATTGAGAAATTCCCCTCATTTGTAATACAGTTGTTGTATTGTTCTTCTGTATAATACTGAAAGTTGCTATTTATATAATAGAATAAAAATGACTGTCCGGGTCAATCTAATATTCCAGATCTAGTGTATGATGCTCGGTATACTGAAAAGGCTGTAATTCCTGTGCAGAAGTAAATTCAACTCCCCCTCTAGCTGCCACCTTATCGTGGTGGGGGAGTTTGCATACCCGGATGATCCTAGGAGCTATGTTGTCGGGGGGCTTTGTGCTCCCTGTAGGGTCTCCCAAGGCAAACAGGTCCTAGGTGACAGGTCAGACTAAGGGCAGTTCAGAACCTCTATGACCAGTAAAAGATCAAGGTCCATCGCCCGGTATGGCGGAGCCGGGGTCCCACCCTGGAGCCAGGCCTGGGGTTGGGGCTTGCGGCGCCCGGCCGGGCTCAGCCCGAAAGAGTGACGTGGGCCTGCCCTCCTGTGGGTTCACTACCTGCAGAGGGGGCCATGGGGGTCGGGTGCAGAGAGGATTGGGTGGAGGTCGAGGGCGGGTGGCCCGGCGGCCCGGTCCATGCTCACAGCCCCTGGCTGTTGGGACGTGGAATGTCACCTCGCTAGGGGGGAAGGAGCCTGAGCTTGTGCGGGAGGTTGAGAGATACCGACTAGAGATAGTCGGGCTCACCACCATGCACAGCTTGGGCTCTGGTACCCAACTCCTGGAGAGGGGCTGGACGCTTCATTTTTCTGGCGTCGCCCACGGGCAGAGGAGGAGAGCTGGGGTCGCATTGCTTATTGCTCCCCAGCTCAGTCGCCAAGTGTTGCAGTTCAGTCCGGTGAACGAGAGGGTCGCGTCCCTATGCCTACGGGTCGGGGACAGGTCTCTCACCGTTGTCTCGGCCTACGGGCCGAGCAGCAGTGCAGAGTACCCGACCTTCCTGGAGTCCCTGGGAGGGGTACTAGATAGCGCTCCGACTGGGGACTCCATTGTTCTCCTGGGGGATTTCAACGCCCATGTGGGCGGCGACAGTGAGACCTGGAGGGGGGTGATCGGGAAGCACGGCCTCCCCGATCTGAACCCGAGTGGTGTTCAGTTGTTGGACTTCTGTGCTAGTCACAGTTTGTCCATCATGAACACCATGTTCGAGCACAAGGGTGTCCATAAGTGCACGTGGCACCAGGACACCCTGAGCCGGAGGTCAATGATCGACTTTGTAGTCATATCATCTGACCTTCGGCCACGTGTCTCGGACACTCGAGTGAAGAGAGGGGCAGAGCTGTCGACTGATCACCACCTGGTGGTGAGTTGGATCCGCTGGGAGGGTAGGAAGCCGGTAAGACCTGGCAGGCCCAAACGTATCATGAGGGTCTGCTGGGAACGACTGGCGGAACCCTCTTTCAGCGAGGTCTTCAACTCCCACCTCTGGGAGAGCTTCTCCCAGATCCCGCGGGAGGTTGGAGACATGGAGTCCGAGTGGACCATGTTCTCCACCTCCATTGTTGACGCGGCTGCTCGTAGCTGTGGTCGCAAGGTCTCTGGTGCCTGTCGCGGCGGCAATCCCTGAACCCGGTGGTGGACACCGGAAGTAAGGCATGCCATCAAGCTGAAGAAGGAGTCCTACTTATCTTTGTTGGTAGGTGGGACCCCAGAGGCAGCTGATGGGTACTGGCAGGCCAAGCGTGCCGCAGCCCGTGCGGTCGCAGAGGCAAAAACTCGGGTCTGGGAGGAGTTCAGGGAGGCTATGGAGGAGGACTATCGGTCGGCCTCGAAGAGATTCTGGCAAACCGTCCGACGCCTCAGGAGGCGGAAGCAGCTCTCCACCAGCACTGTTTATGGTGCGGGTGGGGAGCTGTTGACCCTGACTGGGGATGTTGTCGGGCGGTGGAAGGAGTACTTCGAGGATCTCCTCAATCCCATCGTCACGTCTTCCGAAGAAGAAGCAGAGACTGGGGACTCAGAGGCAGACTCATCCATTACCCAGGCCGAAGTCACCAAGGTGGTTAGAAAGCTCCTTGGTGGCAAGGCTCCTGGGGTGGATGAAATCCGTCCTGAGTACCTTAAGTCTCTGGATGTTGTGGGGCTGTCTTGGCTGACATGCCTCTGCAACATCGCGTGGTGATCGGGGACAGTGCCTCTGGATTGGCAGACCGGGGTGGTGGTCCCTCTGTTTAAGAAGGGGGACCGGAGGGTGTGTTCCAACTATAGGGGGATCACACTCCTCAGCCTCCCCGGTAAGGTCTATTCCAGAGTACTGGAGAGGAGAATTCGACCGATGGTTGAACCTCGGATTCAGGAAGAGCAGTGTGGTTTTCGTCCTGGTCGCGGCACACTGGACCAGCTCTACATGCTCCATCGGGTGCTCAAGGGTTCATGGGAGTTTGCCCAACCAGTCCACATGTGTTTTGTGGAGAAGGCATTCGACCGTGTCCCTCGGGGCACCCTGTGGGGAGTGCTCCGGGAGTACGGGGTCCAGGGTCCTTTGCTAAGGGCTATCCGGTCCCTGTACAACCGCAGCAGGAGCCTGGTTCGCATTGCCGGTAGTAAGTCAAACCTGTTTCCAGTGCACGTTGGCCTCCGCCAGGGCTGCCCTTTGTCACCGGTTCTGTTCATTATTTTTATGGACAGAATTTCTAGGCGCAGCCAGGGTGTAGAGGGGGTCTGGTTTGGGAACCACAGAATCTCATCTCTGCTGTTTGCGGACGATGTGGTTCTGTTGACTTCGTCAAATCAGGACCTTCAGCGTGCACTGGGGCGGTTTGCAGCTGAGTGTGAAGCGTCTGGGATGAAAATCAGCACCTCCAAATCCGAGGCCATGGTTCTCGACCGGAAAAAGGTGCTTTGCCCTCTTCAGGTCTGTGGAGTGTCCTTGCCTCAAGTGGAGGAGTTTAAGTATCTCGGGGTCTTGTTCATGAGTGAGGGACGGATGGAGCGTGAGATCGATAGACGGATCGGTGCAGCATCTGCAGTGATGCGGTTGCTGTATCGGACCGTCGTGGTGAAGAGAGAGCTGAGTAGGGGGGCAAAGCTCTCGATTTACCAATCGATCTACGTTCCGATCCTCACCTATGGTCATGAGATTTGGCTCATGACCGAAAGAACGAGATCGCGAGTACAAACGGCCGAGATGAGTTTCCTCCGCAGGGTGGCTGGGCGCTCCCTTAGAGATAGCGTGAGGAGCTCGGTCACTCGGGAGGAGCTCGGAGTCGAGCCGCTGCTCCTCCACGTCGAAAGGAGTCAGTTGAGGTGGCTCGGGCATCTTTTCCGGATGCCCCCTGTACGCCTCGCTGGAGAGGTGTTCCGGGCACGTCCCACTGGGAGGAGGCCCCGGGGAAGACCCAGGACATGCTGGAGGGACTACATCTCTCAGCTGGCTTGGGAACGCCTTGGGGTTGCCCCGGAGGAGCTGGAGGAAGTGTGTATGGATCGGGAGGTCTGGGCGGCTTTGCTTGGGCTGCTGCCCCCGCGACCCGACTCCGGATAAAGTGGAAGAAAATGGATGGATGGATGGAAGTAAATTCAAAAGAATCAGCTGTCATCATGAAATGAAATAAAATAACAAATTCACAGACCATCAGTAGGATTCACATATGTCTCACTACATGTTGTAAACCCATACATGCTATGGAAATAATTTCCCAAATTTGATTATACCCATGCTCCTTTGACACACAAACATAACCATTACTAAGTCAATGAACAAATACTCATCACTTAAATCTTTCCAAGTCCGAAAGTTCTCTTACCGCTATAACTTTAGCTTCTTCCGGTGATCCATTTAACTTAATCATCACATAACATTTCTTGTCCAAGTGTCCTGTATTTTCTGTTGTTTCCTGAGGATTCAAGCTTCTCTTGCTATATCGGCATTTTTATTTGTCAGGTGTTCATTAACGTACACATCAGAACCTCTCAACTTATTGGACTTCCGCAACAAATCATTCTTAACTTGTCTGTTTGTAAACCTAATAATGATGGCTGGTTTGGCCTTGTTGTTCTTCTTTGGGAATGAATGACAATCTGCAATATCACTCTTATTAATGTGAATGTGCATTGAAAAAAAAGTTGATAATCTGCTGCTCCAGGGAATCTGTTTCTTCCTGTGTTACCTCCATAGTAGTGGTGCCTCAAGCTACTACCCTAGTGTATGATTTATGTCTAGTGTTCAGTCCTATTACAATAACATTGTCCATTCTAGCGTTAAGCTCCAACTCGTCCACTCATTTTTCCAAAAATCTAATTTTGTTGTCTTTTTCTTGCATCAGTTTTCTCAGCTCACACACCTCCTTCAACAACCCCAGTAATTCATTGTTTTTTAACCACGCCACTCAGTTCTTCCAACATGAAGTTCCTCTAGCTTTTCTCCACGTATTGCCTTTTTTGGTGGTATGATAAACAAAATTATGCAGGCTCGGCGGGCTAGGTCACCTAGCTGCTACTGAGGCCTGGTAATAAGGTGATGGTAGGCCTTTGATGGTCCTCAACAAAGCTTGGTTGAGCTCCTCCAGCGGTCCGCGTCAAGCCACGGGCTTCATTGGACCCCTTTGCGGGCTGCGATGATCCTCGTGCCTGGCTGGGCACCTCCACAAGCCTCTACTATTCTCGGGCCTGGCTGGGCGCCTCCAGCTACAACGCTGATGAGTCTGGGCTCCAGACACAGCTGTAAGCACTGTTGTCAGGTGAAACTGCTTTCTTCTTCACCAGTAACAGTACTAGCCAATGGTGGTTGCTGCTGGTGCGCTCCTGCTACTGCTCTGTTGTCACTCCTTGTCTCCAGCACCCAGGCTAAGCTAACCTCGCATAGCCTGTGGCGTCCCCGCTTCCCTGCAGGGCCACGAGCCTGGTAGGGCTGCCGACACTTTGCCGCGGGGCTGGATTTAGGCTTTCAATGCTGCCGCAAGGCTGATATGGACCTCCGACGCTGCTGCAGGACTGAATTTGCCAGGCCTCCGAGGAAACGTGGGCCTGAATGGATCCGCAACACTGGATTGGGCCTCAGACGCCACCGCGAGGCCAAGTTGGATCTCCGATGCTGCTGCAGGGCTAGATTGCCGGCCTCTGAGGAAACCCGGTCCCAGATGGATCCACGAGGCTCCTGCAGGTATGGATGGCAGACAGTTACTCTGGCGACTTGCTACTACTCACTCAGGCGGCTCGCTACTGCTGTTTATTACCCTAACATCCTCATTTCTGAGCCAACTCCATGCTAGCACTGGTGTGGCATGTAGCTTTTACCTGCTAACATGTGTTAGCAAAGGCATGTCATGTAGGATTTACATGCTAACATGGCTTGTACCTATCTTGCTCAATGGACTTGGCCATCATTGCTACCTAGATATACCTCATGCAGTTAGTAAATTAACAATTGCATGAACGGATAATGATTATACTTTTTGGTGTGGTCTTACACTGTATTGTAAAGTTTTTGGAGTCATTTTTGAAGTGCTTACCTTCTTATTTAGGCAGAATTCCATAACCCCCTATGGTAAATTGTCAAACAATGTGTAGTGAGTAAGAAACAGCAGCTAATTAGCAGGTTTGCTTATATGTAGTGTAACAGCAACAGACACATATTACACGAAAGAGCATATTTGTACAATCCAGGCTTGTCTTTATGAAAATGATTTAAATCTGTTTATTGAACAGCTGTACTTTCACAAGACAATATCAGGGACCCCTGAACTTGGAGTTGTGTCTCATTGAGAACAGGATGCTTATTCGCCGTCTTTGGACGGTTTTCCGTCTTTTTGTAAATTCTTGCCGTCTAAAAGAAATGCAGGGCTGTGAAAAATCCATGGATCAGCGAAATTCCGGGGATTTCATCATGGGGGGGAGGTGTTAGTGTTTTACTCCGTAATCATGATTGTCACGGCGTTTTTAAAATGTCTATCACAAAGTGTTCTTTTTTTAACAACATCGTGCAAGTTTTATAAGACCGCGGCAGTCCACGAACACTGATAAAAATCAGTGTCCTCGGAGAAAAAAAGCCTGGCTGTTGCGACAGTTGTAAAGCGAGACTGGTTGGTTGCTGCAGTGACGCTGTGTGTCTCCTGCACGAAGCTTTAGCTAAAGGTAACATGTGGACATCGCAAACCTTTAGAGCGCTAAAGTTTTTAAAAGAAGAATTGTGCAGCATGTCTCTGTCACGGACCAACGTCGGACAGAGAGAAGATTGCAAGAAAGATTATTTGAAAACGTCTGATAAGGACAAGAATCCGTGGAATTGTCGCTGGCTTCATCAACACACCTGAAAGCTAAAAGAAACGGGAAAAGTGAACTGTGCTCTCAGGAAACACGGTAAGAATTTCTCTCTCTCTGGAAAATAAACATTGTGCTGTTCAAACAGGATTTTAGAAAAGATTATGTGACTTTTTTCATTAATCTAGACTTTCCTTTCATTGGGAAAAAAGACTGGCTTTGGATTTAGGCTGCATGAATTTACACAAGAATGTAAATGAGTTTTTATTAATGTAGACTTTTTTCATGGGAAAAAGACACAGTGGCTTTGAGTGGATTTACAGGCATTTACACAAGAATATGTGGCTTACTATAAAGTATGTTAATCAAGGTATGTCAATCAATAAATACATTTCTGTATAAAATAAAAAATAAATAAATTCAGGTTCAGGGCTCAGACTGAGATGGATAATTTAAACAAATTTAACATTTTATTGTTGTGTATTATTGAATGAATAATAGTAATCGAGTGGCTTCAGTATTATGGTATGATATTATGATATGATATCTCTTTACCTAGTCTGAAAGAAGTTATGAAGTTATTTATAACATTTTAGTTGAGAGTTATGATTATTAATTGCCTAGTCTTTGAGCCCAATCACAAACAAAATAAATAAAGTTTTCATGAAGATTTAGCTATATTTGTAAACTTTTGTGTTGTTATATTTTGTACATGCTCCTACAGGATGGCACAACATGCATTCAAAAGCCACATGTTGTGCCATACTGCATGAGATCACAAGAGAAATTTAACAGCTGTTTCAGGTCCAAATTTAGTCCAAAGAATGCACCAGAATGCACCACAGAGCACTTGTATCCCCCCCCTTAGCTTTCCAAACGCCTGTAGCATTCGGGGTAACTTTTGCTGTCTTGAATATTATAGATGAATCACATTGCTGTCTTTTTTTTTCTCCTAAGCATCCATGAGTATGTGACTGTGGCAAAAATGTGAAGAAGAATACTGTTCCCTATGCAGAATTGCCATTGCAAAACAGACCCATTGTTATTTTACTATGTGCAAGGAAATCACCAATTCATATTGAACCAGCAGTGCATCCAGAAAGTATTCACAGCACTTCAGTTTTTCCACATTTTGTGATGTTAGGGCCCTGTCCCACTGGCATTTAGGAGGACTTGCATATGGATTGCACACAAAATTGGCCCATATTCGCCAAACATCCACGTAACATGTCTGTATGAGTCGGCCGACACCCAAACACGTGTGTGCAGAGGCATGTATGTCCGCAGCCAGGATTTTTGAGTAGCTCAAAAATCTGGATGCGGATGACATCCGCCTTACATACGCCATACATACTCAATTCATACACAATACATACTCACTCTATGCGCTGTATATCTGCCGTTAACCGCCGATATCTGCAACTGACAGAAACCATTCAGAAGATTCAGACGGCTTTCGATGGCTTTTCAGTCAAGTGAGTATCTGAGAAATTGTGTACCAGCTGGACATGCCACAACATGTCCTGTGAGACTTCCAACACGGAGGTGTTTTTTTTTGTTGCGCGCAATGAGCGGCTCCGTGCCGACGCGCAAAATCCTCCGCACATCTTTCATTACAAAATCTCCTGTAAAAGTGGAATGTGCCACAAAAGTGCTATGTCCAGCTCTCTTGCCATTTCTGTGGTAGTGACATGATGTCCCAGATCAACACAGCGTTCAGTTTAGAAATGATCTGGTTGCTCCAGCCTGTCGACGGCCGCTCGGTGTGCCGCACGCCCTCCGCCACTGTGGGCCATCTTTAAAAAGGTTTTAACACTCCTTAATCCGTGTGACGCCGACAGAATCTTCACCAAAATCCATCTGAATCTTTCGAATGGTTTCCAACTGCCTGTCTCTAACAGTTTCTGAAGAAAATTTCATGGAGCAAAGCGGCAGTCTCTCAGCCATTTCCCTGACAATAAAAATCCGATGAGAGGGGTGGACCAGTGCTCACTCAAAGCCTGCCCACAGGGGAATGACACAACCGACAGGCGTGAAAAAACTCACGCATGCGCAAAAGGTTCAAGCTTGACTGATGCAATCACACGTGATTCAAATCCATATAGTTTTTGAAAAAAATAAAAAGGTCTGTTACTTTTTGGACAGACCTTGTATGTGGCAGAAAGTGACATACCTGCCAGTCAGTGCCGGTCCGGCTGTGTAGATCCACAAAGACATAACTGCTCAGGTCTCCTCCAGGACTTTTATTTAACACCAGCAAAAGTAAGAGTTGCTGTTTAGCCACAACTCACACAGAAGACTGTTTTCTGAGACACTCTCAAAAAAACAAACAAAAAAAACCAAAACACCGTCTCACACCCGGAGCGGTTTCCCCCTCTCCCGCTCCCCAAACTCATGAACAGTTAACCCTCGCATGACAACACTCTGTGATCAACTTGTCCAAGTCCAGCAAATGTTCCAGAGGCTGTATTGTTGGTGTGAATAGTGATGCCAAAAGGAGCGAGTGCGCTTATTTTATGACCGCAATGCAGATGCCGTGCACGCGCAACACGTGCGCGATGCATTCATAATACACCCTTAATACTGCTGTGATAATCTCAATGTGTCGGATCAGTTTCCTCACTACATGCGTTATATAACCGTGATTGTTCATCATATATTTGCTATATATTATTAATATATCCGTAATTCATACAGGGACATTTGTCATTTTTGGCCATTTTTGTTGCGGACGACAACGAACGCCCGCAATTTGTATACTGAATTCATGCGCAATTACTCCTCTCCGCAATGGGACAGGACCCTTACAGCCTTATGCCAAGATGGAGTAAATTAACTTTTCCCTCTAAAATCTACTCACAAAAACCCATAATGACAACATTAAACAAGATTTTTTGAAACTAGCAAATTTATTAAAACTAAAAAACAAAGAAATCACATGTACATAAGTATTCATATACTGTGCTCAATGCTTTGTTGATGCACCTTTAGCAGCACTTACAGCTCCATGTCTTTTTGAATATCATGCCACAAGCTTGGTAGTTTTGCCCATTCCTCTTTGCAGCACCTCTCAAGCTCCATCAGGTTGGATGGGGACCATCGGTGCACAGCCATTTACACATCTCTCCAGAGATGTTCAATCAGATTCAGGTGTAGCCTCTGGCTGGGCCACTCAAGGACATTCACAGAGTTGTTTTAAAGCCACTCCTTTGTGCGCTCAGAGTCATTGTCCTGCTGAAAGATGAAGTGTCACCCCAGTTTGATGTCAAGTGCACTCTGGACCAGGTTTTCATCCAGGATGTCTCTGTACATTCTTGCATTCATCTTTCCCTCAATCCTGACAAGCCCCCCAGTACCTCTGCCACTGAAAAATACGAGGTCTGTCAATAAAGTGTCGTACCTTTTTATTTTTTTCAAAAACTATATGGATTTCATTCATATGTTTTTATGTCAGACATGCTTGAACCCTCGTGCGCATGCGTGAGTTTTTCCACGCCTGTCGGTGACATCATTCGCCTGTGAGAACGCCTTGGGAAGGACTGGTCCCGCCCCCTCATCGGATTTTCATTGTCTGGAAATGGCGGAATGAAAAGGACTTTTTTCCATCAGAATTTTTTCAGAAGCTGTTAGAGACTGGCACCTGGAAACCATTCGAAAAATGTATCTGGCTTTCGGTGAAAATTTTACGGGCTTCACAGAGAATAAGGACTTTTACTACAGCTTTCAGGACTGCTTTAAGGACGGTCGGTGCGCCGCATTCTGAGCTGCGACGACGAGGCACAAACCACTGGATCATTTCTAAACAGATGGCTCTGTGGATATGAGACCGTCGTGTGCTCTTTCTCTGGTTATCACAAGAGCTGGACATCAGCCATTTTCCGGCAGATTTCACTTTTAACAAGAGATTTTGTCATGGAAAGCCGCACGGAGGCTTTGCGCGTCACGACCGATTCGCTGATGAAGCGAGACAAAGGAACACCTCCGTTTCGGAGTGTTAGAGGACAAGTTGGGACATGTCCAGCTCTCCACAATTTCTCTTATACTCACTCGACTGGTAAGCACTGAAAGCCAAGATAGACATGTCCCAACTTGTAAAATTTTCACCGAAAGCCAGATACATTTTTCAAATGGTTTCCAGGTGCCAGTTTCTAACAGCTTCTGAAAAAATTCTGATGGGAAAAAAGTCCTTTTCATTCCGCCATTTCCAGACAATGAAAATCCGACGAGGGGGCGGGACCACTCCTTCCCAAGGCGTGCTCACAGGCGAATGACGTAACTGACAGGCGTGGGAAAACTCACGCATGCGCACGAGGGTTCAAGCATGTCTGACGTAAAAACATATGAATGAAATCCATATAGTTTTTCAAAAAAATAAAAAGGTACGATACTTTATTGACAGACCTCGTATCCCCAGATTTGTGCATTGAGATAATCCTGACTCAGAGGTCTACAGACAATTCCTTTTACTTCATGTTTAGTTTGTGCTCTGAAATGCACTGTCAACTGTAGGATCTTACGAGGGCTGTCAATAAAGTATAGGTCCTTTTTATTTTTTTCAAAAACTATATGGATTTCATTCATATGTTTTTACGTCAGACATGCTTGAATCCTCGTGCGCATGCGTGAGTTTTTCCATGCCTGTCGGTTACGTCATTCGCCTGTGAGCACTCCTTGTGGGAGGAGTCGTCCAGCCCCTCATCGGAATTCCTTTGTCTGAGAAGTTGCTGAGAGACTGGCGCTTTGTTTGATCAAAATTTTTTCTAAACCTGCGAGGCACATCGAAGTGGACACGGTTCGAGAAATTAAGCTGGTTTTCTGTGAAAATCTTAACGGCTGATGAGAGATTTTGAGGTGATACTGTCGCTTTAAGGACTTCCCACGGAGCAGGACATCGTGCAGTGGTCCCAGGCGCCGTCGTCAGCCTGTTTCAAGCTGAAAACCTCCACATTTCAGGCTCTATTGATCCAGGATGTCGTGAGAGAACAGAGAAGTTTCAGAAGAAGTCGGTTTCCGCCTTTTATCCGGATATTCCACTGTTAAAGGATATTTTTTTAATGAAAGACTTGCGGACGGGTCCGCGCATCGGAACGCAGCCGGCGCGGTGGCACAGGAAAAACACCTCCGTGTTGATAACATTTGTAAAATCCAGGCGGCTTTTGATGGCTTTCAGTGCAGTGAGTATCTGAGAAATTGTTTAACAGCTGGGCATGTTCCAACTTGTCCTTAAGGCTTCCAACAGAGGTGTTTTTCCTGTGGTGGAGCGTCGCGGCGGCTGCGAGCCGACGCTGCAATCCGTCCGCACGTCTTTCATTAAAACAAAATCTCCTTTAACAGTGGAATATCCGAATAAAATGCTGAAACCGACTTCTTCTGAAACTTCTCTGTTCTCTCACGACATCCTGGAAACAGGCTGACGACGACGCCTGAGAGCGCTGCGCGACGTCTCACCGTGGGAAGTCCTTAAAGCGACAGTATCACCTCAAAATCTCTCATCAGCCTTTAAAATTTTCACCGAAAACCAGCTTAATTTTTCAAACCGTGTCCACTTCGATGTGCCTCACAGGTTTAGAAAAATTTTGATCAAACAAAGTGCCAGTCTCTCAGCAACTTCACAGACAAAGGAATTCCGACGAGGGGCTGGATGACTCCTCCCATAAGGAGTGCTCACAGGCGAATGATGTCACCGACAGGCATGGAAAAACTCACGCATGCGCACGAGGGTTCAAGCATGCCTGATGTAAAAACATATGAATGAAATCCATATAGTTTTTGAAAAAAATAAAAAGGACCTATACTTTATTGACAGCCCTCGTATACATAGACAGGTGTGTGCCTTTCCAAATCATGTCCAATCAACTGAATTCACCCCAGGTGGGCTCCAATTAACCTGTAGAAACATCTCAAGTATGATCAGTGGAAACCAGATACACCTGAGCTCAATTTTGAGCTTTATGGTAAAGGCTGTGAATGATTATGTTCATGTGATGTCTTAGTTTTGTTTTTTTTGTTGTTGTTGTTTGTTTTTTTTGTTTTTTTTTTGCTTTTTATAAATTTGCAAAAATCTAAAAAAAAAATGTTTTGACATTTTTATTTTGGGATATACTTTGTACATGTTTGATGAAAAAATTATAATTTCATCAATTTTGGAAAAAAAAGGCTGTCACATTAAAACAATGGAAAAATTTCAGTGCTGTGAATATTTTTCTAGATGCATTGTATATTTCTTCAATGAATCATTAAGTGACTTGTGCATTTTGCATGTTCTTGTTAATAAATGTATGATCAGACAAAGTTCAAAGTGATTTGTCCTGTACATTTTAATGTCATCTGATTGAATCATTGTTTTTTTTTTGTTGTTAAACTTTCTGTCAAAACTTGCAGAGTCAGACACAGATCAATTATTTGGGTGAAAGGTCAATGTGGTCAAATATCACAGTGCCATAGCCCTTAACATCTTCATAACTACAGGTACAATTACCTTTTGGGATTAGTGAAGCCAGTCTGCCATTTATTCAGCGACTTAGTGAATGGGTCAGCAAACTTCGATTAACGACAGTCTGACATATTCAGCACTGAATGCCTTGCGGGATTTCTTCCTACCTGAGCCTTTCTTTGTTGAGTTTGCATGTTCTCCCCTTGTTCACGTGAGTTGCCCTGGGGTGCACTGGCTTTCTCCCACTTCCAAAGACTCGCAGGTTAGGTGAATTGGAGACTACATTGGTTGCAGGTTTGTGTGTGATTGTGAATGTGTTTGTCTGCACATGTGGCTTTGCAATATAGTGGCATCCTGACCAGGATGTTCCACACCTCTCAGCCCATGTCTGCTGGGATAGGCTCCAACACCACTTGTAAGTCAATAAAGCTTTGGCTGATCAATACAAGTGAGGAACAGGGAGCCCCCTAATTAACTATAACATAAAATAAAGACAGGCAGGCCTTCTGAAGGCATGCCGGTATTCACAGGGACCTGGTGGCCAGAATGGCAAATGTTACTTATAAATGAATTTTTTTTTATTTTTAGGGTAAGAGAATTTTTTTTTTTTAAATACAATTTAAGATATAATTCCCCTCCTATCGGCAAGAGGAGCTCAAGCAGTCTGTGGGTGTAATTAGGAAGGACTGATAATATATGGCTTTACTTGTACTGGCATTGTTGATTCACTGAAAATACAAGCAATTATGCAGCCAAATCATAATAGCATTGGGATGGATTGGCTAATGAAGTGAAACACCTCATTGCATCATGCACTAACAACCAAATAGTAAAATAACAGTGATGGAGGATGCCTTCTAAGAATATGGTTGTTTATTCCAATGGATAACACACACACACACACACACACACACACACACACACACACACACACACACACACACACACACACACACACACACACACACACACACACACACACACACACACACACATTATCTGCTCCATTCCAGAGGACAACAAAAAATTCTAAGCTGTGTCCTCAAATCCAAAATGAGTATTGTATAAACAGTTGTATGCAAATGTTTGGGCACTCCGATAATTTTAATGATTTTGCTTTATAAATTATTGGTTGTCTGGATCAGAATTTTCAGTTAAATATATCAGATAGCAGACAAACATACTGATATTTGAGAAGTGAAATGAAGTTTCTAGTATTTAGAGAACGTGTGCAATAATTATTTAAAGAAAATTAGGCAGGTGCATAAATTTGTGTACCCTTGTCATTTTATTGATTTCAATACATTTAGCACTAATTAGTGGAACACAAAATTGGTTTGATAAGCTCATTGACCCTTGACCTCCTTACACAGGTGAATCCAATCATGAGAAAAGGTATTTAAGGTGGCCATTTACAAATGGTTCTCCTCTTTTCTATTCTTTTCTAATGAGTGGCAACATGGGAACCTCTAAACAACTCTCAAATGACCTGAAAACAAAGAGTGATCAACATCATGTTTTAGGGGAAGGATACAAAAAGCTATCTCAGAGATTTCAGCTGTCAGTTTCCAATGTCAGGAACACTGTGAGGAAATGGAAGACCACAGGCACAGTACTAGTTAAGGCCTGAAGTGGTAGGCCAAGAAAAATCTGAGATAAGCTCAAGCGAAGGGTGGTGAGAACAGTCATAGTCAACCCACAGACCTGCCCCAAAGACCTACAACATGATGTTGCTGCAGATAGTGTCTCTGTGCATCATTCAACTACAACCCCTGGCAAAAATTATGGAATCACCGGCCTCAGAGGATGTTCATTCAGTTGTTTAATTTTGTAGAAAAAAGCAGATCACAGACATGACACAAAACTAAAGTCATTTCAAATGTCAACTTTCTGGCTTTAAGAAACACTATAAGAAATCAAGAAAAAAATATTGTGGCAGTCAGTAACGGTTACTTTTTTAGACCAAGCAGAGGAAAAAAATATGGAATCACTCAATTCTGAGGAAAAAATTATGGAATCACCCTGTAAATTTTCATCCCCCAAATTAACACCTGCATCAAATCAGATCTGCTCATTGACATTGACCCTATGCCATGACATTGACCCTATGTGTCATTTTGCAAGGAATGTTTTTGCAGTTTTTGCTCTATGGCAAGATGCATTATTATCTTGAAAAATGATTTCATCATCTCCAAACATCCTTTCAATTGTCCAAAATATCAACATAAACTTGTGCATTTATTGATGATGTAATGACAGCCATCTCCCCAGTGCCTTTACCTGACATGCAGCCCCATATCATCAATGACTGTGGAAATTTACATGTTCTCTTCAGGCAGTCATCTTTATAAATCTCATTGGAAAGGCACCAAACAAAAGTTCCAGCATCATCACCTTGCCCAATGCAGATTCGAGATTCATCACTGAATATGACTTTCATCCAGTCATCCACAGTCCACAATTGCTTTTCCTTAGCCCATTGTAACCTTGTTTTTTTTTTTTTTCTGTTTAGGTGTTAATGATGCCTTTCGTTTAGCTTTTCTGTATGTAAATCCCATTTCCTTTAGGCGGTTTCTTACAGTTCGGTCACAGACGTTGACTCTAGTTTCCTCCCATTCATTCCTCATTTGTTTTGTTGTACATTTTTCGATTTTTGAGACATATTGCTTTAAGTTTTCTGTCTTGACGCTTTGATGTCTTCCTTGGTCTACCAGTATGTTTGCCTTTAACAACCTTCCCATGTTGTTTGTATTTGGTCCAGAGTTTAGACACAGCTGACTGTGAACAACCAACATCTTTTGCAACATTGCGTGATGATTTACTCTCTTTTAAGAGTTTGATAATCCTCTCCTTTGTTTCAATTGACATCTCTCGTGTTGGAGCCATGATTCATGTCAGTCCACTTGGTGCAACAGCTCTCCAAGATGTGTTCACTCCTTTTTAGATGCAGACTAATGAGCAGATCTGATATGATGCAGGTGTTAGTTTTGGGGATGAAAATTTACATGGTGATTCCATAATTTTTTTCTCAGAATTGAGTGATTCCATATTTTTTTCCTCTGCTTGGTCTAAAAAAGTAACTGTTACTGACTGCCACAATCTTTTTTTTCTTGATTTCTTATAGTGTTTCTTAAGGCCAGAAAGTTGCCATTTGAAATGACTTTAGTTTTGTGTCATGTCTGTGATCTGCTTTTTTTTCTACAAAATTAAACAAATGAATGAACATCCTCTGAGGCCGGTGATTCCATAATTTTTGCCAGGGGTTGTATACAGCGCACTTTGCACAAGAAGATGCTGGATGAGAAAGTAATGCAGAGGAAGCCTTTTCTGTGTACACGCTACAGAGTCGCTTGAGGTATGCTAAAGCACATTTGGACAAGCCAGCTTCATTTTGGAATAAGGTGCTGTGGACTGATGAAATTAAAATTGAGTTATTTGGACATAACAAGGGGTGGTATGCATGGCTGAAAAGGAACACAGCATTCCAAGAAAAACGCTTGCTACCTGCAGTAAGATTTGGAGGTGGTTCCATCATGCTGTGTGGCTGTGTGGCCAGTGCAGGTCCTGGGAATCTTGTTAAAGTTGAGGGTCACATGGATTCCGGTCAATATCAGCAGATTATTGAGAACAATGTTCATGAATCAGTGACAAAGTTGAAGTTGCGCCGGGGCTGGATATTTCAACAAGACAACGACCCTAGACACTGCTCAAAATCAACTAAGGCATTCATGCAGAGTAATGCCGCGTTCACACCGGGCGCGACACGAGCGACTGCAGCCACAGGTTGCCATGTAATCCCTATGTAAGGACGCATTTTGGTGCCAAACCGTGCAACATGACGTGATGGAGGCGAGTGAAGTGACACGAGTGATGTGATTTTGAGCATTTTGCGCATTTGTGGCGCATCACGTCGCGTTGCCCTCCTCCCCAAGTTGAAAAATCTGAACTTTTTAGTCTTTTCGCGCCGCTATGACTAATCAGGGACTGGATATGTGGTGAAGCAGGGGAGCGCTGCGCGGGCAAACTTCGTTCATGATGGAGGAGAAACTGATAGTGGCTGTGAAAGTCAGGCCTGAGTTGTACGACCCCTCAAACTGTGATTACAAAGACAAGTACAAAAAGGACATCGCGTGGAGAAGAGTCAGCGAGGAGACCGGACTGGAAGGTAAGCTTTGATTTTTTTTTTTTTTTTTTTTTTGTAGTTTGCTAATGGCTTTAGCAACTTTGTTCTTGGCAGATCCATGTAATAATAGCAATACTTTTCACAATAAATGATCCAAAGCTAACAATAGCCACTTTATTGACTGATTCTGCATCATTTCGAGCAACGCGGACTGACGGGGAACAATATTTTGTGCTGTGTGCGTGCGCGTGTGAACGAACGAACCACCGGTAATGTGGAGATGTCTGGAGTTTATTCTTGATGTGGATATGTTCAGTCTCTGTCAGTCTGCCGGACTTATGTCCCTTTTGTCATTTATTTAACACAATTATGACAGAGGGGTGAGAAAGCGAGGAGCTGCCTTTTTTTTCACACGCGCGAACGACTCGTCCGTGAAAATAAATGTATTAACTACACAGATGTATAAACAAGTGGTGACTGGTTTATCGGGGGCATGATGGTGACGTCACATTATATGCTGCCCTCCAAATCAGTCACTATATTTATATATTGACCTCCAAAATGAGAGCCGCTGTCATCACATTATATGCTGCCCTCCAAACCAATCACTATTTATATATTGACCTCCAAAATGAGAGCAGCTGTCATCACATTATATGCTGCCCTCCAAATCAATCACTATATTTATATATTGACCTCCAAAATGAGAGCCGCTGTCATCACATTATATGCTGCCCTCCAAACCAATCACTATTTATATATTGACCTCCAAAATGAGAGCAGCTGTCATCACATTATATGCTGCCCTCCAAATCAATCACTATATTTATATATTGACCTCCAAAATGAGAGCCGCTGTTCCATAAAGTCAAATTATGGTCAAATTATTATTTAATGGCTAATGCTCTACACTAATCAAAATGATATTATGTTAATTGATAGTTAGTGTTTACAAAACAAATCTATCTTAATCTATTTTCAGAGGAAGTGTGCCGGAAGCGGTGGAAGGGCTTGCGGGACACGTACCTCAGGGAGAGAAGGATGGAGACGGAGGCCAGGAAGAGTGGGGCAGCAGCACACCAGCGGAGGAGATGGAGGTTCTCTGGTGTCCTCTCATTCCTGGACCCATTTGTGGCTCCCCAGCCCACTACCAGCAACATGAGCCAGGTCCAGGAGCCACAAGAGGCCCAGAACCAGGACCTCCCTCCCTCATCCACCTCGGACGAGGAGTCAGAAGGTACAGTGCAACCAAAACATGTATTTTAACATGTCTTTTAAAGACATCCTAACATTATGTCCTGTCATTAAAGAGGATGATGAAGAGCCCAGGACCTCTTCACTGCCTGAGGTCCCATCAGGCTCAAATGACCCTGGTCCTTCCGGTGCTGCTGCTGCGCCCACTCCCCCAGTGTCCACTCCCACAGGTGTGTGCTGGTTATAATACAATCCACCAATCAATGTAGTTTTTCTTTGTTTAGGGCTGTACACACTATAGAAATTGTGGGAAATCTAATTTAAATTTTTAAATTTTTCACAGGACAAAGAAAGAGGAGGAGAACAAGACCACAGGAGGAGCTTTCTGTGGTGGAGGCTGCCATTTTGGCAGCTCTCCAAAACTGGCCGCCACCACCTCCCCCTCCTCCTCGGGAATTTAGTGCTATGGAGCATTTTCTCCTCAGTTTAGCTCCATCTCTTGAAAGACTGACAACTATGGTACAATTTCATGCAGTCGATTTATACATAAGTATGACATTTTCATTTATCCACCAATGCATAATAATAATAATAATAATAATAATGTAGTTTTGTGATGTGTAGAAATATAAGGTTTTTCACTTGGGCTTATCTCAATTTCTTAAATCCATTATAGCACATAAACAAACGACACTTTACGACTTTTCAAGAAGAAAGAAAGCCACAACAGTGTTTTCATGGAAGTTTTAAGTGGTAAAGTCAGCAATGGTGAAGAAAGTACAAAATAATTGCACTCAGCAAATATAAAAGACAGAACAAATAATGTAGAAAATGGGTGAAGTTAAGGTTTGCTCTTTGTATGTTTGTGGGTGGCTTTTAAAAAAGCCGTTTTTAATCCTGAGAAGGACTGTTAAATCACTCAGTGGGCTGCCATGGTAGTGCTCCCTCCACTGTGAAGAAGTCTTTAAAGATGTCCCTCACACGCCGTGCCTCTGTCGAGGAGTTGTTGGCAGCTACTCGGCCCAGGCCTGGCAATGGCTCCTCTCCACCTACTGGACTCCACAATGTCGGTGTCTCATCGTCCACTGAAGCCTGCAAGAAATTGTGTAGCACACATGTGGCCTTCACACACTGCTCCACAACTTCTGTGTGCACTTCAATGAGGCGACGATACCACCTCCACTGGGAGGCCAGAATGCCAAAGGCATCCTCCACCACCAGCCGCGGGCGGGACAAGCGGTAATTAAATGACCCCTCCTCTGATGACAGACGACCACGTCCTGGGAAGGGCCGCATCATGCACCTCCTCAGCGGGAATGCCTCATCCGCCACGAAGACATAGGGCTGGGGTCCTCGGTCTGCAGCTCCAGGCAGGAGTTGGTCAGGAGGCAGATGGAGTGTTCCATCCCACAGAGCCTGGCCAAAGGCAGAGTTGGCCAAAATGCCACCGTCACTTGTCCTACCATACCCGCCTACATCAATCACCCGGAACCAATACCGAGCGTCCACGACAGCAAGGAGCACAATAGAAAAATGCCCCTTGTAGTTGTGGAACAGGGATCCTGAGTTGGGAGGTGCTTGGATCTGGATATGCTTTCCGTCCACAGCTCCGCAGCACAGGGGAAACTGCCACCGCTGGTAAAACTCCTCCGCAATGGACCTCCAGTCTTCAGTGGTGGGCACAGCCATGAAGCTCTCCCTGAGGCAGTCCCAGATTGCAGTCACCACCTGATGGACAATAACGCTGACTGTAGACACTCCCACCCGGAAACTATCAGCGATAGTTCGGTAGGAGTCCCCTGGGGCCAGATTCCTAATCAAACAGAAACAAACAAGAGTGTAAAATATACAATGTGTGACATGTATTACATTACTTGTCATATAAGCAAGAACACACAAATATATATGTATATATATATATATATAAAAATCACTGTTTGACTAAAAAGGTAACTATTATTTATTAGAAAAATAAAATGAAACAAATATATATTTTATATATATATATTAACTAATTTCTTATTTATTCTTGTTGCCATTGTATGTACAGACTTTTCAACACTGTCATGTTCCCTAGTAACTGTTCTCAAAAGACTTTTTTTGAATTAAACTTTTGTACTATTTTTGTATCCATTAAATCCCAGCACAACACACTCATTTCATTTTAGCATTGAAAACTACATTTAGTCAAAAGGAGGCAATAAATCATTCATGCTTAACATCATAAAAGCAGTGAGTATTTTTTTGGTTAATATATAAAGATATATAAAGTATCAGGAGTTCGGGGAGGCCATGGAGGAGGACTATCGGTCAGCCTCGAAGAGATTCTGGCAAACCGTCTGGCGCCTCAGGAGGCGGAAGCAGCTCTCCACCAGCACTATTTACGGTGCGGGTGGGGAGCTGTTGACCCTGACTGGGGATGTTGTCGGGCAGTGGAAGGAATACTTCGAGGATCTCCTCAATCCCATCGTCACGTCTTCTGAAGAGGAAGTAGAGACTGGGGACTCAGAGGCGGACTCATCCATTACCCAGGCCGAAGTCACCAAGGTGGTTAGAAAGCTCCTCGGTGGCAAGGCTCCTGGGGTGGATGAAATCCGTCCTGAGTACCTTAAGTCTCTGGATGTTGTGGGACTGTCTTGGCTGACACGCCTCTGCAACATCGCATGGCGATCGGGGACAGTGCCTCTGGATTGGCAGACCAAGGTGGTGGTCCCTCTGTTTAAGAAGGGGGACCGGAGGGTGTGTTCCAACTATAGGGGGATCACACTCCTCAGCCTCCCCGGTAAGGTCTATTCCAGAGTACTGGAGAGGAGAATTCGACCGATGGTCGAACCTCGGATTCAGGAGGAGCAGTGTGGTTTTTGTCCTGGTCGCGGCACACTGGATCAGCTCTACACACTCCTTCGGGTGCTCGAGGGTTCATGGGAGTTCGCCCAACCAGTCCACATGTGTTTTGTGGATCTGGAGAAGGCGTTCGACTGTGTCCCTCGGGGCACCCTGTGGGGGGTGCTCTGGGAGTACGGGGTCCAGGGTCCTTTCCTAAGGGCTATCCAGTCCCTGTACGACTGCAGCAGGAGCTTGGTTCACATTGCCGGTAGTAAGTCAAACCTGTTTCCAGTGCACGTTGGCCTCCGCCAGGGCTGCCCTTTGTCACCGGTTCTGTTCATTATTTTTATGGACAGAATTTCTAGGCGCAGCCAGAGTGTAGAGGGGGTCTGGTTTGGGAATCACAGAATCTCGTCTCTGCTGTTTGCGGACGATGTGGTTCTGTTGGCTTCGTCAAATCAGGACCTTCAGCGTGCACTGGGGCGGTTTGCAACCGAGTGTGAAGCGTCCGGGATGAAAATCAGCACCTCCAAATCTGAGGCCATGGTTCTCGACCGGAAAAAGGTGCTTTGCCCTCTTCAGGTCGGTGGAGTGTCCTTGCCTCAAGTGGAGGAGTTTAAGTATCTCGGGGTCTTGTTCACGAGTGAGGGACAGATGGAGCGTGAGATCGCCAGACGGATCGGTGCAGCATCTGCAGTGATGAGGTCGCTGTATCGGACCGTCATGGTGAAGAGAGAGCTGAGTAGGGGGGGCAAGGCTCTCGATTTACTAATTGATCTACATTCCGATCCTCACCTATGGTCATGAGATTTGGCTCCTGACCGAAAGAATGAGCTCGCGAGTACAAGCGGCCGAGATGAGTTTCCTCCACAGGGTGGGTGGGTGGTCCATTAGAGATAGGGTGAGGAGCTCGGTCACTCGGGAGGAGCTCGGAGTCGAGCCACTGCTCCTCCACATCGAAAGGAGTCAGTTGAGGTGGCTCGGGCATCTTTTCCGGATGCCCCCAGGACGCCTTGCTGGAGAGGTGTTCCGGGCACGTCCCATTGGGAGGAGGCCCGGGGAAGACCCAGGACATGCTGGAGGGACTACATCTCTCGGCTGGCTTGGGAATGCCTTGGGGTTCCCCCGGAGGAGCTGGGGGAGGTGTGTGTGGATCGGGAGGGCTGGGTGGCTTTGCTTGAGCTGCTGCCCCGCGACCCGACTCCGGATAAAGCGGAAGAAAATGGATGAATGGATGGCTGGATGGATAGATATAAAGTATCAAAAACAATATTTAGCAGTCATTAATTTTATAATATATATATTCATCACTATATATGCATTATATATTCATTATTTTTTACCAATTTACTTGTGGGGGGCCTGCCTGAAAGCCACTAGATAGCGATACTGGGTGGCATTCAATATCTTTGTTAATAACAGTCTATATTATTATCTAGTTATTATCTGAACCACATTTTACCAGGAAATTCCCATTACGAATGATTTATTGCTTTATGGCAATCGTAACGCAATGGCGTTAGGTCTTCCACCATTCAGAAGATTCAGACGGCTTTCGATGGCTTTTTAGTCGAGTGAGTATCCGAGAAATTGTGATGAGCTGGGCATGTCACAACATGTCCCGTGAGACTTCCAACACGGACTTGCTTTTGTTCTCCGCCATTGCGGCTTCATCCCGACGCGCGAATGCCTCCGCACCTCTTTCATTACAAAATCAGTGGAATCTGACCAAAAATGGCTGATGTTCACCTTTTCTGCCATTTCTCTGGTAGTCACACGACGTCCCGGATCAACACAGCCTTCACTCTGGAAATTATCTGGTCATTTCAGCCTGTCGATGGCCACTCGAAGCGCGGTGCGCCCTCACCCACTGTGGGCCGTCTTTAATCCGGTTGTAATGCTCCTTAATCTGTGTGATCCCCATAGAATCATCCCTGAAAGCCATCTGAATTTTCCGAATGGTTTCCACCTAGCTGTCTCACACAGTTTCTTGAAAAATTTGATGCAGCGCTGCTCCAGCCGTTCAGACATTTTCCTGACAATGAAAATCCGACGAGAGGGGTGGACCAGTGCTTACTCAAACACAGGCTGGCAATCAGGCAAAGCAAAAACAGAGCTGGGACGAAGACGGTGAAGTGCAACAAACTAGCAGTGAGGAGGTGAACACTATGGAAGTATAGACCTGGAATGGATGTGCGTGCCTCAATCTATTAGTGTCGCTCAGGACAGGAAGGCGCCATTACTAAGGGTGGAGATGTGCCGATCATCAATAATGAACTGACTGCTTTTTTTGCACTCGTGTCACTACTTGTTAACAGATTTGAATAAAAGTCAGCTTGTTTTAAAGCCCTTTAATTGCTCTTTCTAATGAACCCATAAGTGCCTGGGTAGAAAAAAATAATGTTTTATGTAAAGTGTGGAAATTTGGGGAATTTACTGTGTTTTTTTTGTTTTTTTTTCCTGTCATAATTCTCATTGGATTTTTATAAATGATTTTTGAAATGAATAAGTTGTATTCAAGCTGATTGAAGCTCGGATTAAAAAAATCATTATGTATTAAAATATAAATCTGAAGTATGCCTTGCCATTGTGGTCACTTACCTTGCTGCTTTTCCACTGTAATATTACTGCTAGTCTTTGAATGACAACATATATATATATATATATATATATATATATATATATATATATATATATATATATATATATATATATATATATATATATATCCATGGTGACACAATGGACTTAAATGGAACAGGAAGTGATTAGAAAACAACCTGCACATGTGAGAAGTCTCCAGAAAAGGGTGTGGCTGGGTGAATCCAAGATGATACATAGTGCAAGATGGGGAGGACAACATAAGGTGGAATGATGACAAGACAGAGATATATGAATAGAATTGAATTGAGCTTTATTGTCATTGCATAAAATACAATGAAATTCTGTGTGGTACCTCTTAACAAAAGAACACAACATATGACAACAAAAGACAACAGAGGAAAACATACAACAGCATACAATAACATATTACAACAGAAGACAACATACAGCACTTTAGTATAATAAAATAGAAAAATAAAAATACAAAATAATAATAATAGCAACATGCAAGTGGTGCAAAATGGCAGAGAGGAAGTAGTGCAGGATATGGAATTATTGCAAGGTATAAATGAATACGTTATTGAGTTGAATTAAATTGAATTGAGCTTTTATTGTCCTTATATATAATGCAACAAAATTCCAAGTAGTACCCCTTTAACAAAGGAAGACAACATATGACAGTATTTATTTTTAAGTTTTATGTAATGCAAAAGAAGTGATGGATGATACTGTTCTGGGAAAGAAACTGTTCCTCAGCCTCCTCGTCTGAGATTTTATTGTTCGGTATCTCTGTCCAGAAGGAAGAGGAACAAAAAGATCATGTCCTGGGTGGGTGGGATCTTTGATAATGCTGTTGGCTTTCTTGAGTAGGCGGTCAGCACACACTGAGTCCAGATCTGGAAGTGGACTTCCAATGATCCTCTGCGCTGTTCTCACCTCCCAGGTTAGGTCCTTTGTGTCTTGCACTGTACAGCTGGAATACCATATAGTCATGCAGAGACAAAGGATACTTTCGATTGTGCTCTTAAAGTTCACAAGTAGTTGTGGGGGGAGTCCAGTCCGCTTGAGTTTCCTCAAAAAGAAAAGTCTTTGATGGGCCTTCTTAATGAGGTATGAGGTGTTAAGAGTCCAGGTGAGATCAGCTGTGATATGGAGTCAGAGGTACTTGATGTCGTTCACACGCTCCACTTCAACACCATGTATGAATAGGGGTGTATGTGCAGTTCTTTTAGTTGTCCTGTAGTCCACGATAATCTCCTTGGTTTTGGTGGCGTTCAGAACTAGGTTGTTGTCTGAGCACCACTGTGCCAGATGGTGAATCTCCTCTCTGTAGTGGGTCTCATCGTTGTTGGTTATGCAGCCTATCACTAGTGTCATCAGCATATTTTACAAAGGTATTGGAGGCATAATTGGGGGTGCCAAGAGAGTGAGTGAAGGAAAACAAAGCAGAGAGCATAAAGGTGAGAGTGAACACAAACAAATGGGATGCGGGAAAACTGAACACAAGGAGCAAACAAAGAGAGGGTGGAATAGAAAGTTACTAGGAACTGAACATGAGAACTAAAAAGCAACCATCAGCTAATAAGTGTTAAAGAAAACTACATAAGAACAGATCAGAGAGCAATGAGAGGATAAACACTAAAGCATAACTAAACTGGAACTGACAAAGAAAACAAAGTGGTTAAATTTACATGGTAAAACAGAAACTACATGATAACAGAAATCAAAACTCAACATTAAAGCACAACAGATAATACAAATGAAAAAAGAAAAACAAACGAGTGATAATCTAATGGTCAAAAGCAAACACACAAACTGACAAAACTAGAACGGAACTGAACAATGGCCAAAGTATAAAAGTAACAAAGAAACAAGTGACAAAGCAAAAATAGAACGTAGAATAAATACATGATGAAAATAATTAATAAAACAAAGCTGGGGCAGATGGAGATGCACAATAGGAGCCTAGATCAGGGCGGGGCATGATAGTAAGTCTCTTCGGCTGCTCCATTGTTTGCACTCGGGGTTGCCACAGCAAATCCAACGATCTGCATGTTGAATTGTCACAAGTTTTACACCGGATGCCCTTCCTGATGCAACTCATCATTACATGGAGAAATGTGGTAGGGGTGGAATTGAACCGGGAACCTTCCGCACTGAAACCAAGTGCACTAACCACTTGGTCACCACCCCTGCTCCAATTCATGATACATAATTCATGTAAATTTTATATTATACCACAACCCTTGGATGCAGCTACTGCTTTCATGTACACTAACAGCAAAACCTTTGACTGGTAGTATATGTCCGTTATCTTCATTGAATTTTCCTATGCAGTTCTTTTGTTTCCAGGTTCCAGTTGTCTCACAGTAGTAGATGATCCAGGTAGCATTTGACTACTTCCAAATGCCTACTCAATCTTCAGATTCCCTACAGATTGGGATGTATTGTTTTTTTGCCTACTATATATTGAGCTGGTAGGGGTACTCAGATGTAGCTCATTACTGCCAAGGTGGATCTAAAATCAACCCACTTGCTTCAGAAATGCTATGGGTGATGTCTCAGCGGGTGCATCCATTATTTTTACAATCTATGATTAAAACAGATTGCATTGATATTCTGCAGTGTTGCATTTGTTCAAAGGAATGTACAGGGACTTCTCATCTCATTTGTCATCTACTCCTTGGGGTATAGTCATTAACACTCTCTGTTTATCTGAGGATGAAAATGTTTGATTAAAGCTGTAGTCGTGACATCAGACTCAATAATCTAAGAGGTGATTTACGCCAGTAGTTACTGCTGTTCACGTTTGATCGTTTAACTTTTTCAGGGCATTTGGGGACCAGAGCAGAAAGAAGAGAATAACAGATAAGAAACAATGCCATTGATTGCTTGAAAAATAAAGAACACAAAAGAAGACTATGTTGATAATGATTTGTATTTGTGAAAAAGAGAACTGATGGTGCAACAAAGGAATAATCAGTGGTTGAAATTATGTCCTTTCTTTCATTTCTCTCATATTAATATATGGTTTTAGAAAAAGGGCGTTAACATAAACAGTGAAAACGTGTTGTTTGAGAGAATAAAATCCACGCATGTGCAGAGGTAAGTGGATTGCATTTAGCAAGCATAAACAGCTGAACAGAGGATACAGGTTGAGGAGGTCTCCAATTGTTTGCAGCTACCTCATGAAAGACAGGAAATTGTGTTGGTCTTTCAGCTGATACAGAGAGCTAAGATAAAGGACATTTCCACTGCAGCCATGAACACACACACAGGCGGCACTTCTGGCAGCGGAGATTTTATCATGGTGTTGATCTTTTCCATAACACTTGCAAAATGTAATGTACTATACAGTGTGACCTTATAACTGCTATTTTTTATTCAGCTTGTGACACTGTTAAACTTTATCTAGAAAACGCATATGTTAATGTGTGTTTGGGTAGCTGAAATTAAAATGAATTTTGATTCCTCCCTGTATTTTCCGCCACAAAAAGGCACTTTATCATAGTATAATTTGGGCAATGTTGTGTGTTTGTTCTTTTTCTTATCCTATTCCTTTGTGGACTTTTAACAAATTTGGTATGGAGATGAGATGTTGCCCTTCAAGAGTTTTATTTATGCAAAGTTCAAGGTAACTGGGGTGAAAGTTCAAATATCTGATTTGTCAGTATATTTGTTCCCCTATTCCTCCCCAGTGCTTTGGCTGATTTCCAGCAAACTTGAAATGAGGATAGTGGTTAACCCCAGCACTGTCTAAAATGGGTTAATTTTAACAAAGGCCAAGTTCATTGTGGTCAAATCCCAAAAGACTGATTTTCCCATGGATGTGTAACAAAATTGGAAGACATATGTCTTATGGGACCTGGAATTGCCTTAATGAAATCCAATTTACCAAAGATCAATCAGTGGGATTATTGCCATTTGGGATCAAAAGTCAAAAATTATATTTTTCACTCCAATTTGCAACAAACATAGCAAGCAGATGAATATGGGCTCTGGAATTGCCTTGGCAAGTTCAAATTTGTCAAGCTTTATACTGATTTGCACCAAAATAGGCAACCAAATGGAAGTCAGTCCCATTGCCTGGCAATTGGACCAAGGTTATTTCTGTCTGCCTAACTCTTTTCCTACTACTACAGGTCCTGTATCTAATTTCTACCAAACTTGGTATGTCAATGAACTGAAGAATTCATTTGGGTGGAGGGTTCGATTTGTACCAGACATTAAACACTTGGATTCATAGCATTTGTCTTCATACCCGATGGTACTATCCATCCATCCATTTTCTTCTGCTTATCCTACACCCTACGCTTATCCTTTTCAATCATGACTGCACCCCCAAACACACAGGGCTCATCACAAATAACAATGAGACAGCCTACAGGGAGGAGGTTCAACTTCTGGAACAGTGGTGTTGCAATAATAACCTGGATCTCAACATCAGCAAGACCAATGAACTGATTCTGGACTTCAGGAGATCTGCACGCACAGAACACCATGCCATCTGCATTAACGGTAAGGACGTAGAAGCTCTGCTGAGTGCAGAGCTTCAAATTTCTTGGCATGCACATCTCAGCTGACCTCACCTGGGCTGTCAACATCTCCTGCCAGGTGGGGAAGGCCCAACAGAGGCTCTACTTCCTCAGGAAACTGAAAGAGGCTCACCTCCCCCAACGGCTGCTGATTAATTTCTACCAAGCCACAATGTAGAACCTTCTGACGTGGACAGGAAGAACCGGATGGTGAGAGCAGCCGAGAAGATCATTGGAACCACACTACCCCCCCCCCCCCCCCCTAAATGAGATGTCCATCAGCCGCCTCCAGAAGAAGGCCTCTTCCATCGCAGGGGACCCCACTCACCCCAGTCACCTCATTTTCTCCCCCCTCCCCTCAGGAAAAATATACCGGTCTATGAAGTGCCACACCAAGAGACAAACACCTGTTACCCTCAGGCATTGAAAGCCATCACCCCATCCCCAATCCCTGTGACACCCAACCATCCCCATCATCATTGCCATTCACCATCCAACCTCCCAGCTCATAAACCATCAGACACCTCTCATATTTCTCTGACAGCCTCTCCTAGACGGCCAACACCACAGTGGTGGTGAAGAAAGCCCAGCAGCGACTCCACTTCCTGAGGGTGCTCAGGAGAAACAATCTGGAGGAGAAGCTGCTGGTGTTGTTCTACAGAGCCACCATCGAGAGCATCCTGACGTACTGCATCACAGTATGGTATGGAGGGTGCACAGCAGCAGACAGGAGAGCACTGCAGAGGGTGATCAAAACGGCCCAGGGGATCACTGGTTGCTCTCTGCCCAGCCTGGAGGACATTGCCAGCTCTCGCTACCTCAGCAGAGCTGCCAGCATCAGCAAAGACACATCCCACCCCAGCAACCACCTGTTTGACCTACTACCCTCCGGCCAACGGTATAGGTCAATCAAAACTAGGACAAACAGACTCAGGGAAAGCTTTCTCCCCAGAGCCATCACTGCACTGAACAATAACAAATCACTCTAATCCGTACCTTCAAGTTTCTTGTGCAATATCTGTAAACCATGTGCAATTTTCCCGTGCAATATGATTCCACAGTTGTATATAATTATCATCTTACTTTTTACTTGGTCCACATTATATTTTATTTTACCTTATGTTTATATTAGTTGTACATATACTCTGAATAATTTACCGTTAAATTTCATTATCTATTATTTGGCTAAAAATTACTCGCACCATGGAAAGCACCTTTTTGGAGTTGCAGTCAAATCTTGTTGAAATGCAAATTACAATGACAATAAAGGCAATTCTGATTCTGATTCTGAAACACTGTTTGAGTGAGGGTGAATTGATGCATTTTTTTTTTCCAAAATTATACTGAACTACTTCACTACCACTCTGTGCTGTTTGTCTGTTTGCGTTTTTGTCTGCATGTGTGTTATTGTTCTGGTCACATAGTTTTTTCTCAACTTATTTTCTTCTTAGTTTTTCCCTTTTTTAAAGGTTTTTTCTTTTTTTTTGTCAAGTCACTTCCAGCTGCCTGCTCTGACAAAAGTGTATCAAACCATGATATTATGATGAAAGTCAGCTGCATAACAGCTGAGGGGAATACAGTCCAATCTAATTGGATTGTGATTAAAAATGAACAAAGACTGATGATTGATAAACAAGCCCTCTAGAGTTAAGTGCAGATGTTGGTGATATGTGTATTGGCTTTGATTTGGCTTAATCAAATGTCACCACGAAAGCTCAGAGATTTATCAGACATGCTCTGGGTTGTTCAACTTCCACCACTCAAATGATCTCAGCTAGAATACTCTTGAATCTTGCTTATTAAAAGTAAAAGAGAGAGAGACCGAGAGACAGAGAAAATACTACAAGTACATTGTATGTCTCAGCAGTGACATTCAGGTCTGTCATTTCTCAGCCTTTGAGATTGAGAGACATTTAGAAAGAGCTTACGGAGTCGGTGCAACAGCTTAGACAGAGGACCCAATGCAGTGAACCACTCCAATTGTAGGTAGAATCTGATTTATTAACAACGGGTCTCGAATGTTGTGTCAAAGCACTCAGTAGCAACAGCTGATAAACTGCAACAGTAAAGAAAGATGACAGCCTTGGTCGCTGACACATGCAAAGTTCAAAAGTATGGAAGATCAGGGTCCGGTTTCATAAAACAGTCTAATCTTGTTTAGTCAAATAAACTCAGTTCACAAATATTTTGTCATTTAAGTTTTTAGTCATTGCACAAAGTGCTTAATTGGCTAACGTTTTGTGTTACCCGACTAAAGTTTTTAGTCTGGTACAGAGGAGGCTAATCTTATTTTATTTGGCTACCATGTACCACCACTTGATGGAACACTCAAGAGCAGCCTAATGCCGCTTGTATTCCTCCAAAAGTAGAGCTTCCTGCTTTTGGCCATGGTTGTAGCAGACGACTGTCATGATGTGTCTCTGTTACACTGAGCAGCGTTGTGTGCACAAAAAGGCTTGATGGAAGTGTAGGAGAAGAACTGCTAGTCTAAGAGCTAAATAGTTCATTATGCAGTTTGTATGTGTCTGTAAATGTTAAAGCCACTTAATGAAACAAAGGCTGGATAGTTCATGACAACGACCAACAAGGAAATAAACAAAACTGTCGTGCACTGGAGACATTTCTTGGCAACGTTGCTCGCGAGGCTGTTATGCCAGTGAAAATCATTGACTAACACAAGATGGCTAATCTACAAGTTTAGCCGTCAATGTTAAATGGTGATTAGATAGATAATGTTCAGCGACTAATCGTAGTTGACTAAGTAGTTGAATAGACTCAAAGATTAGACTGCTTTATGAAAATGGGACCAGTCCAACAGGCAACAATGTCTTTAAAGGCAGCAGAAGAGCTATGCAAAAAAAATAAAAAAATAAATAAAACAGCATTTCAAAGCACACAGATCTGTCATACCAGGTGATCGAAATCAGAATCAGCAAGCAAGGCTCAAGAAACATGAAAGGGCAGCATGAGTTGATAATGCAGAGGCAAACACTGGGACATAATAGAACAGGCATGAAGCATTTTGACAAAGCAAGTAATCACAAAAGTGGGGATACATGTGATGTTATGATTTGGACCATCAGTCAAGAGAGTTGAACCCCAATATGCAGGTCAGTCAAAACACAAAGAAGTTTATTATTATTATTATTATTATTATTATTATTATTTATTTTCCACGGCTGAACAAAAAACACATGCAGAAACAAGTCCAACAAAAATACTCTCTAACCCAATCTTGGTGAGGTAAACTGGGAACTCAAGGAATGGGAAGGCACAAACAAAAATATAATCTAAAACCCAAACTCTGGGTGAGGAGAAAAATAAAAAAGCAAAGACAAAAAGGAGTGCACTCATCAAAACTGAAATACTCACAACAAACCATGAACAGACACTAGAACAAATGAAAATGTGGCCCCAACAATAAACCAAAAGGAAGTGACTTAAATAAACTTACTACATGATACACAGCTGGACATAATTAAGATGGCAGAACAAGGGCTAACAAAAGAAAACACAAGGGAGTGGCAAATACTAAGACATCCAAAGAAGGATGAACATAATGCAAGATAACAATAATACCTAACCAAAAATACACCTTCTATAATTAATGTACACTAAGAGAAAACTGAGACCCACTCAACAGAGATTAATCAAAAAAAAAAAAAACTATGAATAATATAAGCAAACACTACTTGACATATACTTGAACAAATACACTGAATGAACAAAACAACAAATACAAGTAACCAAAATAAGAAAACACTGGAATGTGAAGAACTACCTGAAGAAATATACTGATGAACAAACAACAAATGTGCATAAACAAAATAAGAAAACACTGGAAGGTAACATCTCTGAGATCTGAAAGAATCATGGATCAAGGAACAGCCCAACCGAGACATGCCCACATACCCACACTAGATGACACTGGAAATATGCAAAAGACAGTCACTGGAGGGATTCACCGGGACTCTGATAGCAGGAAGGCAAGACACATGATCATACAAACATCAGACACTGTCATTACGCACAATAGTACACACCAGTGACAGAACAAACAGACACATGCAGGGAGTGCAGGCATGCACGCCAAGGTCACACAAGCAGGAAGGGGGTGCAGGGGTGCAACCACCACAGAAATGAGGCAGGGGAAACAGAGACACAAATATGACAAATGACACACAACAGCAGGTGCACGTACAGGCCATGCACAACCAGACAGATGGATGAGGATGCAGGGGTAAGACATAGAGGACAAAAGGTCAACCCACAAACAGATACCAATGGGCAGTTGGTGTCTGTTTGTGGATACACACAACAGGTCCCCTCCCCAATGGCTGACCGTGATGGCCACAAAGAACCCCCCTCAAACCCAGATGGAATCAGAGACAAAAATAATGGACACAGAACAAGGAGCGGAATGTGACACCATGGCAGCAAAAGAAACCCAAAACCCAGAAAGAACGACACCGGGTGGGAGGCGGGAGGTGGGAGGAGGAACGGCGACACTCACCCAACAAGAGCAAACCACCCTGGAGACCATGAGACAACAAAAATTCATTACATACAGACTGCAGTGGTCAGCCTCTGCAGAAAGCAGTGGGGAGAGGATGGCCCGGATGCTGACCCAGGCGCTAGCTGAAAGCCCCAGTGGAGGGAAAAGTTTGGCCAGTCAGCCGGCTGATGTGCCGAAGCAAGACCGTAGATGGGCTCTTTGGCCAGCAGGAGTTCATCAGGGAAAAAGGAGACTGACTCTTCAGCCGACTGAAAGGCATAGTGGAGGCAGGTGTGGCCATGCGCCCCCCCCGGAGTTCTAAGCAGAGTCAGTAGTGCAGCCGCACAGCCCCCCAGAGTTCTCCACTGTGTCCAGGACAGGTACATCCAGCCCCACACCACTGAAGTCTTTGAAAGTGAGGATATCCAGCACCACCGCACTGACGTCCTCTGGTGCAGGAACATCCGGGTCCACAGTGACTGCTGCAGGTGCTGGGACAGAGAGCTTTGTCATTACCACAGCTGCAGCAAGAGTGGCCAGCTCCATGGTGTCACATTTGTGGAGAGGTGTCCAGGCCTGTGGTGAGATCTTCAAATGTGGGGTAGGTGGTCCTGTGCCAACGTCTTTGGAAGCGGGGGCAGATCATCAGATCCAGATGGCGACACTCACCAGATTGGAGGTGACTGGCTATTTTACTGCTTCACCAGAGTTCGGGATCGTTGACCTCTCTGTGTTGTCTGGAGTCGGTATGGTCACCTCCGGTTCCATCAGCCTGCAAGACATCAGCGGGAATGAAGGTGATGTGTTCTGCAGTGGAAGTGACTAGTTCCGTGTCAGAGCCATCAGGGGCCAGTATTATGGACCCCTTGGTGACGTTGACTGGAGCTGGACCTTCTAGCTCTGCTGCCGCGGTATACTTGCGGCTTCACCCTCCAATCTGAAAGACAAGGCAAACGGTTGAGGTTGCCCTGTGCTCCGCCCAGAGCCGATGTTTTTTTTTTTTTTTTTTTTTGGCTGCAACGTTAGACGGCTCTTCCATGATGTCATTAGGAGAGGAGACAGGAAACCACTCGGTGATGTCTTGAGGAGCGGAGGCAGGTGGCTTGTCAGTGACATTGCCAGGGGCCAAGATGGGAAACCCCTCAATGGTTAAATGGGTCAAACGAGCACTCAAAGGAATTTCAGGGAAAATGTCAAAAGCCAGGGAAAATATCAAAAGCCCATAAATTTAAGTCCAGTAGGATCCATGCTTTGTTCAAAACTGCCCTCCTTTTCTTGTGGTTAGAACAACAACAAAAATAATTAAAACAAATCTGAATTGTTTGCCAAAAATCTTAAATGTAACAAAATCAGGGATGCTGCCTGCGGGGCTCTTATCTGAGGGGTCCATTCTGTTATTATTTGGACCATCAGTCAATAGAGTTGAACCCCAATATGCACATCAGTCAAAACACAAAGAACAGTTTAATAACTACAGGAGTTTATTTTCCACAGATGAACAAAAAACAGGTGCAGAAATAGGTCCAAAAAAATACTCTCTAACCCACTCTGTGTGAGGTAAAAGTGAATGAGAGGGAAGGCACAAATAAAAATACAATCTAAAAACCAAACTCTGGGTGAGGAGAAAAATCAAAAAGCAATGAAAAAATGAAGCACAGTCATGAAAACTGGAATACTTACAACAAACCATGAAACATCAGACACGGACATTACACACAATTGTACACACCGGTGATAGAACAAATAGACACATGCAGGAAGTGCACGCATGCACGCCAAGCTCACACAAGAAGGAACGGGGCATGACCACCACAGAACTGAGACAGGGGAAACAGAGATGCACATGACAAATGAACCACGACAACAGGTGCAGACCAGACATAAGCAGATAGGTGGATCAGGATGCAGGGGTAAGACACAGAGGTTCAACCCACAAAAAATGACACCAAAGGGCAGCGGAGCACACATACAACACGTGAACCCAAAAACCAGGTAGTAAACAACAAAACAACAAACAGGTAGTAAAAATTTACAGATATGTCATATTAAAAATCCAGGAGATACTCTAACACATAAGAGAGTATTAGGAGAGACCACAAAGAGTATTGACAAAAAGGATAATATCACTCTAGAGGAATGCAACCATGTGTAATCATAATATGCAAGCGCTAAGATCAGAAACTGAATAGCCCAGGGCTGGGAATAAATATGTGGCTCCACTTGAGGATCACTTCCAAAGTTTTCAATCTGTCAAAATCATCTCCTTCAAACACTGGACGTTCCTGTTATCAATATCAGGATTTTTTTTTTCTTCTAACAGTTTTACTGTGAAAGCTCATGTGTTACTGTATAACTTCAGATATAATGCAAAAGCAGCAAACCTTACATCTAAGCAAGCATGAAAACAGTTTCATTCTTTGTTACAAAACATTTGTTACTTGGGGAGACTAAAGCCAGACAGCTGCTACACAATAATGTTATGTGATTGCACATTATGTCAGGATTTTACAGAAATATGCATAATTTTGCACCACTCTTTTTAGCTGTAGTAATTTACAAAATTTTATATTTTAAACAGCATTTTCTCCCAAAGTAGTGTGATCATGGTGTTTTAAGATAATTAATTCTCTCAAATTTACATGTACCTTAAATGACATTTACTCTGGGCCACCACAGGGGGTTTGGAATAGGAGCAATGTTGATCTGTTTTTTTTTTGTTGTTTTTTTTTAAACACAGCCTCAGCTGTATAAGAGGAAGGAGCCTCACGCAGCCTCAAACCTGAGATACTTCACTTGACAGACAAACATGCTTGCTGCTTTCTGGTTGTGGCACTGTGCTGTTGAATATGTTCATATGACATGATGAAAAAATAACAATCATGTCTGTTTAGAAGTGCTCTCTCTCTCTCTCTCTCTCTCTCTCTCTCTCTCTATATATATATATATATTTTTTTTTTTTTTACTGACTACATAAGTACCACAATGGACCAAACACCGTACTAATAAGTACCACCAGTACTTATTGACATTCTGTCAGTAAGTACTGGTGGTACTTATTGACATAATGTCCATGGATGAAGGCTGCTTTTATTCACATTTTTTTTAATATTAGAACAGTTTTATATAAAATTTACATTGTTTCTTTCCTAAAACATATCTACAAATTTTTGAAGGTTTTTTTTTTTTTTTTTTTTTTATTACAGAGTAATTCTGACAACCATTTGTGTTGGTGAGGTGAGATCACATTGCACCAGACTGAGTATTTTCAAATCTTTTGCAATGGGACAGTGCCAAAGCCACAGCTGAACTTTCTCCATGTGATGTTGATTTGCATCAGGAAAGGCATCCCGCATATAACCTGCCAAATCAATATGCAGATCCATGTCCAGCCTGCTCTGGCAACCTTGAGTGGAAACAATGGAGAAGCCAAAGGGACTTACTTATAATTTCTTTTTTCTTTTCTTTTTTTTTTTTCCTCACAGAAAGACAAGTGCAGCTGTGCACATTCAGTCTGTTTGCACCCAAGGAAAATGGGAACAGTCAAAATGAAACCTGTATAATAACACACTCACCTGTGGCCAAAAATAACTGGATTCCCACAAACAATTTGTGTCAGGTGGAGATGCATGGTTCCATTGTTCAAATCCAAATTTGTGCAGATGAAAGAAAAGAGCACCTTGGAAGTCTCGTACTTTGAATGTGTCCTGCTTCTTGTTCTTTCTATGTCTTTCAGCTCTGCGCATTTTTCTGATCATTGTAGTGTCCATAGCAGAAAAAATAGGAAAAAAAAATGTCACTTAGACAAATTTCACATCCAGCTCGACAATCATTGTCTGCTGACTGTTTTCATGATAGTGCCAATGGCTACACATTTTCAAGTGCCAAATGAACAGTCTTAGATGTTCTTGTGTATCAGCTGGAATTTGACAGACACCTGCCGCGAGAGAGTTCAGTGGGCTCGCACAGTGCACACTCTGTCTATCAGCCGATGGTGTGCGCAAACAGTTGTAGTAACAGGTGTACGAGGTGTTAGAGGCAGCTACAAATTTACACGTTTTGTATACAATTCCTCCTTAGTGCACACTTCAACCAAATTCACATTATGTGTGAAGGGGCCCTTAGGCATGATCACGCCATATCATGCACTTGCACTTGCCATGTGAGGGAACTTAAGCTGCAATGTTTTGACCATGTGGTTTGTTTCTCCTAGCTGCGGCATAAAGATGGTTATCTTTGAGAGGTAGGGGATGGACAGGGTGTCAACCTGGGTGGTTACCATCCATGATTCACTGTGGTTGTATAGTGTGGCAGATGCAGGGTTGCACATGCATGCATGCTCCCTGACCTGACATAACCTTGAGATATCTGATTCCTCTACAATGCATAAACAGTGAGAAACTTTGACAAAAACAAGTTTTCACTTTCACGTTGCTCTTAACTTTTAAAGTGTAATCTTTATTAAAATCCAGACAAAATCATTGACAGAACTTTATCCTCTTGGCATTAGAAAAGCCTCTTTTAAGAGGCATCAAATAAGCTCTCCAAACCCTGATGCTAGCCGTTTTGTTAATGATTTCCGGTGATCAACTTTGAAAATGCCCAGTGGAAACAACTGATTGAACTTCAAAACACAGTTTTCAGCAGTACTAATCTCTCACACAGCCCAATCCATATGAAGACAGCAGACTTTCCACATGCATTTTGATCTCCGCAGCAAACAGAGACTGTAAATTTTTGTTTGCTAGACATCCACATCTATTACATCAAATTAAGTGATTCCCGCATTGTTTGCTGTTAGGCTTATGAAATGTCAGCAGTAATGTTTCAGGATTTAGTGAACGTGCCCCTTTTCTGATGACCTCTAACCATAGAATAGCTTTATAGCATAATCCACTGAAGTCTTGTTTACAGTACAAAGCAAGTTCCTTCCTCTGAGGGTTTTTGAGGATGCTTAGGAGCAAAAGGAAGCTACAGTGCATCCAGAAATTTTTCACAAAGCTTCAATTTTTCCACATTTCATGTCACAGCCTTATTCCAAAATGGATTAAATGCAATTTATTTCCTTAAAATTCCACACAAAATGTATTTATTTATTTATTTATTTTTTAAATAAAAATACTAAGAAATCACGTTTACATAAGTATTCACGGCCTTTGCCTTGAAACTCAAGATTGAGCTCAGGTGCATCCTGTATCCACTGATCATCCTTGAGATGTTTCTATAGCGTAACTGGAGTGAGGTAAAGTCAGTTTATAAGACATTATTTGGAAAGGCACACATCTGTCTACATATAAGGTTTCACAGTTGACAGTGCATGTCAGAGCACAAACCAAGCATGAAGACAAAGAGAAATTTCTGTAGACCTTCAAGACAGGATTGTCTTGAGACACAAATCTGGGGAAGGGTACAGAAACATTTCTGCTACTTTGAAGGCCCATTGCACAGTGACCTCCATCATTGTTAAATAGAAGACATTCGGATACACCAGGACTCTTCCTAGAGCTGGCTGCCCATCTAAACTGAGCGCTCAGGGGACAAGGGCCTTAATCAGGGAGGTGACCAAGAACCCAATGGTCAGTCTGTCAGGGCTCCAGCATTCCTCTACTGAGAGAGGAGAACCTTCCAGAAGGACAACCATCTCTGCAGCAATCCACCAACCAAGACTGTGTGGTAAAGTGGCCAGACGGAAGTCACTCCTGTGAAAAAGGCACATGGCAGCCCACCTGGAGTTTGCCAAAAGGCACCTGAAGGACTCTCAGACCATGAGAAGCAAAAGTCTCTGGTCTGATGAGACAAAGATTGAACTCTGGCATGAATGGCAGGTGTCATATTTGGAGGAAACCAGGTACCATCCCTACAGTGAAGAATGGTTGTGGCAGTGTCTTGCTGTGGAGATGTTTTTCACTGGCAGGAAATGGCAGACTTGTCAAGATTGATGGAACGATGAATGCAGCAATGTGCAGAGTCATCGTAGATGAAAACTTGTTTCAAAGTGCTCTTGATCTCAGACTGGGGCGAGGGTTCATCTTTCAGCAGGTGAATGACCCTAAGCACACATCCAAGATATCAAAGAAGTGGTTCCAGGACAACTCTGTTAATGTCCTTGAATGGCCCAGCCACAGCCCAGACATGAATCCTATTTAACATCTTTGGAGAGATCAGTAGATGGCTGTGCACCGATGCTCCCCATCCAACCTGATGGCGCTTGAGAGGTGCTACAAAGACGAATGGGCAAAACTGCCCAAAGATAGGTGCACAAAGCTTATGGCATCATATTCAAGAAGACTCCAGGCTGTAATTGCTGCCAAAGGTGCATCAACAAAGTATTGAGCAAAGCGTTTGAATACTTATGTACACGTGATTTCTAAGTTGGTGTTTTGTTGGTTTGTTTTTTAATAAATTTGCAAAAATTAAAAAAAAAAATCATGTTGTAATCATGGAATGTTGTGAGTAGAGGTTTGAGGGAAATGCTGTGAATGCTTTCCGGATGTACCGTATACCCTTGAATATGACTTTTCAGTCTTGACCCTAACAGCCTCTCCAGAGAATTGCACAGTTCAAAAAATATGTAATTAGAAGAATTGGCACTAAATAGCAGAGGAAAAAAAAAAAAATATATATATATATATGTTTGTATATGTCTACAATTTACATTATTTTGTGAGCTTGTTCGACAAAAAAAAGGGCAATGTAATGACTTGGAAATGGAACATGAAACAAACAAAAGGCTTCTCAGGATGTTTTAAAATATGCATACCAGCCATAATTTGTTCTAAACATTAAATGGAAGTACAACCCCTGGCAAAAATTATGGAATCACCGGCCTCTGAGGATGTTCATTCAGTTGTTTAATTTTGTAGAAAAAAAACAGATCACAGACATGACACAAAACTAAAGTCATTTCAAATGGCAACTTTCTGGCTTTAAGAAACACTATAAGAAATCAGGAAAAAAAATGGTGGCAGTCAGTAACGGTTATTTTTTTAGACTAAGCAGAGGAAAAAAAAAAAACGGAATCACTCAATTCTGAGCAAAAAATTATGGAATCATGAAAAACAAAAGAACGCTCCAACACATCACTAGTATTTTGTTGCACCACCTCTGGCTTTTATAACAGCTTGCAGTCTCTGAGGCATGGACTAAATGAGTGACAAACAGTACTCTTCATCAATCTGGCTCCAACTTTCTCTGATTGCTGTTGCCAGATCAGCTTTGCAGGTTGGAGCCTTGTCATGGACGATTTTCTTCAACTTCCAAAAGATTTTCAATTAGATTAAGAGCCGGACTATTTGCAGGCCATGACATTGACCCTAGGTGTCTTTTTGCAAGGAATGTTTTCACAGTTTTTGCTCTATGGCAAGATGCATTATCATCTTGAAAAATGATTTCATCATCCCCAAACATCCTTTCAATTGATGGGATAAGAAAAGTGTCCAAAACATCAATGTAAACTTGTGCATTTATTGATGATGTAATGACAGCCATCTCCCCAGTGCCATTACCTGACATGCAGCCCCATATCATCGATGACTGAGGAAATTTACATGTTCTCTTCAGGCAGTCATCTTTATGAATCTCATTGGAACGGCACCAAACAAAAGTTCCAGCATCATCACCTTGCCCAATGCAGATTCGAGATTCATCACTGAATATGACTTTCATCAGGTCATCCACAGTCCACGATTGCTTTTCCTTAGCCCATTGTAACCTTGTTTTTTTCTGTTTAGGTGTTAATGATGGCTTTCATTTAGCTTTTCTGTATGTAAATCCCATTTCTTTTAGGCTGTTTCTTACAGTTTGGTCACAGACGTTGACTCCAGTTTCCTCCCATTCATTCCTCATTTGTTTTGTTGTGCATTTTCGATTTTTGAGACATATTGCTTTAAGTTTCTGTCTTAACGCTTTGATGTCTTCCTTGGTCTACCAGTATGTTTGCCTTTAACAGCCTTCCCATGTTGTTTGTATTTGGTCCAGAGTTTAGACACAGCTGACTGTGAACAACCAACATCTTTTGCAACATTGCATGATGATTTACCCTCTTTTAAGAGTTTGATAATCCTCTCCTTTGTTTCAATTGACATCTCTCGTGTTGGAGCCATGATTCATGTCAGTCCACTTGGTGCAACAGCTCTCCAAAGTGTGATCACTCTTTTTTAGATGCAGACTAACGAGCAGATCTGATTTGATGCAGGTGTTAGTTTTGGGGATGAAAATTTACAGGGTGATTCCATAATTTATTCCTCAGAATTGAGTGAGTCCATATTTTTTTCCCTCTGTTTGGTCTAAAAAAGTAACCGTTACTGACTGCCACAATTTTTTTTCTTGATTTCTTAAAGTCTTTCTTAAAGCCAGAAAGTTGCCATTTGAAAGGACTTTAGTTTTGTGTCATGTCTGTGATCTGCTTTTTGTCTACAAAATTAAACAACTGAATGAACATCCTCAGAGGCCGGTGATTCCACAATTATTGCCAGGGGTTGTATTATAAACTGGCATCAGGGAAAAAATATAGATGTTTTTACCCTGACTATCACAGCAAAATCATCTTTAGATTCAATGTAATCAAATGTCAATTAAAACAACATTTTCTTCAAGGCACAGTGGTATCATCTCAAATAACATAATTGTGCAGTCAAGCCACCTCTGTAAACTGGTTTAGAGAACATATATGGCTCATCACTTAAAGTGTCCCTGCCACGCTATGACGTTTTTACATATTCTTGAAGAATAAAAAAAGCTTTTTCCACATGTCTTTTTTTTATCATAAAATTACACTGAACAAGTATTTAGACATTTCGTTACCCATCTGAGAATTTGAATTTTCCACCTCTGAGTTGACCTACTTTTTAGCTGCGACGGATGTGACGTCATTTGAGTAGATGTCTCACAGCGCCGCTCTGTTTACCAACATGGCAGACACGGACAGCGATTATAGTGAAGATTTAAGTGACATATCGATTGTTTTTGAAGAAGATGAAGAAGTTTCTGATGAAAGGAAGCCACGGTAAAAATAGTGAGCGGCTCCAAACCGTGTATGTTCCAGCCGAACGCGACAGAAAGAGGATGAAGCGCAGCTGTCAGCTGACAGCAGCAGCACTGTGGCGGACGATATAAGCTGCTGAATGGTTTGTTCACTCACCACCTTTTGTTATAAATGATCATTTATTCCTGGCACGGTGTGTTTGTGTATGAAAAAAATTATTTCAGCAGCACAGCATGCTTAAATTCAGGAGTTTGTTCTAAAATCACTGAAAATAAAGTTTTTGTACATTCTGTATATATTTAATCATTTATAAGTCAGTTTCTTGTGATTGCTAATTCTTCACTTTTTATTCAAAGCAAATGATTGCAAATCTTTATATGAAAAGCTGTAGACCCACATGGGATGGGAAAAAATATTTCTAAATAAAAGAAAATTTTACTTCTATATCTGTTGTTAAATTTTATCAGGCATAATATTGTAGAAAAATGTTTATGTTAAATGGAGACTTACCTGTTTAAAATACACATACAGAACATCTGTAATCATAAATTGTATCACATCTAATCTACTTTGAGTGAACAGACGTCTGAACAAAAAACAGGCTGTTCAGTTTACATGCATATGTATATTTGGAAAACACAAAAATGTCAATGTTCTGTTTTTTTTTTCTTCAGGTGCTCATGTGAACACAGTCAGCCGATGCCACTCGTGATCGAGTCTCGCTGTTGCAGGGAAATTTCTGCAGTCTTGCCAGAGATGCAACGTGGTGGTGAAAATCCACCTCAGAGTGACACACTATGCCTACATGATGCTCCACAGTACGAGTAAGCACATTAAATAGTTAGTTTCCTTTACATGGTTTATAGAAAAAAGTAAAAAATATTCAAATACAAAAAGAATGAACTGTTGTTTTGAACATCAATCCATGCTATTTTTTTGTTGCAGAAAGTATCATCATATTGCATATTTATAGCAATTTGTGCGGTTGTGCTGGGGACACTTGGGAAGCACAGAAGGTGCCACTACCAGCTTGTGTTGTATTCAAAATAAGGAGCACTTTTCCATCACCATCATGCGACTAAACTGGCTTCCAGTTTCCTCCTCTGGAGTGAGTGGATGGGCTCATCGGTGGTACCTGGTCCGCTTGGCAGCATCAGCCTCAGCTTTGTCTGTTTACGTTGGCTGCTCAGTGGAGGAGGATCATTGGTTGGGATTTCTGGTCGGTTTGGTGTTTTGCAGATCTGAAGAACCTCTTTTGCTAAGTCGCTCACATAGACTGAATAAAATGTTTTTTTTTAACAAATTGTAAAACACTTCTCATTTGAATGAAACAATGTGAAACTTATGTGAAATTGTATTTTTATTCATTTTATCATGCTATATAAAAATATTCAAATAACAATCTGTTTTGTTTTGTTTTTTTCAGTTTCCACATATCACATGTTGGATATGTGGCTAACTTTCTCACTGTGAATCCTCCTCTTTTCCACTAAGGAAAGTATATTCTGAACCGTGGTCTCTCTTGCTTTGTCTACTTTTGTTGTCTCCCTGCATTTTCATTAAAATGAAGGGTTGCCACCAAACTCCTAAAACAGAAGTTAAAACCAAATTAATAAAAACATTGCTTATATACATAACAAAATGCTGTTTGAAAGTTAGGCTGTTATTGAAATAACATAGACAACTTACCTGCAAAGCTGATCCTGATACGAGAGGAGACTCAATCACGAGTGGCATCGGCTGACTGTGTTCACATGAGCACCTGAAAAAAACAGAACATTGACATTTTTGTGTTTTCCAAATATACATATGCATGTAAACTGAACAGCCTGTTTTTTGTTCAGACGTCTGTTCACTCAAAGTAGATTAGATGTGATACAATTTCTGATTACAGATGTTCTGTGAAACAGGTAAGTTTCCATTTAGCATAAACATTTTTCTACAATACGAGGTCTGTTAGAAAAGTATCGGACCTTTTTATTTTTTGCATTAACCTTATGGATTGGAATCACGTGTGATTGCATCAGCCAAGCTTGAACCTTCGTTTGCATGCGTGAGTTTTTTCACGCCTGTTGGTTGCGTCATTCACGTGTGAGCACGCCTTGTGGGAGGAGTGGTCCAGCCCCCTCGGTGGATTTTCATTGTGAGGGAAATGTCTGAACGGCTGGAGCATCAAATTTTTCCAGAAACTGTGAGAGACAGCCAGGTGGACACCATTCTGAAAAATCAGATGGCTTTCAGGGACGATTTTATGGGGATCACACAGATTAAGGAGCATTACAACTGGATTAAAGACAGCCCACAGCGGCTGAGGGCGCGCCGCGCTCCGAGCGGCCATCGACAGGATAAACGACCAGATCATTTCCAAAGTGAAGGCTGTGTTGATCCGGGACGTTGTCTGACTACCAGAGAAATGGCAGTGGACATCAGCACTTTTCCGGCACATTCCACTGTTAAAGGAGATTTTGTCATGAAAACAGAAGCGGAGGAATTCGCCACGGAGCCACTAATGGCGTGGAACGAAAGCACCTCCGTGTTGGTCTCACAGGACATGGTGTAACATGCCCAGCTCTTCGACAATTCCTCAGATACTCACTCGACTGAAAAGCCACCCAAAGCCGTCTGAATCTTCCGAATGGTGGAAGACCTGAGCATGTCCTGTGAGACTTTGAACACGGAGATGCCTTTTGTTCTGCGCCATTAGTGGCTCTGTCCTGACGCGCGAATTCCGCTGCACGTCTTTCATTACAAAATCTCCTGTAACAGTGTAATGTGCTGAAAAAGTGCTATGTCCACCTCTCTTGCCATTTCTCTGGTAGTCAGACGACGTCCCGGATCAACACAGCCTTCACTTTGGAAATGATCTGGTCGTTTCAGCCTGTCGATGGCCGCTCAAAGCACGGCGCGCCCTCAGCCGCTGTGGGCCCTTAAGCTCAAGACAATTTATTGTCTACCATAATACCTTTACTTGTCCCCTAAATGTGTGATCTGTTTGGTCACCAGACAATCTCCATGTATATCAAGCTAATAATCAATGTGATCATTCATTATTTGGTAATAGGCCATAGGAGGAAATTGCCTAAAAGGTCCATATTACCCGTATGCTGTTTAGTATGGACATCCATATGGGGACAATTTGGACCCGGGTCCATATTACCCCATTAACATGTCCATATTACCCACATTAAGGAAAGGCTGACATACATGTAACGACGACTGCTGAATGTACTAACGTTTATTCAAAGCAAAAACATAAACAAAACAATCGTACACATGGTACATGAACAGCATTTATCCCACTGATGGCTTTTTAAAGTCTTAGAAACACAAAAAAAAATCAGACAGTGAATACAGAAATGTTGAACTCTAAAAAATGAATGACTCGAACACATTTATGAAATTTTATGAAACAAATACTAGTAAGTAAGACTTGATGACTAGGCCTAAGACATAGGCTACATTGCAGGAGCTTCCCCGGATGATGTTTTTTATCATCGGCAGCAAGCTATCACCATATCTTTTACATTGATTTAAGGTTGTTTTACACCCTATTAGATAGAATTAGCTTGCATGTGGTAGTTGCTGACACAGTTTGCAAATTCCAGGCAAGCAAAACACCATCTATCCCATGGCTTTTTGAATGTCTTAGAACCACAAAATATCAATGAAGACACTGAAATGGTGAACTCTTAACAATAACAAATGAACGGCTCAAACGTATACTCTTCAATTGCAATAAATGCAGTAGAAGTTGATGAATCAATTCTGAGGCCCACTACTAGGCACGCTGGAGATGGCTGTTGCACTAGATGTTCCTACCTCAGGGTGACCTTGGGCCTAGGGTCGTTGCTTCTTCTTCCCTGATGCTTTTGGCTCCCTTTGTTTACTAGTCTGTTTCTGCTTGATAACTCTGCTCTGCTTACTAGCATTTGTCTTGCACTGCTTATTTGGCATTTTCTCCTTAGTTTTACTTATGTGCTTTGATTTTTGTTGCTTTTCTAATGTTTCCATTAGTCATTTCTTGTAAGGAGAAGAGGTGATTATTTCTGCACATTGTATTTACGTTTACGGTTTGTAGTAAGTGTACGTTCCGGAGACAGCATGCGTAGTAGGGTTTCAAAAGACACCTCTTCTGAAGCACTTACGGGGACTGCAGGCGAATTCGAATTAGTGCCGCTGGCAGGTACTCGGGCGTTCTCAGCTATGTTATCCTGAAATACGAGTAGATGTAGGCAGTGTTACAAAAAATACAGATAGAAACAATTCAACTGAATAAAATACAGGTATCATAGAAAGTACAATATAGTTAGAATGATGATCTGCATCAATGAAAATTTTTGTTTCATTTTGGGTGTGTCCTTGTAGATGTTGATTAATGTTTGAATATCAGTGCACCTCAGTAATTCAATCAGGTGAAGAATACAAGGGCTGTCAATAAAGTATAGGTCCTTTTTATTTTTTTCAAAAACTATATGGATTTCATTCATATGTTTTTACGTCAGACATGCTTGAACCCTCGTGCGCATGCGTGAGTTTTTCCACGCCTGTCGGTGACGTCATTCGCCTGTGAGCACTCCTTGTGGGAGGAGTCGTCCAGCCCCTCGTCGGAATTCCTTTGTCTGAGACGTTGCTGAGAGACTGGCGCTTTGTTTGATCAAAATTTTTTCTAAACCTGTGAGACACATCGAAGTGGACACGGTTCGAAAAATTAAGCTGGTTTTCCGTGAAAATTTTAACGGCTGATGAGAGATTTTGAGGTGATACTGTCGCTTTAAGGACTTCCCACGGAGCGAGACGTCGCACAGCGGTCCCAGGCGCCATCGTCAACCTGTTTCAAGCTGAAAACCTCCACATTTCAGGCTCTATTGATCCAGGACGTCGTGAGAGAACAGAGAAGTTTCAGAAGAAGTCAGTTTCAGCATTTTATCCAGATATTCCACTGTTAAAGGAGATTTTTTTAATGAAAGACGTGCGGACGGGTCCGCGCGTCAGGACGCAGCCGGCGCGGTGCGGCGGCACAGGAAAAACACCTCCGTGTTGATAACCATTTGTAAAATCCAGGCAGCTTTTGATGACTTTCAGTGGAGTGAGTATATGAGAAATTGTTTAACAGCTGGACATGTTTCAACTTGTCCTTAAGGCTTCCAACAGAGGTGTGTTTCCTGTGGCGGAGCGTCGCGGCGGCTGCGAGCCGACGCTGCGATCCGCCCGCACGTCTTTCATTGTATAAGTGCGCTATTGTCTTCAGAGGCTGGCCACTTCTCACCTCATCAACGGCACGTTGCATGGTTTCTTCGGACCACATTCCACGCTTGTTTTTTTTTTTTTTTTTTGTAGTTTTGCGGCATCTGAAATGAAATAAAGGCATATAAATCATTTGCCAACTGAAAATTCCTCACTGAAAGCGCAGTTAGGACCTTTGCCCTGCGATGAAACGGCATGGTCATGTGATGATATTTAGCCAAGCCTTGAAAGTTGATGATGTGATTTAATCAAAAGCCTACTATCCTATCGCCAGATGATTCCAGCATGGCACCCCCTCCCCGACAACCACCTGCCCTACTACGTAATACTATCACAATCAAATTTGCCTTCCCTTGTAAACCACCCCTTCTAGTGAAATAGGCCTATACATATATATACTCAACAAAAATATAAACGCAACACTTTTGATTTTGCTCCCATTTTGTATGAGATTAACTCAAAGATCTAAAACTTTTTCCACATACACAATATCACCATTTCCCTCAAATATTGTTCACAAACCATTCTAAATCTGTGATAGTGAGCACTTCTCCTTTGCTGAGATAATCCATCCCACCTCACAGGTGTGCCATACCAAGATGCTGATTAGACACCATGATTAGTGCACAGGTGTGCCTTAGACTGTCCACAATAAAAGGCCACTCTGAAAGGTGCAGTTTTGTTTTATTGGGGGGGGATACCAGTCAGTATCTGGTGTGACCACCATTTGCCTCATGCAGTGCAACACATCTCCTTCGCATCATCCGTGAAGAGAACACCTCTCCAACGTGCCAAATGGCAGCGAATGTGAGCATTTGCCCACTCAAATCGGTTACGACGACGAACTGGAGTCAGGTCGAGACCCCGATGTGGACGACGAGCATGCAGATGAGCTTCCCTGAGACAGTTTCTGACAGTTTGTGCAGAAATTCTTTGGTTATGCAAACCGATTGTTTCAGCAGCTGTCCGGATGGCGTAGATCTACATGTATAATGATAACCCCCTCCACCAGAAAAAGCAGTAGAGGGGCTTTTACAGATATAGGGCCTATGCCTATGATTATCAAAGGGTCCGAGGACAATTCCCCATCCCCATTCAATTGCCACCCCCCTTAGTGTGAGGTTGGCCTGCCTGGAAGCAATTAGGGCCAATTTTCTCAGCCATTGCACAAAAGGGGGGATTATCCTTATACTTTATCAAAGTCGTAGCCTACAGAAAAGAAAAGCTATTCAATGCAATAAAGAGAATCACCTAGCGGGTAATATGGACCCTATTGCGGGTAATATGGCCACAGGTCCATAATACCCACCACCCGGGGGTCCATATTACCCACACCACCATCCCTAATTTTCAGTGTGCACCCTCTCACACGTGTATCCAATGACAAGATTTCACTCATGTCATTCATGAATGGAGAGTCGGGAATGCCACTTCATTGTAACAACAAACATAAACATCAACAACATCAGGTTCAATATCACATTATCAGACTATCGTCAAATTGGGAAATTATTGGCCACGAGTGGTCAAAATGGCATATTTACCTTGCATTTGTGTAAAATTGGAAGGTTAGATGTTCCCTGCCATGCAAATGGCTGCTTCTTCCTCCACAAAGGCCAGATCGAGGTCAACCACATTGCATCATGGGTAATTTTCAATGGTCCATATTACCTGAGGGTCCATATTACCCAGAGTTACCCTAATGCTCCTTAATCTGTGTGATGCCGATAAGATCTTCACCGAAAGCCATCTGAATTTTCCGAATGGTTTCCACCTGGCTGTCTCTCACAGTTTCTGAAAAAACTTTGATGCAGCAAAGCGGCAGTCGCTCGGCCATTTTCCTGACAATGAAAATCTGCCGAGGGGGCTGGATCACTCCTCCCACAAAGCGTGCTCACAGGCGAATGACGCAACCGACAGGCTTGAAAAAACTCAAAACGTGCACGGAGGTTCAAGCTTGGCTGATGCAATCACACGTGATTCAAATCCATAAGGTTATTGCAAAAAATAAAAAGGTCCGGTTCTAACTGGCCTCGTATTATGCCTGATAAAATTTGACAACAGATATAGAAGTAAAATTTTCTTTTATTTAGAAATCTTTTTTCCCATCCCATGCGGGTCTACAGCTTTTCATATAAAGATTTGCAATCATTTGCTTTGAATAAAAAGTGAAGAATTAGCAATCACAAGAAAGTGACTTATAAATGATTAAATATATACAAAATGTACATAAACTTTATTTTCAGTGATTTTAGAACAAACTCCTGAATTTAAGCATGCTGTGCTGCTCAAATATTTTTTTTTTTCATACACAAACACACCGTGTCAGGAATAAATGATCATTTATAAGAAAGTGGTGAGTGAACAAACCATTCAGCAGCTTATATCGTCCTCCACAGCGCTGCTGCTGTCAGCTGACAGCTGCGCTTCATCCTCTTTCTGTTGCGTTCGGCTGGAACATACACGGTTTGGAGCCGCTCATTTTTACCGTGGCTTCCTTTCATCAGAAACTTCCTCATCTTCTTCAAAAACAATCGATATGTCACTTAAATCTTCGCTATAATTGCACACTATGCCTTCGCTGTCCGTGTCTGCCATGTTGGTACACAGAGCGGCGGTACAACACACTACTCGAATGATGTCACATCCGTCGCAGCGAAAAAGTAGGTCAACTCAGAGGCGGAAAATTCAAATTCTCAGATGGGTAACGAAACGTCTAAATACTTGTTCAGTGTAATTTTATGGTAAAAAAAAACAAAGACAACATGTGGAAAAAGCTTTTTTTATTCTTCAAGAATATGTAAAAACGTCATAGCGTGGCAGGGACACTTTAAGCATTTTAGCTTCAAAATCATTCAGTATATTATGTTACTTTCAGTGTGACTCCATCTGTTGAGTAATAGTCGTAGTGATATCCTCAATAATGGAAAATATTTAGTTGAATAGCCTTTGCTTCGAGCACAATTTAGTAGAATGTTGACACAATGCACACAACTGCCAGACACAAATCATCTTGCTAGTCATGGGCTTTGATGCAGTGGTAGTAAGAACCAGTGATGATGACATGTCACACAGGAGCACATCTATATGTTCAAGTCCTATATTCCCATGGTCTTATGTTCCCAGTATGTTGTGCTTGTGAGGCGTTATGTTTTCTGTGCCCTTTGTTCTCATGGTCTCATCTTTCCAGGGGGGTGTTATGTTTCCTGTGCCATTTGTCCTCATGGTCTTATGTTCCCAGGGGGTTGTAATTGTAAGATGGTATGTTTCCTGGGCCTTATGTTCCTACTGTGTTGTGTTTGCGATGTGTTATTTTTCCTCTACCCTTTGCTGTCATGGTCTCGTGATCCCAAGGAGTTATGTTCGCAAAGTGTTGTGCTTCCTGTGCCTTATGTTCCTAGGGTATTATGTTCACAGGATCCTATATTCTGAGCATGTTATATTCCCAAAGTCTTATGTTGTGAGTGTCCCGTGTTCCCCAGTTGAATTCTCTATAGCACAGTTTTATTTATTTTTTACTGTTTTATTTCATTTTTGGCACAACTTCAAAAGAGATAGCACAACAACACTCTTGATGTTTATTTTACATATTTTTGAAGGTCTCAAAAAATTAAAAAAAAAACTTTTGAGTAGACCCCTTCCCATTGTAGTTGTGTTTACCCATGATTCATAGCATGCCACAATATTATGGGGAAGAGAGCGTAAACAAAGCGCAAGCATGCCACAGTCAAATTATCAACCAAACCAATTATCACTAAAGTGAAGTAATGGTTAATTCATGCATGGTGTTCCAGTGTACAAACCTTGCAAATACAGGTAAGAGGTCACAAAAGGATTTTGACTTCCCAACAGTCATTATGCATTAAAAGGAAAAAGGACCAAGGAGCTTTCCAGCAAGTGACACAGGGTGTGGTTAGCTCAAATCAACAGAGCAAATTTCAACCCTGACCCAAACAGATGGTATTACAATGTGTGCTCTGACCATTTCATATCACTTAATTTAGGGTGACCAGGACACTCTGCCCATCAATGAGATACTCAAATGATACTAGACGTTTACTCAAAGATGCTGAAAGATGAAAAACAATGAAAACCAGGACATTTTCTTCACTTTGTGAAACACACCCAGGATGGCCAGGACAGGATTTGAAAACCGGACATGTCTTGGGAAAACAGGATGTTTGGTCACCCTAAGGTAAATGTTTTTGGTGAATAATTCTGAAATGATCATTCATTCATTCATCTTCAACCGCTTTTCCGGGTTCGGGTCGCGGGGGCAACAGCTCCAGCAGGGGACCCCAGACTTCCCTTTCCCGTGCCACGTCCATCTGGGAGAAGACCCTAGGGAAGACCCAGGACTAGGTGGAGAGATTATATCTCCGTAATGGCCTGGGAACGCCTCGGGATCCCCCAGTCAGAGGTGGTCAATGTGGCATGGGAAAGGGATTCGGAAATGAGTAAAGTAATATAACATGCAATAATATAGTTACCATTGCATTTTCAGGGCTCAGATTTTTCCAATGTGATCATCAGAAACATTTGCACAAATAATTTAATGTGTTGTAATAGTTCATATTGTGAAATTTAGCTTGATTTAATTTAAAGACGCCCCCAAATATAGTATTGTGATATTTGGGTGTAAAACATACATACATTAAAAAAAAAAAATCTGACTTTTTTGAGCTGGCAATCTATGTTAGGAATATAAAATTCAACATTGTCTGCAAAACTCATCCCTTTTGAAACTTTATATATTTTTTCATGTCAAAAAATAACATGCCTGAACTCCAGTCATGCGCTTCTACCTCATAAGGATCAAGGCTATCAATCTCCTTTAACTTTTCCTTGTAGTGATCATATGTTGCTTCATCCAAGGAATCACAGTAGCATGTGTGGAGGAACTGCAACAAAAGTTTTTAATGCATTTTTAAAAGACATTATGAATGTCCTGCTTTGGCTTTGGCTTTTGTCTGCAGAGGGTTGTGCCAAAAAAATGATGTTGAGTGATGCATCATGGGTCAAAAAAGATTAATTGAAAGGGGTCTATACCATGGTACATGTGGATATTGGACCATAAAATAAAATTTAAAAAGTACATTTTATTGTTTTGAATAGATAATATTCAATGAATAGATAGTGGCTTTAGTGCTTGCTTTGGGGTTGCGGGGGTGTGTAGGGTTTGGACTTGTAAATCTTACTGAAACAATTTGAACTGCTTTATTGCTATTTAAAACACATGTAGTTGGCTTTGAACTGTTTGACCTGATGCCCTCAGGTAAGCGCTACAGGTGTATTAAGACCAGAACAAACAGACTCAAAAACAGTTTCTTTCCCAAAGCGGTAACCATCCTGAATTCCAGCATACATTGACGATAATGTGCTACATTCCATCCCATAATGTGCAATATTTATAATGTTTAATAATGTATATAATAACATACTTATTCTGCAATGCACATACCATCCAGGACCGTGCACCTTACCTTCTAATGTTTACATCATATATATATATATTTTTTTTTTTTCTGATACATATTATTTGATATCGCTGCTTTTCTTCTTACTTGCCTGCATTGATTTTGGAGTTGGCTGTTAATCTCGTTGTACATCGTAAAATGACAATAAAAGGCATTCTATTCTATTCTGTTATAGGTGTGACCCAATTTAGTGACTGCACCCTTTGAAGGGCTGTGTCCAGTAAATGTTTTCAGGCTTCAGCCCTTCAAACACACCAAAGGTAAAAAAATAAAATAAAATAAAATCCTAAAATGATACGGTTTCACCCAGCATTTTGCTATTGCACCACTGTGATTTCCCTCCCCAAATGCCTGTCCCCTGGCAACCTTGGCAGCTGCACTTTGCAAGCTATTTTGTAGGTGTACCCCATAGTTTAGCAACGATTTTCCAGTACTTCTTTATGGTTTGCTTATAAATATTACTTGTTAAATACATAATATCTTTAATTACTTTTTATATTTATTATTACTTATAATTACTTATTATAATAATAATTATTATTTATTATAAACAAATTATAATATTTAGAATTCATATTGTACATAAAGCAAGTCCATTCTGTGCAAGCCAGCTTTCAGTAGCTAAGCTAGTGGTGTCTAGGGTATTCCATAAAGGGCAGGTGACTTCAGTGATTAACTCATCCCACCTGCTCAAAGTCAGGTAATCAGTGAAATCACCTGCTGGAGTCACTGGCTGCAAGGAAAACCTGCACCCTCTCTGCCCTTTCTGGAATAATTTGACCCCCATTGAGCTAAGCAGTGTTGGTCCTGGTTAGGGCCCCGTCACACTACAGCAAGGATGCTGTACGAATCACAAGAATTGGAAGAATAAACAGAATTCGAGCTGCAGTTGTACAAGGTAGACATTTGTACAGCCATGTACAAATACCCAGAATGTGGAATGATTTAGGAGTGCAGAAGCACCCAAATCCAGGTGCACCACCCAGAGTGCAAGTCGAATGTGGACATATATATATATATATATATATAGATATAGATATAGATAGATAGATAGATAGATAGATAGATAGATAGATAGATAGATAGATAGATAGATAGATAGATAGATAGATAGATAGATAGATAGATCGATCGATCATTGCAGCACATGATCAGGCCCGAAGATCCAGAGAGGCAGGCATGTACCACAGCCGACAGGATCTGAGTTGCAGGCTGTGCAAATGTGTCCCAGAGACAGTCCACCACATAGTAGCATGATGCAAAATGCAAACTGGCATCCAGTGAGAGCACAACCATGTGTCTGGAATAGTGTACAGGAACATCTGTGCTCCACACAGATTAGAAGTCTTGATGTTACAATGGAAGAAGCCACCGAAGGTGGTTTAGAATGACAGGGCTTCAGTACTTGGTCTTCAAATTCTGGACACACAAGCAGCTGCTGGCAATAGGTCAGTAATTACAAATCAAATAGTCAGAAGATGATGAAAAGCAACAGAAGTTGGTAAGATGAGTTCAGACCCCTGGGAAGTAGAATGCTTGAAACCTGGTTACATGATTGAGACAAAGTGGCACTGGAGTTAATGAATCAGATGATATATAGTATGTAATTCAATTAAACAGGAATTTTAGCCTGGAAACAGAGTGCCAAGTAATTAAAGTCAACAATGTACACATTGGAACAGGACCATGAAACTAAAAGCATGTGGAGAATAATAACATACTATGACAAAATGTGTGATACTAACAATGTAGATAAGGTTCCACTGGTAGTATAAACCAAAAGATAAAATGATAAATATAACACATAGAGGATAACACAAGAAGGGATAGAAAAAAAACATGCATGCCAGAAGGCAATGAATATAGATTCCCACCCTACGGTATAATATATATATTAATATATTCAGATCCTCAAAAGACCATTGAACAAGTTTTTTTTTTTTTTTGGATGTGCAACACCTTGTGCCTCAAAGCCTTGTGAATAAATGGACTGCATTTATATAGCACATTTCCATCTGCATCAGATGCTCAAAGTGCTTTACACATCAATGCCTCACATTCACCCCAATGTCAGGCTGCTGCCATGCAAGGCATCCATTACACACCGGGAGCAACTTGGAGATTAAGGACCTTGCCCGGGGCTCCTTTGTGATTTTCCAGTAAGGCTGGGATTAGAACGCAGGATCATCTGGTCTCAAGGCCAACGCTTAACCACTTGACCATCACCTCCCCTTGTGGCTGAGGGAAGCCATTGTGTTAGTCACTGATGCTGTTGCTTTAGTGTGACTTCTAGTGGTTCCTTATTATAGGGCTTTTTTAAACTGCAGGATTTGTGTAGTGTATGTTAATCCAGTGGTATGTCACATTTTCCATCTGATTCCCACACGCAGTTGCAGAAGCCACTCTGATGAGCTAAATTTGAGTTATGCCTGAAACAGGCCCTTGACTAATTAATTCTGACATGACCAACATCTACTGTACATGTGCCATGCATCATGCAAAAATCATCAACGTAGAAAATCTGACATCCAGAGAGAATTCTGGTTTTCATCTGATGTGTTTTAGTTCCCGCTGTGTGCAGTACCAGCAAGGACTGTATTTTGGGCAGGGTTGTGGAGTCAAGGAAATTAAGTACCTTTGTTGGTCAAGAAAGACTCCCTGACCTTCTCCTTGTGGACAATACTGTGACCTTTGTGAAAGCATTGTATTCCCTAATTGCAGTATGTGAGTGAGGAGATGAAGTGTCTCGGTTTGAGTTTGTCCTGGATCAAGACGTGAAATTTTCCATTCAATGACCTCCTGGACTCAGCCATCAGACCTGTGTTGGTGTGGTGTATGTAGAAATGCATGCCGCAAGACCTGGCTTAACCTGTCCACCTCACAAATATTGGATAAACCCATTATTCTAGCAGGATTGGAATGTTTTCTTAACCTCCTAATATTGTGATATACTGTAAATTACTGCTATTTGTGTTAATGGTCTTATCAGATATTCTCTTTGAATGCATTTATTTATTTATTTTTTATGCAGAGCTTCATCACACATAATTGGGCAACATTACAATAATGTGGAAAGCCACAGTAAAATTACTGACTGTAATGACACAATGAAAACACGACCATATTATATGCAGACAAACATCAGTGAGCGTGGCTCAGACCAAAACGCTAGCTAATTAAATCTGGATGGAGACCTATTGTTATGAATATCTAGTTATCCCGAAAATCATTACACAAATAATAATAGTGAGTTAGCAATTATGTCAAATTATGTTTGTACTTACTACTATTTTATCGGCTCCAGAGTAAATGGATACAGCAGAATCTTTGCAAATGTTTGCACACTGCTGGTTAATATGGAGCACCACTATTCTGGACATTGTTTAATTCTGTTGCGTCTATGGTGTTTGTGGAAAAGACACTTCATCTGTGTATTCTCAGTCCACCTATGTGTGAGTGGGCACTGGTCTTTGCTAGGGAACTAACCTCGAAGTCAGACAATTACCTGTTTCAAACAATGGACCCTGGGTATAAGAAAAAGCATCAGTGGTGCCTCAAGGCTACCAGAGGACCAACATATTGGCTACTCAGGTCACCAGCAGCAGGACAACTTGTCAACAAAGCACATTCACTTATTAAGAACATACAGCCTTATGTGGGAGGTCTAATGAATTAAATAATATTGCCAAGTGGGACTAAAGTAGAATTTTATCATGATGGTTATGAGATTGCTGATTTATTTATTTATTTTTTAACTTGAATGATAAATTAAACTTTGGTTATATATTGTTGAAGGAACAAGACCTTTGTGAGTCATATGATCCTGTCAATTTATTGACTCCAGATATCAATATGGAAATAATCTAATCACAGAGTGCCATTCAGCAATGTATGGTGAAAAACCAACAAATGTACGTACAGGTCCTGAAGTTACTCTATTTCAGTGGAGGTTGACACAATTCATTGTAATGCATCATTGAATTGCTGGATAACATGGCCACTATCAGTCATCAGCAATAATTATTTTCACTATAATTCCAATTAACTCCCTGGGTGATTTCATGTTTATATATTTTAAAATCCTGCCATATCTCCTACCCTGTTTTTTCCCTCTCCCAGAAAACTGTAGTTCAAATGAAGACAAGATCTGTTTCCTTTTTGTTATCACCCAACCTCCAACATATGCTAAACTCGTGAACCAGGATGTGAATTACCAATTAACTCAGCAGGTATCTCTCAAGCCTGTAAAATAAAACAAATTTATAGAGAAGCACACTGCAAACAGCTGCCAACTGCTGCCAACATTGCTAAAATCAGTCATAGAATGCATTGCTTCCAAGTGTATGCAGATGTACCCATATATATATATATACGAGGTCTGTCCAAAAAGTATCGTACCTTTTTATTTTTTTCAAAAACTATATGGATTTGAATCACGTGTGATTACATCAGCCAAGCTTGAACCTTCGTGCGCATGCGTGAGTTTTTCCACTCCTGTCGGTTGCGTCATTCGCCTGTGGGCAGGCTTTGAGTGAGCACTGGTCCACCCTTCCCGTCGGATTTCTTTTGTCTGAGAACTTGCTGAGAGACTGCGGCTTTGCTCCATGAAATTTTTTTCAGAAACTGTTAGAGACAGGCAGTTGGAAACCATTCGATAGATTCAGTTGGATATCGGTGAAGATTCTGTCGGCGTCACGCGGATTATGAACTGTTAACACCTTTTTAAAGACGGCCCATAGCGGTGGAGGGCACGCGATTTTGTAATGAAAGACGTGCGGAGGATTTCGCGTCGGCACGAAGCAGCTCAGGACGCGCAGCAAAAAAAAAAACACCTCCGTGTTGGAAACCATTCAGAAGATTCAGACGGCTTTCGATGGCTTTCAGTCGAGTGAGTATCCGAGAAATTGTGTAACAGCTGGACATGCCCCAACATGTCCTGTGAGACTTCCAAAATGGAGGTGTTTTTTTGCTGCGCATCCTGAGCTGCTTCGTGCCGACACGCGAAATCCTCCGCATGTCTTTCATTACAAAATCTCCTGTAACAGTGGAATGTGCCGCAAAAGTGCTATGTCCAGCTCTGTTGCCATTTCTGTGGTAGTCACATGATGTCCCGGATCAACACAGCGTTCAGTTTAGAAATGATCTGGTCGATCCAGCCTGTCGAATGGCTGCTCGGCGCGCCGCGCGCCCTCCGCCGCTGTGCGCCGTCCTTAAAAAGGTTTTAACAGTCCATAATCCGCAAGATGCCAACAGAATCTTCACCGATATCCAACTGAATCTATCAAATGGTTTCCAACTGCCTGTCTCTAACAGTTTCTGAAAAAAATGTCATGGAGCAAAGCAGCAGTCTCTCAGCAAGTTCTCAGACAAAAGAAATCCGACGGGAGGGGTGGACCAGTGCTCACTCAAAGCCTGCCCACAGGCGAATGACGCAATCGACAGGCGTGGAAAAACTCACACATGCGCACGAAGGTTCAAGCTTGGCTGATGTAATCACACGTGATTCAAATCCATATAGTTTTTGAAAAAAATAAAAATGTACAATAGTTTTTGGACAGACATCGTATATATATATGATGTGTTGCCTCTCCTTTTATTTGGTTCACTTGAATTGACAAAGCCTTTCAAAACTGGATGTGAGAGCAAACAGCTCCAAAGGAGCTGCTTAACTCAAGAAAACAGGAGCTTAGGCAACCAAGTCTCACGGCAGTCCATGATGGCACTACAAAAAGTACATTAATCTATTGGTTTGTGACGGGGGCACGAAAATGAGGGGCTTTTTGTGATAGGGGCACAAATTCATTTCATGGCAGGGGCATGAACTGTGGAGTGACAGAGGAGTCTGGGGGGGTTATGGGCCTTTCACATTGAACACGTCAGGCCGATGAGTCAAAGCTTTCCAATGCATAGGATGCGTTTCCAACACGTCGTGACGTCAGATGCTTCGCTTCGGAAGCGTCAAGGGGTGGAGATTGCTACCTCACACTCTGGCTGTTTCCACAACCTGGAAAAAGTTCAATGATCGCCATCTTGAATTTGCGTCGCCTGAACCACAAAAAAGCTTTAAAATACAACAGTAGAACGATTCTCCTATCACCCTGCTGGGAGAAGCTTTTTTTTTCAGCTACTTTTCAGAGTGATGCCGACTGAGGGAGGACTGATGACTTGGTGGGATATCGATCAAACAATGACAGTGGGCCGACCCGCATGGAGGAGCCGGCATTCAAGCATCATCACTGGGCAGAGCAAGGCAGGCCGCCGGGGGGATGGAGCAGACCCACTCAGTCCGAAATCTCGCACTTTTTGGATATATACGAAGTCCCAATTTGCCCAGCGAAGTTTAGTTCTGCAGCTTTATCGAGGTGAGAATAATATAAAAGTAAAACGTGACATTTACTGCACTGCTGTGAAGGTTTAATGATTGGCTAACGTTAGCTTAGCTTTTTAGCACAGTTGATCTGAGTGAACACTTTCATTTGTAAATGGTTCAGTCTTTTTTATTTTTACCAAATAAAGTTACAGCTTTTTTCGGAGACTACAAAAGCTTAACTATAAATAACTTTTTTTTTCGGGCATTTTTTTTTCCCATTGCTTTTTCCGTTTTTTTATTTTTTTTTATTTTATATATATATAAACTGTTTAGTGTTTCTTTATATTTTAAGACATATTTTTTATTTGTCCCTTGTCCCAATCAGGAACATTTGCTGTGCAGACAACCTAAATACAGATGCACTTCACTTCTATTGATGAGCTGAACACCATGAAGTCCAGTCGACCACCACCAGAACACCACCAGAGTTCAAAGCTGCAGAAGAGACCTTCATCTGGTCCCGAAAATCCAGCATAACATTACCTGTTTCTAAATAAAAGGCTCTTTCAACAGCAACTATTTTATTATTTTTTAAAAGCAGTTTTATTTTATATTTTAACAATAAATGAATGGATCATTAAAGATGTCCACAAAATCAAAATCAAAAGACATTTGCACAGGCAGAAGCTCTCCACTTGTGCTCAAATTCATATTTTAGAAATGACTCTGTCCTGATAACATTAAAGGCAGTTACATATTTTGACGTAATTATAAGTTGAAATGACTATAAAAAAATTCATCATGAGGTTTATGTCACAGAAATCCTACTTTACAATCACACTGCAGTCATTGTTAAATTATTTCCTGTTGCATTTATAATAAACATTTGTATCTATTTACAGTGTGTTTTTTTCTGGTTGAAATGAGATATAAATAATACACAAGACTTAAAAAAATGTTCAAGATTCCATGTCATTTTATTTGTCTAAAAATAAATGTCCAAGGTTCCTTATGTTAAACAAACAAGAAATTATCTCATCTGAAATAACAGGTAGTTTTAATTTACAGATGAAAGGTTTCTAAAGAACCATTTATTGATTTATTTAGCTATTTTAATTACAAGTGTTCTAATTTTTTTTTTTTAACAGTAATCAGAAATTCTTAGGTAACAAACAACAAGAATAAGAACAAAAAACATTTCCAAGGATTTTTCTTGAGAAAACTGCTCTATAAATGAGCAGTCCTGTGACACGTTTCTGTTTTGTACAGATCAGTGGTTTCTGCACTGATCTGTTTCTGCCACTAGTCTTCCATGTTTTGGCCCGACGCGTCATTCCTATTGGACAGCGCGCAGCTACGTCACAGCTCAGAGCGTCGAAAGTTGGATTGGGTTAAACTTTGACTGCGTCAGCCTGCCGACAAGCGGCAATGCGCGCTCCCGTCAGATGCGTCACTTTAGCTCGGCTTTTTATGCGACGCTTCTGACGCAGCTAAAAAGCAACACGCCTCAGTGAAAATAATGCTTTTTAGACCAATTTTTTGACGCTTCCGACATGTTCAGTGTGAAAGGCCCATTATGGTTAGTGTTAGGGGAGGGGAGACAATGCTATGGTTATGGTTAGAGTGAGAAGAAGGGAGGAGTATTATAAATAACAACAAAAAAAAGGGGCATTTTTCATGACAGGGGCACAAAAAAGCATGAGACTGGGATGGCATAGGCCATTAGGTTGAGGAAGATAAACTTCACTAACGATGCACGATTTTGATGTGTACTCACTTTTTTCATGATACTGTCATGAATATGAAACATTTTGTGAAATAATTTAGTGATACCTTTCAAAAAATAAAACATTCCATGATGGTATCAGGGAGTAATAGATGAAATAATATTTTGTGATGCCATCACAGATTGGCATGAGATTGGGTGTACTGTGTTTAAATCTGTTTGGTTTCCCTCTGTCTCCAATCATGACATGCACAGACTTCAACAAACTGTCAGAAAAAAAAAAAAAAAAAAATGACTGGAGCCAGTCTGGCCTCCATCCAGGATGAATACCAGTCCAGGACAAGGAAGCAAGCTGGTATCATCTCTGCAGACCTCTCACACCCTGGACACACACTGTTTAAACTCCCTCCCTCTGGTTGAAGTTACAGAGCTCTAGATGTCAAAACAAGACACAGGAAGTTTCTTTACACAGGCCATCACACAGATGAACAATTTACCCTGCCATGAAACTCACTAATATATTTACCTCATGTACAACCTCAATCTGTTTGTTTCTCCCCTGCACAGATTTTTTTACAACACATTTTTTTTTTTTTTGCAGAATTTTATTCGCACATTTTTCTTTTATGAATTTTACTATGATTTTTCTTGTGAATTATGTAGTGTTTAGTGTATATTTATGGATGCTTGTACAGATAGATCACAGTTCAACCAGAGTCAAATTCCTTGTATTTTTTGAGGATGATTAATGAAGAAAGGCTATTCTGATTCGGATTCTGATGATGCTATGAGTAACTGAGGAATCAGTGTGCTCAGTGTTTGCAATTTTCCGTGATTAAGACAAATATACAAGCTAAAGTAGCTTCCTTGACTTGTCCATCACAAGTGTGTCTGTATGCAGTAAATGTGCTGAAATTGAACTTCCAGACAGATTTACCATATACTACCGTACTGTTTGTAGTTCTAACACAGGGAGAACATACAAACTCCTCCTCATTGTTAGGCACCAGTGGCAATTATGAAGCCACAGAGCTGCCTGGCCTGGAGCTATTTTCAGAAATTCAACATTTATCCATTTTGTGCTTTCCACAATACTGAAGCAGTGAAGATGACCAAAGTCAGATTTTTTGACAGAACCCGTGAAAAAGTCACATTTTTGTATATTACTGCAAAAAAGTCTAAAAATGTGCATACCATTTCTATTTTTTTTAAGAATTAACTCAGTAAACAATCATTCAAAAAACTCAAGTTTACTGCATGTGAGAAGTGGTGGCTGTTTATTTTAATTGCACACACATATACCTTCTTCTGAGTCACATCTTATGGAACGGGGGGGGGGGGGGGGGGCTCTGTTGCTTCATTTTGAAATGTTGACACTGCAAGTACAAGTCCAATGTCATGAAAAGAAAGCTGACTATGGACAAGCAGTGTAAATAATTTAAAATAACTTCACAGTCACTTTGTCAAATTTCTCCAGTGTTAGGGCCCCTTCACACATGGTACTAATAAGTACAAATCAGGGAGAATCACGGCAGAACAGCTCATATAAGCAAACCACGAAAACATAGAGCGGACGGGCAGGCATGAACAAGCCCACTGCGACGGTGTCATGCAAGCAGGAACACAGTATGAGCAGCTGGGACGTGGTGCACCATATCACGCCTCTGATGTGAAGAACAATAAAATAAAAACCAGCTCTATAATTAAGTCTCGGCCCCACTGAATAATAAGCCATGAATAATGAGCCACGCATGAGTGTGTCAGAGGTTATTTGAAGAATGATCCACGTTTTAAGCTGTCATGTATCTGCTACTAAGGCACCTCTATGTGCCCCTCTGTACCTCGCATGTGCCAGGTATCAGCCTCTAGTGAGCCACGACAGACCTGTCATTTGAGTCTCATCCAGCCTCGAGTGGCTCGTGCCGCCGCCTATGATCCATGTCAAGCCACATATGATCCATGTAGCACCATATTAACACGACGTTGGTGCACGTTTCGGCATGGGTTTGGTCCAAACCTCGAGCCCTCCCACACTTGGTCCCTTTAAAGTGTGGGCTTTCAATTCACAGCATCCATTCAAGATGTCCAAAAATAGACGCTCCAGTACAGTCCAGCCAGTGTGTGCCGTGCGTCAGGCTACTGTACACCTGTGTTCCAGTGTCATTAAATGGACCAGACCAGTTAGAACCAAACCATGGGTTCCTGGACAGTCACCTCTGCACTTCCTCTCGCTGGCTTTATTTTAATTTTTTTTTGACATCGTGATCCCACTTTTAACTTTGTGTTGGTCCGTTTATGTCTGCAAAATCGCTCATTTGTGCGCAAACCACACACACACATGTGTTGGGGGAGAGGGAGAGAGTGCGCGAAAAACACACACGTGATGTGTGTGTGGGGGGGGGGGGGGGGGGGGGGACACTCTGGCATGCCACATGCGTACTTGGCAACTTCACAGTTGTGGGAGCACTTAGACAAATTTCTCTGCCAGCTCGAAAGTGATTGTCTGCTGACTGTTTTCATGCTGACAGCTCGAATGGCCACACATTTTGTAAGTGCCAAGGGAACGGTGTAGATGTTCATGTGTGTCACCTGGAATTTGGCCAACACCTGCCGTGAGAGGAATTGAATGTGCTCTCACAGGGCACACTCTGTCTTGCAGCCACTGGTGTGTGCAAATACGTAGTTGTAGCAACAGGTGTACGAGGTGTTGGAGGCAGCTACGATTTTACATGTATTGCTTTCGATTCCTGCTTCATGCACAATTCGTGTGCAATGTATGAAGGGGATCTAAATAAACTGACTCAATCATCTTGTTCTGCTGACACAATACTGGGCCAATTTCCATGCCAGCTGCATGCCACTCTTGTAAGCATAGTTACTAGCTAGGACATCAATAGTTACATTATGAGGTTGTGCTTAGGGTATTATAACAAATATATACAAATTACCTTTTTGTTATTAGAATAATTGACATTTTATGACATCAGAATTTTATAAAATAAGATGAAGTGCAGTGCATTCAGAAAGTATATGAATGCACACTGCATTCACAATAAATCCTTCCAAAAAGAGCCATAAGGATAATTCATAATGCCATCAAGAAAGAACATAGAAGTTCACTATTATGAAAATCAAAAATTTTAAAATTCAATGACTTGGTTCATTTTCAAACAGCATAATTTATGTATTAATCAGCAAATAATCTACTTGTTTTTTTTTAACAGGGATGGGGATTATAATCTGCATGCTTTTGTTCGCGCACACGAACACAGTGTGAGCATGTGGAAAGTCGCGCACACAGCAGTGGAAAAATTAAATGCTAGACATATGCACATCAACAAACAAAAAATGCGTAACACAAAATAATCAGAGCACCGATTCAGAACATTATAGGAACAATGAATCTACAGTGTAAATGTAAGGCAATCATGTTGCTGGTTATGCATCTGTTCTCACTGTAAAAAAACAAAAACAACAACAAAAAAAAACACACTATTTATAATAGTTCCTGTTATAAAGAGCAGACTTAGCCTCCGCCTAGATGTACACCAGAAAGTACTGAAATGATGTGGATTACTGTTCTCCCTTTTATGTTTTACATGAATTACCTGATGCGCCTGATCAGCCGGCACTTGTGTCATGAACAGCTGGTGTTCTGTCGTAATGTGTGGTCTTGTCGAATTGTGTCTCATCGCATAAATCCAAAGTTCTGCATCCCGACAATATTGTGCTGTAAATACAGCGAGTGAATGCAAATTTTAACTTTTTTAAAATTGAAAAGACACTTATTGCTGTTGTATTTTCATGTAAAGACAAAACTTATGTGCATTTCCTTCATTGGGGGAGCTGAATGTTCTGTCGAGTTTAGCATCCCGACAATATTGTGATGTAAATACAGTGTGCAAATGCAAATTTAAACTTTTTTAAAATTGAAAAGACACTTATTGCTGTTGTATTTTCATGTAAAGACAAAACTTATGTGCATTTCCTTCATTGGGGGAGCTGAATGTTCTGTCGAGTTTAGCATCCCGACAATATTGTGATGTAAATACAGCGTGCAAATGCAAATTTAAACTTTTTAAAATTGAAAAGACACTTATTGCTGTTGTATTTTCATTCCTCGGTTGCTCGATCGGGGAGTTCAACGCGGTAAAGAGAGGCACGTCAACGTGGTGTCTAATCAGCATCTTGGTATGGCACACCTGTGAGGTGGGATGGATTATCTCAGCAAAGGAGAAGTGCTCACTATCACAGATTTAGACTGGTTTGTGAACAGTATTTGAGGGAAATGGTGATATTGTGTATGTGGAAAAAGTTTTAGATCTTTGAGTTCATCTCATACAAAATGGGAGCAAAACCAAAAGTGTTGCGTTTATATTTTTGTTGAGTGTATGAGTTCCCGCCTTTACCCTTATTTGTTTTATTTAATTTCCACTCTTTCTGCTTGTCAAGGAAACTACAATTTACATGCTGGAAGTGACATCAGCCTGCCCTGCCAGCTCATTAATTTCACACCGTGCCGTGCACACTCTGACGCTGGCTGGTTCTCATGTGATCGTGTCTGTTTGTAATTATCAGCATGTCATAAGGGCATGAGCAAACACCCCAACCCCCCCCACCCCCCCCACCACCACCACCACCACCACCACACACACACACACACATACACACGTATTGTGAGGAGTGTTGTCATGTAGCTATTCCAGCTGCGCACTGTGCTGGACAGCGATCGCACTCCGGGACACTCAGTCACACCTGACAATGTTGGATCATGGTGTGTGTGTGTGTGGGGGGACACACTCCATAAGCCATTTTTGTGTTAGGTGGGGAACACCACACCCTTACATGCCGTGTGTGTGTGTGTGTGTGTGTGTGTGTGTGTGTGTGTGTGGGGCGGGGGTTGGCACAGTTTGGTAACGGCACACTCGGGTGGCACTTAAACAATTTTTACAGACAGCTCGAATGTGGTCATCTGCACTCCACTATCATGCCGGGAGCGTGAACAGCCCCGCCTTTTCTGAGTGGCCAGCAAGTGGTGTTGGATGTTTGTGTGTAGCACCTGGAATTTGGCTGACACCTGCCGGGAGGGGGTAGAATGGGCACTCTCAGGACATTTGCTGTCTATCGGCCGCTGGTGTGCATGAATGTTGTGGTGACAGCAGTACGAGGCATTCCAATTTTTCACGAATGGCATGCAATTCCTCCTTCGTGTGCCAGTCAGCTTCAATTGTGTTATGTGTGAAAGGGCCCTAAATATACGCCAATTCACTATGCACTGAGCAAACTTCTCAACATGGCTTCACTACATATATCCACAGCCTTGTTCATGCCCGTACACCACTTGTCATGGTGGAACAGCAAAACTGCAAATACAAACATTGGTGCCATCACAGCATGCAGTCTCCTCCATTTACAGTACCAGTCAAACTATTGACTGATGCTGTACTTTTTTTTTCTTAAAACACTAATAACACAGTTGATGTCTCAGTAGAAACAGTCATTTAGCCTCATTGGTGTCAAACTTGATAAACGACACCATTGACACTTGAAAATGTACTATGATTGATCTTTACATTATTAGAAAATTTGGCAAACCGTGCTTCAGAGAATTCAGTGATCTCCTTGGCTCCCAAATTACTGACGGCCTCAGCACCTGCACTTCAACAAACCAACTGCTCCCCTGACCCTTGACACACTTATGACCCCCTGCTCCTCAATACAATAATGGCTCCCTGCTCCTCAAATCATGATGCCCCCTGCTTAGAGAAGCACCAATGGTTCCCTGTTCCTCAATTTACTGATGGCCCCCTACTCCTGGCTGTACTGATGCACTGAAAGCCCCCTGCATCTCGCCACAATGATGGCACTCTACTCCTTGGCACACTGATAGCCCCCTGCTCCTCAAGGCAGTGGTGGCACCCTGCTCCTCGATGCACTGATGGTGCCTCGTCCTTGACACACTGACAGCTTCTGCTCCTCACAGCACAGACAGTGCCGTGCTCCTCAACACACTGAAGTCCACAACCCTACCCAACAACTAGTTTATGCAGCCAATTGAATATAATAGGAACCAGAACACAACCACATCAGAATTCACTTGGAAAATGTCAGAGATTCCACTCCCAACAGGACTCTCAATGCTTGTGTCTAAGGTTTGTCAGTGACTTATTTTCCTCACTAGCCAAACCAAGACGTTTGGTACATATTGTGTTTCCTTCAGAGCATATATTCAGAGTATACGAGGGCTGTCCATAAAGTATAGGTCCTTTTTATTTTTTTCAAAAACTATATGGATTTCATTCATATGTTTTTACGTCAGACATGCTTGAACCCTTGTGCGCATGCGTGAGTTTTTCCACGCCTGTCGGTGACGTCATTCGCCTGTGAGCACTCCTTGTGGGAGGAGTCGTCCAGCCCCTCGTCGGAATTCCTTTGTCTGAGAAGTTGCTGAGAGACTGGCGCTTTGTTTGATCAAAATTTTTTATAACCTGTGAGACACATCAAAGTGGACACGGTTCGAAAAATTAAGCTGGTTTTCAGTGAAAATTTTAACAGCTGATGAGAGATTTTGAGGTGATTCTGTCGCTTTAAGGACTTTTCACGGTGCGAGACGTCGCGCAGCGCTCTCAGGCAGCGTCATCAGCCTGTTTCAAGCTTAAAACCTCCACATTTCAGGCTCTATTGATCCAGGACGTCGTGAGAGAACAGAGAAGTTTCAGAAGAAGTCGGTTTCAGCATTTTATCCGGATATTCCACTGTTAAAGGAGATTTTTTTAATGAAAGACGTGCGGGCGGATTGCAGCGTCGGCTCGCAGCCGCCGTGACGCTCCGTCACAGGAAAAACACCTCTGTTGGAAGCCTTAAGGACAAGTTGGAACATCTCCAGCTGATAAACAATTTCTCATATACTCACTCCACTGAAAGCCATCAAAAGCCAACTGGATTTTAACAAATGGTTATCAACACGGAGGTGTTTTTCCTGTGCCGCCACACCGCGTCGGCTGCGTCCCGACGCGCGGACCCGTCCGCACGTCTTTCATTAAAAAAATCTACTTTAACAGTGGAATATCCGGATAAAATGCTGAAACCGACTTCTTCTGAAACGTCTCTGTTCTCTCACGACGTCCTGGATCAATAGAGCCTGAAATGTGGAGGTTTTAAGCTTGAAACAAGCTGATGACGCCGCCTGAGAGCGCTGAGTGACGTCTCGCACGGTGAAAAGTCCTTAAAGCGACAGTGTCACCTCAAAATCTCTCATCAGCTGTTAAAATTTTCACTGAAAACCAGCTTAATTTTTCGAACCATGTCCACTTCGATGTGTCTCACAGGTTTAGAAAAACGTTTGATCAAACAAAGCGCCAGTCTCTCAGCAACTTCTCAGACAAAGGAATTCCGACGAGGCGCTGGACGACTCCTCCCACAAGGAGTGCTCACAGGCGAATGACGTCACCGGCAGGCGTGGAAAAACTCACGCATGCGCACGAGGGTTCAAGCATGTCTGACGTAAAAACATATGAATGAAATCCATATAGTTTTTGAAAAAAATAAAAAGGACCTATACTTTACGGACAGCCCTCGTATACTTGTTTCCCTTCAAATTCTGCACCTCAAAAGAAATGCTATCTGTATGAAAAACAAATCTGCTGAAAATTGTTTGACCCAAGCAAACGGGATGAAGAGTATCACTCCCATTGTGAACGAGTGTCACCTTCAAAGTTTATGCATATGTGGCACATTTGTACAGTGCATACGGAAAATATTCACCACCTTACACTTTTTCACTTTATAATTTTTTTACCGCCTTATTCCAAAATGGATGATTTTTTTTCCTCAACATTCTACAGACATTATCCCAAAATGACAATGAGAAAAAGGTGCATAAGTATTCACAGCCTTTGCCATGAAGGTCAAAATTTAGCTCAGCTGCATCATGTTTCCACTCACCATCCTTGAGATGTTTCTACAGCTTAACTGGACTCCACCTGGGGTAAATTCAGTTGATTGGACATGATTCGGAAAGGCACATGTCTACTAGTGTGGTACCGAAAAACAAATTTCAACTTTTTCAAGGTGTTTCTTCATTTTATTACCTCCGCCAAGGAGGTTATGTTTTCGGTCAAGTTTGTTTGTTTGTCTGTTTGTTTGTTTGTCTGTTTGTCAGCAGGATAACTCAAAATGTTTTGAACGGATTTTGATGAAATTTTGTGGAGTGGTTGGAAATGACAAGAGGAACAAGTGATTAAATTTTAGTGGTGATCCAGATCACGATCCGGATCCGGGAATTTTTTAAAGAATTCTTCACCATTGCGGGATAGGGGGAATTTTGACATTCTATTTTCTAACTCCACAAAAACATGGGCACTAACACGCCCCCATACCATCACAGATGCTGGCTATTGAACTTTGCGCTGGTAACAATCTGGATGTTGTTTCTCCTCTTTTGTCCGGAGGACACGACGTCCATGATTTCCAAAAACAATTTGAAATGTGGATTCATCAGACCACAGCACACTTTTCCACTTTGCGTCTGTTCATTTCAAATGAGCTCGGGCCCAGAGTAGGTGGCGGCATTTCTGGATGTTGTTGATCTATGGCTTTTGCTTTGCATGGTAGAGTTTTAACTTGCTCTTGTAGATGTAGTGACGAACTGTGTTAACTGACAATGGTTTTCTGAAGTGTTCCTGGGCACACGTGGAAATATCCTTTACACAATGATGTTGGTTTTTAATGCAGTGCCGCCTGAGGGATCGAAGGTCATGGGCATTCAGTGTTGGTTTTCGGCCTTGCCAGTTTCATGTAGAAAGTTCTCCAGATTCTATGAATCTTCTGATTATATTATGGACTGTAGATGATGGAATCCCTAAATTCCTTGCAACTGAGCATTGAGAAACATTGTTCTTAAACTGTTGGCCTATTTTTTTTTCACGCAGTTGTTCACAAATTTGTGATCCTCACCCCATCTTTGCTTGTGAATGGCTGAGCCTTTTGTGGATGCTCGTTTTATACCAAATCATGACACTCACAATTAGTGTCCTCAGTTCCCAAACGCTTATTGAGTGTTGTTAGAAGGAAAGGTGATGTAACACAGTGATAAACAAACCACTGTCCCAGCTTTTTTGAAACGAGTTACAGGCATCCATTTCAAAATGTGCAAATATTTGCACAAAAACAAAGTTTCAGTTTGAACATTAGATATATTGCCTTTGTGGTGTTTTCAGTTGAATATAGGTTGAAGAGGATTTGCAAATCCCCCCCAAAAAAAGAAAATTGTATTCTGTTTTTATTTACATTTTACACAACATCCCAGCTTCATTGGAACTGGGGTTGTATAACATACTTAACAGACTAAAAAATACATACAATAAATTAAAGTTTACAAAAATGATTTTGCATGAGGCCTATTGAAGACTAAGTGAGTACAAAGGTGAGGACGCATTGACCAAATAAACATGAATGTTACAATCCAGGGTGCAGAGTGCATTACCTTGGACATTTGAGAAAACTCCTCCATTCTAGAACTGTTGATCACCGCAGATGGAGTGAATGATCAGCCAAGGAGCCTCTGTTGGAAGCGTCAATCACAGACAGTGTGCCGTGCATTGCAACTTTAGTAGCTGATTGGGAAACAGGGCATGGGTAAAGATGAATCACTCGCACCCACTGTGTTGCATTAAAGGACAAAACTGCTTTTCCTCCTTGCAAATGACAGAGGAACAGTGTACCCTTCTGGTATGATTTCTTTCCTTGCAGACATGAGAAACGCCCAAAAAGATCAAAGTACAGAGAATCAGACAGCAATGACTCTTATCCCAGACGCAGAGCTCTGTGATGAGGGACCATAAAGAAAAGTGATGTATTTTTGTCTTGTATACAGACAAAAAGGCTGCATGACCTCATTATAGTAAATGCATTACAGTGAGCATTTCTCCTTTGCAGATATAATCCATCTCTCCTAATAGGTGTGGCATATCAAGTTGCTGATTAGACAGCATGATTATTGCACAGGTGTGCCATGGGCTGGACACAATAATACACCACTATGAAATGTGCACTTTTGCTTTATTGGGGGGGTCTGGGGGGGTCAGAAAACCAGTCAGTATCTGGTGTGACCACCATTTGCCTCAGGCAGTGCAACACATCTCCTTCGCATAGATTTGATCAGCAGCCAGACGTCATTGAATGTGAGAATTTTCCCACTCATGGCAGTTACGATGACGAACTGTAGTCAGGTCGACACCCCGATGGGAACGACGAGCATGCAGATGAGCTTCCCTGAAATGGTTTATGACAGTTTGTGCAGGAATGCTTTGGCTCTGCAAACCGATTGTTGCAGCAGCTGTTCGGGTGGCTGGTCTCAGATGATCTTGGAGGTGAACTTGGTGGATATGGATGTCCTGGGCTGGTGTGGTTACACATGGTCTGTGGTTGTGAGGTCAGTTGGATGTACTGCCAAATTCTCTGAAATGCTTTTGGAGACAGCTTATGGTAAAGCAATGAACATTCAATTCACGGGCAACAGCTCTGGTGGACATTCCATTTCAGAGTGGCCATTTCTTGTGGCCAGCCTGAGGCAAACCTGTGCAATAACACACACACACACACACACACACACACTAATCTTCAACCGATTAGTCCAATCAAGGGTTGTGGGGGCTGGAGCCTATCCCAGCAATCATAGAGTGGGAGGCGGGGCACACCCAGGACAGGACACCAGTCTGTCACAGGGCCACAAACAGACAAACACATTCACACCCTCTCGCACACCCATGGACAATTTAAAGATTCCAATCCACCTAACCCACATGTCTTTGGATGTGGGAGGAAACTGGAGCACCCAGAGGAGAGCCACGCAAACACGGGGAGAACATGCAGACTCCACACAGAAAGGCCACAGGCGGGAAATGAACCCATGACCTTCTCGCTATGAGGCAACACTGCTAATCGCTAAGACACCATGCTGCCCCTGTGCAATAACACTGGTAAAAAAAAAAAATCTTGCATGGACTTTGAGAACTCATTTTGTGTAATTTTGGGAAGCTGAATTTGAACCTGAGCTCAGATTTCCTCTATGACATCATGCTTTTTTTTTTTTTTTTTGCAACTTGCATGCTCCATATTGATGGATTATGCAAAAGTTGCTCATTCACTCACAAATTTGATGGCAGAAAACTAAGAAAAAAAAAAATTAGCTATTCAGTGGTGCCTTATCTATGATGAGCATAATGCTCCAGAATGTATTTTTTCCAATATATTACACTTGTTTAGTATTTGTATACTGTGGTTAATAATGCTCAAAAAGGGGTTCAAGCATAAAAATACTTTTGTATTGTAAAAATACTTTTTCGTCCACAATTTCTTGGATAGTCACACGACTGAAAAGCCACCGAAAACTGTCTGAATCTTCCGGGCATATCACAACATGTCCTGTGAGGCTTCAACACGAAGGCGCTTTTGCTGCGCCATCAGCTTTGTGCCGATGAATTTCGCTGCAACTCTTTTCATGGCAAAATCTTCTGTCACAGTGGAATGTGCCGAAAAAGTGCTGATGTCCACCTCTTCCGCAATTTTCGGATAGTCACAAGACGGTCCCACATTACCATAGTGTTCACTTTGGAAATGATCCGGTCATTTCAGCATGTTGATGGCCGCCCAGAGCGCAGCGCGCTCTCCACCGTTGTGTGGCCATCTTTAAACCGGTTGTACCACTCCTTAATCTGTGTGATGCCCAGAGGATCGTCACCGAAAGCCGTCTGAATAATCCGAATGGTTTCCACCTGGCTGTCGCCCAGTTTCTGGCAAAATTTGATGCAGTCGCGCTGCTCCAGTCGTTCCGCCATTTCCTTGCAAAGAAAAAAACGACAAGAGACTACACCCATCCTCACACAAAGGCTGCTTGCAAACAAATGACGCAATCGACAGGTGTGAAAAAACTCACAAATGCGCACGAAGGTTCAAGGTTGGCTCATGCAAGCACACGTGATTCAAATCCATCAGGTTTTTGATAAAAAATAAAAAGGTCAGATACTTTTCTAACAGATCTCGTATATATAGTTAATGGTTGGCACAGCTAACCAAAAAGTTAGCTTTGATAACCATTAATCAGATAACTGAAAAGTTATCTTTTATGACGCTAAACCAATAAACTGCTAAAAAAATTATCTTTATTACAGATAACCAATAACTATTAGTATTGATTCAGACACGGCCACATCAGATTACACTGTTGGCTTCTGATAGTCCTGTTTCACTTTAAGGACCTTGAATCACCACCGTGATTCAAGGATCACAAACACAATGAACACGTGAAAAATGAATGAATAAAAAAATAAAACCCCAAACACTGTCATCATCTTTCAAAAGCAGTAAAACAGTATTAGAAGTCACAGTTTATTTCTGTATTAGATACGCCGTCATTTACAAGATAAAACCTGCCACTTTTTTCAGAACTTTGAACCCTACAGATTAAACAACCGAAATACGTCCATTAATGCATTGATTGGCAGAATAAATGACACGTAGTAAATATAAATTCTTACCTTCAGTGGGATTCATCTGAAGAAATATTCCACATAAAGCGTCCTGCTTATCCAAACAGTGTGTAAATGGTGAAGAGAAGTCCTTGCAGCTACGCCATGACAGCTCCTCTCTCCCACTGAGTCTTGGCGATTAAATTATCCCTTGCCACAAAGAAATAAAATAAAATAATATTAAAATGTGTCCATTTTCTTTTTGTGTTGAGCAGGTGATAACACTGTAATGTCCAAAGTGAAGCTGAACTACACTACCCACAATGCTCACTGCGTCGACCGGCCAATCACGTTTTGCACTTAACAATGACGTCATCAGCAAGTGACAGCCAGTCTGCCAAAAACCACTGATCTACACATGATAGGGATAAAATGTTTGATTTTAGGGTTTACAAATGCTTTTGACCGTTAAACTTTGCTCATTTTACCAGAAAAAAATGTTATCAGACTGAAAGTTATCAGAACTAAATTTATCCAAAGATAACTGGTTCGATGATGGTTTAAAATTTATCTGAGAAGCTAATCCGCTCGCAAAAATATTAGCTTTTATAATTATCCGTTATCGGATTAGCTGAACAGTGAGAAGCTAATCCGCTCGCAAAAATATTAGCTTTTATAATTATCCGTTATCGGATTAGCTGAACAGTGCCCACCACTGTATATAGTAAAGATTTTGTTTTCATATGTCAAAAACATGATGTGATTGGCAAAAGCTAACACCAGATTTGGATTCAGCACCCCAAAATTACCCAAAATCTATTGAAAAGCTCCATGCAAAAAAAAAAAAAAGTGTTGGCAGTGGACAGTGTAATAAAACTGCACATTTCATAGTGGCCTTTTATTGTGGCCAGTCTAAGGCACACATACACAATGATCATGCTGTCTTATCAGCATCTTGATATGCCACACCTGTGAGGTGGAATGGATTACCTTGGCAAAGGAGATGTGCTCACTAACACAGATTTAGACTGACTTGTGAACAATATTTGAGAGAAATAGGTATTTTTTGTGGATAGAAGACGTTTTAGATCTTTGAGTTGTGTTTGTGAAAAATCGAAGCAAAAACAAGTGTTGCATTTATATATTTGTTTATGTCAGGTGGGATGGTCAGGAATGGTAGGACACAAATGCACAGCTCCAGCAGACAGCTCTGATTTTTAGTAGGCTTTACTGAAGTGGATAGCAGTGATCGGTACACGAGTAGGCAGTCCAACACAAACAGCAGTACAGAAATCATCAGGCAATATGGCATGGTCAAGGCAACAGGTAGGAGGTCAGGTACACACTATGAAGCAAGCAGGAACAAGAACACAGGTACAGAGCTGGAATGAAGGCACAAGGCATGACAAAATGGCAACGAACAAAACCACCCAATGGGCCTCATGTATCAAAGTTGCGGACTTGTGGCGTAAATTTACGGTGTAAATTTGAAGTACACCAAAGTTGCCGTGACATGTATCAAGCAGTGTGCACCTGCCCATTTCCAGTGTACGCCTGACGTGACCTTGATAAATGCAGCGGGTGAAAACAATCGTAATTATAATAAACACACCCATAAATATTCAGACTCCGCTTCAGACACACCCTCATGTTACGACATGGAAGCCAGGAAGACGGCAAAGAAAAAGAACTTCACCAATCACGACACGTGCCAATATGCGTCAAAAGTGGCCGTAGTATTAATTGTTTTGTAGTATAATCAAAAAAATGTTACAGTGGTCCCTCGTTTATCGCGGGCGTTACGTTCTAAAAACAGTCCGTAATACGTGAAACTGTGATGTAGTCAGCGTTATTTTTTACAATTATTATAGACGTTTCAAAGCTGTAAAAACCCTGTAAAACCACTTTATACACTTTCTCAATCAGGCATGAACATTTTCTCACTTTTCTCTCATGTGTAAACACTCTCAAAGTTCAAACCTTATTAGAAAAATAAGACCAAACTGTTTTCAGGCCCAAACATTTGTTTGAGAAATAAAAATAGAACATTTTCCTATAAATAATTATGATGGCTTTTAGAACTAACGAATTTACTTTTAACGATCAACATACGAGGTTGGACACATGAGAAATTATTAATAGTGACTGACCAGTATTTCACAGATCACGCCTCTGCGTCCTGGTGCTGCGCCTTTTTCCACTCACACATCGCTGCAGGTGTCTGTTTCCGAGTGACAAACACAGTTATGAGTAGTTGTTGGCGCTCTTTTTTCTTCTGGGCGAGAAGATTCTTATAAACAGACACGCAGAACACAGAACACTGTATAAAAAAAAAAAAAGGCATGCAAAACTGGACTAAAAGCTCCGCGAAACTGCGAGGCCGCGAAAGGTGAACCGCGTTATAGCGAGGGACCGCTGTATTCTCTTTTCACATGTCAATATTTCTTGACATGTGGATATTTGCTCACTCAATTAATAAGACACGCCTAATTTTTCAGATTTCTTTATTTTTAAAATGTATTTCTTTATTTATTTTATTGTAACAAACGAATGGAGAAAACAAAACCTGATTGCAGCACAGGCGAATTAAGGGAATGACAACACTACAGTTGTAATTATCAATTTCATTGTCTAAAATGATCACACCACATAAAGTTAAGCTCAGCGCTGCTCTGGCTCCAGGCTCTGGAGAAAAAGGCGAGCAGCGCTTTCTTTGCAGTCAGCGTTGTGGCCACTGATCATGCTCGATAGACCAGCAGTCCCGCAAAAAGCGGGATTTGTATTAATTATTATGTAGTATAATCAGTAAAGTGTTATTTATGTAACATATGCATTGATTTATATGATGGTAATGTTTATCATGTTGATCATTTGGATTCCAGCGCTGGTTCATTTTGGTGTATAATTTACGCCACCTGTCGACCTGGTGTATATTTTCAGCGCAGCGTACGTCAACGACCACATTGATAAATGCCAAGTAGTGAAGCTGTTTTGGCGTACACTCCATATACGAGGTTTGTCAATAAAGTAACGGTCCTTTTTATTTTTTTTCAAAAACTATATGGATTTCATTCATATGTTTTTACGTCAGACATGCTTGAACCCTCGTGTTTGGACATGTCTATCTCGGCTTTCAATGCTTACCAGTCCAGTAAGTATCAGAGAAATTGTGTAGAGCTGGACATGTCCAAACTTGTCCTCTGACACGCCGAAACAGAGGTGTTCCTTTACGCGCGAAGCCTCCGCGCGGCTTTCCATGACAAAATCTCTTGTTAAAACTGAAATCTGCCGGAAAATGGCTGATGTCCAGCTCTTGTGATAACCAGAGAAAGAGCACACGACGGTCTCGTATCCACAGAGCCATCCGTTTAGAAATGGTCCGGTGGCTTGTGCCGCGTCGTCGCAGCTCGGAGCGCGTGCCATGCCATGCGTCCTTAAAGGGGTCCTTAAAGCTGTAGTAACAGACCTTATTCTCTGTGAAGCCCGTAAAATTTTCACCGAAAGCCAGATAAATTTTTCGAATGGTTTCCAGGTGCCAGTCTCTAACAGCTTCTGAAAAAATTCTGATGGAAAAAAAGTCCTTTTCATTCCGCCATTTCCAGACAATGAAAATCCGATGAGGGGGTGGGACCACTCCTTCCCAAGGCGTGATCACAGGCGAATGATGTCACCGACAGGCGTGGAAAAACTCACGCATGCGCACGAGGGTTCAAGCATGTCTGACATAAAAACATATGAATGGAATCCATATAGTTTTTGAAAAAAATAAAAAGGACCGTTACTTTATTGACAGACCTCGTACGCTCAAATATCACCGTACGCACGTTGATACATGAGGCCCAATGAGCTTATAAAAAAACCCCAGGTGGTAATCAGTAAATGAGGAACGGGCGCATGGAAAGCACTAGAAGCAGGGCGTGGCCAGAGAGAGAGAGAGAGAGAGACACACCCATCTCCAAGAACCAAGAGAGAGACAAGAGAAACAGAGACAGACAGACCCAAGCAGAAAAATCCAAACAAGAGAACAACAAACCAAAACCCCGATAATACAAAACTAACAAAACTTAATCTCTGACAGTTCACTGTATATTAGAACAGCTATTTCAAGAAATGGGTTAATGATATGCCTATCTTTACTATTAAACACAAATATGAAGTCATAGCTTTCTCTTGTTCACATGATTTTGAACTTAAAATACATTGAAAGGTAAGGTTCCTATTTCACTGGGCATGACTTTTGGAAGCCCCTTCAGCTGTTCCCTTGCCTTTCTCACTCGGGGTCTCCACAGCAGATCTGAGGTGGATCTGCACATTGATTTGGCACAGATACATCCTCCTTTGTCCTTGGATGGACATACGACATCACATTTCTCCAATCACAGCCACATAAGCCTATACCTTCATCTGAGTTATCTGGGTGTCTTGGTGGCTTTCCTCACTCTTCTCTTTCTTGCACAGTTACTCGCTTTTTGGGAACTGTCTACTCCATGCAGATTTACCACAGAGTGCCATACTGTTTATATCTTTGTAATTGGTGTAGATAAAGAAAATGGCATATTCAGTGGCAGCTTTACCATTAGAGAGGCTCGTGCACAACTACAACAAAAGACTCCAAGAAGTCACTGATGTTAAAACGGCATTAAGAACAGGGGTATGTAAACTTTTGATCAGGGTCATGTGGGTAGTTTCTGTTGTCATTTTGATAGTAGAAAGTTGTGTGACAATAATAACAATGTGACAATAAATGGCTTCACCCATCCACTAAGCATAAGTGAACAAAAACTTTTTGTGTTATCATTGATATTCTCAGAAAAATGGCCAAAAGACAAAAATTCTGTCAGGCTATGTAAACTTTTGAACACAACTGTACAGTATCATTCAAAGGTTTGAAAAAAAAAATGAATGGGGAAAGTGTGTCCAAACCTTTCATTGGTAATTTATGTATGCTGACACATATTTTCATGTAGCAATTTTATGTCAACACACTGTCTATTTGAAAGTGCTCATAATTGTCTTTGACCATGTGACAAATTTGTCATAGTTGGGCTTTTACATTGTGTCAATATGAGCACATTCTAATATGTGGGATTACAGTATGCAATGTCTTATTTGATGTGAGTGACCTTGAGCATATTCAAAGCCAGAACATTTTTGCTGTAATAAAGCAAAACATACTTTCCCCACTGGTACAGTACCTATGGCCCTATGCTGGAGTATTTCAGCTGGATTTGCCCCTGGTTGCATCTAACTCACTAGTGTAAGTCAAATTGTCAAAACATGTTTACCCAGTCTCAACAAAATCTTGTCTAATGATCATAGGTTAAAAAAAAAATCCCTTTTTGTTTATTTGGAAATGGATGTGGATTTCAGAATTTTTATTATGTTGCTCTTTTTTCCTTTTGAAGATGGATTCTTCTTTACATTTGGATTACTTTCTGAAAATTGCACCTGGGCTAAAAGATTAAATACACCTGCAGAGCTTTAGAACATATAAAAGTGTGTAAATCTCTTGGATTTCTGAAATTTTTAATTCTTATTTTAAGTTTCAAGGAGTGGATTTGAAAAGGAACAGTCCAGGTATATAATTATACAACTGTGAAATAATACCATCACCATGCAAAAAGGTTAAAAATACTTTGATACTCATTTTGTATCATATTACCCATCCCTATGGTGATGTTAATAAAGTTCTTAAATTGAAAAGCTCCAAACATGGAATAATGTGCCTTATGTGAATATAAACCTCTAGCATTGTTTGTCCTTGGAAGATGCAAATGCTATTTCTGAGCATTATGAACAGTTACATTACCTAACATTTTGTATGGACCATTGTACTTCTGTCAGTTGAATTCAGACCATATTTCCTTATAAAATAATCAAAATTACCCTAAAATGCCGATTCCTTTATTAACAAAGAAATTATTCTAGGCAGTTATTTTGAAGAAATTCAATAGCCTTTTTTTGTGCTGCTGCAATGCAGCATTTACACTGACCAGTGTTTAAGTACTGCAGCAGCATCCCCAGATAATTAAAAATATGAGTAGCATCCAGTAAGTCTTTAACCATATGACCTTTATCAAAAGTCAATTTCAGCAGTAGGGTTTACCATTCTCCTCGAAGAACCCATGTATAATGCACCACTGGTTAATGTGTTACAATTAGTTATTCCTCTTTGGTCTTTGTTCCAAATGATTTTCAACATGAGCTGATTTTAACATAAAATATAAAGCATGAAGATCCAGGACTATATCACTCCCATCTATACATCCAGCTGTATTTATTGCTTTCCACAATTTTACATCTCTGGTGATCAACAGTCTGTGCCAGTCTAGTGGGGTAATTAGCCGTACATCTTTGACAGTGAAAAGGTTAATTAGTACTCTATTATGTGGGTGATTGAAAGCTATGATAAATAATGTAATGGGTTTTAGTCAAGATTTGTTTTTGCTGCAGTATAGTACATCCATTATAACTGAAATATCTTGTTGGCTATTTTGTTTATCTGATTTTATAAATTGCAATGCTTTTGTAATCTTGATGCCTTACCTGAGCATCCAATATACAGTATAGTCTTCCAACTAATACCCCTGTCACACCTTCATGATGTAGCCAGCATATGCTGACCATATTAAAAATGCTGGCATATGCTGTCTTATGTCTGATAAGTTATGGGTAGTTTTTTTATAAGTTAAGAGTAGGTTGGAGCATGCTGATATACAATGTAATATGCAATTTTGGTATGCACAATATTTTCGATATGTATGTCAACTCATATGTCCCACACATGTGGGACATAAGTTTGTCGGTAAGTTAAACAATTGTTGACACACGTTTCTTGTAATTTACTCATAAGTCAAAACACATCCATTATTGATGTCCATTGTTTAGCTAAAAGCTGCAGGCTTCATGCAAACAGACTTTCATGTATTAAAACCATTCACACATGGAGTAAATATAAAGTCTTAATCTTACCTATTCATTTCAGTCGGATTCATCATAACAGCCTGATGAAAACTTCATAAAGTGTCTTGATTTGGGAAAATGACATCTGAAAATATTTTAATTCCTCCTCGTGGCTGGAAACGTAGCATTTTTACCCTCTGGAGTCAACTGACACGCCTCTGCACCAAAGTCACATGGCCAAATTAAGCGGACATAACACCCAATCCTCTGCCCTTTGAGTCACTGTTTGAATGCATGTTGAATGCGCAGACATCAACCTATATACCAGTTTTTAAAATTTTGTTAATAAGCTTAGTATAACTTGACTTATGTATATTTTTTACATGTTTTCCTGGATATTATGCTCATTTTGCTGCCTGTTTTTGTAGAAACCCACAGCAAACACGAGTGTAATTCCCTTGTCTAACTGCAGGAGAAATGGGGGTGGGAAGAAACAAGACTTCACCTTTATCATTCGTAGAAACACATGAGCTAAGCCAATCACAAATTACCACGCCCATGTGTGGTTGATGACAAACCACAGACCCCACGTGGGTGTGCTTGTGGGTGGTGTGCAGTGATGCCGGTAACGCGCTACTTAGTAATGCGTTACTCTAATCTGACCACTTTTTTTAGTAACGAGTAATCTAACGCGTTAATCTTTCCATATCAGTAATCAGATTAAAGTTACTTCTCCATGTCACTGTGCGTTACTATTACTTTTCATTGTGGGTCGACAGCAGCATTAAACTTGGTCCGTGGGCAGGAGGTCGGGTTCGACTGAACTGCACACTTTAAGCGAGCTGTGAGCTTTTCATCCACGGTTTTTTGCAGCTGCTTGACTCGTCCTCACCTCTTAAAGCGCAGTGATCAGCACACCTGCACTGAGCTTTACAAAGACATGTTTATACTTTTTTCCCTCCTTTATTTAGAATTCTGAGCTGAGCCACTCTGTATCTGGTTGTTAAAAACAGCTGATCCTCCATGACGCATCAACAACTAACACTATTTTCCACTCAAATGCACCTAAACTCTCTTTCTGACGACCTCATGATGTGAAAACACAATAAAACTTTCTTACCTGTAAATCTGGTCATGTTTTCTGCATAAATAAATGTTATCCATTCTTTGTGCTCAAACGCCAAAGCAGGGCCGAATCCAGATGGAATGGGGGTGTGGGGCAAGGATGTGCCCCCCCCACAACACCCCTAGATTAAAGGTCCAGTTTTGAAGCCGTTTTTTACTACAACTACTAATACTACTTATAATAATAATAATTTCGACAAGTAAAATGTTTCGAGAGAATTTAAATGTTAGAAAAATGTTAGAATTTAATAGTTACATTTATAAACAATGTAGGTTCGAAATTGCAAGTTTTACTGTTACAGTGCTGTCAACAGTTAAATATGAGGTCAAGAAAGACGTCTTTATTTTACTTTTTATAAAACAAGTATTTATTTTCATTGAAGTCAAGAAAGGGTGACTATAAAGTGAGTTTTGGCAAAACAGGTATCATTGTCATGTTGAGGTGGGTTGTTGTCGGCAGCTGGGGAAAGTAACTAAAAAAGTAACTAGTAATCTAACTTAGTTACTTTTACAATTGAGTAATCAGTAAAGTAACTAAGTTACTTTTTCAAGGAGTAATCAGTAATCAGTAATTAGATTACTTTTTCAAAGTAACTGTGGCAACACTGGTGGTGTGTGCTTTGTGCAGGATGCATTTTAATGGTTTTTCTTCCGTCTCTCCTGTGCCCTTATCAGTGAAGTAAAAACAAAAACAAACATGTATTTCTCTTTATCATTAGTTGAGAATGCCCAAATTAAAGCCAGTAAACAATGATTTCTGTTTTTGCATCCGAATCCAGGTCTCCGTCAAAAGTAGTCAAAAATGCCCTGGACTCCAGAGTTAATATCCAGACTTATTCCGTGGACTCCAGAGTTAATATTGTGAGTGAAGGGACCACGCCGGTGCAGGCTGGCTCATGGTAAAGGGAAGCCCAAATAGGAAATGCCAAATTTTTAGTCCACAGTGAAACAAGAAATGCCAAATATTGAGTTGACACTGAAACCGGGAAATAAAAACTGTGAGACAGTGTGCACCTTGATAGCTCATGAGGTCAGTGACAATTTAGTGTGCAAATTACATGAATGTTTTTAGCCATGCTAATGTTCCCCAGGACATTTACTGAAAATTAAGTCTGAAGGACCGCAATGTGACAGTGAGGACTTTTCAGGCATGTGAGAGGCAAATAAATAATAATAAAAAATACTTAAACTGGTGGGGGCTAATAGGTCTGTGGTTGGGATTCTGGGGGATAAAGCCCCCATAATCTGAGTGTTTTGTAGCCATGCTAATGCTCCCAGAACTGTTTACTGAAAATAAAGTCTGAAGGACTTAATTGAGATGGTGAGGACTTCCCAGGCATGTGAGACGCAAATAAAAAAAATGTTTAAAATGGCAGAAGGTTAAGAGGGCTGTAGTTGGGGTTTCTGGTTGGGGTGACACTCCCAAGAAGCTGAAGGGTGTTAGCCATGCTAATGTTCACCAGAGCCATTTACTGAAAAAAAAAAAAAAAAAAAAAAAACTCTGAAGGACCTAATTGAGATGGTGAGGGCCTTCCAGGGATATAAGAGGCACATAAAGAAACATACATAATTTTTTTTTTTTGGGGGGGGGGGGGTAAGAGGTCTGTGGTTATGGGGTTTGGGGAGCTTTGCCCTCCAGAAGCAGATTTGTTTTAGCTATGCTAATGCTCACCAGAACTATTTTACTGAAGAAAAAGTCTGAAGGACCTAAATGACATGGTGAGTTGGCGAAGAGCTTTGCTCGTTCTTGTTGGCGACATATTATCTTTTGTACCATATTAGCTCCTCTCATTTAAAATGTGACATCATGGTCATAAGATACATAACCAGTATTTGTTGGTCAGGTCTGCAACAGCATCAGCAGGCAACAGCAGTTATATCTGGATCACAAGGATGAGAAATGCATTTTCAGCAGGATCCATGCTTTTTTTTTTTTAACTGTAAAAACCATAAACATGTGTAACAACCCATTTGTTATAACTTAGAATGCAAATATTAACTGTAAATTTCAAAGACATATATACAAATGTAGCAAACAACAAAGTATATTCAACTATTTACATTAAAATACAGGAAATGCTTCTGGTGGTTTTTTGTTGTCCGCCACCAGTGCTATTGCCCCAACAGGGTGCCGGTGGAAATTGGGCTACTGCTGGGTGAAGATGACGAAGAAGAGGAGGAAAACGTTGCCACAAACAGCGGGAGAAGAAGAAAACTAGAAGGGTGGAAATGAGAGTGGGGACTTTGAATGTTGGTAGTATGACTGGTAAAGGGAGAGAGCTGGCTGATATGATGGAGAGGAGAAAGGTAGACATATTGTGTGTGCAAGAGACCAAGTGGGAGGGAAGTAAGAGCAGGAGCATCGGTGGTGGGTACAAGTTGTTGTACCATGGTGAGGACAGGAAGAGAAATGGTGTTGGGGTCATTTTAAAGGAAGCGTATGTTAAAAGTGTGTTGGAGGTTAAGCGAGTGTCTGACAGGGTGATGAGTGTGAAGTTGGAAATTGAAGGGGTGATGATGAATATCATCAGTGCATATGCCCCACAGGTTGGTTGTGAGATGAAGGAGATAGAAGATTTCTGGAGTGTGTTAGATGAGGTGGTGGAGCGTGCCCAAGCATGAAAGAGTGGTGATAGGAGCAGACTTCAATGGGCATGTTGGTGAAGGGAACAGAGGTGATGAGGAAGTAATGGGTAGATATGGTATCAAGGATAGGAATGGGGAAGGACAGATGGTAGTTGATTTTGCAAAAAGGATGGAAATAGCTGTGGTGAATACCTACTTTAAGAAAAGGGAGGAGCACAGGGTAACATATAAGAGTGGAGGAAGGTGCACACAGGTGGACTCCATTCTTTATAGGAGATGCAAGCTAAAGAAATCACAGACTGTAAGGTGGTAGCAGGAGAGAGTGTCACTAGACAGCATAGGATGGTTGTGTGTAGGATGACTAGAGGTAAAGAAGAAGAAGAGAGTGAGAGCTCAACAAAGGATCAGATGGTGGAAGCTGAAGGAGGAAGACTGTTGTGTGAAATTTAGCGAGCAGGTGAGAGAAGCACTGGTTGGAGGGGAAGCAATTTTGGACAACTGGAAAAGTACTGCAGATGTGGTGAGGGAGACAGCTAGGACAGTACTGGGTATGACATCTGGACAGTGGAAGGAAGACAAGGAGACTTGGTGGTGAATGAAGAGGTCCAGGAAAGCATAAGGAGAAAGAGGTTGGCGAAAACGTTTTGGGATAGTCGGCGAGATGAAGAAAGTAGACAGGAGTACAAGGAGATGCGGCGTAAGGTGAAAAGAGAAGTGGCCAAAGCAAAGGAAAAGGCATATTTGAAAGTACAGAAAAAAAAGAGACATAAAACTTGATTGTGGGATGCAGGAAGAGCTGTTAAGAGCAATAATAAAACATTTATGCCAGGCGAGTGAACTGTCCAAAAAAATGCCCTTGGACCCCAGAGGGTTAACCACTGAATCTGAAACATGATGGTAGATGCGTGAAAATGATGTGGAATAGGTCTCTTGCCAAAGGGGTATCCATGTGACGTCAGTGACCATATGGCCTTGGCGGAGGTTTGCGCTCTCCGAGTGCTTCTAGTTAGGAATTGATTTTGTAATTTGTGTCGGTATTTGTGTCAGTAGCATGACCCAAGCAGAGGGTCACCCCTTTGAGTCTGGTCTGCTTGAGGTTTCTTCCTCAGAGGGAATTTTTTATTTATTTATTTATTTTCTTGCCACTGTCACCTGTGTGCTTGCTCTGGGGTTTGGTAGGGTTTGACCTTGCTTGTTGGAAGCACCTTGAGGCAACTTTGTTGTGATTTGGCGTTATATAAAATTAAATGAAAGAAAAATGAAAGGTAAACTGGCCAGAGTTAAATGTTTTGGTTGTTTAGTGGCCTTTGCTCCAGGAGGTTCTCAGACTAGCTGGGAACATTAAACATTTATATTCTTCTTCCTCTTTGAACTGCCAAGAAGCAAAGGCACCTGATGCAGCTTTAAACTGAATTTCTTTCTGCACTGTACACCATCTGAAAACACATGATAAATTGTATAGTTCATTCACAGCCAGCTCAGTTAATCACAGCAACAGTCTGTATGTGACGCACCCATTCGATGAGATTTGTCACCTAAAACTACATTTTGCCCAGGCAGCCCAACCCAAATCCAGGCAGGAAAGGAAACATAATTGTTTGAATCACAATTATGTAGGCAGTTTGTAATCTCTGCCGGGAGGGGACGGCTTAATCACAGCAGTGGGGTAAGATATCACTGTCAGCAGACATTTGTCTACCATGTTGGTTATCTACTGCCTCGTTCCCAATCATGATCACATTATAACCCACATGCACAACAAGTGAAGACAAAAGGGATGAAAACATTTTTCATGTTCCTCATATATTTCCTTGATTATCATTTCCACAACATCCTGAGGGGAGTTTATTTTCATGTATTATTCATTACCAAATGGCCCTTAAGCATTTAATATAATTAAGTGAAAATGTCCAGGTCCAGTTAAAAACCTGTTTATGTAAATGTGGATTAAAAAAAATGTAGCTAAACTATATACCAAAAATGCAAAGGTATGTCAAATTCAACATGTTATCCCAGTACAGACTGGCACAATAAAATGGAACTGGCCAATGATATTCTGGACACCAAGACCAAAGCATCATAATCATCTAAGGTTGCACTGGGACATATAGGGTGTCTCAAAAAAATGTACCCAAAAGTACTCTGAAATATGAGTACCAGTTAATGGTTTTACTGGGAAATAATGGTGTTTTTTCTCATTTCAGGAACCTTAAGGGCCCCTTCACACATAGTATGAATGTGGCTGAATTGTATACGAAGCAGGAATCGTATGCAATTCATGTAAAAATCTAAACTGCCTTCAATGCCTCGTACACCTGTCGCTACAACTATTTGTGCCAGCGGCTGAAAGACAGAGTGTGCCCTGTGAGAGCTCATTCGATCCCTCTTGTGGCAGATGTCGGCCAAAATCTAGGTGACACACATGAACATCCCACACTGCCCACTTAACACTTGTTAAAATGTGTGGCCATTCGCACTGTTATCGTGAAAATAGTGAGCAGACGATCACTTTTGAGCTGGCTGTGAAATTTGTCTAAGTGCCCCACGAGTGTGGCGTTTGCAAAACAGCAACGCATGTGGTGTGCCAGAGGTTGGCTCCCCCCACAACACATGTACCATGCGTGTGATTCGTGCATGTGTTGTGTGGGTGGGAGCGCACTTGCATGAACTGCTGATATGTATGTACAGATGGAGCGGCCAACCGCGTCACAGTGCACACTGCACAGCAAGCCACCTCCCGGCTGCTGACCAGAGACTCACTGACAGCTGCAAATGAATGACTGCTCAGTGACACATTGGTGTGTGCACTGGACAGACAGGATGTGTGGCCGCCGAATGCAGCAGCTGTTGAGATCTCTAGTTCTGGACGTCACCGTGTTTGGCGGGACATGTCCTAACAACTGTCCACTGTGACACGCATGTGTCTGCTTGCTGTCCTCATGTGGACATACATAAAAACATATATCGCTGTTGCGACCGGCTGCAGCAAGCAAGCGCATGGCGCGGACATTGGCAGGCTGTCCCAGGTGAAACGGACCATCAGATCATAACACGCAGCAGCCGATCTGAATGTCACGTCACCCACGTGAGCTCTGTTCCACATGATGCTGTGTCTGTCCTGCAGCACGCCGTCCACAGGATACGTGTGTCGGGCCTGACGTGCGCGGAGCCAGCTGGAAATGCAGGGCCATCAGATGTGGACATGAGAAGAGCACACTGCTCCATTCATATCATTTCATGACTGTACGTCTGTGACCATGAGTCATCTAAGAGGAACAGAGGGTTCATACTTGCAGTGTCCGCTCAATAAGAGGGATTCAATGAAATGTTTTTTTATGGGGTGTGGTTTTATTTTTTTTTAAATATGTTAATCTCCTTGTTGATTTCAGGCATTTTCCGCACCATTTAAACAACAGTGATGGTAGCACAGTGGTAAAGTTTCTGGCTGGCAATCAGACCTTTTGTAAATTACAGGCTCGAATCCTGCAGGTGGCATGTATTATTATTTTTTTTTTTTCCACAGCAGCTGCGTGATGTAATTCTACACGCTCCAGCTGTTCACATTGTGAGCCAACGGCGATGGCACGCTTGTGCATGACACCATTGCAGCAGTTTTGTGCACACCTGCCTGACCACGTGTCCCTTCCGACATCAGCTCGATGCTGTTGTTGTTCGCTCATATGAGGTGTTTCGCCCTGATTCGCCCTGATTCATACTTATTCATACTATGTGTGAAGGGGCCCTAAAGTTTGTTCTGCAAGAGATTAAAGTCTAGGAAATATGCCACAGTTGACCCTAATTCAGAGGACAAAAATTGTTGAGTTCTGTGCAATGCATCCTAAGGGCTGACTTGCATCTCTTCCCATACAAAATTCAGTCTCAGAGTGAACTACCTCCCCAGCAAATGGCAAGGAGACTTGAATTTGGTCGGTGGTTTTCCGGAAAACTGGAGACAGATGATTTATTTCTTAGGAAACTTCAGATGAGGAGGTTACATTGATCATGTCATGTAAAAGATAAAGGGTTAAAATATCACAAAGGAAAGACTAAAAACTGAACTAAAAACTGTGCATTGGGGAGAAAACTCACATGCTTCGGCCACATGGTCATACAGAAAATGTCTGATAATACTGAGTGTTTTTTTCTGTGCTGTCATACACTTTTGGGTACATTTTTTGAGACACCCTTTAGATAGAAACTGCATCTATGTATTCTTCACCATACACTGACCATGTGCCTATGAATGAACACACACACACACACACACACACACACACATAAAAAAAACTTGGATTTACTGGGTACTATTAGCAATTTAAACATAGTTTGAAAATACATTTGAATTAATTTCCATGCAATCCACAAATACACTATGTCATTATTTTCAATCAAGCATAATTTTAGCAAATTTCATTACATGAATGTGTGCTACTATCCAGTCATGGGTCATTATGTTACTATTGACCTTAGATGTGACAATGTGTGGAAAATGGCAGCAGTTAAATAACTTGGCACTTAATACAATTCTGGAAAAGTTTATCCTACCAAATAATAAACTGTCTCATTGACATGTCTGTGTAGTTTGGCAACCAGTTTCAATGTAGTTCCTTAGGATCAGTGTAATAAAAACAACATATCTTGTCACATGATCCATGCAATTATTATTATTATTATTATTATTATTATTATTATTATTATTATTATTATTATTATTATCTGTGTGTCACTGCCTCCACCACACTACACTCTTTCCTTGAGTCTTGGATGGCAACCAGCCAGTCACACAATTGGTCACTTCCCATCTCCTGAAAACAGCCAGCTGAAACTTTGGTGTTCCCTTGGCCATTTCCACTTGCTTGGACCCTCAACACTGAGGTCACCTGCATGGTGGATCATGTCCAAAAGAAACATGGCACATAAACAACAGGATGCAGTTGATAATCCTTCACAATGCAAGTAATCCTCCTACTAACATGATGGCCACAGTAAGTCCCTTAATTCTGTTCCCAACGTCTTATTTGTGCTTAGCTAAATGCTGTGGAATAGCAATTTTAGAAAAAAAGCCTAGATTTTCCTCATACTGTTTGACACTAGGTAATAGTAGTTGTGGGACAGTATGAGCTATGGTGATGTGGCATTTGAATCTAATGACCTTGACCTTCACCCGAATGATTGGCCTATAGTTGACCTTGCAAGGGAAATTCTGGAATTGTGGTGCATTTGGTCCAAATTGGGTTGAAATCGAATTCCATGACCTTTGCCAAAAATATTAACCCTTATAGCGTCTTTGTTTTTTTTTGGACCCATTGCATTTTGGGGCTTTTAATACAACATAATCACACTTTTTTTTTTTTTTTGTTGTTAAATGCTCAGCAGATGTTTCCTTCATCCCAAATGCAAAGAGTATAAACAACACATACGAGGGCTGTCAATAAAGTATAGGTCCTTTTTATTTTTTTCAAAAACTATATGGATTTCATTCATATGTTTTTACATCAGACATGCTTGAACCCTCGTGCGCATGCGTGAGTTTTTCCACGCCTGTCGGTGACGTCATTCGCCTGTGAGCACTCCTTGTGGGAGGAGTCGTCCAGCCCCTCGTCGGAATTCCTTTGTCTGAGAAGTTGCTGAGAGACTGGCGCTTTGTTTGATCAAAATTTTTTCTAAACCTGTGAGGCACATCGAAGTGGACACGGTTCGAAAAATTCAGCTGGTTTTCGGTGAAAATTTTAATGGCTGATGAGAGATTTTGAGGTGAAACTGTCGCTTTAAGGACTTCCCACGGAGCGGGACGTCGCGCAGCGCTCCCAGGCGCTGTCGTCAGCCTGTTTCAAGCTGAAAATCTCCACATTTCAGGCTCTATTGATCCAGGACGTCGTGAGAGAACAGAGAAGTTTCAGAAGAAGTCAGTTTCAGCATTGTATCCGGATATTCCACTGTTAAAGGAGATTTTTTAAATGAAAGACGTGCGGACGGATTGCAGCGTCGGCTCGCAGCCACCGCGACGCTCCACCACTGGAAAAACACCTCCGTTGGAAGCCTTAAGGACAAGTTGGAACATGTCCAGCTGTTAAACAATTTCTCAGATACTCACTCCAATGAAGCCATCAAAAGCCGCCTGGATTTTACAAATGGTTATCAACACGGAGGTGTTTTTCCTGTGCCGCCGCACTGCACCGGCTGCGTCCCACAGACCAGAAGAACTTATAAGGGTTAATTAAGGGCAATGTCAGGATCAACCTCCACTGACATTCCAGATTTGGTAGAAATCAACAGAAGGACATGCAAAGAAACAGACAGACAGACATGACCTTGGCCAAAATGGGTGATGAAGGACCTGGGAAGAGTAGAGAAACAGATGATCAAAACGTTTGGCAAGTGATTTTTTTTTTTTTTTTTTTTTTTATTCTCAATACAGCATTCTTATAGTATATGCTTTAATTTCATTTTTGGTAGTAAATATGGAGACATGTGATCAAACAAATGAAGTGAAGAATTTGTCCATGGAGAAATTAAAGCAGGAGTCCAAAATTCCTTTATCAATGCTTCCATTTCTTACGGACTTTGAAATTATAAAATTTAAGGGTTCTAAGACATGTTGGACTTAATAGCTTTTTGGATCTCCTTTCCTAATGATTCCTGATTAATATGTCTTATATTTTTGTGTCCTTTGAGGGTTACCTGTTGCTATTAGTAACTATGTCAGTATGTAAGTAAAAATCTTTTTGCCACTTTAACTCAGTCGTTCCTAAATCTGCTATTGGGCCTCAGGTTGGTTACCACCTTAAACATGACAATGGAATAAAAGCAGTGAGTTCACAGATACCGTAATTCAATCAGCATAAAGATAAGGACAATCTCATTTGACATTTAATGCTTTAAAACTGTGGCACTTCCACAAGTTAAACCAGTGTTTCACACTTCTAAAAGACAGCACTTCACAGTTTGTATTAATTTAGCTAAGCTGCTGCATTTAATCAGTTTTTCTATTAACAGTGTATTTTGAAAAAGTAAAAAAAAAAAAATAAAATAGAAAAAAAAACTTCTGTTATAACCGAGCTGTTTCTGAAGTGGCATGACTTCAACAACAGATGCCAAACTCATATGTCTAATATGGATCATGGCTTTAAGTTTTCTACTTGGCGTCCAATGCCTGCACATGGCAACAGGCCAACATTTGCAGACATCCATAAACATGAGCCAGAAATGAAATGGGAAATGTATTTAAAAACAAAAAAAAATCTGTTACACAACAGGATAGAAATCGAGAAAGACAAGCGGAAAGCTCTTACTCTAATAAGAAGATGCGCGATGATGCATTATGAGGAAAATTGAAATTAGAATCCAGACTTTGTGAACAACTTGCACTGTCATTTACTCTCACTAGTCACTTCATTAAGTATGCCTGATCAACATCTAATCAAATATTTCATCAGCAAATCACAAGGTAAACACTGAGTGCATTTGGGCATGTTGATGTGGCCAAGCAGATCTGCTGAAGTTCAAACCAAGCTTCAGACTCAGAAATCAACATGATGTATGCAACTTTGAGTGTAACCTTGTTGTTGGTGCCAAATGGGTGAATTGGAGTATTTCAAAAACTGATCTACACAGATTTTCACACACCCCATCTCTGGGACCTACAGAAAACAATGCAACAAAAAAGGTTAAATATCAGTTATTTTTGGTTTTCTGAGCAAAAATGCATTGTAGGTGGCAAAAATTGGAGAAGAAGGCTAAGCTCATACAAAACCCACATCAACTCAGATATCCACTTGTTACAATGTTGGTATGCAAAGAGCATCTCTATAAGCACAACATGTTGAACCATGAAGCAGATTGGCTACAACAACAGAAGCCCACACAGGACACCACTCCATTCATCCAGGTACAGGTAACCAAGTCTATAGTGAACATAGCCTCACAGAATGTGAACAGTGGAAGATTCATACTTTGTAGTTGGCAGGACACAGGACCTTATCTTATCATGCTACTGTCCTGTGGAATGATCTCCCGACAGAGATAAAACATTCAGATTTCATAGAGACATTCAAGAAAAGACTAAGGAACAGACTAAATATGCATCTATTCTTCCTCTTGTATGGCTAGTATACCAGTGTATTATGGACTTATTTTTCCTCTCTGTTTAATTCATATTATTAGCAACAGAACTGGTCTCACCCTCACTGCATCTAAATTCTGAGTGTTCTTGTGAAACACAGGGCTTGCTGCCGGTGACCATTTTAGTATTCTCTTTGCTTCTCTGTTGATTTACTGCTAGTGAACAAATGGCTTAGGGTCAATTTTTTCCAGCTGACTGATTCTGCTCTTTTTCTCTTTCTTGAGGCACTGACGAGCATTTTAATTAATGGATGCTGACCCTGCACCTCTGAACTTTTGTGCAAACCTTGCAATTGTTAAAATGGCCCAAGCAGTGGGTCACCCCATCTGAGACTGGTCTGCTTGAGGTTTATTCCTCAATAACACCATAGAGAGTTTTTCCTTACCACTGTTGCTTGTGTGCTTGGTCAGGGAGGTTAGAAAGGTTAGTCCTGTTGTGATCTGGTGCAATATAAATAAAATAAAATGAACTACATTGGAAACGTGCTGAATGATGTGATGAGTCTAAAATTGTGCTAAAACATTCAGATGGTAGGGTCAGATTGTTGTGAATACAATATGAACTCTTGGGCAGCATGGGGGCATAATGGCAAACATTCCTGCTTCAAAATATTCAAATCCCACCTGGTCTTTTCTGTGTGGTGCCTGCATGTTCTCCCCATGTTCAGCATTTTTTTTCTGTACTCTTTTTGAGCGTGTAGTTTCACTGAATTGTGTACACGATATAATAACAATCCTGTGTGATTTATACTTTGGGAACAATGGAACATAACAGGAATCATAAATTGGCATTGTGCAACATTGAATTGTGAGGGTGTGGCTTCCAGTCATGTTGAGTACCATTGCTTTGCGCTGACTTGCGTTGAAACCACTTCCTTTGTGTGTCCTGTGCTCAGCGCCGAAAAAATTAAACATGTTTAATTTTTTGGCATTCGATTGGCTTCATCCTTTGCATCCGTCATGGTGTTCTGGTGTTGAGCTACATCATCTCGGCACTAAGTTGCATCCACATGGTGTCGTCATGACACCGCACGACGTAACTCGAAGTGGGCCTAGTGTGAAAGGGGCTTAAGTATGTGTTGCTGCCACCAGGCAAACCTGGACATCCACCTGGCCTTCTGCAGCCACTGGATTACTTAGGGCCCTTTCACACTTAGCAAGAATGAGCACGGATGAAGCCAAATCAGGCCAAATGGGAAAAAAACACAATTTGTGCCACATCTGTGAGAAAATAAGAAATGTGGAAGAATGCTGTCCGAATACTCAGATCGTGCCCCAACCCACCTGGAAAGATCAGGCTAATGAATGCACACCAACGCAATCAGATGATGTGAGTCCATACAGGTCCACCAAATCAATCAGCTGATATGAGCCCATGCAGCAGCACCAAAGCGATCACATGATCCAGCCACACACATGCAGAGCAAAGCGATCAGATGATGTGAGCACACATAAGCACAGCTAAGCCTCATTTGATCTATTCTCCCGCACGAGGAGCAAAGAAATCAGCTGATATGAGCACACACACACACGCAGCTGAGTGATCATTTGATTGAGCTCCATGCACGCACAGTGTTGTGATCAGCAGTTGTTTGCTTACGCATGGCGTGGCCGATCATCCAGCTGACATGATAGCTCACAGTGTGCAACCATGAAGTTAACATGATAGCTCACACTCTTTCATGCAGTACCCGCAGCACAGCACATTTGACCGCGGTGTTACAGCCATGTTAAACATATTATTACAAATACCTTATCTAACCCATAAGTGGGAATGTCAATGTATCTGTAATATTATGCTAATTATGGATGTAATGGCCCATTCAGCTGCGTGTGCAGCTCCAAAGCTCAGACACACTTTGACTTGCAGTGAGACACTTCACGTCTGGTGCACATAATGATTGCGTGCCACAGACTTTGCACATTATTATATTTCCTTTGCGCACCCCAAACAGGATGCACCAGGGTGCAGCGCAGCTTTAGCTGCTGTAGCTCCCTGTTCCCCCCAAGCTGGCGGCGGCGCAACCATATGTTGCTGCGGCTCCCCCACACTCACATTGCCTCAATTCGGATAACGGACTGTTTCAATGTTTAGTGCACATAAACAATGTCAAATGTATATGTGTTGTCTTTAATTCTGATGTGTGCCATTATTATGGTAAACAAGTAATAATTGTGGATTAATTGCTGTATCTTGTCTGTGGTACTTGGAGTGTGGATGTAATCTCATTGTTGCACTCGTGTAATGACAATGACAATAAATCTCATCTATCTACACTCAACAAAAATATAAATGCAACACTTATCGTTTTGCTCCCATTTTGTATGAGATGAACTCAAAGATCTAAAACTTTTTCCACATACACAATATCACCATTTCCCTCAAATATTGTTCACAAACCAGTCTAAATCTGTGATAGAGAGCACTTCTCCTTTGCTGAGATAATCCATCCCACCTCACAGGTGTGCCATACCAAGATGCTGATTAGACACCATGATTAGTGCACAGGTGTGCCTTAGGCTGGCCACAATAAAAGGCCACTTTGAAAGGTGCAGTTTTATCACACAGCACAATGCCACAGATGTCGCAAGATTTGAGGGAGCGTGCAATTGGCATGCTGACAGCAGGAATGTCAACCAGAGCTGTTGTTCGTGTATTGAATGTTCATTTCTCTACCGTAAGCCGTCTCCAAAGGTGTTTCAGAGAATTTGGCAGTACATCCAACCAGCCTCACAACCGCAGACCACGTGTAACCACACCAGCCCAGGACCTCCACATCCAGCATGTTCACCTCCAAGATCGTCTGAGACCAGCCACTCGGACAGCTGCTGAAACAATCGGATTGCATAACCAACGAATTTCTGCACAAACTGTCAGAAACCGTCTCAGGGAAGCTCATCTGCATGCTCGTCGTCTTCATCGGGGTCTCGACCTGACTCCAGTTCGTCGTCGTAACCGACTTGAGTGGGAAAATGCTCACATTCGCTGGGGTTTGGCACATTGGAGAGGTGTTCTCTTCATGGATGAATCCTGGTTCACACTGTCCAGGGCAGATGGCAGAGAGCGTGTGTGGCGTTGTGTGGGTGAGCGGTTTTCTGATGTCAATGTTGTGGATCGAGTGGCCCATGGTGTCGGTGGGGTTATGGTATGGGCAGGCGTCTGTTATGGACAAAGAACACAGGTGCATTTTATTGATGGCATTCTGAATGCACAGAGATACCGTGATGAGATCCTGAGGCCCGTTGTTGTGCCATACATCCAAGAACATCACCTCATGTTGCAGCAGGATAATGCACAGCCCCATGTTGCAAGGATCTGTACACAATTCTTGGAAGCTAAAAATGTCCCAGTTCTTGCATGGCCGGCATACTCACCGGACATGTTACCCATTGAGCATGTTTGGGATGCTCTGGACCGGAGTATACGACAGCGTGTACCAGTTCCTGCCAATATCCAGCAACTTCGCACAGCCATTGAAGAGGAGTGGACCAACATTCCACAGGCCACAATTGACAACCTGATCAACTCTATGCGAAGGAGATGTGTTGCACTGCATGAGTCACACCAGATACTGACTGGTATCCCCCCCCCCCCCCCCAAATAAAACAAAACTGCACCTTTCAGAGTGGCCTTTTATTGTGGACAGTCTAAGGCACACCTGTGCACTAATCATGGTGTCTAATCAGTATCTTGGTATGGCACACCTGTGAGGTGGGATGGATTATCTCAGCAAAGGAGAAGTGCTCACTATCACAGATTTAGACTGGTTTGTGAACAATATTTGAGGGAAATGGTGATATTGTGTATGTGGAAAAAGTTTGAGATCTTTGAATTCATCTCATACAAAATGGGAGCAAAACCAAAAGTGTTGCATTTATATTTTTGTTGAGTCTATCTATCTATCTATCTATCTATCTATCTATCTATCTATCTATCTATCTATCTATCTATCTATCTATCTATCTATCTATCTATCTATCTATCTATCTATCTATCTATCTATCTATCTATCTATCTATCTATCTATCTATCTATCTATCTATCTATCTATCTATCTATCTATCTATCTATCTATCTATCTATCTATCATTTAGCTCACCCTGCACAAACAGGACATGCCAGCAGGAGTTGAGGTGCCTGTCTTTGGCAAATTTCCCTCAAATGTGATCAGACTGTTTCAAATGTTATTTTGGTGCTGTGAGACTATTTAGAGCGCAGTTAGAGTCCCCCTCAACTGCCATTAAATATATTTCCACCTCAAATGCACCTCGACAGTTGGGTGCATGTCCTCAACATTCAGGCTGGATGGATGACTGTGCCCGACTGTTTGGAATGCACCTTGGCATTTCCCGAATGTGGGTTGAATTTCCATCTGGGTGGCATGCAATCTTATTCTCCCTCTATTGTGACAGGGGTATTAACAATGACGCACCTGCTGAGTGTCCCTCCTAAAGCCAAGTGTAAGAGCATGGTGCACTGGTACTGCATATTGCCACATCAACCATACCAAGATGCTGACCTTGGTCAGGGATTGAACCATGACGGAATCCACCAGTCAACTGGTTGATTCTCATTTCTGAAAAGTAGCTGTCTATCTACTACAGACAGGCAAAACCTAGACATCCCCTTGGCCTTCTCCAGCTCTTGGGGGCCTTAACACTGAGGTCCCACAGGTTAGACTGAGGTAACTGCTGATGGTCCAACACAAAGCAAGTGATACTCATCATCTGAATCTCCTTCAGTAATTGTTTGTCACAAAGTAATTTCAGTGATATCCAAGGACCAAAGATATCTAGTAACAAAGACACCCAGCCCTGGTTTCAGCACCGATTGCTGTCCAACTTTCACAACCATACAGGAAGCACTAGGACCTTAAGCATTTGACATCCATCCTCCTTCAAAGGTACTATCATTGGTAACCACCTCTGACCAGTGACCTCGTGAAGCTCTTCCCAGTCATCTCTCAATCTCAAAGGTTGAGGATGCAGAGACATTAATGTTATTGTCAAGATAATCTATAGCAGCAGATTTGTATACACAGTGTACCAGTCAGGAAAGCATATCCTACACTTGAGAAGAATCAAGAACCCACCACATGTACAACACGTGTTTCACTTTTCACATTAAGGCTGCATATAATGACAGCAAATGTATGTTGTCACTCTCACACCACTCATGCTTTCAAAGCCCATTCAAAATGAATAATTCTTTTGATGCTGTATCTGTCCCTTTATCATTTTGCAGTGGGATTATTGGAATCAGTGCCTATTGGAAGCTATGTGATGCCCCAGAAAAAAAAAGCACGGCCAGCCAAACTCTGTTTTTCTGCTTGGTTAAGCCAACAGCACCTTCTGAGGAGATCCAATTAAATCTCTCCTTCAAATAATATGTGACTGCTGGAGCATAGATGACAAGAAAAGGATGGGTGGGAGAAATAGCAGGGTGGAGGGAGGGAGTGCAAGGTCTCCGATCTTCTGTTTTAATCATTCCAAATCTGTGTCACACTATTTAACCAATGTCTGCACAGCAAAATAATGTAGAAGAAAAGCGGAGATTAAAACACATACGTATGTGTGTGGCATAGATATCTGTTAGTTTCAGGGTTGAGCTGATGCATCATATAAGTTAACATCTTAAATCAGATTTACCATGGCCTGTAATTTGGAGTTTGTAGTCTCATATGTATATATTGCTATTACACGGCATTATGATTCCTGTTGGAGTTGCAACTTGAAAACATAGAGATGGAAAACTGCTTCACATTATTTTCTGATGCCCTTGATGCTTGCTGTTTCCTAAAATGTAAACAGCTACATGTTTCTTTTATCAGTGGAAACAGATATGCTAAAATGTATAATACTGAGTATTTTTCCCCCAAGCTCAATGTTAAAGCTAATGCAAAGGTTATTCATCACTTATTATGCTCACAACCTGTGTTCTTGCCTTAAATATGTTTTCCAATTTGTCCATGGAAAGTCTTATCCCAGCACCAGTCAAATAGTTCTTAGTACTTATCCCCAGATTCCATAGGGTGAAGAAGATGAGAGTCGCCAATTTCGTCAGTCAGTCAACCCTAGATGGGTCGCCGATCGTCAGTTATTACCACAGCAAAGGGTAGTACATTTTTGTATATTGTTGGACTGGGACAATGCAGATGAAATGTCTGTTTTGAAAGATTGCATGACTGGTAGTTGAACCCATGTGTACATATTGGTCACCCCTATCCCAGTAAACTACCTGCTGTACAACCATCCTTTTTTAAATTTTGTCCTGACTAGTAGAGTAGAATATCACATTTGACATAACACAACAGGTACAACAGGAATCAAATGTTCAATGTAGTTTTTATGATTAGTAGTCACATAGAAATAGCCCCAAGAAGTTTCAAACCTGGAAAAAATTACAACATAATCGAAAACTGGTAAATTGCACATTAGGTCACGTACTATCACCAGTGGTGGGCACAGCTAACCAAAAACGTAGCTCCAGTAACCGCTAATCAACCGACTGAAAAGTTTTTTTTTTTTTAATGTTAAACCAATAAACCACAAAAAAATTAGCAGAAGTTGCAGCTAACCACTAACTTTTAGTACTGTCGGCTACTGATAAGCCATTTTTGAGTTTAAGCACTGCTGAGGCTTCTGAGTGAAATCAAAAGCAATCACAAACCCAGAAATGAAGAACAAGCCAGAACTTCTGTCTTGCATAGTCAGCCACCTGTGAGCTCAGTCCTCCCTCAGCAGAAGATGGCAGAGTGAAATGGCTGGAAGAAAAGGAAGAAGAACAAAAAACAAACAGTCATTTACATTCCAAATACAAATAGACAGACAGCAGGCAGGACACATGAAAAGCAAAGCACTTTTCAATCATTGTTTTACTCATAAAAAAAAATAATTCTGGATAGTTTATCGATATTAACTGTATTTTTACAGAAAGTATTGCACAAATGAGATATATTTTCAAGGAATGCGCTAAATTCTGAAAGTTTGAGCTTTAACAGACACTTGCCAAAAGGCATTATGGGAATAACCCAACCAACCGTCACTGGTTGGTTGGGTTATTTATTTGTAAAAACCAACACACAAGTTACTGTAATGTGCGTGTTGGTTTTTACAAATATATGTGTATTTGTTACTTGGGAGGAGCTTGGAGTCGAGCCGCTTCTCCTCTATGTCGAAAGGAGCCAGCTGAGGTGGCTCGGGCATCTTTTCCAGATGCTCCCTAGACGCCTCGCTGGAGAGGTGTTCCGGGTACGTACCATCGGGAGGAGGCCCCAGGGAAGACCTAGATCATGCTGGAGGGACTATGTCTCTCAGCTGGCTTGGGAACGCCTCGGGGTTCCCCCAGAGGAGCTGGGGGAGGTGTGTGTGGATCGGGAGGTCTGGGCGGCTTTTCTTGAGCTGCTGCCCCCGCGACCCGACCTAGGATAAGCGGAAGAAAATGGATGGATGGATGGATGGATGAATGTGTATTTGTAAATATGTCTTTCTTTTTTTCATTTGTAAAAAAAAAAAAAGGCATTTGCAAAACTGAAAATTCTGTTTGCAAAATGTAATTCAGGACCAACATGGGTAGCTATTCACACTCGCATCCAGTAGATAGCAGTGTTCTATGCATTTTGATGTGGGGTGGGGGGGAATGATCGAAAGAGACATTTAAATTTCCCATAATGGCTTTTGGCATGTCTGTTAAAAAGTAAAATCTTCAGAATTTAGGACATTCCTTTTAAAAATATGTCATATGTGTGATATTTTCTCTGTGTAAAAATGACGGCAGTACTGTTAATATCGATAAACTGTCTGAAATTAGTTGTTTATGAGTAAAACCATAAATTAAAAGGGCTTTGCATTTCTGCCGTCTGTCTTCTTGCATGTGGAATTTTTTTTTTTTTTTGTGGGCAACAGCAGCAAGCCCTCTCAGCTGTCTTCTGCTGGTGGAGGATCAAGCTCACAGCTGGCTGACTATTGGAAAACATGCAACAGGTAGGTAGTAACGTATCATTTTCACTGTTAAGTTTTATTCATTATGCCAGCAAAAAAAAAAAAAAAGTTAGCTGACTGAAAGCTAGCAGAATTAAATTTAGCAGAAGCTAAGTGGTCCATTGATGTTTTTTCAAAATTAGCTGAAAATCTAATGTTTCTGTGAAGTTGTCCAGGTGGTTTCCATAGTAGAGAAGCTTGAATCTTCGACTGGACTGGGTTGCTTGATGCGCATTATTAAAGCAATTGTTTAATCACTACCCAATAGCAGTCTGCCTCTCAGTAGGAGGGGTCTGGTTAGGTTTAAAACTCCAGCTTTTGGGCTTCTGTTTGTTCTTCTCTACAAGAGTCAAGACAGAAGTCAGACTACCAGAGCAAGAATTTTAGCTGAGGAAGCTTCTGCAATTTGAAGCGAAACGTCCTTGCGTCAAGCAACCCAGTCTAGTCGAAGATTCAAGCTTCTCTATTGAAAATCTAATACGCAAACAAAAAAGTTAGCTTTGCTAATTAGTGGTTAGCATATTAGTGGAACTGTGCCCACTGCTGACTATCACCACACAAAAAAACTCATGCATCTCAAAAATCAGGAGAACTTATTTTGGAGCTGTGGCCAAGTGGTTAATGCGCTTGGTTTCAGTTCAGAAGGTTCTGGGTTCAAATCCCACCCCTGCCACATTTCTCCATGTAATGTGGAGTTGCGTCAGGAAGGGCATCTGGCGTAAAACCTGTGCCAAATCAACATGCAGATCCACCTTGGATTTGCTGTGGCAACCCCGAGTGCAAACAAGGGAGCAGCCGAAGGGACTTTCTTTTTACTTTTATCAGTATGGTTATTATCAGCCATAGTAGATCGAACCAGTTGGACGTAACAAGAATGTTTCCTCTAATATTCATTGCAATAAACCCAATAGACATTCTATTTAGAACTGGAATCATTCTGACTCCAGTCAATAAAACAGTCAGATTCCGTAGAGACTTTCAAGTTCAGACTTAAGACACATTTATTCTCCCTTTCATATGGCTACCATACTGGCATAGTATGGTACTATGCTTCCTACCCTTTTAAATTGATTTTATTAGTAAACAGAGCGGGTCTCGGCCTCAACTTTATCTAAAGTCTGGGTCTGTTAGTGAAGCTTAGGGCTTAATACTGATGACTTATACCGTACCTTAAGTGTAGTTTGTTCTGGCTGACTGATTCTGTTTTTTTTGTTTTGTTTTGTTTTTTTCCTCTCTCTCTGTCCGAGATGTGGCTGGATCCACTTCCTGGATTAGATGATTTCTGTGGTGGATGCAGGACGGACTCTGCTGTAGTAACAGATCCAACAAGTGGCTCAATGACCCCCCACCTCCCCACCCCCCCACGCAGCATGAAGAACAAGTAGAACCCCATTTCCAAAGAAGTTTGGACATTGTGTAAAAGGTAAATAAAAACAGAATACAATGATTTGCAAATCCACTTCAACCTATATTCAACTGAATACACCACAAAGACAAGATATTTCATGTTCCAACTGATAAACTTTATTGTATTTGTGCAAATATTTACTCATTTTAAAATGGATGCCTGCAACACATTTCAAAAAAGCTGGGAGGGGGGCTATCACAGTCAATGAGTGAGAGGTAGGGTACACTCTGGACAGGATGGCAGTCTATCGCAGTGCCACATATAGACAGACAAAAACATTCACACTTGCACACAAACCTACTGTCAATTTAACGTTTCCAATTCACTTAACTTGCATGTCTTTGGAAGTGGGAGGAAGCTGGAGCACCCAGAGGGAACCCACATGAACATGGTGCCAACATGCAAACTCTGCACAGAAAGGAGCAGGTGGGAAGCAATTCCAGGACCTTCTTGCTGTAAGGCAACGGTGCTAATCACTAAGCCACCGTGCTACCTCGATGTATAACTGCTCTCAGTGATCAGATATATGAAAAACTGTGTTTCTCATATCTCAGACATTAAGTAGGTTAGGGCCTTATTATTACTTGTCTGGCAGACCATTTTGAAACATCAGGATGTGCATGTGAACTGGAGTTGCAACACTCAATGAATTGATGGGCCAAGATCATGAAAAACGTGAAATTACACAAATCAAATGTTGTAATGAAATTTTTATTGATAATTTAAGTATTGCAAACAATTTTAATACATATTTTATCAATTCTATATATGAACTCAGCCAAAAATTCACTCCAGTGTATCCCCAAAAAAGACTAATAACAGATAACCCAATACTGAACCTATGCTTAACTAATGAATTTCAGGTAAAAAAAAAAAATTTGGTTTCTCTGACAAATTCAAAAAGCAAAGACATCTACGGAATAGACTCTGCGCTCATTAAAAAAAAAATTATGAACACTTAATCAAACCACTAACAAGGTTAACAAATCTTTCAATTGAACAAATTCTTTTCCCAGATAAAATTAAAATTGCAGCAATAATTCCTATACACAAATCTGGTAATAAAGAAGAAATGGAAAATTTACAGACCGATTAGCATCCTTCCAATATTCTCTAAAATCATAGAAAAGGTAGTGTCCAGGCAAATAATCGATCATCTAGAATCAAATGCGTTGTTACATCCTATGTAGTTTGGTTTTAGAAAGTACCATTCTACAGATACAGCCTGCAGCTATCTCTTGGAAAACATAAAATCAAATTTAGACAAAGAAGGAGTTGTTGGATCAATTTTCTTAGACTTACGCAGAGCATTCCATACCGTAAATCAGGAAATTCTCTATTCAAAATTACAAAGATTCAAACTATCAGAAAATGCAATAAGTTGGTTAAAATCTTATTTATCAGGGCGAAATCAATGTGTCAGAATTAATAATGTAGTATCTGAGACAAAACTGTGTAATATAGGTTTACCACAAGGGTCAATTTTGGGCCCGGCACTATTTTCTTTGTATATAGATGATTTACCTTTAGCATGTGTCAATGTGAGCATACAAATGTATGCAGACAACACAATAATATACACACACTGAACAAATATGACTGAGGTTGTGAAGAAACTAACTACAGCCATGGGAAGAGTCTCTACCTGGCTTCAGGAATCCTGTCTAACACTAAACTTAGAAAAAACAGCAGCCACGTACTTCACTATTAAGAATAAAACAACAGTATATCCAAATATTATTATCAATGATCAAATTATAAAAAATGTAACTCAATTTAAATATTTAGGGCTTACATTAGATTCAACTCTCAGATTTAAGAAGCATATAAAAAAAAGATCTCAAACACTTTAAAATTTAATTTAGCTACTTTTAAAAGCATCAGAAATACATTAACAACAGAGGCTGCAAAATGCTGTCTAAATGCAATGATAACACCTCATTTCACTTATTGTATAACAAGTTGGGCCCAAGCAAATCCAACAACGTTAAGACCCTTGGAGTCCCTGTACAAAAGGGCTCTTAAAATCCTTGATCAAAAAAGCATTCAATATCACCATTGTCATATATTGTGCAAATACGCCTTACTCAGCTTTGAAAATTTTATCTTTCTCCATGAGGTTCAAATGGTATACAAAATAGTCCATAATCAAGCTCCGCCACCTCTCAAGAACTTCATTCACCTGTCTGATACAACAACAAGGGTAACAAGAGCAACCACTCGGAGGCAGTGTACCATTCCCAAATGTAAGACTGAATTTGCACAATCAACGTTTTCTTACAGAGCCACAAAGAAGTGGAACATATTACCAGAAGAAATAAAAACACAACCAGACTTTAAGACATTTTCTGTAAAGGTAAAATCATAGCTCCTTCAAAACCAAATATGCAGGCACTAAATATATATCACTGCTAAAGGTAACATTGAACATGTGTAATAAGTGTTCTGATTTTACATAGAAATTGAGATGAACTGTATGAAGGGTGAATATCTTTTACAAGTGTTTTGATATTGTAAAGTGATTGAGAGGCTTAGATGAATTTATAAATGTCTTGATAAGATCACGTCAGGTGTACGCCAGAAATGGGCAGGTGCGCACTGCTTGATACATGTCACGGCGACTTTGGTGTATTTCAAGTTTACGCCGTAAATTTACGCCACAAGTGCGCAACATTGATACATGAGGCCCATTGTGAACACTTCCTGTTCCGGAGCACAGCGGTGTTCTGCTGTATCTGTTAGCTGTTTGAACTGAGCTGTTTGAGTTCTTTGAATTAACAGTCTTTTTCAAGACTTTTTTACTTTTTTACTTTTTTTTACTTTTTCACCGTGCTCCAACGCCTAAAGAAGACCTCTAACGGTCGAAGCATCGCGACGGAGCACTTTTATCAGCTAACCTTCATCAGCGTTGGCAAGCTAACTAGCTTGCTAACGCTTTCGTTTTTATTTTATTTTTTAGCACTGTTGTTGTGCTGCTCCACAGCCTGCCTAGTGGATTTTTATTTTATTTTAGCGCTGTTGTCGTGCGTTACCTGTGCTGCTCCACAGCCTGCCTAGTGGATTTTTATTTTATTTTAGCAGTTGTCGTGCGTTACCTGTGCTGCTCCACAGCCTGTCCAGTGGATTTTTATTTTATTTTAGCACTGTTGTCGTGCGTTACCTGTGCTGCTCCACAGCCTGTTCAGTGGATTTTTATTTTATTTTAGCACTGTTGTCGTGCGTTACCTGTGCTGCTCCACAGCCTGTCCAGTGGATTTTTATTTTATTTTTTAGCACTGTTGTCGTGCGTTACCTGTGCTGCTCCACAGCCTGTTCAGTGGATTTTTATTTTATTTTTTAGCACTGTTGTCGTGCGTTACCTGTGCTGCTCCACAGCCTGTTCAGTGGATTTTTATTTTATTTTTAGCACTGTTGTCGTGCGTTACCTGTGCTGCTCCACAGCCTGTTCAGTGGATTTTTATTTTATTTTTTAGCACTGTTGTCGTGCGTTACCTGTGCTGCTCCACAGCCTGTTCAGTGGATTTTTATTTTATTTTTTAGCACTGTTGTCGTGCGTTACCTGTGCTGCTCCACAGCCTGTTCAGTGGATTTTTGTTTTGTTTTTTGGCACTGTTGTCGTGCGTTACCTGTGCTGCTCCACAGCCTGTTCAGTGGATTTTTGTTTTGTTTTTTGGCACTGTTGTCGTGCGTTACCTGTGCTGCTCCACAGCCTGTCCAGTGGATTTTTATTTTATTTTTAGCACTGTTGTCGTGTGTTGCCTGTGCTGCTCCACAGCCTGTTCAGTGGATTTTTACCTGTGCTGCTCCACAGCCTGTCCAGTGGATTTGATTTTGATTTTATTTTTTTTAGCACTGTTGTCGTGTGTTACCTGTGCTGCTCCACAGCCTGTCTAGTGGATTTTTATTTTATTTTTTACCACTGTTGTCGTGTGTTACCTGTGCTGTTCCACAGCCTGTCCAGTGGATTTTTATTTTATTTTTTACCACTGTTGTCGTGTGTTACCTGTGCTGCTCCACAGCCTGTCCAGTGGATTTTTATTTTATTTTTAGCACTGTTGTCGTGTGTTATCTGTGCTGCTCCACAGCCTGTCCAGTGGATTTTTATTTTATTTTTTACCACTGTTGTCGTGTGTTACCTGTGCTGCTCCACAGCCTGTCCAGTGGATTTTTATTTTATTTTTTTTTAGCACTGTTGTCGTGCGTTACCTGTGCTGCTCCACAGCCTGTCCAGTGGATTTTTATTTTATTTTTTACCACTGTTGTCGTGCGTTACCTGTGCTGCTCCACAGCCTGTCTAGTGGTTTTTTGTTTTGTTTTGGCACCGTTGTCGTGCGTTACCTGTGCTGCTCCACAGCCTGTCCAGTGGATTTTGATTTTGATTTTATTTTTTTTTAGCACTGTTGTCGTGCGTTACCTGTGCTGCTCCACAGCCTGTCCAGTGGATTTTTATTTAGCACTGTTGTCGTGCGTTACCTGTGCTGCTCCACAGCCTGTCTAGTGGATTTTTATTTTGTTTTAGCACTGTTGTCGTGCGTTGCCTGTGCTGCTCCACAGCCTGTCCAGTGGATTTTTATTTTTATTTTATTTTTTAGCACTGTTGTCGTGCGTTACCTGTGCTGCTCCACAGCCTGTCTAGTGGATTTTTATTTTATTTTAGCACTGTTGTCGTGCGTTACCTGTGCTGCTCCACAGCCTGTCTAGTGGATTTTTATTTTATTTTAGCACTGTTGTCGTGCGTTACCTGTGCTGCTCCACAGCCTGTCCAGTGGATTTTTATTTTTATTTTATTTTATTTTTTAGCACTGTTGTTGCGCGTTACCTGTGCTGCTCCACAGCCTGTCTAGTGTCGGATTCCCTGTTTGGGAATCCACTAGCTTAGCGTAGCTACTAGCTCTTAGCCGTTTTAGCATGGCGGCTTCTCCTGTCTCTCCCGTACTTTTCTGCTCTGGGTGTGAAATGTTTAGTTATTCCTCGGCCTCTTTTAGCAGTAACGGTACTTGTAATAAGTGCAGCTTATTCGTAGCTTTGGAGGCCAGGCTGGGCGAATTGGAGGCTCGGCTCCGCACCGTGGAAAATTCTACAGCTAGCCAGGCCCCTGTAGTCGGTGCGGACCAAGGTAGCTTAGCCGCCGTTAGTTCCCCCCTGGCAGACCCCGTGCAGTCGGGAAGGCAGGCTGACTGGGTGACTGTGAGGAGGAAGCGTAGCCCTAAACAGAAGCCCCGTGTACACCGTCAACCCGTTCACATCTCTAACCGTTTTTCCCCACTCGACGATACACTCGCCGAGGATCAAACTCTGGTTATTGGCGACTCTGTTTTGAGAAATGTGAAGTTAGCGACACCAGCAACCATTGTCAATTGTCTTCCGGGGGCCAGAGCAGGCGACATCGAAGGACATTTGAAATTGCTGGCTAAGGCTAAGCGTAAATTTGGTAAGATTGTAATTCACGTCGGCAGTAATGACACTCGGTTACGCCAATCGGAGGTCACTAAAATTAACATTGAATCGGTGTGTAACTTTGCAAAAACAATGTCGGACTCTGTTGTTTTCTCTGGGCCCCTCCCCAATCAGACCGGGAGTGACATGTTTAGCCGCATGTTCTCCTTGAATTGCTGGCTGTCTGAGTGGTGTCCAAAAAATGAGGTGGGCTTCATTGATAATTGGCAAAGCTTCTGGGGAAAACCTGGTCTTGTTAGGAGAGACGGCATCCATCCCACTTTAGAGGGAGCAGCTCTCATTTCTAGAAATCTGGCCAATTTTTTGGGATCCTCCAAACTGTGACTGTCTAGTGTTGGGACCAGGAGGCAGAGCTGTGGTCTTATACACCTCTCTGCAGCTTCTCTCCCCCTCCCATCCCCTTATTACCCCATCCCCGTAGAGACGGTGCCTGCTCCCAGACCACCAATAACTAGCAAAAATCTATTTAAGCATAAAAATTCAAAAAGAAAAAATAATATAGCACCTTCAATTGCACCACAGACTAAAACAGTTAAATGTGGTCTATTAAACATTAGGTCTCTTTCTTCTAAGTCCCTGTTGGTAAATGATATAATAATTGATCAACGTATTGATTTATTCTGCCTTACAGAAACTTGGTTACAGCAAGATGAATATGTTAGTTTAAATGAGTCAACACCCCCGAGTCACACTAACTGTCAGAATGCTCGTAGCACGGGCCGGGGCGGAGGATTAGCAGCAATCTTCCATTCCAGCTTATTAATTAATCAAAAACCTAGACAGAGCTTTAATTAATTTGAAAGCTTGTCTCTTAGTCTTGTCCATCCAAATTGGAAGTCCCAAAAAACAGTTTTATTTGTTATTATCTATCATCCACCTGGTCGTTACTGTGAGTTTCTCTGTGAATTTTCAGACCTTTTGTCTGACTTAGTGCTTAGCTCAGATAAGATAATTATAGTGGGCGATTTTAACATCCACACAGATGCTGAGAATGACAGCCTCAACACTGCATTTAATCTATTATTAGACTCTATCGGCTTTGCTCAAAAAGTAAATGAGTCCACCCACCACTTTAATCATATTTTAGATCTTGTTCTGACTTATGGTATGGAAATAGAAGACTTAACAGTATTCCCTGAAAACTCCCTTTTGTCTGATCATTTTTTAATAACATTTACATTTACCCTGATGGACTACCCTGCAGTGGGGAATAAGTTTCATTACACTAGAAGTCTTTCAGAAAGCGCTGTAACTAGGTTTAAGGATATGATTCCTTCTTTATGTTCTCTAATGTCATATACCAACATAGAGCAGAGTAGCTACCTAAACTCTGTAAGGGAGTTAGAGTATCTTGTCAATAGTTTTACATCCTCATTGAAGACAACTTTGGATGCTGTAGCTCCTCTGAAAAAGAGAGCTTTAAATCAGAAGTGTCTGACTCCGTGGTATAACTCACAAACTCGTAGCTTAAAGCAGATAACCCGTAAGTTGGAGAGGAAATGGCGTCTCACTAATTTAGAAGATCTTCACTTAGCCTGGAAAAAGAGTTTGTTGCTCTATAAGAAAGCCCTTCGTGAAGCTAGGACATCTTTCTACTCATCACTAATTGAAGAAAATAAGAACAACCCCAGGTTTCTTTTCAGCACTGTAGCCAGGCTGACAAAGAGTCAGAGCTCTATTGAGCTGAGTATTCCATTAACTTTAACTAGTAATGACTTCATGACTTTCTTTGCTAACAAAATTTTGACTATTAGAGAAAAAATTACTCATAACCATCCCAAAGATGTATCGTTATCTTTGGCTGCTTTCAGTGATGCCGGTATTTGGTTAGACTCTTTCTCTCCGATTGTTCTGTCTGAGTTATTTTCATTAGTTACTTCATCCAAACCATCAACATGCTTATTAGACCCCATTCCTGCCAGGCTGCTCAAGGAAGTCCTACCATTATTTAATGCTTCAATCTTAAATATGATCAATCTATCTTTGTTAGTTGGTTATGTACCACAGGCCTTTAAGGTGGCAGTAATTAAACCATTACTTAAAAAGCCATCACTTGACCCAGCTATCTTAGCTAATTATAGGCCAATCTCCAACCTTCCTTTTCTCTCAAAGATTCTTGAGAGGGTAGTTGTAAAACAGCTAACTGATCACCTGCAGAGGAATGGTCTATTTGAAGAGTTTCAGTCAGGTTTTAGAATTCATCATAGTACAGAAACAGCATTAGTGAAGGTTACAAATGATCTTCTTATGGCTTCGGACAGTGGACTTATCTCTGTGCTTGTTCTGTTGGACCTCAGTGCTGCTTTTGATACTGTTGACCATAAAATTTTATTACAGAGATTAGAGCATGTCATAGGTATTAAAGGCATTGCGCTGCGGTGGTTTGAATCATATTTGTCTAATAGATTACAGTTTGTTCATGTAAATGGGGAATCTTCTTCACAGACTAAAGTTAATTATGGAGTTCCACAAGGTTCTGTGCTAGGACCAATTTTATTCACTTTATACATGCTTCCCTTGGGCAGTATTATTAGACGGTATTGCTTAAATTTTCACTGTTACGCAGATGATACCCAGCTTTATCTATCCATGAAGCCAGAGGATACACACCAATTAGCTAAACTGCAGGATTGTCTTACAGACATAAAGACATGGATGACCTCTAATTTCCTGCTTTTAAACTCAGATAAAACTGAAGTTATTGTACTTGGCCCCACAAATCTTAGAAGCATGGTGTCTAACCAGATCGTTACTCTGGATGGCATTTCCCTGATCTCTAGTAATACTGTGAGAAATCTTGGAGTTATTTTTGATCAGGATATGTCATTCAAAGCGCATATTAAACAAATATGTAGGACTGCCTTTTTGCATTTACGCAATATCTCTAAAATCAGAAAGGTCTTGTCTCAGAGTGATGCTGAAAAACTAATTAATGCATTTATTTCCTCTAGGCTGGACTATTGTAATTCATTATTATCAGGTTGTCCTAAAAGTTCCCTAAAAAGCCTTCAGTTGGTTCAGAATGCTGCAGCTAGAGTACTGACGGGGACTAGCAGGAGAGAGCATATCTCACCCGTGTTGGCCTCCCTTCATTGGCTTCCTGTTAATGCTAGAATTGAATTTAAAATTCTTCTTCTTACTTATAAGGTTTTGAATAATCAGGTCCCATCTTATCTTAGGGACCTCGTAGTACCATATTACCCCATTAGAGCGCTTCGCTCTCAGACTGCGGGCTTACTTGTAGTTCCTAGGGTTTGTAAGAGTAGAATGGGAGGCAGAGCCTTCAGCTTTCAGGCTCCTCTCCTGTGGAACCAGCTCCCAATTCAGATCAGGGAGACAGATACCCTCTCTACTTTTAAGATTAGGCTTAAAACTTTCCTTTTCGCTAAGGCTTATAGTTAGGGCTGGATCGGGTGACCCTGGACCATCCCTTGGTTATGTTGCTTTAGACGTAGACTGTGGGGGGGTTCCCATGATGCACTGTTTCTTTCTCTTTTTGCTCCGTATGCATCACTCTGCATTTAATCATTAGTGATCGATCTCTTTTTCCTGGTCCTTTCCCTCAGCCCCAACCAGTCTCAGCAGAAGACTGCCCCTCCCTGAGCCTGGTTCTGCTGGAGGTTTCTTCCTGTTAAAAGGGAGTTTTTCCTTCCCACTGTGGCCAAGTGCTTGCTCATAGGGGGTCGTTTTGACCGTTGGGGTTTTTCATAATTATTGTATGGCCTTGCCTTGCAATGTGGAGCGCCTTGGGGCAACTGTTTGTTGTGATTTGGCGCTATATAAGAAAAAAGTTGATTGATTGATTGATTGATGTTTTGATGCTGCATGATATGAGTGACAGGGATGAATTATGAATGATTGTTTTAAATGTTTTTGATATGGCACAGTATTTTAGAAATGAATGACATAAGAATGAATTTAATATTATTTATTTTATGAATTTAGTATTACATATTTTGTAGGTGTTGTTTGTGATGTTTTTAATAGCCCTATGTGTATCCCCCTGACCCTCAAGAACTACAGATGGAAATTAGCTGTTGCAGCTACAGTCTGGTACAAACATCTCTGCTCAATGAGCATAATGTAACTGTATGCTGTCCTTGCACAAATAAATGAAATGAAATGAAATTAGAAAGGGGATCTGGCAAAAAAAAAAAAAAAAAAAAATATATATATATATATATATATATATATATATATATATATATATATATATATATATATATATATATATATATATATATATATATATATAAGTCTGTCCAGTTGTATTTTTTCCCTAATGTCTTGTTTTTTGCAGCAATTTTATTGGTGTTGGTGCAAATTGTTCTCATTGTGTCAGTTGGAAAAAACAAAAGAAAAGGTGTTTTGGACTTTGGGTGGGAAGCGTATTAACCTGGACTCCTGGTGTTCTCCGAGGCTGAAATCTGCTTACTTCTGGAGCGATGTCTGCATCCTCCTCCGTGTTCCAGCAGTCAGCGCTGGGGCGTGTCTCTGCTGTGCGTCTGAGCGGAGATCTGGATCTGGAAACAGAAGCACAAGATCTGACCCTCTGTTCAGATCTCCCTGCACATATTGGTGGATCCATCTGCTTTGGTTGCTGCTCCAGTACAAAAGAGGGATCATCTCTTCAGCACCAGAATCCTCACTGTCTGTTTCAGACTCTGTCACTGTGCACTCCGTTCTTCGTCTTCAAAAAATAAGTAAAGTGCATGCTCCACATTCATAAAACGCCTAATTTTTACAAAAAAAAACCCCCAAACAACAAAACACTAACCACACACGCCTTCCACCAGTAATAAAGCAAAAACCCCCATACAACAAAAAAACACTAGCCGCACATACTTTCCACCAGTAATAAAGAGAAAGCAACCACACAATCAGACCAACATGGGGTGGGTGGACTGTGACCAAACACACGTGGGATTAGTGAATTCTGATTTTTGGAAAATTCATGAGTCATATTTCTTCCCACTGCTGTCGCTGCTGCAGTAGAGAAGGAAATGATCCTTTTGCCTGCATGTGTGTACATAAACACTCAGTGAAAAATGACAGTAATATTCATGAAAATGCATGGCGTAAAAAATAATAAGTCACATTATACAAGGCCTAGTAACAAAATTAAAAAAAGTGCTATGAAGGTTGAACTCTCATTCAAGACGCATTTAAAGGGAGCCTCAGAGTGCAGCAGACAGAGTGTTACATCCGCTTAATTAGGTTATATGACATTTTACGTGAGGGCGTGTCATTTGACTCCAGAGGGTTAAATACAAGCAGAATATACAGGGTGGGCCAATATAATGTTACCACTTTTTGATCGTACACAAGTTTTTGGAATGACAACTTCTTTGAAAATTTTATTTACAGACTTGTAACAGAAGCATCAAATTAATTTCAATTTTTTAAATTTATTTTCATTTATATAGCGCCATATCACAAGAGAGCTGCCTCAAGGCGCTGCACACAAGTAAGGTCTAACGTTACCAACGCCCAGAGCAACTGGGGTAAGGAAAAATTCCCTATGAGGAAGAAACCTCAAGCAGACCAGACACAAAGGGGTGACCCTCTGCTTGGGCCATGCTACAGACATAAATTACAGAACAATTCACAAAACGAATATACAGGAAATGCTGTTGGTGCACAGGACAGGAGGGTTGCCAGCACAAATACAACTCCCATCTCTGGATGGAGCTGCACCTTAAACAGAGAGAAAAAACAGAATCAGGCACCAGCAAGACAAGAAATACTCTATAATTTGCCAGCATTAAGCAACAAGAAAAACAGAAGAAATACTAAGGTGATCGGCGGCCACTGGCCCTAAGCTTCACGAAAAGACACAGAATTTAGGTAAAGTTGAGGCCGCGGCACGCTCCGTTTCCTAATAAAATGAATTAAAAGAGTGAAAAGAGTAGAACTATGCTATGCCAGTATGCTAGCCATACGAAAGGGAAAATAAGTGCATCTTAAGTCTGGACTTGAAAGCCTCCACAGAAACTGACTGCTTTATTGATGCAGGGAGATCATTCCACAGAGCAGGGGCATGATAAGAGAAAGCTCTATAACCTGCAGACTTCTTATTCACCCCAGGGACACAAAGTAGTCCTGCACCCTGAGAACGCAAAGCCCAGGCCAGTATGTAAGGTTTAATTAGGTCAGCTAGGTAGGGAGGTGCCAGTCCGTGAACAATTTTATAGACTAGTAGCAGAACCTTAAAATCTGATCTCACTGGGACAGGAAGCCAGTGATGGAATGCCAAAATGGGTGTAATGTGGTCAAACTTTCTGCTTTGTGTCAAAAGTCTGGCTGCAGCATTTTGAACCAACTGGAGACCCCTAGTGCTGGACTGCGGTAAACCAGAAAATAGAACATTGCAGTAGTCCAATCTAGAAGAGATAAACGCATGGATCAGGGTGTCAGCATCAGTCATAGACAGGATGGGATGAATCTTCGCTATATTTCTCAGGTGGAAGAAAGCAGTCCTCGTAATTTTTGTAATGTGGAGGTCAAAGAACAATGTAGGATCAAAAATTATCCCAAGGTTCCTCATTTTGTCAGTGTGATGTATGATGCATGAGCCTCAGCTGAGCATTAACTGGTCAAATTGATGTACCAAGAACCATCATTTCAGTCTTATCAGAGTTTAAAAGTTGGAGGTTTCTAGACATCCAGCTTCTCACTGATGCAAGGCAATCTTCTAAGGATTTTATGTGAATGAGATTACCAGCAGTTATCGGCATGTATAACTGAGTAACATCAGCATAGCAGTTAAAGGTAATCTCAAAATGCCGCAATATGTGCCCAAGGGGTGCTGTATAAAGGGAGAAAAGCAGGGGGACTAAGACAGACCCCTGTGGAACTCCAAAGTTCATGTCACTAAGGTTAGAGGTTGTGTTACTGTACAAAACACAGAACGACTGGTCAAGTATTAGTCAGCCATGCAAGGGGACTCCCAGTAATCCCAAAATGATTTTCCAAGCACTGAGATCTAACAGCACCAGAACCATAGTGGTGTCGGAATCCATTGTAAGCAGAAGGTCATTCACCACTTTAGTGAGAGCCGTCTCTGTGGAATGATATTTTCTAAAAGCAGACTGCAGTGGTTCAAAGAGATTTTCTCAGTAAGATAGTCCACGAGCTGCCGTGACACCACTTTTCCCAGAATTTTATAGCAAAATGATAAATTTGATATTGCAGCTGTAATCCAAAGAAGAGGAGTGTGGATTGAACATATCATCAATTATTGAACTGTGCAGAAAACAAGAGACAAAGTGAGAAACCTTTGGTATCAAATGTTAACTTGATGCTTCTGTTAATAAGCCTGTAAATAAAACAAGCCTGTAAATAAAATTTTCGAATAAGTTTTCATTTCAAAAACTTGTGTACGATCAAAAAGTGATAACATTTTATTGGCCCACCCTGTATATCCAACTGCATATCCTCATTCAAGTTCACTTACTTTACCTACAAAGGGAGGTTATGGTCTAGTGATTAAGCATTGGGCTTTAGACCAGAGGATCTTCGGTTCAAATACCAGCCTGACCGGAAAATCACTAAGGGCCCTTGGCAAGGTCCTTAATCCCCTAATTGCTCCCCGTGTGTAGTGGGCGCATTGCATGGCAGCAGGTAGACATCGGGGTGAATGTGAGGCATTTGTGTAAAGCGTTTTGAGCGTCTGATGCAGATGGAAAAGCGATATATAAATGCCGTCCATTTTAGAAACATATATAATAGTACATGTGGTTTATTATGAATTAACTACAACACCTAACTCCTTTGAGAATATATTGACATGATATTCACATCTTATTTCTAAATATTGTAATGCTAGTTGTATTGAGAAGCTTAAAATTAGATTGTAAAATAGACTACAAGCTTTAGAGCAATTGAAAATGTGTCATTTAAATATCATATGAGAGAAACGTTGCACAGCTGTACACTCGCCTGGCATAAATGTTTTAGTAATGTTGTTAACAGCTCTCCCTCTATCCCACAATCATGTTTTATGTCTCTTTTTTTCAGGACAACCTGTGCTTTCATAATATATATGCTTTTGTTGTGTTTTATAAGTGTAATAAAGGTTTACAATCAAAAATAAGAAAGGAAAAAGTAAAGCGGATAAAAATTTTCCACACACATTTATTCAAAACACACAGCAAACTATAATATACAACTGTTTAGACACTTTATAAAGGTAATTTGAGGTCTTGTGTGAAAGACTGTATAACAAAAAGGTTCAAACAATAAACATAAATGCACATTTTGAATAATATATACAAAATGGTCTATGTGCTTTGTTTGTCTTCATCTCAAAGCAATTTCTGTCTACTATTACACAAAGGTTACATCACAAACTTCTACTTCTACTGTGTTTTGGCGTGTTTGTGTGCTTCTAAAGCACCTTTCATTCACACTTTGGCCCACTTTGGCTCCTTACAGTCTGAGCAGTGGTCCTCCCCCTCACTCCACTGAGATGATAAACAGTGCTTTACGCAGAGAAAGCAACAGAGTTATCCAGTAACATTCAAATGCAAACTAGTGGCGCAATCCTGAAAGTTACACACTCTTTGTTTGAGCACGTGAGATTGTCATCAGAGGCTCTCCGTTTGCTCCGCCTGATTTCACTGATCGCTGTGCGTAATGGCACAGGGTGCACTGGAGCCCAATAGTATGTACTCATTGGATCACCCAGGGGGCTATTCAAACGGGCCAACTAGTAACATATCACTCCTGAAACTGATCTTTGTCTTTTCACGTGAGGTAAATCTGCCCTACAATTAGATTTTGGAAAACCATGTGATGGTGAACCAATTCCAATTGGACACTCACATTGCGCACGTCATCACATAGCTTCTATGAGGAGTACAAAGATGGCCAATGGCTGCAGAAAGTCTGCTGAGTTAACCTTTCAGCAAAAAAAAAAGTATGTTTCTATCTCATATCATTAAAATGTTATTTATAATTTAGTAAAGCTTGGTCTTAGCTGTCATATATGACGGCATCAGCCCCAGAGGGTTAAAAAATGCTTAAAGTGGAAGGGGGTTAATTAATTAGGGGTGTCAACTGAAAAGCAAAAAAAGAAAAGTCATTATAAAGGTGGGGAGTATGGGGGCAGATCCCCTCCAGAAGCTGAAAGGCAAAATAAGGAAAATGCTTAAAAAGGCGGGGGGCCTGGGGGGAGGAGCCCCAACAGAAGCTGAAAGCTTTTTGCTATGCTACTGCTCTGCTGAAGCATTTACTCAAAATAAAGTCTGAAGGAGCTAAATGACATGGTGAGATGCTGACGAGCTTTGTTTATTCATGTCCGTGACATATGCATGTTATAAGACCATGAACAAATCATATTCAAAGTTTCTAGACACTAGCCTCTGCCATTACCACCACAGGAGCATCAAAGTCAGCCCATGTAACGCTGGCATTTCTTGCAGCTTTGTCAAGGTACACCTTAAGGTTCACTGCCAGTTGCTGTGTTTAGACAGGTTGATGTTTCTCCCTCAGCCTGAACAGGTCACTTGACTTGAGGAGACTTAATGTCGTATCCCGAGCATACTCCACTTCCAGTTACATGTGATCCTGTTTGCCATTGTCTGAGATATGCCTCCTCCTCACGAAGTCAGCCACTTGCTTCGACCTTACTTGTTCCACCAGGTTCTCCAGGTCAGACAGCTTCCTCTTTTCTACAGACACACGAGAGGGTTCCATCCTTGACAGGCCAGACTCCTCCAGCTTAGCCTGTTAGCCTGTTTTAGCTCAGGGGTGGCCAAGTTCGGTCCTCGAGAGCCACATTCCTGACACGCTTAGTTGTCTCCCTGCTCCAACACACCTGAATCCAATGAAAGGCTCATTAAAAGTCTGCTAACGAGTCTTTCATTGGATTCAGGTGTGTTGGAGCAGGGAGACAACTAACAGTGTCAGGAATGTGGCTCTTGAGGACCGAATTTGGCCACCCCTGTTTTAGCTTTTTTACCAAAGTTCTTGAACTCATCCACCGATCAAAGCTCCATTAGATGGATAGAGTTTGCATTCAGATGAGCAGCTCCAGCTGCTGAAAGCTCTTTTGGGCCTCTTCTGTCCAACTCATAATTAATAAACCCAACAGATCTCTCCGTACCCAGGTTGTTGACAGGAGGTTGATTGAGTACTGCAAGTTTATAGTTGGTCACCAAGCTGTCGCTGGTAGGGTCAAAGTCTCCAAAACCAAAGACATTGCCTCTCTGTGTGAAGAATCCATCAGCTAACACTGGCAGCACTAAGCTACACAAAATGGGCATTTAGCATGTGACGGAAAATCAACGTTTTATAGTTAGCTAAAACTGCCCCACAAGCAGCTCTATCAATTGTGATGTGACAGAAAGTATAACAGTTGTTTTGCTGGTGTCAAGAGAACATCAAGTGATACACGCAAAGTGATGTTTCTCATGGAAATGCCCCTAAAACATTTTTTTTTTAATTGTGAAGAAAATACTGCTCCTGAAACATACATGTTATGAAAAGCGAATATAAATATGGGGTTTGTGGACATTGTGATCCTCAGCTTATGTCTCTAGGGTGAGTACTTTTGAAGATACCCATTTTTTGTGAATTTCCGTTCGTGTCAACTTGCTGACCTATAAATGCCCCGTCCATATGGGTTTTTGGCTTGTATTTACAAATCAGTGTCATAGCAGTGCTCGAATACACTGTAAAACTCAATGAGTTAGTTGAACTCAAACCATTTGAGGAAACCATTTGCCTTAAACCATTTGAATTTGCCAACTTAAATGAAATAATTTTCAAAAAAATAATTGTTAAAGTTTTATTAACTTAACAATTTGTAGTTAAACTCATGTAAATCTAGCTTATGTTTTTCAATAAAAAGTGACAAATTTCTGCCTAAAGAATTTGCATTACATTTTGGATTTGATTTTTTTAGGCATTCTTTGGTTTACTTGTTGACTCTGTGTTGTGTTGTTATGACACTACCCATTCACTCCCTTCGGGATGCGAACTCACGATCTCTGGCATGGAAGTCGGGCTAAAACCCAGGGCTCTGGCCTTGTGAACAGAGAATTCTTTTGAGCTGTTGGGAGTGAGGTTTACTAACTACATATGCACAGCGACACCTGCTGGCCTCCGTTACATAAACTCATTTAAAATGAGTGAATGGAATGCACTGGAAATACATTACCAACACTTAAATGCCCCAAAACGTTAAATGCACTTAAAGGAACTGAGTTGTTATGACAACAATTCATTTTTGAGTTAGTTTAATTAATGGAAATGAGTGACTATAACTTTTTTCAAAGTTTGAGTTACATTAACTTAATTATTGTATTAACATGGAGTGTTCGGTTTAACAATGTTAGATCCAGATAGCACAAAAATGTGAGTACACAAAGAATCTGAAATGATCACCCACCCCCCACCCCAATGCAGGCTCATGCTGATTGTTAATTTTACATGATGAATTTGATGTCCATATCATAGTATGTTAGTTGCACATACTCTTTTGGAGGGGTGAAGGGGGAGGTAATCCTAAAATCCTTGGTGAGAGGGAAATACTTACTAAGACATACTGCAGTTTTTATCAAGTGCAAGAGTATTGTTTTGTGGTGAGATCCCAGGGGAGGAAAGTCTGCTGGGTTGCAGATGATAGTGCCTGCTGTTAACACAAAATATTGAGAAAAAGAAACAAAACATCACCATCCTGTCCCAATTCAAAAAGAAACCTCAACATGATTTCCTTCTTCATGGGTTTCTCCGGTCACCGTGGAGTTGACAGCGAATGCCAGAGGCAGGCACTGGCAGAGTGCTCAGTAATTATAATACCCACGACAGGTATTTCTCTGCTAATTACTCTTGCAATAAGTAGGTAACCGTGCATGGTTTTCACTTTATTAGGCAGCGGCAGTTCTAAGTGTGCCCTACTTTTCGAACCCTGTCACTGAACCATGAAGGAGAGTCATGAGACATGACTGATGGGAAGGTGATGAAGATGAGAAGGCAACATTAGGAGCGTCCAAGCTGCACATGAGGCGAATATAGTAGATGGATGATAAGTGTCATCAAGCAAAACCCATCAAGGCTGAGAACCTGTACATACTGTAGAATCAAGCCTCTGAAGCACCCAAGCTGCTGACTGTACTATAACGGTGTTTAGAAGCTCTGTGTCCTCTGTCTCATTCACACGGTGGGTGCAAAAAAAGCTTCTTAAGACTCAAAACCGCTTTCATAGAAAGTCCTCTGATTTTTTTGCTGAGGATGTAGAATGAACATTTCGTCACAGCTAAAGAGATCTAGTACATAAATGCAATGGTTTTCATCACCGTGTGACAGCTGCTACAAAAACACAGCAATATCCTGCTGAGTATGTAGTCCCCTACCACCCCCCCACACCCCCCAATTCTCCAAATAACCTCTAATTGTCAGAGAGAGGTGTATGAAATTGTCCAAGTGGTATATTGCAAGTAAAACTGCTTACATCCCCAGTGTACATGAGTCATGTACCATTTCTGACGTCTCATCAAATCCAGGTGATTTCTAGGTTGGATACTGCTTGGAATTGTTGTTTTTTTTTGTTGGTGTTTGTTTATTTTTAAGCAGACTATGAATCCATGACCAAAGACTTAAATGCCTTGAAAAAAAGCCCATATTTGTGACAAGACTGAACACTTGTGGAATCCTATTTTGCAATTAACAATATTATAGCATATTTGTAGCTGTACATCTTACAGCAACTTCATTATGGTGCATATTACATGATTTTCTTTTATGGTGTATTAAAGACTGATAGGTTTTATAACAGTAATTTAATTCTTTTTTGAGAAATGAATCAAAAGCTATGTCTTGCTTTGAAAAAAAGACAGCAAAAGATTCACAATACAGATCTTGCTGAAGACCAGATGTTGATGGTTGCTTGTTTTCTTATTTAACAAAGTAAAATAAATAAATAAAAAATGAATATACAAGGTCTATTAGAAAAGTATCCGACCTTATTATTTTTTTCAAAAACCATATGGATTTGAATCACGTGTGATTACATCAGACGTGCTTGAACCCTCGTGGGGATGCGAGAGTTTTTTCACGCCTGTCGGTTACGTCATTCGCCTGTGGGCAGTCTTTGAGTGAGGAGTCGTCCTCCCTCTTGTCGATTTTTTCATTGTTTAGGAATGGCTCAGAGACTGCTGCTTTGTTTGGTCAATTTTTTTTCAAAACTGTAAGGCACAACTGAGTGGACACCATTCGATAAATTCAGCTGGTTTTCGGTAAAAATTTTAACGGCTGATGAGAGATTTTGGTCTGGTAGTGTCGCCGTAAGGACGGCCCACGGCGCCTGATGGCGATCTGCGCTTCGAGGCGGCAGCGTCTCGCCGTTTCAAGTTGAAAACGTCCACATTTCAGGCTCTGTTGACCCAGGAAGTCGTCAGAGAACAGAGAACTTTCAGAAGAAGTCGGCATGAGGAGTTTATTCGGACATTTCATTGTTAACGGACATTTTGTAATGAAAACGTGTGGGCAGAGTCGCATGTCGGGCCGGACCCGACCGTGGGGGGTCGCGACAGGAAAAACACCTCCGTTGGAAACCTTAACGGGCAAGTTGGAACATGCCCAAGCTGTTAAACAATTTCTCAGTTACTCACTTATTGAAAGCCATCAAAAGCTGCCTGAATTTTACAAATGGCTTTCAACACGGAGGTTTTTTTCCTGTTGCGGCGCACACAGATTCACCGAGTCGTCACAGAAACGACTCGGCGAATTTGCGCGCACGTCTTTCATTAAAAAATGTCCTTAAACAGTGGAATGTCTGCATAAAGTCCTCATGCCGGCCTCTTCTGAATCTTCTCTGTTCTCTCACGACGTCCTGGGTGAATTAAGCCTTAAATTAGGATGTTTTCAGGTCGAAACAGGCCGACGACGGCGCCTGGAAGTGCTGCACGACATCCCGCTCGGTGGGAAGTCCTTACACCGACAGAAACACCCCATAATCTCTCATCAGCCGTTAAACTTTTCACCGAAAACCAGCTTAATTTTTCGAATAGTGTCCACTCGGATATTCCTCACAGGTCCAGAAAAAATTTTGATAAAGCAACGCGCGCCGTCTCGAGCAGCGTGTGAAACAAAGGAATTCAGCCGAGAGGGCGCGACCACATCTCACTCAAGGCCTACCCACAGGGAAATGACATCACCGACACGCGTGAAAAAACTCACGCATGCGCACGAGGGTTCAAGCATGATTGGTGTAATCGCACGTCATTCAAATCCATATAGTTAAAAAAAAAAATAAAAGGGTCGGCTTATTATCTAATAGACCTCGTATCAAACATTTCACATCCAGACTTGAGTCAACACCAAAATTAAATGGGTTCCAATAAGCTATGTAATAATAATAATAATAATAATAATAATAATAATAATATCATGAAAAATGAGTTTTCAGACTAGATTTCTGACAATCTTGTCCTCTGACCAATCTGCTCCAGAAGGTAACCTTCTTGAGCTCCGTTCATGGGCACTCAAATACTGTATCTAGCTCCTGACTTGTTCCAAGAAAACTGTTTGAAAAAAGTGATGACTTAATCCTTGGATTTAGAAACAGTTGCCCCTGTTCCAACTTTTTTGCAAATGTGTTGCAGGTACTTAAATGCAAGAAGTAGAATTAAGTCCAATGTAGGGTCAGAGGTCTACTGCAAATACAAGAATGTATGCAATTAATTTGTCCACAAAAATATGAAATATCTTGGGTTCATACCCCCCAGAAATACTAATTGGATGATCTCAATTCAATTATGAGCAGGATTTCCATCTAATAAATATATGTAGCCCCGACTGTTTCTGGTGGACCATGAGGCACTTCAGGAGGGGAAAATGGGGAACCATCTGTTGGTGTCATTGGATTGGCCTGTGACCTCCAGCTTTCACTAGATCGGTTCATTGCAGAGTGTGAAGTGGCTGAGATGAGGATCAGCACCCCTGAATCTGAGGCCATGTTTCACGGCAAGAAACTGATTGATTGCCAACTCTGGGTAGGGAATGCGGTGCAAGTACATCGGGGGCTTGGTGAGAAGTGAGGGGACAATGGAGCATGAGATTGGCCAGAGAATCGGCACAGCAGGGGCAGGATTGCATTTGCTCTACCGTACTGTTGTGACGAAAAGGGAGCTGAGCAAAAAAGGCAAAGCTCTTGATTAACTGGTCAGTCTTCATTCCTACTCTCACCTATGGTCATGAAGGTTGGGTCATGACCGAAAGAATTAGATCACTGGTACAAGCGGCTGAAATTGGCTTCCTTAGGAGGGTGGCTAATGACTCCCTTAGAGATAGGGTGAGAAGCTCTGTCATCTGTGAGGAGCTCGGAGTAGCAGCTGCTCTTTCGCGTTGGAAGAAGCCAGTTGAGGCAGTTTGGGCATCTGGCAAGGATGCCCCATGGGCACCTCCCGAGGGAGGTGTAACAGGCACATCCAGCTGGGAGGAGACCCCGGGAAGACCCAGGATGAGGTGGAGAAATTATATCTCCACACTGGCCTGGGAAAACCTCAGGAACCCCCAGTCAGACGTTGTCAATATGGCCCGTGAAAGGGAAGTCCGTGGACCCCTGCTAGGGCTGTTTGCCCGGTGATCCGGTCCCCAGATAAGCGGCTGAAGATGAGTGATGAGTGAGTGAGTGGACATCAGTTCATTGCATTTTGAGTAATTATTTACCAATCAGTCTAACAGATTTCCTTGATGCACAATATCAATATACAGAAATATAAATATAACACATTAAAATAATCTAATGCCAACATCATAGAAATTGCTTATGCTGATAAAAAAAATCACTAAAATCAACAGTTTTTTTAGTTGAATAAAGTGACCCTCTTCCAATTAGTAGCATGCGTTTCCGACCGCAGACGATCTCATTCCCTTCTTGCATTTCAAACAGAATTAGTCCAGAGCACAAAGGCACCATCCCAAAATCACAGCCTAATGAGACACAAAGGATGTTTACACAGCTAGTGAGAATACATCAGACTTGTAAAGCAGAACCTTTGAAGAGTCCCATATTTCCGCCTATGCTACAGGCTTTGCTGGCTGCTCTATCACCGAAAGGCAAGGCCACACTCTGCAGCATGTTGAAGATGATTATAGTCACACTGATTACTTTGTAATGACAAGTTGGCATACAAACAAAGACCAAAAAGGCCAAAGACGACTTGATAAATATCAAGTTGTTATATTCAAGATAACCAAAAAATATCAACTTACAAAAACCGAATGACACTTAATGCCAGCAGTCATAAACATTTATGACATTGGTATAATGTTTATGACACGTTCATGACTGTGTTATGAAACACTTATGACAGTGTTATGTCACTATTATGACGATACCTTCAAGTCAAGTGTTGCCGTTTCTTAATTAGCAGCTGCGGACAATTTGTCGGCAGCTGCTGAATGTAACTAATCAAGTAACTAGTAATCGAACTTGGTTATTTTTAAGTCTCAGAAAAGTAACTATTAGTTTCCTTGCTGATAATACTTGCTGATTACTCAGTCTTACCATATTAGTTACATTACTTATTAGTTACAAGTTGTCAGCAGCTGCCGTAGCTGTGAAAGCTTATGAACATTGTGATTTTTGAATTGGCCAATTTAGTTGTCAAAAATCAAGCCCATAACCTCATGGAGCAGCGAATGCTGATGAACATAACAAATTTCTGCTGCCCTTGAGGAAGAATTGCTTTAGTAGGCTCCTGCTGCAGCTATCCTGCTGCAGAAGAGAAGGAAAAAAATAAGAATGGAAGAAGAAAAGATACACTGTTCATACAGTGGTTGTGAACCAAAAATAACTTTAGCAACTTTAGAACTTTAATAACTTTAGAAACTTTTAACATTCCTAATTTATTTGCAACAATAAATAGTGATTGTAATCATAAAAAATAAAAAAAAGTTTGCAAAATGTTCTGCAACTTTTTTCAAACCCTGTCAAAACCCAAAATTTGTGACATTTGTCAGCATTCAGTACGGGCTTTAAGGCTTCTTTTTTTCCACAGCAAAGTTTTAAATGCCATTTTTGAATATTATAAAATTCTAAAAGCAATGACTGCCAATGTGGTTATATTAGTTATTGAAGAATGACAGTTCTTGATGCAGTGCCATCACTGGGAAAGCAATAATAATAAAAAAAAGTAAAATGCATTTTGGCCTGAAACTTCCACATTGTACATTGCAAATTCAATCACCAATCAAACAGTCGTTCATAATTCCTATGTTCCCATTTTCTTTGAAGTATAATGAATGTTATACTCTTGGCTCCACTCATTTGTACTTTTTATTTTTCCCACTATATTGAACGAGCTGTAAAATCAACTTTTTTATCCTCTGTTTTGGGTATGACCCTGATCTGCACCAATAATTTCACAAAGCCTTATGTTATTAAGATGAGCTTGATAGTTCAAAAGCTGCTATGTTTATACAGGAAAATCCACTGCAGGCATAAAAGTAAGTCCAAAACAAGAGCAATTAGAGCTTTCTGATGTCCACCAATCAGGGTCCAGATCACCTCCAAAATTCAGTGGAGTCTTCTATGGCAATATCTATTTGTGGTGCAAATTTGGTGAGAATCCGTAAAGTAGTTTTGACGAAATCCTTCAAAGCCTATATAAAGTGAAATCTTGATCCATAATTTGGATCACCTCCAAAACTGAGTGGACTCTTCATTGGCCTAATATCTATCAGTTGTGTAAATTTGGTGACATTCCGTGAAGTAATGTTGACGCAATCCTTCAAAGCCTATATAAAGTAAAACTTTGTCCAGAATCCAAATCTGAATCACCTCCAAAATTTAATGGAGTCTTCCATGGCCTAATATGTATCTGTGTTGAAAATTTTGTCAAAATCAGCAGTTTTGACGCATTCCTGCTAAAAGTAATCCTATAAAGCCTATACAAAGTGAAACTTGATCCAGAACTGGGTCAGGATCTAGATCACCTCCAAAATCTGAGGGATTATTCCATGGCCTAATATCTGTGGTTACAATATTGTCAAAATCGGTGCAGTAGTTTTGATGTAATCCTGCTAAACAGACAGACAAATAAATAAATACATTTTATTACGTGCTTGGCGGACATTGTGATTCGGCGCTATATAATGAAAATAAATTGAAATTGAATTGAAATTGGACATAAAAATTGCCCAGTGATACAGAAGAATGGACAAAGACTGTTTGTCTGTCAAAGACTGAAGTTTGGTTGTCGTTGGTCATTAGATAGTGCCACAAATAGAAAAGTATCTGTCAATTTGCTCATGGAATCGTATGAAATTCATATCTCAACAACTTATCGATGAAAGACCCCCACATTTCAAAGAAGTATTTCTAATTGTTTTAGATATGAAGGGTTTTAAGTGACAATCAAATAGGTCAAACTGAGTCCACAATGAGCTTTTAAAACTTAATGGAAAATGAAAATATATTACAATTAATATTGCTTAAGTGTTGATTCAAATACCACCAACATTCACTACATATTAATTGTTGAACATGAACTGTTTAATATTTCACACAGATCAGTAATACGGTGAGTCCATAGCAATCTTCATTGCCTTCAGTTGCACTGCGGTCCGAGTTTTCATTGGGCCGACTTTTCTTGTGTCTTCTGGTCCACATTGCTACTGTTGCATCGATATGAGTCACATGAGGTGGGAGGCAATCCACGTAAGGGATTTGTAGAAAGCAAGCAGGGTTTGTTCATTTATGGATTTGTCCACCAAGGACATAATAAAATCATTGGTGATTATTTATTTATTTGTCTGACTGTTAGCAGGATGACGTCAAACCTACTACACAGATTTTGACAGTTTTCACACCTTATAGATATTAGGCCATGGAATACTCTGTTAAATTTTGGAGGTGATCTGGATCCGGATTCTGGAACAACATTTCTCTATTTATTTATTTGTCTGTTTGACTGTTAGCAAGATTACATCAAAACTACTGCGCGGATTTTTATGAAATTTTCACCATCAATAGATACTAGGTCATGGAAGACTCTGTTAAATTTTGGAGGTGATCTGGATCTGGATTCTGGATCAAGATTTCACGATTTACTTGTCTGTCTGTCTTTTAGCAGACAGACGTAAAAAACTACACATGGATTTTGACAAGATTTTCACCATTGATAGATATGAGGTCATGGAAGATTCAGTTAAATTTTGGAGGTGATCCAAATCTGGATCCAAATTCTGAATCCTGGATCAAGATTTCACCTTAAAGGATTTTTAGGATTACTTCAGAACTACTGCAGAGAAATATTAGGGCATGGAAGACTACACTGAATTTCAGAGATCTGAATCTGGACCTTGATTCTGGCTCAGGATATCAAGGATTCAAAGATTATGTCAAAACTCCTGCACATATTTAGACAAAATTTTCATCACAAATAGATATTAGGCCATGGAAGAATCCATTAAATTTTGGAGTGGTTCGGGTCAAGATCCTGAATCTGGATGAATTCTTATATTTTCACAATTTCCAGGATCATCTCAAATCTACTTGTACCTTGATAAAATTTCAATCACATGTGGCTATTATATATACAAAGGGAGACCTGTTAGTGTTGGATGCCGGGAATGATCCGATCAATATGCAGGTTCTACAGCAGAAAGATACAACATCACAATGTAAAACCAAGATCAGGATAACCCTATATTGTTTCAGTCTGTGAATTAAATATCAGATTTCAACATCTTGATCAGTCAGACCATTGTGGGTCAGTATGCAATTATAGCATTGTGTTGTTGAACTTGGATCCAGGTAAAGTCAGAGTCACAATGTGAATCACATCTTTTATTTTGAGTTCTCACCAACCCTTGGTGGATGTCAGAAATCTCCAATTGCTCTTGTTTGTTTATTTATTTATTAGCCCTAAATTACCTCTGTTCTGGCAATTTTAGAATAGTATAGGTTTTTAAGAATAATGTATATTACCAAATTAAATATTGAGTAAACAAAACATGAAATAAATTGGCGTTAAAACGGTTTACAATGAAATAGATGTGAAATTAAATGTAAGACTGACATTGACTGACACTGACTGCCTCAACTTTTTTTTCTGATTTGCGGGTGTATGATGATTAATGTTGTAAAAGAGTAGACCTGTCCTTTAAGGCATGGTGATGCACATTTTACTGAAGAACTGATAGTGCTTGATGCCACTCCCAGCGATGACATTTCAGCAATACTTGAAGACATTCTTGTTAGCCACCCATCACCCATTTCATGTTCCTCCTTCTGCCTTGTACAATAATCAATATTTCCTGCATGTGTGGCCACAGGCATTTTCATAAGCATAATAAGCCTCGGTAAAAATGTAAGTGCCGGAATGGAAGATTAAGACTTCATGTCTCTCAAAGAGACAAATCTTTCAGCGAACAGGGCCCGGCTGCTAAGTTGGATGAGACAACAACGGAGGAGCTGAGGTAACAGTGCCACAAGTCATCCTGAGACAAAAGGCTTCCCTCGGTGTGAAACACAGCTGTGGTCTTTGTTTTTGGCTCTCATTTCAGCAGTCTGACTGAAATTTGCAGCTGAGGCATTCAGCCGGGTTCACAGACAGAGAGAGAGAGAGAGAGAGAGAGAGAGAGAGATTGGAAAGAAGACAAAGATGAGATTGAGCTGGACAGCAAAAGTGCAAGGAGTGCACCATTATTCATGCAACACAACATGTTGACCCATTTGTTCACAAGATTTGTGAGAAAACCAGATTATGGTGTTGTACTGGTAAATGATTCCCTTCCTTTGAGAATGTGGACTGGGCTACATGTTTGATTTGATTTAGTGGATTATCTATCTTAAATTTGAGAGAGGCCTCAAACTCCACAGACTGAAAGTCCAGAAATTCCCCGAGTCATCATTCCCTTGCTATCCAATGATCCATCCATCTTCTACCGCTTACTCCAATTAAGGATCGCGGGGGGCTGGAGCCTGTCCCAGCAGCCACAGGGCGCCAGTCTGTTGCAGGGCCACAAACAGACAAACAAACACAGACACACCCACACGCACACCTAAGGACAATTTAAAGATTCCAATCCACCTAACCCGCATGTCTTTGGATGAGGGAGGAAACTGGAGCACCCGGAGGAAACCCACGCAAACACGGGGAGAACATGCAAACTCCACACAGAAAGGCCACGGGAACTGAACCCACGACCTTCTCGCTGTGAGGAGAGAAGGTCTAACCACTAAGCCACCGTGCCGCCCTCCCTCGCTATCCAGACTTTTGTAATTAAACAATTCACAATAGTTGGCTTCATCTGGTTATTGTAGTAAAGTGAGGCAAAGAAATTAAAGAATTAAGGTCGCTTAAATTATTTAAAAAACATATTAAATTAGATGTATTAAGTAAGTATGAAACTATGAAGTAAGTCAGTGGGCTGCAAGAAAGTAAAAAAAAAAAAAAAGTAAACTTAATAATGTTTGGAGTGTCTTAAGTTTAAATGTAACCTATCAGTGATGTAATCTATTAATTAATGGTCATAATTATGAAATGGGTCAGTGGTATGTGACAAGTTAAAGAAATGCAATCTGTTAAATAATGTTGACTATGATGCTGTATATTGAAAGATTGTATTGTTAAAAGGGGCAGAAATCATAAGACTTGTTCTTCTTTCTGCTCCTTTTCATTCTGGTATTGTGGTGCTTTTGTTTTTTGCTTTTCTGTTTTTCTTTTAAATGAATGAAATAAATATAAAAAAAAAAAAAAAAAATCTCAAATACTGTTCCAGTTCTGTTCCAGAACTGTAAAGCGGAGTCGTGCCGGATCTGGGCCAGGGTGCAAAAACTGTCTGGACCGGATCTGCTTTCAGGATTGGTACCAGATGTTGGACTACATCCGGCCCGGATCTATTTGCTGTCTGGGCACTGCACCACAATCACTGTCACATAACAGGTGTGTGAAATGGTAAAATCAACAAGCAGATAAATGTATAGGATAAATAAACAGGAAAAAAGGGCTGTGATAACTTACCAAATGGCATTTGGTACAGCGTATTTCAGCTGATATTTATTGAACTTATTTATTTTGGCACACAAACTCGAGAATAACAAAAACTGATAAAAAGAGACAATTCCACAGTGACATGTGTGACCAAAAAAGGGGTGAGCAGAAGCAAAGCTTATAAACGCCCACCGCATATATACATACATACATACATATATACACATTACCAACCCCCAGAGCAAGCATATGTGACTGAAAGTGGCGTATATGTTGTACTGTTGGCTTGTCATATGGTCCTGCGGCGCATCGCTCACTGTCCTGTCAGACAGATGTGACATTCACATCGCCTGCTGCATGTCCACATGAACTGGCATTTCGGTCTAGCTAGAACGGCCTGTCAATGTGCGCGCTCTCCAGCTGGTCACAGAAACAACATATGTTTTTATGTATTTCGATGTAAGGACAGCAAGCATACACATGGGTGTCCGTCAAAACATGGTGCGTGTTCTGCAGCTCTGATGTCCAGGTCTGGAGTGTCAACAGCTGCCACACCCCCCTCCGTTCAGGACACAGACCAAGGTGTCACTCTGTGCCCCCCCCCCCCTCACCTGCAGGGGGGGGGGGGCACCACACATGCACGTGTTGGGGGGGAGCTGACATTCTGGCACGTCACATGTGCACTCGCTAACTCCACAGTCGTGGGGCACTTAGATTAATTTCACATCCAGCTCGACAATGACTGACTACTGACTGTTTTTGTGTTAACAGTACGAATGGCCACAAATTTTCCAAATGCCAAATGGGCTCTCGCACAGCGCACACTCTGTCTTTCAGCCGCTGGTGTGTGCAAATAACTGTTGAAACAGGTGTACGTGTGAGGTAGCTACAAATTTACATGTTTTGCATACGATTCCCCAAGGATCCTCTGAAAATCCTTAGCACCAGGGACATTGAGATGTCTGCTGACTGCTGAATGCTGATCTGGCAACTTTCTCCCGGACGGACTGCTGACATGATCGATGCTGTTCTAATTAATACAAGGTTGTAATCATTCCTGTTACAACCTCAATTCCAATGAAGTTGGGGCATTGTGTAAAATGTAAATAAATACAGAATACAATGATTTGCAAATCCTCTTCAACCTATATTCAACTGAATACACCACAAAGACAAGATATTTAATGTTGAAACGGATAAACTTTTGTATTGTATTGTATTGTGCAAATATTTGCACATTTTGAAATGGATGCCTGCATCACATTTCAAAAAAGTTGGGATGGGGCAATAAAGGACTGAGGAAGTTGATGAATGCTCAAAGAACACCTGTTTGGAACATTCCACAGGTGAACAGGTTAATTGGAAACAGGTGAGTGTCATGATTGCGTAAAAAAGGAGCATCCCCAAAAGGCTCTGCCATTCACAAGCAAAGATGGGGTGAGGATCACCACTTTGTGAACAACTGCGTGAACAAAATAGTCCAATAGTTTAAGAACAATGTTTCTCAATGTTCAATTGCAAGGAATTTAGGGATTCCATCATCTGCAGTCCATAATATAATCAGAACATTCAGAGAATCTGGAGTACTTTCCACACATAAGCGGCAAGGCCAAAAACCAACATTAAATGCCTGTGACCTTCGATCCCTCAGGTGGCACTGCATTAAAAACCGACATCACTGTGTAAAAAACTTTGCCGTGTGGGCTCAGGAACAATTCAGAAAACCATTGTCAGTTAACATAGTTACAAGTGCAAGTTAAAACTCTACCATGCAAAGTGAAAGCCATGCATCAACAACATCCAGAAATGCAGCCCCCTTCTCTGGGCCTGAGCTCATTTGAAATGAACAGACGCAAAGTTGAAAAGTGTGCTGTGGTCTGATGAGTCCACATTTCAAATTGTTTTTAGAAATCATGGATGTTGTGTCCTCTGGACAAAAGAGGAAAAAGACCATCCAGATTGTTACCAGCGCAAAGTTCATAAGCCAGCATCTGTGATGGTATGGGGGTGTGTTAGTGCCCATGGCATGGGCAACTTGCACATCTGTGATGGCAACAACAGTTTTGAAAGGTACATCCAGGTTTTGGAGCAACACATGCTGCCATCCAAGCAACATCTTTTTAAGGGATGTCCCTGCTTATTTCAGCAAGACAATGCCGAGCACATTCTTCATGTATTTCAACAGCGTGGCTTTGTAGTAATAGAGTGCAGGTACTAGACTCACCTGTCTGCAGCCCAGACCTGTTGCCCATTGAAAATGTGTGGCACGTTATGAAGCAGAAAATATGACAACAGAGACCCCGGACTGTTGAACAACTGAAGTCGTACATCAAGCAAGATTGGGAAAGAATTCCACCTACAAAGCATCAACAATTAGTGTCCTTAGTTCACAAATGCTTATTGAGTGTTGTTAGAAGGAAAGGTGATGTAACACAGTGGTACACATACCACTGTCCCAGCTTTTTTGAAACGTGTTGTAGGTATCCATTTCAAAATGAGCAAATATTTGCACGAAAACAATAAAGTTTAACAGTCTGAGCTAGGGCTGAGCCGGATACTTGTCTGAAACGAGTATCTGGTATGGATAAAGCATTTTGACAAGCACAAGCATGATCCGAATAAAACTCGTCAATTTTTGTGCTTGTGCTGAAGGAAAATTCTCATTGGCTAACTCATTGTCTTCACGCTCTGTTATTGGTCAGTCACACACAGTGCCCACCCCTCCCTACACAGACACGTGTCTCTGCAGCTTCTCACATATACACACACAAACACACAGGATCTCTCTCTGTGCTGGGCTGGATTCTATGTCACGTTGCTGTGTCAGTACTCTTTAAAAGTTTTCTTCAGCTCACCTCTTTTTTGTTTTGTCTTATATTTAATGTTACTTGAACTTGTTTAGTATCGTATGCAGTGCTTTTGACAAGACAGAACTGAAAATGGCTCCTGTGGAGTGGGTCACTGCCTCCACTGCAGTCAAGTTATTTATTTTTTAACTGTTTGTTTGCTCTTCATTTTGTTGGTGATATAAAGTCAGTTGGAAAACTTTGCTCCTGCTGAACGTGGTGCTTTTTAGAAGAATACAGTGAACAAGGCTGACATATTATTTCCTTGTTTGCCATCACTGGATGTTTGCATGAATCACCAAGTTCACACAGATCATTAAAAATAAACTGGTCAGTCAAACAACTTCTTTCTCTCCATCTCACACAGTCACTCAGTCACACACACATGCACACACAGACGGTCATGCACACACACACACACACACACACACACACACCTTAATCACTATTGTCTAACTTTGTGTTGGAAAAAAAATGCCAAGAACATTAGGTAGTAAAAATAAATAAATAATTGAAAAAAAAAATCACTGTTTGATCATAAAATTAAAATAAAGAATGTTGTGTTGAGTATGACAACTCTTGTTCATGCATACTTAGTAGTTCATAATTTCCTACTACATTGAATATCAGTTTTGAGGCTGTTCTCATATTCATTCATATACTTAAGAATATTCATGTTCTGAGTTTATAAAAACAAAACAAAACAAAAAAAACTTGTTTTGTAAATAGTTCCTGTAGTATTGTGATCAAAAACATTGAATTTCAATTTTGAGGTTGTTCTGTAAATATGCATTCATACACTTAAGAATATTCATGTTCTGAGTTCATCACAAAAACCTGTTCTGTAAATAGTTCTCTTACTTTGTGATCAAAAACACTGAATTTCAATTTCTGTAAATATTCATTCATACACTTAAGAATATTCATGTTCTGAGTTCATCACAAAAACTTGTTCTGTAAATAGTTCTCTTACTTTGTGATCAAAAACATTAATTTGAATCTCAATTTTGAAGCTGTTCTGTAAATAGTTTTCAAATAAACAATAAATATAGCAACTTCTGATCAATCCATATCAATTTCAGACTTAAAATAATGTACTGGTTTAAGCCCCAGCCATTTCGGGTTAAACCATGCCCAATTCCGGTTTAGGCACCACCCACTACAAGTACAGATACAGATACAGATAATTTAGATGGTTGAACAGATACAGATACAGATAGTGGTGTACTTGCTCATCCCTAGTTTGAACATTAAATATCTTGTCTTTGTGGTGTGTTCAATTGAATATAGGTTGAAGAGGATTTGCAAATCATTGTATTCTGTTTTTATTTACATTTTACACAATGTCCCAACTTCATTGGAATTGGGGTTGTATTTCTGTTTCCCACTTCTTTTAGTTATTAAGTGCAACTGCTGTGAATTTTATTTAACTATTTTCACCCTGTGTGAATCTTCGGAGTGGTTAGCATTTCTGTTAGCAGTTAGCTTATGCTAGCTTGGCTACACACTTGGATTTTCTGGGCAAATTACATTACTCTCTACATTAATCTTGTGTGATATTGGCAGAAAGGCATGACACATGACTTCTCCCCCTATCGCCATGCCGAAATGCCAGGTGTTAGTGATAGGGGATTCCATCACTCGCAAAAGTTAGATTATAGATGCCAGTTGATGTTAAATGTATTACTGAAGCCAAGGTGCCCGACATTGCCTCTTATCTTAGCATGGTGACACATATTATATTAGGATGAAGTATTCACATGTCACAAAAATGAACATAGAGTGGAGTTGTGACCTTGCCACAAAGATGTGTTGGCATTGATTCATAGTCTCTGGTTCCCTCCCCTCCTGGTTAATGATGAGGCATTTAGCAGGCTGACATCAGTGAATAGGTGGCTGGCACAATTTGGCAGGCAGCAAGGCTTTAGCTTTATTGATAGCTGGCCTTCTTTTTTGGGTCACCGTGGCTTGTTGATGCCAAATGGCCTTCACCCTACTGGGGAAAGTGCCGCCATCTTGTCTGCGAACATAGATAGAGCTCTACAAGGAGGGTAACTTTAGGCCACGCAGGCCACGGAGCAAGTGATTAGAGACTCTGCAGGGCTTGAGACTAATGTGGGAATGGAACTCATTAGCTTAGTGGGAAAATTTGTGGAGAAAATCCATTATGGTGACAGTATAGTTGTTGTTGCAGGGAGGGAAGTTCCTCAGGTTGAGAATGTGGCCTGTTTCTGCTGACATGTCCACAAGGAGCATAGAGGGAGATGTTTTGTGAAGAAGACACCCATTACTACATTGGATGGCATTAAAGTTGGGCATGAGTGATGACATGATCAAGAAGAGGGTGAGGTGACAGCATGTCCCTTAATATTACAGGAATGATATGCGGAGAAAAGAGCTCTTGATGAAAGTGAGGATCCAATTGCAAAAATAGTCACCATGCCATATCCTACAGATCCAGCCCACATTGAAGCATTTCACATCAGATGCAATGAGATGTGCTGCAGTGTAGTTCCCTGTCAACCAGATATGTTTTTTCCAAAAAATGCTGAGGTGCGGTGATTTTAAAAGCACTGGTTTGCTGGAAATGTGTGGCTGCAGTATTCCTCCACTGTATCATTTATTGGCTTGTTCTACCTGAAGATAGATATAAAATCAGAAAGGAGTGGAGAAATGGGATCAGAAATTGGAATGCGGCTCTTGAAAAAACAAACAAACAAACAGCATTCTGACACAGAAGACCACATGACAAGCATGGTGAGGTGGACCAATTACCAAAATAAGGCACTCCAGACTTCATTTGATGTATCAGATGTAAAGGGAGTGGAACCAGAGAGTAGAGGTGGGCGATACCGGGAATTTTGGTATTGAGCCGATACCAAGTAAATACAGGCCCAGTATTGCCGATATCGATACTGATACTTTTTCATATTTAAGCTTCATAGATCCAAAGGATCTAAAAGACCTAGGATAGAATGTCGCCAAACATTGTACGTGATAATGAAATGCTTTATTATCACAATCAACATTTTTGTTTAAAAAATATCACTCAACACAACTTAAAACAAAATCTCCTGAGGTAGAGGGCTGACAAACCACAATACAAGGGTCTGCTGCTCCGTGTTGTGTGACACAGCACAGCGTTGCTCTTACAGACAGAGAGTAGAGTTTGATGAATCTGGGTGTGCAGCAGTCAGTGTGTGTGGGAGAGAAAAAAAGCTTGAGTATCGATCTTTTTACATGAGGATCATTCAATATCAATACCAGCATTGGTATTGATATTATCGATATTAGAATCGATGTGCCCATCTCTACCAGAGATGCAGAGAAACAGAGAGACAAGAGAGAGATAGCCCCCTCAACCCTCCTAACTTAGTCTTAGACTAAGAGTGAACCAGGAGGTGTCTGAGAGCAACTCTGAGTAAGAAGGGGACAGAAACTTCTATCACTGGAAGGAGGTGGGGTTGAACCTGTTGCAAGGTATGAAGCAGTCCTCTAAGAGCTGTGATTGGTTGTCACAAAAATGGAAGGACAAAATATGGACAGTGGAATCAACTGATCATGTAACCTGAACTGCATTAAGAAATGTGTAATCGTGAAAATAATTTAATATCATGATGATGAAACTCAACAAAAATTAAGTGAATTGTTATAAAGCTTGAAAATGTTTGAATGAAGCGGGTTCACATGCCGATTATCTACATATAAAAAGCGTGGGGGCGTACATGCATGTATGTGTGTATTTATTTAATAAGTTCAATGTAAGTACATAATATTATAGTAAATATGTTAAAATACATGGATGACACAAGATAGTGAAAACACTTATTTCCATTCTGGTCCATTTAAAAATAAAGTGACAAAATAGAAGTAATAATAAAATAAAATAACAATATTAATAGTGCCAATAATAATAACAACAATAATAATAATAATAATAATAATAATGACAGTATGAATAGTGTGCATGTGATAACGAACCTAAACAATTTATAAATACTTTAAGACTAACAATAACATAGATTAACATAAACGATTATTCAGTTAAAAAGAAAAAAGGGTTGAGTTCTTCTAAAAACTGTTGATGTCTAAGGGCCCTGTCCCACTGGGGAGAGGATTAATTGCGCATGAATTGAGTACACAAATTACGGGCGTTCGTTGTTGTCCGCAACAAAAATGGCCAAAAATGACAAATGTCCCAGTATGAATTACGGATATATTAATAATATATAGTGAATATATGATGAACAATCATGGTTATATAACGCATGTAGTGAGGAAACTGATCCGACACATTGAGATTATCACGGCAGTTTGACGGGTGTATTATGAATGCATCGCGCACGTGTTGCGCGTGCATGGCATCTGCATTGCGGTCATAAAATAAGCTCACTCGGGGCTTTCAGCACTATTCACATCAACAATAGAGCCTCTGTGTTGTGAAAGTGTAGGTACACGGACCCACAATAGGGGGTGTAAATGAACGGACAATGGAATAAGCCAAAATACAACAATTTAATGTTGTGAATGTGCACAACAGAACAACAGACAACACAATTTAGAATAGCAGTCAATAATTCACGGTGACGTGTGGGCAGGCTCGAGGATAGAAGACGCCTGTCCAGAGAAGAGCCGGATTCCACGTCTTCCACTGCCAACGGATCTGGAGCACTCCGGAGCCACCAAGCGCCGAGTCCCCAGGTGGCCACTGCCTCCGGCTGTCAGATCTGGTACTGCTGGCAGAAAAAACAGACAGGTGATGGTGGGTGCGTGCACACCCAGCAAACAGTCAGAAACGGGTGGGAAACACCTCCACCTCTTAATCACAGTTTTACAGAGTTACGTACAGATCCTGTCAGTATGTTCGTCGCCTCCAACCGAGGAGCGGAGTACGCCAACTCCCCACACACGACTATTCCGTACAAACAGGTACGTCTGCAACAGTACTATTACACACAGAAGCAAAAGACGTTACTACTGATGTGTTGGTTCAGGCTGAGTAGTTTACCTGTTAGGTAGAATGATTTCTCGGCAGCGAGGCGAAGATGCTGCCCAGCCTTTATGGTGATGTGGTTGGTGATGATGAGTGACAGCTGGTGCTGATGATGAATGACAGTTGCCACTCCGGGTTACTCCGGAGACCTCTCGTACCTGAAGCCCGCACTTCAGGCAGGGTGCCCTCTGGTGGTGGGCCAGCAGTACCTCCTCTTCAGCAGCCCACACAACACTCTGGAGCATTTGCTGGACTTGGACAAGTTGATCACAGAGTTAATGTTCATTTTGTCATGCGAGTGGTAACTGTTCATGAGTTTGGGGAGCAGGAGGGGGGAAAGCCACTCGGGGTGTGATACAGTGTGTTTTTTTTTTTTTTTTGAGAGTGTCACAGAAAACAGACTTCAGCGTGAGTTGTGGCTAAACAGCAACTCTTCCTTTTGTTGGTGTTAAATAAAAGTCCTGGAGGAGACACGATTGCAGCAGCTACATCTTTGTGGATTTACACAGCTGGACCGGCACTGACTGGCAGGTATGTCGCTTTCTGCCACATATAATACTTTGGGTTTACATGACGTGTTTGTTATGCATTCACAGATTGTCCGCAAATCAGCTGCAAAGCAGATGTAATAAAAACGCTTTATTCGTGGCCAATCTGTATGCATTCACTACAACATATTTTAGTTTGTGATGTGGACATGATAGGCACGATATATATCTGTTTTACACACTGTCCCAGTCCGCTGCCAAGCTGCAAATCCCCATCAGTTGCGGATATCAGCGGTTAACGGCAGATATACAGCGCATAGAGTGAGTATGTATTGTGTGTGAATTGAGTATACAAGGTCTGTAAGAAAAGAAACTGACCTTTTTATTTTTTTCAAAAACTATATGGATTTGAATCACGTGCGATTACATCAGCCAAGCTTGAACCCTCGTGTGCATGCGTGAATTTTTTCACACCTGTCAGTTGCGTCATTCGCCTGTGGGCAGGCTTTGAGTGAGCACTGGTCCACCCTTCCCGTCGGAATTCCTTTGTCTGACAACTTGCTGAGAGACTGGCGTTTTGCTTTATCAATTTTTTTTCAGAAACTGTGAGGCAGATCCGAGTGGACACCATTCGAGGATATATTACACTGTTAACAACACCAACAACATGATGTCATTCATTATGAGCCGTTGAGGTTACAGAAGCAGGGCTATGACATCATCCTTTTGGAATACTTCCCCACAAGAAGTTGCAAATCTGGCATTTTCAGATTTATGTGATTAGGTAAATATTTCACTCATTAAAGAAAATAAATGATTGCTTTGCACAAAGTGAGTGTAATCATATTTGACCTCTGACTTAATTTTTCACGTGCATGAATGTGACATTCAACAACATCACGTTTGACAATGCCATGATGTCACTATACTCTATTGAGTGTATTTGGTTTGAAGCTGAAATGGATTGGTTTGTGTGGCCAAATATCCATGAGTGGAACTGGAAAGAAGTGAAGTCTGCTTGCCTAAATAACGACCGCAGGAATAGCAGTGGGGACAGCCAAACTAGTGACCGGGCACTCCTTCCAATTATTCCTTAGAAAACACATGCCATGGATAGCAACCAAATTATTGATGCATTTGTTGTTAACCACAACAACAGGCACATTGTACTGTTATGAAGACTTCAAAGGTAGGTGAAAGATTTTCTCCTCTGCCTGCTGTAGACATTTTCCCCCTTAGTCTATCGGCTACATGTGTAGGTCTGTGGATATTTGTATTGAACTGTAGCCTGCTTTATGTGTGATTTTGTTCATTCTGCATGTCGTCTGTGATGGTCATAGAGGAGAACACAGTGATGTACAGTACATGAACATTTCCAACTTACTCAATATGTCTTGGACTTCATTTATATCAATCACTAATAAATACAAACAATATGGTACTGTATGGTAAATCTGTATCAAGTAAACAAGTGAGGGAAGCCACCAAGACACCCATGATAGCCCTATAAGAATTACAGCTTCTGTGGAAGTGAGTGGAGAAAGTGGGAATACTGCAACATTTTACATGTTGCGTCTACACTGACTGCTTCATATTGGACTAGAGTAGAATAGAACAGTAAAAGAGGAAAACAAATTAAATCCAGGCTTAGGTTTGTCATGTGCCTTCTGGGTATAAAGGATGCATTTGGCAGTCATCAGTGATTAGAATATGAAAACAATAGTAAAGAAAAAAAAAAACAGAAAAATGTGCTTTGTGTCTGGCCTCTAAATTAATGGTGGTTGTTTGATTCCACTAGTGATCTTTGGTCTGGACTCTTCCTTCTCCAAGCTTGTTAAAAATGTCTCTCGCTTACGATGACAGACAAATGATTGATTTTATGATAACTGGGATTTTTGCCAGGCGAACTACAGTGTGCTTATGTACTGCCAAGAACCTGATCTTTTCAACTCCTCACTGACATTTAGTTTTTACCACATGGAGGCTGGCTGTTTATGTAGTAATCACTTTCAGTAATGCATTATAAATCGAGGTCCAAAGGAGCAAGTTTCTGTCCCTAAAAACACAAGTTGTGATCAAACTCTGCAACCATCAACTGGGGAAGCCATCTATCTCTACATCTACCAATACATTCATCCACCCATACGATATTCTTCAAAGACAATGACGTGTTGGGTCTACATGGTGCTGCTGAGATCTTCAGTGTGCCTATGTGTTAGAGGACCATCATGCAGATGAAAACTGGGGAATGTCCTCTTTCACAACTTAATCCTCGGTCCCACTGAATAATAAGCCATAAATAATGAGCCATGCATGGGTGTGTCAGCGATTATTCAAAGAAAGATCCACATTTTAAGCTATTACATATCCGCTACTAAGGCGTCTCTATGTGCCCCTCTGTACCTCACATGTACCAGGTATCAGCCTCTAGTGAGACACGACTGACCTGTCATTTGAGCCCCGTCCAGCCTCAAATGGTTCGTGTCGCCGCATATGATCCATGTAGCAACATGTAATGCGACGTTGGTACACGTTTAGGCATGGGTTTGGTCCAAACCTCCGGCCTTCCCACACTTGGTCCCTTTAACATGTGGGTTTTCAATTCACAGCATCCATTCAAAATGATGTTACATTTTTTAAACGCAGTCCAAAAAAATACTGAGTGAGTGCATGCTCCCGTGCCAGGGGATACAAATTATGAAGGGGAAAACTATTTTGGCACGACACCGGCCGGTGTGTGCATCCATGCGTCAGTCTGCTGTTCACCTGTATTCCAGAGTCATTAAATGCAGCAGTTTTGTGTGTTCACCCAGCTCTCTGTGACCACAAAAAAGACACCACAATGAGGTGCCCGCTTTAATTATACACACCCGCTGCTGCAACTGTGTGGATCACCCCCCCCCCCAAAAAAAACACATCCATAAGGGCCCCTTCACACATAAAACGATTTAATCAACGGGCTGCAGCGAGTGAGCCCATGGCGCACACATTGACAGGCTGCGCAAGGTGAAACGGACCGTCAGATCATAACACGCAGCAGGCGATCTGAATGTCACATCACCCACGTGAGCTCTGTTCTACATGATGCCATGTCTGTCCTGTGGTGGGCCGTTGACAGGACATGAATGTCGGGTTGGACACGTGTGGGGCTGGCTGGACAAACTGGGTCAGCAGATGTGGACATGATAAGAGCGAACTGCTTCATTCATGTCATTTCATGACTGTACGTCTGTGACCATGGGTCATCTACAGACGAACAGACGGTTCATACTTGTATTGTCCGCTTGATAAGAGGGATTCAGTACATTGTGGTGTTTTTTTTTTTTATGATGTGTGGTTTTATTTTTTTTAAGTATATTTATGTTTAGCTTTTGTAAATTGCAGGTTCAAATCCCATGGGTGGCATGTATTTTTTATTTATTTTATTTAATTTTTTTTACCACAGCAGCTGTGGGATGTGGTTACACATGCACCAGCTGCTTGTGATGGTTGCTTGAACGCTCGTGCATGAAACCATCTCAGTGGGATCGTTCATGCCTGCCGACCAAGTGTCCCTCCCAACGTTCGCTCAATATTTTCGTGGTTTGCTCAAACAAGCTGTTTCGCCATGATTCGCCCTGATTTGTACTTATTCGTACTATGTGTGAAGGACCTCTAACGAGAGCAGCTGGAACAGAACCACAGGTTCCTGGACAGTCGCTCTGCACTTCGTCTGGCTGGCTTTATTTCTTCCGTGGCTTTAAACACACTGTCATTTTGACATAGTGATCCCACTTTTAACTTTGTTTGTCCATTATTGGCTCAGTGCCAGTCATTGCGTTGGTCCCCACACAGCGGAGCTCATCTGAGCCATAACAAGATGTTAAATCTATCATAAACATACTTTTACAGCTGCTTATAAAGAAAGAATGAACATGCAACTGTTTTACCAAGCTATTAAATCATTACAAATACTTACCTTTTAAGGTGTTCCAAATACGTTTGCCACCTCATGGAGCAGGAGAGAGCAAAAAAAAGGGCCCAGATGAAACAGTCCTCTGTGATTCCAGAAGCGATTAGAGGTGTTTTTAACAATCCAGCTCTGACAGAAAATGATTAATCCGCTACAAAATAATTATTTTATATACAGCGTCCGGAGCACAAAGCAGGTGGAATTGTTGTGCGCAATGGGGCTGAGCCTGTCAAAAATAGCTTGTCCTGTCTTTGTAGCTGCCATGTGCTTAGATAATAGGCTTTTATAAACCTCGTCCTCACCGCAAACATGCCTCTAAAATCCTTGTTTGTCCTTGTAGTAACCTGTACGCAAACTGCCCCACACTGTTGTTACTAAATTTTGAACTTCTTCAAATTAGTGCCACGCTCAGAGATGAGCCTCATTAGCCAGATGTTCTGCCTGCAACAGCCTCTCAGAGCTATTCTCCCACAATTGTTGAATACCTCCTCTTGTACCAAAGCAACGGGCTTTGCAGCTTGGGACTCCGACGAGGGCGCTCGCATCTCCTCCACTCCCCCTTATCTCTCTGCTTTTAACCTTCAAATCCCTACTTCACCAGACTGTGAATTCCTCAAAACTATATTGGATTCTGGATCTATTGGATTACTATTGGATTAACCATGGAATTGATCAGCTGGTCTCTGAACGCTATTGACACAATTTTTTCTACAAGAAGGTCAGGACCAGGGGATGCTGCCTGCCCAGGTGGACATATCCTGCGGGCTATGTCCTCAACTCCTGGAGTTCCTGGCATGTGGCATGCTTGGCGCCTTTCTCTGTTGAGGATGTTGAGGATTTATTTATTTTTGGTCTCATGGCAGCAGGGCTGGTACTTTTTGACTTATGTGCTGCCCCGATCTACCGGAGAATTGGCAAGACGGCGGCATCAAGAACCACAGGCCCTCGCTTGTCCGTCATGATTAACGAGGTTGGCAAGGCAGTGCATTCTCAGACTGCGCTGACTCTTGAACTCAGAGGCAAATTGGATGACACCTTGGAGCTGATGCGTGCCTTGCAGTTGAAGCTGAAGGTTTCGGAGGCCGGTGAATATTCTTAATTCATAATTGGGAATATTCTTAATTCATAATTGGGATTTGGCTGTGCAAGTGGAACTGTTAAAAATGTTTTTCACTGCTTGGCTGCAACACTACAGGCTATCTAGCATCAAGGTCAATTGCCCACTGTTTACCTCCAGAGGAATTTATCCAGGCTCTGGTGAGATTATTCGGCTCCATTCTTATCTCAACCCACAAGGACAATAAACTGACAGACTTACACATGGACTGAAGCATGCTCCAGTTTTCTCCTCTTACCTCTCTTCCTGCCCCTCCCTCCCTGTGGCAGGCCTCCATTCTTCCCAAGCTGGTCAGGCAGCGCGACTTGACAGTTGCAGCGGCTACCAACACACTCACATCGCCTCAAATGAAAAACGGACTGTTTCAAGTTTAGTGCACATAAACAATGTCAAATGTATATGTGTTGTCCTAATTCTGAAGTGTGCCATTATTACGGTAAACAAGTAATAATTGTAGATCAATTGCTGTTTGTATGTGGAATGTGAGTGCAGAAATCTCGTCGTAATGACAATGATAATAAAAGCTATCTATCTATCTATCTTAAAAGGACATGCTGCGTGGCTCATTATTCACTGTTCATTATGGTGTAGGACCAGGGCTTTATCTATGCACCCTAACTTGCTGTTACGTATGTTGGTTTTGCCTTGCCTCCACATCTCAGATCCGCCCAGCTGATCAGCAGCACCTGCCCGCTGATGCCCATCTGGGACTATAAAAGTCCAGTGTGCCACATGCCCAAAAAGTGTCTGGGTTTTCTTTTGCTGCAGCATGTTTTTAACTTTTTTTGTCGTATTTTCTTTTTTCTTGTTATGTTTTGTTAATAAAGTGTTATACTTTTTGAGCACCTTCCACTCGCGCCTTTTCTTTTCTCTTTTTTTTGTATTTGTCAGTTGTGTTGCCAGTGCCCTAGACTGTGGCACATAACAGATTTGGGGGCTCGTACGGGATTGCCGTCAGGTTGGATTGGATCGGGGGCTGGTTTGTACGGCATTTTTTTTGTCTGTGTGTGTGTGTGTGTGCGCTCCGGTGTGGGAGTTTTTGTGCTTTTGTGGCTTAGTTTTTTTGTTGTGAATCCCAGTTTAGAATAGGGGGGTGTCCAGCTTGGTGGATTTTTGTTTACCATTCCATCGGGCGCCCGTTTTTTGTTTTAGTTTGTTACTTTCGGGGCGAATCCTGGGCGGTGTGTATTCACTGGCGGGGGCTTTGGCCTCGAGCCCGGCAAGCTCCACAAGATAGATTAGGTTTTTTTTTTCTTCTCCTTTTTTCTGGGATTCTTTTATAATTGTGTGGGCTGCTGAGTGGTTATAGTGTACTGTTTTTGTCTTTTGTGGTCTTGTGTGAGTGGAGTGCGGGTGCGCATAATTGGTGTGATTGGATGACTTTGTGGCTTTGCGAGCAGCGTTTTGTGAGTCAGCTGTGTGCGTAATCAGCTGTGAGTGGGATCAGCTGTGTGGTGATTAGCTGTGGAGACGGTTTGGTGAGTGATGGCTATGTTTAACTTAGAGGAGTTTGTGGCTCAACCGTCGATTTCTGTGTTTAACGCCTGTAGAAAGTGTGATTTACTTGAAATCGCCCAGCATTATGATGTTCCCGTCTCCTCTGGTTTACGTGTGAGTGAGGTGAGGGAAGCTGTGCTGCCTGTGTTGGTGAGCAGAGGCATTTTTGTTTTGTCGGCGGGTGATGAACCCGTGGGTGTTGAAGTGACTGCGGGGGGAGCAGTGGCATCCCCGGTGTGTCTCGGTCAAGAGAGCGCACCACTGCCGCAGGTGAGCTCAGGCGCGGGTGTGTCTGAGGTGAAGGAAAAGTTTAGCCCTTCTCCTGGGGGAGTTGGTGCGGAAACTTCTGCTCGTGATGTGCGGGTAGACGTGCGCATGGCGCGTCTTAAAGTTGAAAGAGAGGAAAAACACCAAGAGTTTCAGCTCAGATGTGAACTGGAGTTAAAGCGCATCGAGGTAGAAGCTTCCGCCACTAGAGAAGTGGAGTTGAGAAAGTTGGAAGCAGAGTCGGTTTTTAAAATGCGGCAGCTGGAGCTGCAGGTTCGGGGTGTGGTTATGGAACCTCCCCCGGTCAGTCCGTGTGATGCATTTGATGTCACTAAAAACATTCCACTTGTTCCAGTTTTCCGCGACGGTGAAGTGGAGTCGTATTTTTGGGCTTTTGAGCGCATTGCGGTCGCATTACACTGGCCGCGGGATGTGTGGGTTATTTTATTGCAATATAAACTGAGCGGTAAAGCGTTAGAGGCGTGTGCGTCATTGTCTGTCTCAGATAGCCTAAATTATGATAAACTGAAGGGCACTATTCTTCGCACATACGACTTGGTCCCAGAGGCGTACCGACAGCGTTTTAGGGGGCTAAGGAAATCTTCTACCCAAAGTTTTGTGGATTTTGCCCGTGAAAAGAGCTTGTTATTTGACAGGTGGTGTTCCGCCAGTAAGGTGTCCACTTATGCGTCATTGCGTGAGTTGCTTTTGATTGAAGACTTTAAAAACTCTCTACCTGAGCGTATTATCATTTATCTTAATGAACAGAAAGTAACTACGCTCCAGCAGGCTGCGGTTTTGGCAGATGAGTTTGCGCTTACGCACAAAGCAACTTTTACACGCGATTCTGTTTCTAAACCAGTTGACAAGCCGCCACAAACTAATTTTTCGGTCAGTGCCAGGCCTGAAAACCAAAGGCAGTGTTTTTATTGCCATAAAACTGGTCACCTTGTGGCTGATTGTGATGTCCTAAAACGGAAGCAACATTTGTGCCAAAACCTAAAGGTGTGGGTTTAACTAAAACTGTGCTTCCGGCTGTAATGCAGTCTATTTGCGCACCCGTTGTTACTCCTGATGAGTATTTTAAGCCTTTTATTTTTGAAGCGTTTGTTTCTGTACCAGGAGAGGCGAAGCGTCCTGTTAAGGTCTTGCGGGACACGGGTGGATCTCAGTCTTTTATCCTTTCTGGGGTGTTGCCTTTTGGCTCAAATACTGACTGTCACTCAAGCATTGTAGTGTAGGGCATTGTTTTAACTTATGTCCCGGCTCCACTGCATAATATCCGTCTTGAGTCTAAGCTGGTTAGCGGCGTATTTTCTGTGGCTGTTCGTGACCAATTTCCCATTGAGGGAGTAGATTTTATCATGGGAAACGACATAGCAGGTGGAAAAGTCTACCCGGTTCCTGAAGTTGTCAACCAGCCTATTCCAGGATCTGAAAATGATGAGTTGGCCACAAATCACCCTGGTGTGTTTCCAGCGTGCGTCTTGACACGAGCCCAGGCAAAGAGAACACCAGAAGGTGATGCTGGTTTAGGTGACTCTGTGCTCGCCCCTGTTTTGTATGGGGATGGTACGCCATCTTCTGGCCGAGATGAGAGGGATACGAAGAGTGATGTGCACACTGGGGAGTTCTGGACAGGCTCGTTTATGTCCCCTCCACTAACACGGGAAGCTCTTATTGAAGCTCAAAAAGCTGATTCTACTTTAATGAAATGTTTTTCTGTTTTAGAGAGCTCAACGGATAACAACCCCTACTTCCTGGATCAGGGAGTGTTGATGCATTAGTGGGTTCCTTGGTCAGAGACCAGTGATGATTCCAATGGTTGGTGTGTGGTGTTCCAGATTGTGGTCCCTAAATGTTATCGACCTCATGTGCTATCCCTAGCCCATGAACATTGGTGGTCTGGTCATCTTGGTGTGACTAAAACTTATAATCATGTTCTACAGCATTTCTTTTGGCCCAGTCTGAAAACTGATGTGGCTCATTTTTGTAAATCCTGTAGCACCTGCCAGATTGTGGGAAAATCAAACCAGGTGGTACCGCCGGCACCAGTTCGTCCTGTGCCTGCTGTTGGTGAGCCTTTTGAGCATGTAATTGTGGATTGTGTTGGCCCCTTACCAAAAACCAAATCTTGTAACCAATTTCTGTTGACCATGATGTGTGTTACCACTCATTTTCCTGAAGCTGTTCCTCTACAAAGAATCACTGCTTCCTCTATCATAAAAGCACTTATTAAATTTTTTACTACATTTGGTCTCCCAAAGATTGTTTAGACTGACCAAGGAACAAACGTTTTGTCTCAAGCATTTGGGGAGACCTTACAGTCATTTAGTGTAACTCACTCTGTGTCCAGTGCTTATCATCCAGAGTCACAAGTGCATTAGAAAGATGGCACCAAACTCTCAAGTCTATGTTGAGCAAGTTTTGTTTTGAGACTGGCAAAGATTGGGATGAGGGCCTTCCCTTTATGATGTTTTCTATTAGGGATGCCACTCAAGAATCCACTGGTTTTAGTCCAGCCAAGCTTGTGTTCGGTCATAACCTTCGTGGCCCCTTGAAAATTTTTGTCCGGGAAAATACCAAAGGGGGACGTGTCAGAATTTGTCTTTAGGACTAAGGAACGGTTACAGCAGGCCGCTAAACTAGCTAAAGAAGCTCTGTCTTCTTCCCAAGCCGACATGAAGGAGCGTTTTGATAAAAAGGCTGTGGTTCAACATTTCCAGCCCGGTGATAAAGTGTTGGTGCTGCTTCCTATGTCTGGTCCTGCTCTCTCAGTTCGTTTTGCGGGACCTTATGTCATTGACAAAAAGGTATCAGATACAAATTATCTCGTTCTTACTCCTGAGAGGAGGAGGAAAACCCATCTATGTCATGTAAATATGTTAAAGCCTTTTTATGTGCGGGATGAGAAACCAGCACAGTCCTTACTGGCTGTGTCTTGTCTTTCTCCTATGTTCTCAGATGTGCCGCTCGAGGGAGACTTGGAAGAGCCTAGTGTGGCTCAGCAATGTGGTCAGCTGTCCAACTCTGAGTTTATGTCCAGTATAGGTGTCAATCTGTCATATCTCAGTAAGGATCAGTTTTGTGATATCTTGGCTCTGTTACAGTCCTACCCTTCTTTATTTGGTGACATTCCTTCTCGCACTACTGTACTTGAGCATGACATAGATGTTGGTTCCACTGCTCCTATTAAACAGCATGCATATCGTTGCCCTCTGATGAAACGTGAGGCCATAAAGAAGGAGGTCCAATATCTTTTGGACAATGGCCTTGCAAAGCCCAGTCGTAGCCCTTGGAGTTCCCCTTGCCTCATTGCCCCAAAGTCTGATGGGACCCCATGCTTTTGTACGGATTTTCGGAAAGTTAATGCGGTCACGGTACCAGATTCTTTTCCCCTACCCCGTATGGAGGACTGTATAGACAGTATTGGTCCGGCAGTACACATCACAAAGTTAGATCTGTTAAAGGGCTACTGGCAAGTTCCACTCACAGCTAGAGCCTCGGAGAGCTCTGCCTTTGTGACGCCTGATCATTTCTTACAGTATACAGTGATGGCATTTGGCATGAGAAATGCTCCAGCTACTTTCCAGCGGCTTATGCATTTAGTGTTAAGTGATTTAGCTCATTGTAATGTGTATTTGGACAATATTGTTGTCTATTCAGATACTTGGGCTGAGCACATTTGTACCCTACATGAGGTTTTTGAGCGTTTGTCTCAAGCTAACTTGATGCTAAACCTGGCTAAATGTGATTTTTGCAGGGCTACCGTGTCTTATCTTAGGAAAATAGTCGGTCATGGACAGGTACGGCCTGTAAATGCGAAAGTTGAGGCTATACTTTCCTACACAACTCCTACTACTCGTCGAGAGTTGTGCCGATTTTTGGGCCTTGTCGGTTACTACCGGTGTTTTTGCAACAATTTCTCTGTGCTAGTTGCCCCTCTCACTGCTCTTTGTAGCCCGTCCGTACCATTCGCTTGGACCGGAGAATGTGAAAAGGCTTTTCTGGCAGCTAAGTCACTTCTGTGTACTGCCCCGTTTCTTTTAGCCCCAGATTGCTCTAAACCTTTCAGTTTAGAAGTTGATGCTAGTGCCATTGGTGCTGGTGCCGTGCTTGTACAGGAGGACGAGGCTGGAGTTCCTCATCCAGTCTCATATTTTTCTACCAAATTTAAAAAGCATCAACTCCATTATTCAACAATTGAAAAGGAGACCTTGGCTATGCCCCTAGCCCTTCAGCATTTTAATGTGTATGTTGGTTCTACTAATGTTCCGGTTTCTGTGTCAACAGACCACAACCCTCTTGTTTTTTAGCCCAGATGTACTATCAGAACCAACAGCTGATGTGATGGGCCCTCCTGGCTCAAAGCTACAACCTGCGCATCGTACACAAGAAGGGGAAGGATAACATCATAGCTGATGCTCTATCGTGAGGCTGAAGACCACCATCACCACTTTGTTGTGAGTGGTGGTGGGCATCTATATCCTTTTGGTTGAGGCCTTAAGACCGGGTGTTATGGTAACTTTTACTTTGGAGAGTGTAGGCTCGGCTTTTATGGGGGGAGGTGTTACGTATGTTGGTTTTGCCTTGCCTCCACGTCTCAGATCCACCCAGCTGATCAGCAGCCCCTGTCAGCTGATGCCCATCTGGGAGTATAAAAGTCCAGTGTGCCACATGCCCAAAAAGCGTCTGGGTTTTCTTTTGCTGCAGTGTGTTTTTAACTTTTTTGTCATATTTTCTTTTTTCTTATGTTTTGTTAATAAAGTGTTATACTTTTTGAGCACCTTCCACTCGCGCCTTTTCTTTTCTCTTTTTTTTTGTATTTGTCAGTTGCGTTGCCAGTGCCCTAGACTGTGGCACGTAACACTTGCCAATTGCACTCCATTTTACGGGGACTCTGTTCTTCAACTTTTAGTTGCCTTTTGGTTCATTGGTCATTGTGATCACTGAAATCTACATGTACAAGGTTGCTTAGCTGTAGCATTTTTGTCTCTGCATGTTTGGAAACTCTATGCTGTGTGTTTGTTGAATTGAATTGTTATTGTTATTGTTTGTATGGCCAAAGCAGATTGCCACCCCACTGAGTCCCGTCTGCTTTAGTTTTCTTCCTATAATTAAGGAAAACAAAACAAAACAACAACAACACCCAGAGGAGCTTTTCCATACCACTGTGGCCATTGTGCCTACTCAAGAGGTGGATAAGGTTTAAACTATAAAACTGAGGTTCCTGGGTGCCAGACCATGCACCAATAAATAGTTGTGTCCAAAATGTTGCAGCTGATGCTGTCTCAGAATGCAAGTGATATGCCTCATTTGAGTCTCTTTAAGCAACTATTCATTTGACACAAATGCATTGCAGCTGTGTCCAAGAATTATACAAAAACTCCTACTTCCACAGGCATCCAGTCATTACCTTAAATCACTGATTAGAATCCAAGACTCACAACCATACAGTAAGACAGGAAGCACATTTACCCTAAAGACTTGGCCCTGCATTCTTATGCAAAGATACTGGCATCATCAAACACCTGTCCAGTGACCTTTTCAATCAAACTAAGTTCAGTTCAGTGTATTTATACTGCCCCAAATCATAAAAGGAATCACCTCAAGGCACTTAAGGGTAAGGTTGAACCTTACTACCCCCTGAACAAGTACACTGGCAACAGAGGTTTGATAAAAGTTCTTCATTAACTTTTGAATGCAGGAAGTGTCAGGAACTGGGCCCGGTCAGGGCACTAAGCCCTTGATTTTCCTCTTTTCATGGTTTCCGTCTGCTTCAACATTGATTTATCAGTAATTTTCATCATGAGTTATTCTGTCATGTTTTTCTTGTCACTTTGTTCTTTTTGTTATGATTCACTAGTTATTTCATTTTCATCATAGTTGTCCTCAGTTTCATCATAGTCATTAACAGTTATTCTCTGTTCTATTTTAATTTGTCACTTTGTTTTCTGTTACTTTTTACTTTGGCCTTTCATTCTGTTCTAGTTGTCAGTCATTGTTTATTTAGTTATCACTTGTTCCTCTTGGTTATAATTTCTGTTGTACTGTTATGTCAGGATTTGTTTTGGTTATTGTTTGTTCACTGCTTCTTCTTATGGTTGGTATTACTGCCTAGTTTTCTTTAGTCAGTTTTTGTTTAATGTAATTTTAGTATTTTGCGCCGTCTTGTATTCTAGTCCATGTTGCCAGTTCTTGTTCAGTCTAGTCCTCATGTTCCTGTTTGACTCCTATTCAGTTGTAGCTCAGTTTTGTTTTTGCCTCTTGTTCCTACTTCACATCCTGCACCTGCTTTCATGTCCTTGTCTCACGCCCAGTTATTTATGTTCACTTCACATCCTGCACCTGTCATGTTTTTCTCTCACTTTAACTCTGTCTGATTTGTCTTCTTTCACTCACGCTCTGTGCACCTGTTCACATATCTTTGTCTTTTCTTCACTCCACCTTAAGTTGTCCTCCCTCACTGTCTTGCACAATGAAGTATCTTCGTTCACTAGCCACGCCTCCTTCTTGATTGTTCCTCACATGCACCTAGTTAACTCCTGTCCTATTTAGTCTCCACCCAGCCACCACACCCTTGCTCGTTTGTTGTCTTTGCACACTTACCAGCTCTGTATCTAGTCCTGTTTTTGCCGTGTATCCAGATCCTGCTTTGTGTTTTTTGACTTTGCCTTTTGCCTTGCCCATGATGTCTGTGTCTGCTCGTGCCTTTGAACCCTGCTTGCCCATGACTGCGTTTTTGCCTGACCCTGTTTGTACTTCTGCCTCGCCGACCGATCACTTGTGTGCCGAACCAGAGCCAGAATTAAAGACCACGATTTCTTCTTCATCCAGTAGTCCAAACACTTCGGAAGCCTGGCACCCGCCGGGCATGACAGGAAGAAACCTCAAGTAGACCAAACTCAGAGATGTAACATCTGCTTTGGCTATAGTACCACCACCACCACCAACAACAACAACAACAACAGCAAAAATCAAATAAACAATGCTTAAAAAGAACTTTCAAACAAGCAAAGACAGAGATGTTGCAACTAAGCATCCAGGTACTTAGAAAGTCCAGTAGTGATATGATCTATTGGTCTAGTTTTTCCCAAGCCTTTTCTTTGGACCTCCCCTACTCATACCAAAAATGCTCAGCCCCACCTGCCTGTGTGCACAGTCCATTGGTTTATCTATCCAATTATTTATTTATGTATTTGTTTGCTTACTCATTTATTTATTCATCATGACTCCATAAGCTCTTCTCAAAAGCCCAGTACCCAGAGACATGAATGTCACTGGCAAGATAAGTGAATGTTTTAACAAGATTAGCACTTTGCTGAAGTGACACAAAGTAATACTCAAAAACTAACAGGCAAAATCCCATTTTATAGTGTGTAATTCACAAAACTGTCAACATGTGCAAAGGTATTGCATGTGAGTTAATGCTCTATGAAGTACCGTTCAGGAGTCTAGGTCCTGAGAATAAAACCTGAATTTAAAATAGCTCATGAATACAGGATGGTCCCTTCATGTTTGAAGAACAGCTATTATGGACTACAAAAACAAATGCACTCTTTGAAGGTGTACACCCCTCCGACACACACACACACGCACACGCACACACATTTTTGCAGAGGTTCCACTGATTTCTGGGTAATGATTTCATTCTTCCTCTTCCTTGACTTTTTAAAAAACGAGTTTTCTTTAATTCCAACCCAACTCTTTGTGCGACTAACTTTTCTATTTCCAACCCTCACATCTTGCAAATAATTAAAACATTCATTTGTGCAGCTACAGTACCTGGATATACTTTAAACGCACAGTTCAGAGAGCTACCTGCAGACCTCTGCATGTCGCTGACTGGAAAAAGTCCTCTGAACACAAGACAAATCATGCAGTGCAGACAAATATTTGAACTAATGCACGCTTCATTCTGCAAGCAAGACAGGCTGTATCTGAAATATTGATGAACAGGAAAAATTAAATTTGCATGAGGTTATGAATCAAAGATTTGCAGAGGCTTTTAGTGGAGAGTGAAAATGACCCCCATTGGAGTCAGGCAGATACCATACATCCACATTCGCTCACTGTATATTTTTTTCCCCAATGCAAACCACAGATGTACTGGAAACAGATTCCTGGCCGCTCCACGGGGACAACCAAGAGATGCTGACGGTGAGGAATACTAAAGATGAACAAGATGCAGGGACGAAATAAATCAACAGTGGATGATGTTTTGTGACCCGCTCGACTTATGCAAAATACTTACACATCTTTGCTGAAGGCGTTTGCGGTGAGAGTTTATTAAACCTGCATGCAGTGCTCACAGCCATCTCACTGTATCAGAAGATTTTTCTCAGATGTCAGTTCACTGACTGGTGGGAATTAAGCAGAAAATACTGGAGAAATGCCTCAGATACATAAAACTGGCAAATAACTTCCTTTATTTTTAATGTTATAAAAAAGCACAAGCAATTCGGTTTTTGTTCCTTCATGTGATGCATGGCATAATTTTCAAAGACGTAGTATGTTTGACATTGCCGATCATCTCAGACCAACAAAATAACATATACCCCCGATTATTTGCCTGTTTTCTGAGCTGTGCATAAACTAACGCTTTTCCTCTGCTTTGATTTATCTGTGATGTGCTAAGTTCATTAGTGGCAATCACTGAGGCTTGTCAGAAGCGCGCTTAAGTGATTTTGTTAATGACTCTGGAGATGGATCATCCTGATGTATGTAGGCGTCTCGCAAGGAAAACAGAATAATGTGACTGCACTTGAAACCCAGGCTTCCATGTGCTCATGAAGTGCTTGCTCCAAGTAGTCAATACCTTCTTATTAGCAAGAAGAACATCAGAGAAAGTTATCAAAAGTGCAACGCTGGACTTGGCCTTTGGTTTCTTGGTAAATCTCAGGACGATACACATAATAATATATAATCATAAATACACAAATGAAACTTGATAGCTTATAGCTCTGAATGCATCTTTGAAGATTTATTTTAACAGAAATAAAGGGGTTTATTTGTTTTCTACTGGTATTTGTAATCCTTTGATCAGCAAACTGAACACCTCTAGCAAAGTATTGCAAGATATATTTCATAAGATGTAGGATAAAGACTTGCAATAATTGCCATTTAATGGCTTGTATACATTCCACTTTACAGAATCTATGGTGTTCTAAGTAAATAATTATCCCCCATACCAGTTGATGACCTTGAAAGGTCATATGCAAGGGTTACCGCAAACAGCTTGGAGCCAATATGTACTGAGTAAGTGGAAGGACTGCATGTTAGTCCAGGATAAAGGTGTTCCATGTTGGACAGTTTTTGGAACTTTACAAGTAAAATGTCAAGATTTCAAACACACAATTAATTTAAATTACAAAAATGCATGATTGAGTGTTAAACTAGGGAGGCGTGTTATTTAAAAAAAATGGAAATCTATAAATGTTTGCATGGAATATGGAAATATACAAGGAATAAACCATAGCAGGATAAATTTTGGGTCATTTGGTTCCAAAAACCCATATGGATGATGCCAGTGAAGATATCGGGTTCAAAAATTGCCAAAAATATCGATTAAAATGTCATATCTTGAGAACCACTGCACCTAGAGACTTGTAATTTGGCTCCAAATGTTGCTTGACCCCAAGTTTATATTCAACTTCTATAGTAACAATAAGCCTATCTGGTGTTTTTTAAGAGTAATTGACAAAAAAACCCTCATTTCAGTACATATGTTACGATCAATTGTAACAAACAAAATCTGTGTAGTTTTTATTTCAGGAACATTAGTTGAGTATAATCATCACATGTAAAAAATGACATGGCCACAATGAACTAATTATAAGCAACAGAGTGGTTTTCTACATCAACAGCACATATATGACACGCGTTACTTGAAATTTTCAAATGCTCCATCCATATGGGTTTTTGGACCCAAATGACCCAAAACTTATACTGTTATGGTTTATTCCATGTATATTTCCATATTCCATGCAAAAATTTATACATTTCAAATATTTTTGAAATAACACCCCTCCCTAGTTAAACATATTGCACATCGGTTTCCCATTAATATTCAGTTGCCTTTATATTAAGTTTGCTTTGTAATTAATATTTTTATTTCACATTAAGTTACCTTTATATTCAGTTTGCATAATACTCAGTTTGTGCTGTGCATGGCTGATCTGGACAGATCTCAGGGCCCTGTCACATGACCATTTAGCCAGCGTATACCAACGTATGAAAAATCCACCAAATATGCTGGATATGTCCAATACATTTTGCAGCTGTCACACCTTGATGATTTAGCCAGCATATGTTGACAGCCCCAGTGGTCCGCGTTGGTACTGCACGGTATGCTCCGAGTAGAAAAGTTAAGTCTGTCCTACTTTGCATTTCCACCGGCGGCAGAACCCTTTTGTTTGGCAGGCAGAACATGTAAATACTGATGAGCATGTCATTGAGCACGCATACGCTGTCATGCGACTTCACGTTTCTGCACGGAGACAAACATAGTAATTTAACACTTTTATATTTATTTAATTTTTTTTCTTGATGGATTATCAGATTTATTTTCATTGCATGCAGAATGCATAAGATTTGACTGATGCCGGTGATGAATGCTGACATGAATGAATGAGTTGCTGTGACTCTTTCAACTATTAAAATAAGTAAATTTTCTTGTTGTGGCACAAGCACCAGCATTCTCTGGTTCATGCTAAGAGACAAACCACATAGAGACTTCTTTTAGAATGCTATTATTCTTCAGCCATGAAAGGGACTAAAGTATTTTCAGATAACATCTTCCAAAATCAGGACGCTTTATGTGGATAAGTTTTCTTCAAGCTGTGATGATGAATCTGACTGAAATAATGTAACAAGTAAGATTAAGACTGTATATGTACTCCGTGTGTGAATGGTCTTATTATTTGTAACAGTCTGAACTGTTCGCATGACAGCATGTTTCAGTTATTCAGCCATTCATTGCACAGCATCAATGGCTTACAAGAAATGTGTGTCAACAATCGCATAACTTACCTACAACTGTGGACGTATGAGCCATACACTGGCATATGTCAAAAATATTGTACATGCCCAAAATTTTTCAATGTGACTAGCTATATTACAATATATATCACTGTGCTTCAACGTGCTGTAAACTTATACAAAAACTACCCGTGTCTTATTGGACATACACCAGTGTATGACAGAGTTTTCAACAGACTCAGCATATGCTGCGTAAGTAATCTAGGTGTGACAGGCGTGTTTGAAGGTATGAGTTGCTACTGGTTAGGACGTGGATAGGAGACCACTTTGGAAGATGCCGTTTCAGAGTGGCTTTTCATTATGGCCAGCCTGAGGCACACCTGGGCAATAATCAAGCTGTCTAATCAGCATCTAGATGTACCACACCTGTAAGGTGGGATGGGTTATCTTTTCAAAAGAGAAGTGTTCACTAACACAGATTTAGACACATTTGTTAACAATATTTGAGGGAAATCTTTTGTGTTTATAGAAAATGTTTTAGATCTTTGAGTTCAGCTCATGAAAAATGGAAGCAAAAACAAAAGTGTGTTTATATTTTGGTTATGTTATATATATATATATATATATATATATATATATATATATATATATATATATATATATATATATATATATATATATATATATATATATTCCATTGGGCATGTTGTCAGACTGCACTCTACTGGTGGTTGGCTCTCACTGCGGTATTGTATCATTTCCTGTTCCGGAGCACAGCAGTGTTTTGCTGTATCTGTTAGCTGTTTAATCTGCGTAGTTAGTTTGATCTAGATAACGATTCATTTCACAGTGTAATCTTCACGTGCCTTAACTAAAGCACCCTCTCTGCTGAATCACCTCTAAATTATTTTCACATTATTCACTTTGTGTGTTTTTAGGAATCTGCTAGCTTAGCACAGCTATTAGCGCTTAGCCAGTTTAGCATGGCGGCTTCTCCTGTCTCTCCTGCACTTTTCTGCACTGGGTGTGAAATGTTTAGTTATTCCTCGGCCTCCTTTAGCAGTAACGGTACTTGTAATAAGTGTAGCTTGTTCGTAGCATTGGAGGCCAGGCTGGGCAAATTGGAGACTCGGCTCCGCACCTTGGAAAATCATACAGCTAGCCAGGCCCCTGTAGTTGGTGGGGACCAAGGTAGTTTAGCCGCCGTTAGCTGTCCCCCAGCAGATCCTGAGCAGCCGGGAAAGCAGGCCGGCTGGGTGACTGTGAGGAAGAAGCGTTGCTCTAAACAGAGGCCCCCTGTACACCACCAACCCGTTCACATTTCAAACCGTTTTTCCCCACTTGGTGACACACCCGCCGAGGAACAAACTCTGGTTATTTGCGACTCTGTTTTGAGAAATGTGAAGTTAGCGACACCAGCAACCATAGTCAAATGTCTTCCAGGGGCCAGAGCAGGCGACACTGAAGGAAATTTGAAACTGCTGGGTAAGGCTAAGCGTAAATTTGGTAAGATTGTAATTCACGTCGGCAGTAATGACACCCAGTTATGCCAAAAGGAGGTCACTAAAATTAATATTGAATCTGTGTGGAACTTTGCAAAAACAATGTCGGACTCTGTAGTTTTCTCTGGGCCCCTCCCCAATTGGACCGGGAGTGACATGGTTAGCCGCATGTTCTCCTTGAATTGCTGGCTGTCTGAGTGGTGTCCAAAAAATGAGGTGGGCTTCATAGATAATTGGCAAACCTTCTGGGGAAAACTGGTCTTGTTAGGAGAGACGGCATCCATCCCACTTTGGATGGAGGAGCTCTCATCTCTAGAAATTTGGTCAATTTTATTAAACCCTCCAAATCATGACTATCCAGGGTTGGGACCAGGAAGCAGAGTTGTAGTCTTACACACCTCTCTGCAGCTTCTCTCCCCTGACCATCCCCCCAATACCCCATCCCCGTAGAGACGGTGCCTGCTCCCAGACCACCAATAACCAGTAAAAATCTATTTAAGCATAAAACTTCAAAAAGAAAAAAAATAATATAGTACCTTCAACTGCACCACAGACTAAAACAGTTAAATGTGGTTTACTAAATATTAGGTCTCTCTCTTCTAAGTCCCTGTTAGTAAATGATATAATAATTGATCAACATATTCATTTATTCTGCCTTACAGCAACCTGGTTACAGCTGGATGAATATGTTAGTTTAAATGAGTCAACACCCCAGAGTCACACTAACTGTCAGAATGTTTGAAGCACGGGTCGAGGAGGAGGATTAGCAGCAATCTTCCACTCCAGCTTATTAATTAATCAAAGACCCAGACAGAGCTTTAATTCATTTGAAAGCTTGACTCTTAGTCTTGTCCATCCAAATTGGAAGTCTGAAAAACCAGTTTTATTTGTTATTATCTATTGTCCACCTGGTCGTTACTGTGAGTTTCTTTGTGATTTTTCAGACCTTTTGTCTTACTTAGTGCTTAGCTCAGATAAGATAATTATAGTGGGTGATTTTAACATCCACATAGATGCTGAGAATGACAGCCTCAACACTGCATTTAATCTATTATTAGACTCAGTTGGCTTCGCTCAAAATGTAAATGAGCCCACCCACCACCTTAGCCACACTTTAGATCTTGTTCTGACATATGGCATAGAAATTGAAGACTTAACAGCATTCCCCGAAAACCCCTTTTTGTCTGATCATTTCTTAATAACATTTACATTTACTTTAATGGACTATCCAGCAGTGGGGAATAAGTTTCATTACAGTAGAAGTCTTTCTGAAAGCGCTGTAACTAGGTTTAAGGATATGATTCCTTCTTTGTTATGTTCTTCAATTCCATATACCAACACAGTGCAGAGTTGCTACCTAAACTCTGTGAGTGAGATAGATTATCTCGTCAATAGCTTTACATCCTCAATGAGCACAACTCTGGATGCTGTAGCTCCTCTGAAAAAGAGAGCCTTAAATCACAAGTGCCTGACTCTGTGGTATAACCCACAAACTCGCAGCTTAAAGCAGATAACCAGTAAGCTGGAGAGGAAATGGCGTCTCACTAATTTAGAAGATCTTCATTTAGCCTGGAAAAAGAGTCTGTTGCTCTATAAAAAAAAAGCCCTCTGTAAAGCTAGGACATCTTACTACTCATCACTAATTGAAGAAAATAAGAACAACCCCAGGTTTCTTTTCAGCACTGTAGCCAGGCTGACAATGAGTCAGAGCTCTATTCCTTTAACTTTAACTAGTAATGACTTCATGACTTTCTTTGCAAATAAAATTTTAAATATTAGAGAAAAAATTATTCATAACCATCCCAAAGACATATCTTTATGTTCGGCTGCTTTCAGTAATGCTGGTATTTGGTTAGACTCTTTCTGTTGTGTGGGCCACTGAAGAGGAGGTACTGCTGGCCCACCACCACAAGATGGCACCCTGCTTGAAGTGCGGGCTTCAAGCACGAGAGGGCGTCGGAGCGACCGGGAGTGACAGCTGTCACTCATCATCAGCACCAGCTGTCACTCATCCACTACTCATCACCATCACCATAAAGGCTGGACTGCAACTCCACCTCCCCGCCGAGAAATCAGCTACCATAGAGGTAATTTCTCTGCTGAAGTTAAACTGAGTAATAGTCTGATCTCTTTTGCAGCCGTTTTCCTGTGGTGGTTTCCTTGTCTGCTGGATTGGCATTTGGTGTGAATTGCGACGGCTTCGCCTCACACCCCAACCAGATAAGTGGTTACACAGGAGCTGCACGAGTGTGTTATTGGAGGTGGAGGTTCTCCCTCGTTAAGGAACACAGACTGAGGGATTACTGAGTGTGCGTACTCACACTCATTTGTACTGTTTCTGTTCTCTGCCAGCAGTACCAGGTCTGACAGCTGGAGACGCTGGCCACCTGGGGACCCAGGACTTGGCGGCTCCGGTGTTCTTCAGAGCCATTGGAAGCCGTGTGGGATCCGGCTCATTTCTGGACGGACGTCTGCTATCCTCGAGCCTGCCCACACGTCACTCACGTATAATTGACTGTTTTTCCAAACCTGTTATTGTCTGTATTCCATTGTGCACGTCATAACATTAAACTGTTACTGTTTTGGCTTATCCATTGCCCGTTCATTTACGCCCCCTGTTGTGGGTCCGTGTTCCTACACTTTCACAACACTTTCTCTCCGATTGTTCTGTCTGAGTTACTTTCATTAGTCACTTCCTCCAAACCATCAACATGTCTATTAGACCCCATTCCTACCAGGCTGCTCAAGGAAGCCCTACCGTTAATTACTGCTTTGATCTTAAATATGATCAATCTATCTTTATTAGTTGTCTATGTACCACAGGCTTTTAAGGTGGCAGTAATTAAACCATTACTTAAAAAGCCATCACTTGACCCAGCTATCTTAGCTAATTATAGGCCAATCTCCAACCTTCCTTTTCTCTCAAAAATTCTTGAAAGGGTAGTTGTAAAACAGCTAACTGATCATCTGCAAAGGAATGGTCTATTTGAAGAGTTTCAGTTAGGTTTCAGAATTCATCATAGTACAGAAACAGCATTAGTGAAGGTTACAAATGATCTTCTTATGGCCTCAGACAGTGGACTTATCTCTGTGCTCGTCCTGTTAGACCTCAGTGCAGCTTTTGATACTGTTGACCATAAAATTTTATTACAGAGATTAGAGCATGTCATAGGTATTAAAGGCACTGCACTGCAGTGGTTTGAATCATATTTATCTAATAGATTACAATTTTTTCATGTAAATGGGGAGTCTTCTTCATGGACTAAGGTTAATTATGGAGTTCCACAAGGTTCTGTGCTAGGACCGATTTTATTCACTTTATACATACTTCCCTTAGGCAGTATTATTAGAAAGCATTGCTTAAATTTTCATTGTTACACAGATGATACCCAGCTTTATCTATCCATGAAGCCAGAGGACATACACCAATTAGTTAGACATAAAGACATGGATGACCTCTAATTTCAAACTTTTAAATTCAGATAAAACTGAAGTTATTGTACTTGGCCCCACAAATCTTAGAAACATGGTGTCTAACCAGATCCTTACTCTGGATGGCATTACCCTGACCTCCAGTAATATTGTGAGAAATCTTGGAGTCATTTTTGATCAGGATATGTCCTTCAATGCGCATATTAAGCAAATATGTAGGACTACTTTTTTGCATTTGCACAATATCTCTAAAATTAGAAAGGTCTTGTCTCAGAGTGATGCTGAAAAGCTAATTCATGTATTTATTTCTTCTAGGCTGGACTATTGTAATTCATTATTATCAGGTTGTCCTAAAAGTTCCCTGAAAAGCCTTCAGTTAATTCAAAATGCTGCAGCTAGAGTACTGACAGGGACTAGAAGGAGAGAGCATATTTCACCCATATTGGCTTCTCTTCATTGGCTCCCTGTTAATTCCAGAATAGAATTTAAAATTCTTCTTCTTACTTATAAGGTTTTGAATAATCAGTTCCCATCTTATCTTAGGGACCTCATAGTACCATATCACCCCAATAGAGCTGTTCGCTCTCAGACTGCAGGCTTACTTGTAGTTCCTAGGGTTTGTAATAGTAGAATGGGAGGCAGAGCCTTCAGCTTTCAGGCTCCTCTCCTGTGGAACCAGCTCCCAATTCAGATTAGAGAGACAGACACCCTCTCTACTTTTAAGATTAAGCTTAAAACTTTCCTTTTTGCTAAAGCTTATAGATAGGGTTGGATCAGGTGACCCTGAACCATCCCTTAGTTATGCTGCTATAGACTTAGACTGCTGGGGGGTTCCCATGATGCACTGACTGTTTATTTTTATTCACCTCTTTTTGCTCTGTATGCACCACTCTGCATTTAATCATTAGTGATTGATCTCTGCTCTCTTCCACTGCATGTCTTTTTCCTGATTCTCTCCACTCAGCCCCAACCAGTCCCAGCAGAAGACTGCCCCTCCCTGAGCCTGGTTCTGCTGCAGGTTTCTTCCTGTTAAAAGGGAGTTTTTCCTTCCCACTGTCGCCAAGTGCTTGCTCACAGGGGGTCGTTTTGAACGTTGGGGTTTTTACGTAATTATTGTATGGCCTTGCCTTACAATATAAAGTGCCTTGGGGCAACTGTTTGTTGTGATTCGGCGCTATATAAATAAAATTGATTGATTGATTGATATCAAGTATTGGACGTCCAGCAGTATGTGTCCTATTATATTGAGTTTTGAGGAATGATGCAGTGCCCTGGTTCATCAAAGTTATGTTCTTTGATGAGTTACAGAATGATATAATTTCATGTTTCTCAGTTATTGCCGAACCGAGCTGTTTGAGATGGAGTAGCATATATTAAAACAACTTGGACAAGACAATAAAGTCGAAACACCTATTTCCACGTTGATCTGGAAAATTTCTAATGTTTCTGTCCAAGCACAACACTTTACCAATCCAAAAAATTAAGCATAATTAGCTTAAAAACTTGCATCAAACTCAATATCCAACTTCTCAAGCAAGCCCTCACTCTGCTACAATGCTTCAAATCTCAGCAAATGCCAACCTTACGATTACTGTCAAATCATCTTTGCAGTCTGTCATAAGAAACTGAAAATAAAGTGCTTTGTAAGAGGGTCCAAGCAAAATTTGGTAGACTTTCTTGGTGCATCAATTGCACAAGAGCTTACCTCAATGAAACATTGATCAAAAAGCAAAATGATTTCAATATAAAAATTTCTAAAATTATCTTCCTTAGACTCAAACTGAAAGTAAATCTCTGCTACTTGACATAAATTAATGAAAAAAATATAAAAGCCAAGATGATGAGTTGTATAAGGAAACAGGCCCTTTGGTATAATACCTGTAAATAATCAGTTTAATAGCCAGTTTTCTTCAGACAAGTCAGATGGTGGATACATGAACATTTCCAAGTCACTGAATATGTCTTGAACTTTATTTAGGGCCTTACTTTATTTAACTTTATTTAAGTGCTTGCTCATAGGGGGTCGTTTTGACCGTTGGGGTTTTTCTGTAATTATTATATGGCTTTTGCCTTACAATATAAAAATGATTTGATTTGATTTGATATATATAGTACAGTTTGAAATGTGGCTGTAAATACACTCAACAAAAATATAAACGCAACACTTTAGGTTTTGCTCCCATTGTGTATGAGATGAACTCAAAGATCTAAAACTTTTTCCACATACAAAATATCACCATTTCCCTCAAATATTGTTCACAAACCAGTCTAAATCTGTAATAGTGAGCACTTCTCCTTTGCTGAGATAATCCATCCCACCTCACAGGTTTGCCATATCAAGATGCTGATTAGACACCATGATTAGTGCACAGGTGTGCCTTAGACTGCCCACAATAAAAGGCCACTCTGAAAGGTGCAGTTTTGTTTTATTGGGGGGGGGGGATACCAGTCAGTATCTGGTGTGACCACCATTTGCCTCATGCAGTGCAACACATCTCCTTTGCATAGAGTTGATCAGGTTGTCAACTGTGGCCTGTGGAATGTTGGTCCATTCCTCTTCAATGGCTGTGCGAAGTTGCTGGATATTGGCAGGAACTGGTACATGCTGTCGTATACGCCGGTCCACAGCATCCCAAACATGCTCAATGGTGACATATCCGGTGAGTATGCCGGCCATGCAAGAACTGGGACATTTTCAGCTTCCAAGAATTGTGTACAGATCCTTGCAACATGGGGCCATGCATTATCCTGCTGCAACATGAGGTGATGTTCTTGGATGTATGGCACAACAATGGGCCTCAGGATCTTGTCACAGTATCTCTGTGCATTCAAAATGCCATCAATAAAATGCACCTGTGTTCTTCGTCCATAACAGACGCCTGCCCATACCATAACCCCAGCGCCACCATGGGCCACTCGATCCACAACACTGACATCAGAAAACCGCTCACCCACACGATGCCACACACGCTGTCTGCCATCTGCCCTGAACAGTGTGAACCGGGATTCATCCATGAAGAGAACACCTCTCCAACGTGCCAAATGCCAGAGAATGTGAGCATTTGCCCACTCAAGTCAGTTACGATGACAAACTGGAGTCAGGTCGAGACCCCGATGAGGACGACGAACATGCAGATGAGCTTCCCTGAGACGGTTTCTGACAGTTTGTGCAGAAATTCTTTGGTTATGCAAACCGATTGTTTCAGCAGCTGTCTGAGTGGCTGGTCTCAGACGATCTTGGAGGTGAACATGCTGGATGTGGAGGTCCTGGGCTGGTGTGGTTACACGTGGTCTGCGGTTGTGAGGCTGGTTGGATGTACTGCCAAATTCTCTGAAAGGCCTTTGGAGATGGCTTATGGTAGAGAAATGAACATTCAATACACGAGCAACAGCTCTGGTTGACATTCCTGCTGTCAGCATGCCAATTGCACGCTCCCTCAAATCTAGCGACATCTGTGGCATTGTGCTGTGTGATTAAACTGCACCTTTCAGAGTGGCCTTTTATTGTGGACAGTCTAAGGCACACCTGTGCACTAATCATGGTGTCTAATCAGCATCTTGATATGGCACACCTGTGAGGTGGGATGGATTATCTCAGCAAAGGAGAAGTGCTCACTGTCACAGATTTAGACTGGTTTGTGAACAATATTTGAGGGAAATGGTGATATTGTGTATATGGAAAAAGTTTTAGATCTATGAGTTCATCTCATACAAAATGGGAGCAAAACCAAAAGTGTTGCATTTATATTTTTGTTGAGTGTATTTAGGGCAGTGATTGTGAACACTGGGGCCACCAAAGCCAGTGCTGTTAATGAGCTAAAGGTGGGAGGAGGTATGTTTGGTTCTATGTGGTGTTCCAGCATTCTCTTCACATCTGAGTGGCTTTCTTCCCACCATCAGTACATTGTGAACATGCATGATATGTTTATTACCAAACAAAACATCACCATGCTCAAAAGAACATGAGCCAGGAAATTAAAGTGGATCACCATCCACATCAGCATTGAGCAACATATAACTACGCACCCTTTTCAATCTAATCTGATGTTGTGTTGTTTCACATATAGAAGGAAAACAAGCATTCAGGTCTTGTGAAATAAGGGCCTGGTCACACATGACGATAGCTGAACGAAGGTAAAAAGTCACAAATCATCGAGAAAAGGTGGACGAATGAGCCTGCACTTCTCCCATCACCGAAAAACATGCGAGTCCAGAGCAAATAAAGGAATGAAACAAAACCAAAACTAACAAAACAATGTCTGCAGCCATTCGGTGCCGGCCGCAGCACCTACAGGTCTAGGATCTCGTTGTCTTGACAACAGGTTTGTCTTCACAACAACGTGTGCGCACATGCACGTTCCAGCCGTTTGTAGCTGGAATGTGCATAAAAAGTTAAAGTAGCTGATAAAATGCTCTTGCCACTTTTGTTTTTGTATGATAACGCTGCTTTTCGTCCCACACATGGATGAGGTCGTCGGAGCTTTAGTTATTGATCCGTTCACATATTGTCAATGTTTGTGCTATATGTCAGACTTCGGATTTTGGACGAAGATGGACGACAATCAAGCGGAACGCTGACGGTAGGGGAACTATGCAAACAATGAGAAACCATCAACACAGAAAGCCACACGTATTTCCGCTGAATTGAGGTTGTCATTGGGATTCTTTCACATTTTTCAACCGTTTTAAATTTCCGATGAAGGGCCAGCTACAGGAACAAATGGACACCGGTTAAAACAGTGTCTCTGAAAGTCAACGTGAGTCCAGATTTGTTGTTTCGTTTTGGCTTTGGTGTCCTTCATTAGTGCCGTGTGACTGAGGCTTAACACATGATCAATCAAGCTAATGGGCCAATGGCACTTGTGCCTTAATGTGCACCAGGGACACCAGTTTGTCACTACTGGCACATACTGTAGCCTGTACCATTTGACCTATACATATTTAAAAGATGTATTGTGCTTTTGATATTGATTTTAGTTGATAAACAGAATAGTGCTATTACACTGATGTGGGCTGAAATGTTATCATGTTTGCTGTAAGGCTCCAGCAGACAACCAAAACCCCAAAGTATGCTGTTGTACAGAAGCTTCCAGACTCCCCAATCAAAACAACCACCAGCAACACCTCTGACTTGCATGCTCGCGTACACACACACAGAATTGCTCCCATGGGCTGCACTATACCACCGTAACCATTAGACCTATGCATTGGTCGCCACTCTTCATACAGGCAGTTTAAAAAAATGCAAACAGCTCTTCTCATGAATGCTGAGTTCTTCTGCTGCCACTGCACTCTGTGGCTCAATTGACATGCACAATGCAACTTGTAGTGTTGCACATTGTGTAAAGTGTCATTCTTGACGTGCATGCAATATCTGCTGTGTTTAAAGGGCAAGGTATTGATTTTAACACTGCAGAATTTATCAACTGTTTAATCTTCACTACGAGCCAATGAAAATGTTCTTGTTAAGCTATTGAGCCAAACTTGGCAATCATGAGCCCATTTATAACAACAGACAATTTTTTATTTTTTTTTTCAGTGACGTATCATGAAGTTATATCAATAACATGTAAAATGGTGATGTGATAACAGTGGCATCCAAAGTGACACAGTGCAATGGTTCCAAATGTATACCACAAAACTACTATTTATAATTTAATTTGTATCATATAAAAGGGTCTAAGTTCCCAGAGCTTTTTTTTGTTTGTATTTGTTTTGTTTTTTATAGAAATGCTTCATCCCAGGCCACCAGCTAATAATGGTGTTATGATAAAGTGACCAAAAAACACTCACCCTGAGCAAGAACCAAACATCTGGCCAATCTGCTGTCACAGATTATTATCATTATTATTATTATTATTATTATTATTATTATTATTATTATTGCTCTCTTGTTACAAATTTCCAATGACAAATCAGCGGGCCATTGACCAAGACTGCAAAAGACCAAGACTTTACAGTTTTACCCTGACAGAGTTTTGTTTTGTCTGCTTGGTTGTCTGGAAAGGCACTGCAGTATTGTCAGTTTCTGAAAAATTTAAATATTTTGAACTTAAAGAGCTCAGAGTCTTCAAAATTATTATGCAACTAATGAAAAACTAAAAAGATTCCCATCTCACTTTATTTTTATTTTTTGGAGTAAGTGTAACAAATAAACAGCTCAAAATTAAGAAATAGACACTTTTGGCAGTTTGTCGTTATAACGGCTTGAGTAGGAAAATGCTCACATTTGATAGTGTCTAGCTGCTGATAAACTCTATGCAAAGGAGATGTGCTGCACTGCATGAGGCAAATGGTGGTCACACCAGATATTGACAGGTTTTCTGCCTGACTTGGCACTGGAGCAGAAAAGCATGAGTCCTGGAGAAGATGGAATGAGAAGTGTGCGGTCCAATTCACTGTGCAAATGTGTGCATACAGTAGTGTTCAGAATAATAGTAGTGCTATGTGACTAAAAAGATTAATCCAGGTTTTGAGTATATTTCTTACTGTTACATGGGAAACAAGGTACCAGTAGATTCAGTAGATTCTCACAAATCCAACAAGACCAAGCATTCATGATATGCACACTCTTAAGGCTATGAAATTGGGTTATTAGTAAAAAAAAAAAAGTAGAAAATGGGGTGTTCACAATAACAGTAGTGTGACATTCAGTCAGTGAGTTCGTCAATTTTGTGGGACAAACAGGTGTGAATCAGGTGTCCCCTATTTAAGGATGAAGCCAGCACCTGTTGAACATGCTTTTCTCTTTGAAAGCCTGAGGAAAATGGGACGTTCAAGACATTGTTCAGAAGAACAGTGTAGTTTGATTAAAAAGTTGATTGGAGAGGGGAAAACTTGTACACAGGTGCAAAAAATTATAGGCTGTTCATCTCCAATGATCCCCAATGCTTTATAATGGACAAAAAAAAAAACAGAGACAATTGGAAGAAAATGGAAAACAACCATCAAAATGACTAGAAGAATAACCAGAATGGCAAAGGCTCACCCATTGATCAGCTCCAGGATGATCAAAGACAGTCTGGAGTTACCTGTAAGTGCTGTGACAGTTAGAAGATGCCTGTGTGAAGCTAATGTATTTGCAAGAATCCCCCGCAAAGTCCCTCTGTTAAACAAAAGACGTGCAGAAGAGGTTACAATTTCCCAAAGAACACATCAGTTGGCCTAAAGAGAAATGGAGGAATATTTTGTGGACTGATGAGAGTAAAATTGTTCTTTTTGGGTCCAAGGGCTGCAGACAGTTTGTGAGATGACCCCCAAACTCTGAAATCAGGCCACAGTTGTGTGGCAGTGAATTCATCACAGGCAGTGATGCCTCCCTTCCAGATGCGCTGAACAACTTCTATGGCCGGTTTGAGACACAGAATGGCATGGCAGCAAGGAAGACCTCCCCTCCTCCTGACAACCAGGTACTGTGCCTTACAGCAGCTGATGTGAGGTAAACACTACGTAGAGTGAACCCATGTAAAGCTGCTGGTCCAGACAACATTCCTGGTAAAGTGCTCAGGGAGTGCGCGGACCAGCTGACAGATGTCTTCACAGACATCTTCAACACCTCCCTGGACAGCGCCACCGTCCCGACGTGTCTAAAAGAAACCACCATCATACCGGTGCCAAAGAAGTCTTCAGTGTCCTGCCTCAATGACTACTGTCCCGTAGCACTCACACCCATTATTATGAAGTACTTCGAGAGGCTTGTCAAGAGTCACATCAAGACCCTGCTGCCTCCTTCATTGGACCCCCTGCAGTTTGTGTATCGTCCCAACCGCTTGAAGGACGATGCCATATCCACAACTCTGCACCTGACACTTACTCACCTGGAAAAGAAAGACACTGCCCGAATGCTGTTCATAGACTTCAGTTCAGCATTCAACACAATTATCCCTCAGAAACTGATTGGGAAGCTGACCGCACTGGGACTGAATATTTCCCTCTGTAACTGGATCCTTGACTTTCTGACTGGGAGACCCCAAAACACCTCCAGCACCACCATGCTGAGGACTGGGGCTCCCCAAGGCTGTGTGCTCAGTCCACTGCTGTTCACTCTACTGACTCATGACTGTGCAGCAATGCATAGCTCGAACCACAACATAAGGTTCGCTGACGACACGGCTGTGGTGGGCCTCATCAGTAAGAACGATGAGTCAGCATACAGAGAGGAAGTACAACAGTTAGTGGACTGGTGTATAACCAACAACCTGTCTCTGAACATAGATAAGACCAAAGAGATGGTTGTTGACTTCAGGAAGACCAAGCGTGATCACCCCCCACTCCACATCGACAGCTCTGCTGTGGAGATCGTCAAGAGCAACAAGTTCCTTGGAGTTCACTTGGCAGAGGATCTCACCTGGTCCCTCAGCATCAGCACCATAACCAAAAAAGCCCATCAGCACCTCCACTTCCTGCAGAGCCTGAAGAAGGCACATCTACCATCCCCCATCCTCACTACATTCTACAGATGAACCACTGAGAGCATCCTGAGCAGCTGTATTACTGCCTGGTTTGGGAACTGCACCGCATCGGATCACAAGTCCCTGCAGCGGATTGTGAGAACGGCTGAGAAGATCATTGGTGTGTCTCTCTCCACCATCACGGACATTTACACCACACGCTGCATCCGCAAGGCAATCAGCATTGTGGATGACCACACACACCCCTCACACACTCTCTTCACCCTCCTACCATCTGGAAAAAGGTACCGCAGCATCCGGGCCCACACATCCAGACTGTGTAACAGCTTCTTCCCACAAGCCATCAGACTCCTGAACTCTTCCCATAAGCCATCAGACCCCTGAACAGCCAGAGTCTGGTCTGATAATTGCACACATCTCACTGACCGATCGAACACACACACACACACATACACACACACACACACACACATACACCTCACCTACAAAGGCAATAACAAAACTGAAAAGCTGCTGCTAAAAATAAGTCTGTTTAAATTATACTCCCTGCACCACCTCCTCCCCACTAATGTGGTCCTGTGTATTTATTGTATATTGTATATTATTAGCACCTTGGTCCTGGAGGAACATTGTTTCGTCTCACTATGTACTGTACATGGTTGAAATGACAATAAAAAACACTTGACTGACTTGACTTGAGTTCACAGTGAAGACAGTGAAGCATGGTGGTGCAAGCATCATGATATGGGCATGTTTCTCCTACTATAGTGTTGGGCCTACCAGGTATCATGGATCAGTCTGGATATGTCAAAATACTTGAAGAGGTCATGTTGCCTTATGCTGAAGAGGACATGTCCTTGAAATGGGTGTTTCAACAAGACAATGACCCAAAGCACACTAGTAAATGAGCAAAATCTTGGTTCCAAACCAACAAAATTAATGCCTCGCAGATGTGAAGAAATCATGAAAAACTGTAGTTATACAACTAAATACTAGTTTAGTGATTCACAGGATTGCTTAAAAAAAGCAGTTTGAACATAATAGTTTTGAGTTTGTAGCATCAATAGCAGATGCTACTATTATTGTGAACACCCCTTTTCTACTTTTTTTTTACTAATAGCCCAATTTCATAGCCTTAAGAGTGTGCATATCATGAATGCTTGGTCTTGTTGGATTTGTGAGAATCTACTAATACCTTGTTTCCCATGTAACGATAAGAAATATACTCAAAACCTGGATTAATCTTTTAGTCACATAGCACTACTATTATTCTGAACACTACTGTACAGATTGTGAATCCACCTGCTCTTGTTTGTCCAGACCAGAACAATAAAGTCAACTTCATCATCAGACTGATCACGCTCTGGTTCAGACTCTGATGACGCGCACCGCACTTCGATCATCTTCATGCAGTTCTAAAACGAGAACGAGGACACACTGTTCCAAGACACCTGATTATTTTGACGCACTAAATAAATTAAAAAACTACACCACACACTACTACACACGCTAAAACACTCCACCACACACAATAAAATGCACTCCACGCATAGTAAATATTACAAATTTCACAGAAAATCACATTTTTCTTCTCTCATCAAGCAAAATATGTGGATTGGGGATAATTGTTTATTTGGTAATATATTTTATGATTAAAAAAAATTGACTTGTTTGTTGTCGCAGACAGAGAAAGACAGAACAAAGTCCCATCCACAAAATGCACGTGCACACACACACACACACACGTGGGGTCTGTGCATTGTCATCAAACCCATGTGAAGTTGATGATTGTGTTTGGTTAGTTCTGATTTTTCCACTAATGGTAATACCCCTCTCTCCTGCTGAAGTTGAGGGAGTCCTGTATCATTTCAGCCTTCTCGCTCCTCCTGCAGCTGAAAGGAGGAAATGAGTTGTTTTGCTGCCACTGTCTGCAAAACGCGCAGCAAATATGAGAATATTATCCCCCCAAAAACTTTCATAAATAATTAATCATAATTCAAATTATACTTGGCCTATTAACAATTTCTTTTTTTAAAAAAGTGGTGTGGAGGTTGAAGACTCCATGCTCAACACACATCAAACAGACAGAGTGGAACCGACTGTGTACTACATCTGCTTAATTAGGTCACGTGACTTTTGACGCAAGGGTGGGTGCGTCATTCGACTCCAGAGGGTTAATACCTTCAAAGCAATTCACTGTTTTAAATCAAATGATACCTCTAAAAATGAAAAAGTTTTTTTTCCTCCCAAAATGAGACGTCCTGTGTTGTTTATGAATTACACTGATGCTGACTTGTAGCGCAGCCGGGTGCAAGAGCTCAGCTCATAGTTATGGAGTGACATTCATGCCATTAATGTCTCAAAGGAAATGCTTGTGAGAAAAAACTACAGGTTTAGTTTATTTTTATTTATCTCCAGAAATCAAGGATCCAGTGACCAATTTCATATTTATTTACTTTAAGACTCAATAAAATGTTATTGACATAGAAAAACCGTAAAGGGTACTTTTAGTACACACAGAAAATTCACAGGAGGCATTGATAAGGGAATTGATAAGGAATCAGGTCGATAAGTGGAATCGATAATAACATCAATATTGTTAAAAAAACGTATCAGTACCCATGCCTTAAGTTCAAACAATATTATTTATGTTAAAACGTTTGAGTTATGCCAAAGACATTTAAAAACACACAGAGATGTTTAAAATATGACAAAAGGTAAAAATAGAAGAATAGAAAGTTCTTTAAAATCACGTTTAAAATATTTACAACTTCTGTAAAATGTGTAAATGCATAGACAGTTCCTTAAAAAATGCACAAATACTTTTAAAATTTGTTTAAGATGTGTAAAAGAATAAAATAAACATACAAGATGTTGAAATGGTGTGTATGTGTGTCGGTGTGGGTGCACAGCTATTCATTTGTTCTCGGAGCAGGGGCTCACTTTCCTACACTTTGAAAAGCCCGATTTAACCTTCATTTAACCAGGTTAGTCCCATTGAGATCAATACCTCTTTTGCAAGGGAGGGCTGAACAATTATAAAGTTTCCAAATCACCTAACCTCATTCACTCTCTCATGTTCAACCACTTTGTCCAATTAAGGGTCGTAGGGGGCTGAAGCCTATCCCAGCAGTCATAGAGCGTGAGGTGGGTTATACCCTGGACAACGCCAGTCTGTTGCAGGTCCACATATAGACAAACAAACACACCCACAACCATGCACACACCTACGGACAATTTAAAGTTTCCAATCCACCTAACCTGCATGTCTATAAATGTTGGAGGAAACCAGAGCACCTGGTGGAAACCCATGCAAACAAAGGGAGAACATGCAAACTCCACACAGAAAGGCCACAAATGGGAATTAAACCCTTGACCTTGTTGCTGTGAGGCAACAGCATGAACCACTAAGTCCATTAACTGCTTCCCATGAACATTTGAGCATGAACTGCTCCCATGAACTGCAAACTGCTGGAACACCAGTTTTATATTGCTATAGACTGAGAGGATGCAGACAAAGAAGGCCACTGCTCCAAAATCAACACCTTCAAGCCTGACTGAAATTTGTAGCTGCCCACATAGACAAGCCAAATGCCTTCTTGAGAAATGTTTTAATCGTCATATGAGACAAAGATTGAGCTATTTGGCCATAATGACAATAGGTTTGGAGGAATAAAGGTGAGCTTTCAAACCTAAGAACACTGTACTAACTGTCAAGCATGGTGGTAGTAGTATCATGCTCAGGTGCTGTTTTGCTACTAGTGGTAATGGTGCATTACATGAAGTGGATGAAATAATGAAGAAGGAAGATTATTAATGAAGAAGGAATATTATTCCAGATTACTCCAGATTATTCAACGTCACCTCAAATCAACAGTGACAATTGAAACATGGCAACATTTGGGTGTACCAATGATCCCAAAGAGAAATAAAAACTCAGTGTGTGTTGGATAAAGCAGACTAACACTAAGATTCTGCACTAAGCCCTAACCTCAATCCTATTGAAAATTTGTGGACTACGCTTAAATGTTAGGGCCCCTTTACACATAGTGCAAATAAGTACAACTCAGGGCGACTCCCAGTGAAACAGCTTGTATGAGTGAACCACGCAAACATTGAGCTGATGGGCAGGCTTGCATGATCCTGGTGTGATGGTTCGTGCACACACCAGTGTCTTTTGAGCAGGAACACAGTGCAAGCAGCTGCACCACATCACGCCACTGATAAAATAAAACCAGCTGTATAATTAGTGAATATCACTGGGTTGATATTAATACATAAAAGGGGATGCAATACAGAACCCTGTGGTTAAATAACCCTGCTTAAAAAAAGTAATTCACAGGATTTGAACCCGTAAGCAGATAGAAACTTTACCACTACGCTACCATTGCTGGCCTGTAATCACTGTGGAAAAATGCATGAAATCAAGAAAGACATGGATGAGGTGCTCTGTGTCCGACTGCTGCAGCCCGGTGCAAAGGCAAAAGATGTTTTATATATTTCCATGTGAGGACAGCAGGCAGAGACACGCACCTCACAGAGGAATGTTGCAAGTTTATGTTCTTGCAAACACGGAACGTGTTCTCAAGCTGAGACGTCCAGGAGCAGAGATCTTTACAGCCGCAGATGTCAGTGGACATGCACCCCCTGTCTGTTCAGCGCCCAGACCAATGTGTCACTCTGTGTGTTATGTGGTCATTCATTTTGTTATTTGTTATGTAATTGCATATGTAGATATTGTCAGAATATTTATATAACTGTTCTGGCAGTGGTTTCTGTGTTTGTAATGTGTGCACTGAGCTGTCATCCAGCTGTCAGTGTGCTGTGATCAGCTGACAGGCCCCTCCCCATGCTGTGTGCGATCAGACCTGGCTGCCCGGCCCCATGTGATCAGATCTGTACATACATATATACATTTTATGCAAGTGTGCCCCCCCGACATGCCAGATGTGTTGGGGGAGTGGGGGAGGGGGGGGTGACACGTGCACACGTGTGAGACACATGCACCACGTGTGTGGCTTTTTGCAACTCAACAGTCGTGGGGCACTTAGACAAATTTCACATCCAGCTCACAGTGATTGGCTGCTAACTATTTTCGAGATGATAGTGCGAATGGCCACACATTTTCTAAGTGCCAAACGAGCGGTGTTAGATGTTCGTGTGTGTCAGCTGGGATTTGGCTGACACCTGCCGCAAGAGCGTTTAATTGGCTCTCACAGTATACACTCTATCTTTCTGCTGCTGGTGAGGTAAATAGTTGCAGCAACAGGTGTACGAGACATTGAAGGCAGCTGCGATTTTACATGTTTTGCATACGATTCCTGCTTCATGCGCAATTCAACCAAATTCGCACTATGTGTAAAGCGGCCCTTAGGTTTGTGTCAGGAAACCATTCATTTTAAATGATCTCTACCTACTTCCAAGATACAGCCAGAATTATGTGAGTATGTGAGAAGCTTGTTGATGGTTACCAAAAATGTCTGCTCAAGGTGTAGCTTGCTAAGGTACATTAAACCAAATATTAGTGTTGATAGGTTCCAAAATAAAATAAATAATAAAATAAATTCAAACTGTGCTTCCAGTTTGTTTTGTTGAAGTCATTAATGATGTATGCTGCGCAATAATTCCACTCTGGTAAAAAACAGTTCCACTCTGGTAAAAAACAGTTCAATAAATCAATCAAAAGTCCAAAATTACCATGTATTCATGCCTATGAGAGTGGATGTAAACTAGGCAGATGGGATACCTATGTTTTCAACACCTGGTTGCAGCAAAGGTAGCAAAATAGTTGGTTATTGTTTTTGATGGATGAATGGTTTCCTAATTATGGTCAAAGGACCGTTTCATAATGTGAATGCTGTAGTTCAGGCAAAACATAATAAATAATGAATTGTCAAATGAGTTGGGATTGAGCTGTTTGCATTATTAGGCACACAGATGCCTTCTTTAGCTGCTTGGATCCACGGCAATGTGGCCATCATGTGCCACCGCACACTTTGAAGTGAAATTATTGCAATGGGATTAAAACACTCCCATTACTGAAATGTAGATATCGAGTGAAAGCCTGCAGGAATTGACACCGGTGCCATTTTGGGGATTTGTGCAGCTTCACGATGCAAGTCATTATCAGCTTTGGCATATACAACATAATCTATGAGATTTTTCTTTGGCTTCCAGTTGTTTTTCAGTTTTATCACCATCTCTTACATGATTTTGAGGGTGGGTTTGGCTGAAACAAGACATCCATGTTGTGTTATCTTTGTTATGAGCTGGAAAATGTGCTGAATGACCTTAAGATATCCTGTGGGTGGGGAGCCAACCATAAAACTATGAGTTCTTGCTGCTGGCGGTGTTATTGATTTCTTTTTTGAATTCAAGGGAAATGTTACATTAAATGATGCTTTCCACCTTGAGACCATGTTGTGTTGCCTGCTTTAAGTGAAACATTATATCACAAGTCTTTGCTTAATTTAATTAAATGTCACAGGGAGCTCAACCCATTTTTCTTCAGGACGACACCAGCAATCATTCAGAAGTGCAATCAGACTGAAATCATTTTCTTCAGTGACATGCTCACATCTGGCATCTTCAATGTCACAATAGGTGAGGAGCATGATTTTCTTTTGAAACGAATATTGCAGTTACCCAATTCACCTAGAAGCAACACCAGCATAAACTGTTGAGTTTGGCGGATAAGCTCCAGTCATAATAACTCCCTTTCATGCCTGATTGAGGGAGTGATGATTAGATGCCCACATTTTTTCCCCAATTGGATGCCATAGATGGATGTTGGGGTGGAGGGGGTCCAGCAGCACCAATGATGTGGTAGCAATAGTGTTGACAGGCAAGCGGTGAGATGCAAATTGTTATGTCTTAACCCTCTGGGGCTAACGCCATCGTATATGATGCTGAGTACAAGTTTTACTAAATTATAAATAACTTGTTAATGATATGAGATAGAAATGTACTTTTTTTTGCTGAAAAGTGAACTCCGCGGACTTTCGAGCAGCTGTCCACCATGTTTGTATTCATCATAGAAGTGTGTGATGACGTGCACAATGTGAGTGTCCAATCGGAACTGGTTCACCGTCACATGGTTTTCCAACATCCAATTATAGGGCGTTGCAGTCTCTTATGGTAGGCCAAGATTTTAGGAGCAGTGATGTGTTACTCTTGTGAATGTTGAGTGAATAGCCCTCTGGCTGCTGGCTCCATGTGTAAAAGTGCAGCATTGCACATATGAATGGAGGAGCTCAGCGTAAGAGGGCCTCATACAACTTCACGTGGCCGACCAAAGCGTGTCAGTGGGACAAATGATTCACTTCTGGCCAAGGAATATTGTTGAATAAGCCTTTCTTGCTCTCACTCATAAAGTGCCATTGCGCATATGAATGAACAGAGGGGGGAGGGGTGTTAACAGGGCCTCAAACTGTGAAGATAGGTTGTTTACAGAGCAGGAAAACATTCCAAGAGAGTCAAACTCCATGGAAGTAAAAAGTTTGTCTTGTAAGCCTTTGTGTAATAGCAGACAGAAATTACTTTGAGATGTGGCATAAGACAAGCAAACGCATTTGTATAACATTTTGTATATATTGTTCAAAATGTTGTGTTTATTGTTAGAACCTTATTTTGTATATTCTTTTGTACAAGACACCAAACTACCTTTATTGTGTCAAATAGTTGTTTTATTATAGTTTGCTGTGTGTTTTGAATAAATGTGTGTGAAAGATTATTTTGCCGCTTTATTTTTTCCTTTCTTATTTCTAATTGTAAACCTTTATTACACTTATAAAACACCACTATAGCATATATATTCTGAAAGTTACAGGTTGTCCTGAAAAAAGAGACATACCACTTGATTGTGGGATGCAGGGTGAGCTTTTAACACCAATAATAAAACATTTATGCCAGGAGAGTGAACTGTCCCCAGAGGGTTAAAGAGCCCACCCAATTTAGAGGTAGTGATTTTGAGGATTATGTAAACAATGTTTACAAACAATGTTTAGTAAGAGATATGTTGTGAAAGTGTCGTGACACGGACCCACAACAGGGGGCGTTAATGAACGGACAATGGATAAGCCAAAAAGTAACAATTTAATGTTGTGAATCGCACAACAACGTACAGACAATAACAATATGGTGGACTGTCAATCATACACCAGGTGACGTGTGGGCAGGCTCGACGATAGAAGACGCCTGGAGAGAGAAGAGCTGGATCCCCACACAGCTTCCAACACCACGGAGCTGAAGAACACCGGAGCCGCCCAAGCCCTGCGCCCCAGGTGGCCGCTGTCTTCAGCAGTCAGACCCGGTACTGCTGCAGAGAACAGAGACAGTCCAGATGAGTGTGAGGTTCGCCACACTCAGTAATCCCACAGTCTGTATTAAGTAAAGGAGGGAAAACCTCCACCTCCAATCACACACACTCGTGCAGCTCCTGGTCAACCACTTATCTGGGTTGGGGTGTGAGGCGAAGCCGTCGCTGTCACACCAAACGCCAATCCCTCAGATAAGGACACACTCCAGGGAAAACGGCTGCAACAGAATTCAGGTTATTACACACACAGGGTTAGTCAGCAGAGAAATTACCTGAATGGTAGTTGATTTCTCAGCGAGGAGGTGGAGTTGCAGTCCGGTCCTTTGTAGTGGTGGTGATGGGTGACAGCTTGTGTTGATTAATGACAGCTGTCACCCTCCAGCAAAGCCGACGCCAGCCCTCTCGTGCTTGAAGCCCCGCACTTCAAAGCAGGGCGCCATCTTGTGGTGGTGGGCCAGCAGTACCTCCTCTTCAGCGGCCCCACCAACAAGATATGTAATTTTGCATGCAGTTCAGGTTTTTGCCAGAACTAGCACATTTGTGCACCACAGGACCAGAATTCTTCAATCAGGATCCATTGCACCCTTTATTTTGGTTCACTTTAGGGTCAGAGAGTTGAGGCCATGTGGTCCAACAAATATTTTACACATAGAATACAGGCAAAATTGCACAGAATGATCTAAAGACATAATCAGCCCCATTGGTCTTCTGTTTAGCTTATTATGATGTTTCATCAAAACTAGTGTGCCTTAATTGAGAGAGTGGCATCAGACATGGTGCCATTTTGGCCCAACTGCGCTGATCTACTGAATGAACCTTTAATGTTTTTTCAACTTTTTTTAACCACATACAGCATCATGTCCAGGTTCAGGTAATATCAAAAATAAATACAAAAATAGTTAAACTATCAAATTTATATAAATGTACAATTTATGATGATTTATTTAATAAATTTAAAGCCTGATTTATGCAGCTTCAGCTCTGTTACTCCGTGTCATGTAATGATGTGTGTGACAGTTTTAAAGTTCTCATCTCTGGATTATGCTTTGTTCTGGACTAATTTGACCCTCAACAAGCTTTTCGTTCTACAATCATTACCTTCAAATCAAAAGTAAGCTGTACTATTTCCTCTTTTACAACTTTGTGCTGTAAAGTTGCGGACTTATCTGGTCCATTTTTAATCAGCATGTGCACTGCAAAAAACTGTTATAATATGATGGCAGACGAGGGAGTAAAAACATAAAAGTGTCAAATCACAGCCGTATGTGTCTGATTTAACAGGGGCACGTCAGGCTTCAGGTCCAAGTCTGAACACAGTTTGAAAAAATAAACGGTTGGGCTTTTAATCACAGAAATGACTCTGGTCCCACTTTCCTCAAATTGGCAGTGTCAGAGCACTGAACATTAATTTATACCTCTGTTACTTTGCACGGGTTTGTATGTAGGCATAACCTCTGATTTGAACAAGAAAGCTGTGCACATAATTCAAAATGTAGTCAAATCCATATAAAGGCAGCTTTCATTTGGTGTCTTATATGTTCCATTTGCTTAAAAGATGATGATTTGGTAACTGTTTATGTTGTGCAGACAAAAATGTCAGAAGTCACAATCGGACATGTTCATTTGACTAGAGTAGGTCAATGAAAGTGCTCATTTGTTATAGGGAGACTGAGTATTTTAACTGTTACATGTTATTTGTAATCTGGACATCCTAACCATGCAAACATGGGGAGAACATGCAGACTCCACACAGAAAGGCCCAGGCCAGTAACTGAACCCATGCCTTCTCGCTGTAGGCAACAGGTACTAACCACTAACCACTGTGCTCCTAACTTTCTAATGATACCAATTATGAGGTGGTGGGCGGGGGGCATGGTGGCGCCAGAAACTTTTTGTTGTTGGGGGGGGCGGGGTAAAATTTGGAGGGGCTCCACAAAATGTTATCGAAATGAACAATATACAGTAAATTGCTTTATAAATACCAAGGTATATGCTTTAGTCACCCGTGCTCCTCTACAATTTGGTATCAATGCACACACACATCACTTAGAATGATTACAAGTTCAGTAAACTTGCACATAGGTATACAAACGAATTCACTGAAATGGTGCTCAAGACAATTTATGGAATCAACCTTACACAAATTGTCTATATCAAAGATTTATTGCCAATTTAACACTGGAGGTCAGAACCATTCGATAAAGTAAGTAAAAGATATAGAGTGAGAAACTTAGTTGTAAACAATATATAAAAAAGTGATTCTTTATGAAGTTTGTAACAATCTAGCCCAAGTTTTCTGTAGGCAAACAGCCAAAGAACACGTTACTTCAAATTATGCACCTGTTCTGGTAGCAAATTTATCAATGACAGCATCAATGTCCAGCTGTTTTGGCCCTCTTGTCAGTCGCTATTCACAATATTGGCAGCCCCCCCAAGCCCCCCCCCTTGGCGCCACCACTTGCACGCAGGACCACAATGGCTCATGGCCGACATCTGCAAATAAATTATGCTGTCATTGGGTCAAATAAATAGAAATGCAATGATCTAGTTTCTTTGTGAAGAAAAAAAAGTGTAAATTTGTTTGTGATTTGTGGAGGGCAGCCACTTGTTTTGATCAAGTGGATCACGTGAACACACACTTTTTGTACCTCAGAAGTTCCCAACTTGGGTTTTCTGGGTTTTTGTCTCGTATTGACTCAGCATAAGTAGCTCGTGATGTATGATATCCAAAGCAACCAAACACAAAGGACCAAATCAGGGCAGTTGGTACAATATGTATACAAAACAATTTTCACCTTGCCCACGTCGCTCTGTTATTGGCCTTTTCAACTTGCAATATAACAAGTGATATCAAGAAACCTGCCCCCTTCAGAAGATTGTAACAACACTTCCTCACTGAAAAATTGTATGTACCGAACCATCTCTCGAGATACAATGTGAGAAAACACATTTTTGAGTGAAGTGAATGGAAATTTTTAAATGGAAGCCCTGAAACATCTTTGCCGACACAGCTATGGCCAGTCCTCTTGGCAAACAATTTACAAACGGTTCCTTATCCTTGCAGTAAACTGTGGGGTGTACTGTGTCTTTGGGGTGATCCCCAAAGCAAATTTTTGCTCCACAATGCATGCAGATGTAACCTTCTCTTATATCCCCCTCGCAGCCTGTCTAGAGTTTTTCATCGATGTTCCCTTTCCCCCACCATCTCATTCGTTGTTCAGCTTGAAGATAACTCTCCCCCTCCCCTCACCGCCTGTCTGATGCCCGCTGACATATAATCACAATCCGACTGAAGTGGTGTATCTCTAAGAACAGATTCTCATGCTTATAATAGCAGGGCATAGTGCACACATGTTTTCCTTTGAATGGGGCTGCAACAGCTCCCGGTGCTATAATGCATTTTCAAAGCAAAGTCTTCTGTGAAGTTCACAAAACTTCACAGGCAACTGAGGCAAACACAAAGGCCTCCTGACACTGTTGGGAGTGCCTTAAAAAAAAAAAAAAAAACTTGCAGCACTATCACAAGGCAAGAGGACAATTACCAACATGTATTTGGCTCAATAAGTGGTCAGACACTGTTGGAAGTGGACCAGATTTGGCTAAATGGGATGTTTATTGTTGACATTTGCCTTTAACCTCCTTCTGTGTGCAGAAACCAATGCATTTTTTCCTGTCGCTCTCTGTCTGTGTTTGTGTGTGTGTGTGTGTGTGTGTGTGTTTGGGTGGGAATATGGTGGCCCTGAAGTGCAAAACACAACAGCAAATCGCACAACACAACAGCAAATCGCACAACACAACAGCAAAAGAGAAATGACAACAACATTAACCAAAACGGAAAGTACGTACCTTCGGGCGACACGAATCGTCGCCAATTGACGGTGTGGTCCGTCCTGTCCTGTGAACCGGAAGACTGTATACTCAGGCGCCAGACGAACAGAAACAAACGAACATGCCACGATGTATTGCCAACACTGTGGCAAAGAGTTCAAGGAAAAAACGAAACTTCTGCAGTGATTGTGGGAAAAGGCTAAAGAAGACAGTGACGACCTTCACGTGTGACCTTCAAGTTTAAGAGTACGTACATTTTCATTAGCAGTGCTCATACTGTATTTTGAAAACATGTAAACCTCCCCGGTCACAGGACAGGACGGACCACCGTCCAATCAGCGATGATTCGTGTCACATGAAGGTACCTACCTTTTCCGTTTTGGTTAATGTTGTTGTCGTTTCTCTTTTGCTGTTTGTGCTGTGCAATTTACTGTGTGCTGTGTGATTTGCTGTTGTGTTTTTTGATTTGCTGTTGTGCTGTGCGATTTGCTGTTGTGTTTTTTTGATTTGCTATTGTGCTGTGCAATTTGCTGCTTTGTGCGATTTGCTGTTGTGCTGTGTGATTTGCTGTTGTGTTGTGCGATTTGCTGTTGTGCTGTGTGATTTGCTGTTGTGTTGTGCGATTTGCTAGTGTGCTGTGCAATTTGCTGTTGTGTTTTTTTGATTTGCTGTTGTGCTGTGCGATTTGCTGCTTTGTGCGATTTGCTGTTGTGCTGTGCGATTTGCTGTTGTGTTGTGCGATTTGCTGTTGTGCTGTGTGATTTGCTGTTGTGTTGTGCGATTTGCTAGTGTGCTGTGCAATTGCTGTTGTGTTTTTTTGATTTGCTGTTGTGCTGTGCGATTGCTGCTTTGTGCGATTTGCTGTTGTGCTGTGCGATTTGCTGTTGTGTTGTGCAATTTGCTATTGTGCTGTGCGATTTGCTGTTGTGCTGTGCGATTTGCTGTTGTGTTTTTTGATTTGCTGTTGTGCTGTGTAACTTGCTGTTGTGTTGTGCAATTTGCTAGTGTGTTTTTTTGATTTGTTGTGCTGTGCAGTTTGCTGTTGTGTTTTTTATTTGCTGTTGTGCTGTGCGATTTCCTGTTGTATTTTTTGATTTGATGTTGTGTTGTGTGTGATTTGTTGTTGTGCTGTGCGATTTGCTGTGTATTTTTTTGATTTGCTGTTGTGCTGTGCATGTGCGATTTGTGTTGTGTTTTTGATTTGCTGTTGTGCTGTGTAACTTGCTGTTGTGTTGTGCGATTTGCTAGTGTGTTTTTTTGATTTGTTGTGCTGTGCAGTTTGCTGTTAGTGTTTTTTATTTGCTGTTGTGCTGTGCGATTTCCTGTTGTATTTTTTGATTTGCTGTTGTGTTGTGTGATTTGTTGTTGTGCTGTGCGATTTGCTGTTGTATTTTTTTGATTTGCTGTTGTGCTGTGCGAATTGCTGTTGTGTTTTTTGATTTGCTGTTGTGCTGTGCGATTTGCTGCTTTGTGCGATTTGCTGTTGTGCTGTGCGATTTGCTGTTGTGTTGTGCAATTTGCTATTGTGCTGTACGATTTGCTGTTGGCTGTGCGATTGCTGTTGTATTTTTTTGATTTGCTGTTGTGCTGTGCGATTTGCTGTTGTGCTGTGCGAATTGCTGTTGTGTTTTTTTGATTTGCTGTTGTGCTGTGCAATTTGCTGCTTTGTGCGATTTGCTGTTGTGTTGTGCAATTTGCTATTGTGCTGTACGATTTGCTGTTGTGCTGTGCGATTTGCTGTTGTGTTGTGCGATTTGCTATTGTGTTTTTTTTATTTGCTGTTGTGTTGTGCGATTTGCTGTTGTATTTTTTTTATTTGCTGTTGTGTGATTTGATTTGTTGTTGTGCTGTGCGATTTACTGTTGTTTTTTTTATTTGCTGTTGTATTTTTTTAATTTGCTGTTGTGTTTTTTGATTTGTTGTTGTGCTGTGCGATTTACTGTTGTGTTTTTTTTATTTGCTGTTGTGCTGTGTGATTTGCTGTTGTGTTTTGCACGTCAGGGCCACAGTAGTGTGAGGCTAAAGGTAATGTAATAATGCCGCCAAGCACTCACATCAGCTTTACGATGCATGTATTCCCTTGCTGGCACATTGACTCATCTTCACCAAATCTTTTCTTCTGTATGTGACATGACAGTGTAGCTTACAACGATGCTCAGCGAGAACATCAATGCAGCATCAGTCTTGTTCCTGCTATGCATTTAACCGGTTCCCTCCTCTCCCTCCAATCTTAGATTAAAAAAAATTAAATACAGTGGAACCTCAGTTTTATAACTCAATTGATTCTGAGCTGTTGTTCATGAACCAAGTTGTTCTTAAACTGAAACCACTTTTCTCACAAGAAACCATGTAAAATGGATTAATTGTTCCTGTCCCCAAAAAGAACACTGTGTTGTTTTCTTTTGTAATGGCATTTCCTGCATAAAAGCAGACAAATACAAAGAATATGCATAGTATCTCATGCAAAATACTGTACAGGACTTGTAATAAAATAGACAATTTAATGTTACCTTATCTGTACAGAAGACCCTTGAAGGCATACATTGATGATGAAGGGGAGTGATGCTATTGTCCCTTAGGACGTTTTACAACAAGCCAGATTATTCCAGGTGTTGCAGTGTAACTCTGGTCGGACTTAATGTTATATGCTAACACCCTTAGCATTTTAGCAGCTGTCGGTAGCTTCACCCATTAGCTCCACTTAATCTATGATTACTGGAAAAAATTATGTGGCTCATAGTGGTGCAGCTTAGCTAACATTTCCATTACAGTTGTGAATTTTGTGATAAAAGCATAGAATTTGGCACACGTATTCTAAATGAACTAATCTTTATTTCCAGATATGGCTATATCCTGTAGCTGACCTATAATGAGCTACGTTGGTCAATAAAGAATTACACAGGGGGTCAAAATTTAAGATGTTCCAACTGTATTGAAAGGTATACCATATTATTTGTCTGATCATAAAGATTCCAAAAAGATATATTTTGGAGTAATTATGACTGATTGTTTTGGAGTTAAAGGGTAAAAACAACAAAAATGGTGACAAAGGTTAACCCTATGGAGTCCCAGGTATTACATGTTTTTGCCTATTTTTGGTTTTATCTGCATAATTTATCTTAATAAACAGCACACTTTGCCTTGTTTGGTATCACTGTTTCAAGCACCACCTCACCTATGTGACTTTCCCCGGGTTTTCTTTCATTCTGACATGCTGCAATTTACACAGTATACTGAAATTCACACTAAAACCTAAAATCCAAATAGAAAAAAAAAAAAAGGGTTTGGTTTTTTTAACTGTGGAATCCATAAATATGTTTAACAAACCATTGTATAACCTAGAATGCAAATATAAGTGTAAATTTCAAAAACATATGTTATAATGTAGGAAACAACAGTTACATATAAAAAAAAAGCTTTTAACCTACCATCCCTGGTTCTAAAGACCAGGCACCTAGTGGCTCTACTCTACTCTTTTCTACTATTTTTAGGTCTTCCTTTTAGATATTTAAATATACCTTTGTATACTGGCAGTGTTCCATCTTAGAATTGGAATATAATATATAAGATATCCTTACTGAAATTTTCATGTACTATTTACATAAAAATGCAGGAAATGCTTATACAACAATAACATGCCACACAAATGATATTTGTGCCACTCAGAAAAACAATTCCTATCCAAATCAAGCCTTTTCTGACTTGTGTTTGACATGTCACAGACCTGACCACTTCCCTCCTGCCTCCATTTGAAGGCAGTATTGGGCGCTTGGAGGCTGGTTTTTTCCTCTCCTCAATTTGAGTGACATCGGGATGGACCAATGTAGGGAGTGGGTCGGGGGGGTCAATGCATGTTGACATCATTCGTTTGCACCAATCGTAAAGGAGAAGACTTTTCTTTAGGGGAGGTGATTGGTCTAGTGTTAAGCGTTGGGCTTGAGACAAGAGGCTCCTCGGTTCAAATCCCAGCCTGACTGGAAATCATTAAGGGCCCTTGGTCAAGGTCCTTAAGCCCCGTTTACACATAGATGGTTTTGTCGGCGAGTAGTACGTAGACCGAAGTTCACGGTAGTTCCGGCTGTTTTCGCGGGGGAAAGGGGCGGAGCATTTCGCCGTGTTTTGACACGCCTATACTAGCCGCAAATACGCGGATAAAACGCAGCTAAATCCGCCGAATAAGCAGTGTTTTGACGCCATAGCATCCGGCACACGTCAGGCAATGGGGGTTAATACCCCAGTTCTATCCTTTACAATCGCAGGTTAAGACGTGCATGAGAATGGCGGTGTTCTGCTGCCGCCGATAATGCTCTTGTACCACTGGATTTATCCAGGCAAATCTTGCGTTACTCCAGGAACTTTTGCATATAGTCACCGCCCCAGAGTATAATAGGCTGAAGCAGCAGGAATACATGCCTCTGTCACTGCAGCGGGAGGGAGATCATCAGCCTTTTCTTCTCCTTCCTTTTCCTCTCCTCAACGTGTTGCTCCGTCTCCACCAGGGCTCCCTCTGCTTCTGAACCAGACCTCTTGGTAAGTCCTTGCCTCTGCCAATTTTCTTTTAGGAGGCATACTGGAGCTTCTCTGCAAAATATCTGGAGCTGGCCGCAAGTGAGAGGCCTGCAGCAGCGCGCTAGCGGTTTTATATTGACTGCCGCCCCTATCGGCCGTTTGGAACACCATTGAACCGGGAGGTGGCATTTGAACGGTGTCTTGTCCGCTAGCACCCGCCATTTTGTCTGCCTCTGTCGCCGTTAAACGCCCTTGAGGACGCCGTGTGGGCTCTATCGCCGTTTTACATGCCGTTGATTAGGGATACAACGCCGGCCGCCAATTATGTCGGTGTAACCGCGGCACTACAGGAAGGGGCAGATGAAACGGCATTAAAAAAAGTATCAAACGCCGTTGTTCGCGTTGTCTCCGTCGTCACGTGAATTCTCCGGGAGTGCTCCCGGAATTATTCGACGTTGAATAATTTTTTTGACGATTCCCGGTAAAGCCGGAACTAAGCCACGCCCCCTAGTGCCCGGCGTTAACGACGGCATGTGATCCTTAAGACGGCTAAAAACTCTTCCGGGACGCTTCCAGGAGCTCTTGCCGTCTATGTGTAAAACGGGGCTTTAATCCCCTAGTTGTTCCCGGTGTATAGTGAATGCTTTGCATGGCAGCAGCCTGACCATAGGGGTGAATATGAGGCATTGAGTGTGTAAAGTGCTTTGAGTGTCTGATGCAGATGGAAAAGCACTATACCATATAAATGCAGTCCATTTACCATTTTTCTACCAGCCAGAGGTTTCAAAATAGCCTGACGTGCACGCGTGTGAAGGCAACCCTTTCCACTAAAAGATAAGGAGAAACTGGTTTTTCTTTCCAGTTGTAAATGTTCCAAGCAGACAGAAGGAAGATGAGTACATCCACACGTTCGTGCACACGGTATGCACGCACACTCACTGGTTAAAGCAATCACGTGGCTGAGATGAGAGCGGCTTTGACGGAGTGTTGAACATTTCTTACCAAATGTGTTGGCTTTTCCACCAAAGGATAAAGAGGAAATCATGTTTTTTTTTTTCTTTTTCCTTTCTTTTTCCCATTGTAAATGCTCCAAGCACACCAAAAGAAAATGAGGAAATCCACCTGATCGTACACTCACCCATGCGAGATCGGGTGACAAAATATCAATTACACACTTAACATATCACATCAATTTTACAGTGCACCTGGAAAGTGTTCACAGCCCTTCACTATTTTCACATTTTGTTACGTTACAGCCTGATTACAAAATGGAATAAATTCATTTTTCACTCAAAATTCTACTCAGAACACCTCATAATGACATTATTTTATTTTGGGTTTTTTTCCAAAATTCACTAAAAATCAAAAATTAAGACATCACTTGCACATAAGCATTCACAGCCTTTGCTTGATACTTTTTGATGCACCTTTAGCAGCAATTTCAGCCTCAAGTCTTCTTGAATATGATGCCACAAGCTTGACGCTCCTATCTTTTGGCAGTTTTGCCCATTCCTCTTTGCAGCATCTCTCAAGCTCCATCAGGTTAGATGGGGTGTGTTGGTGCACAGCCATTTTCAGATCTCTCCAGAGATGTTCAATCAGATTTAGGTCTGAGCTCTGGCTGGGCCACTCAAGGACATTCACAGAGTTGTCCTGAAGCCACTCCTTTAATATCTTGGCTGTGTGCTTAGGGTCACTGTCATACTAAAAAATGAACCGTCACCTCAGTGTGACATTAAGAGAGCTGTGGAGCAGGTTTTCATCCAGGATGTCTCTGTACATTGTTGCATTCATCTTTTCCTCATACCTGACTAGTCTCCCAGTTCCTGCCACTGAAAAACATCCCAACAGCATGATGCTGCCACCACAATGGTTCAGTGTAGGGATGGTGCCTGGTTTCCTCTAAACATGACACCTCACATTCACAACAAAGAGTTCAATGTTTTTCTCATCAGACGAGAGAATTTTGTTTCTCGTGGTCTGAGAGTACTTCAGGTGCCTTTTGGCAAACTCCAGTGTCCACATGTACAATTTACTAAGGAATGGTTTCTATGTGGCATCTCAACCATGCAGGCCTGATTGGTGGATTGCTGCAGAGATGGTTGTCCTTGTAGGTTCTCCTCTATCCACAGAGGTATGCTGGGGCTCTGACAGAGTGACCATCAGGTTTTTTTTGTCACCTTCACGTTCACGGTCCTTCTCCCCCGATCATTCTGTTTAGATGGGTGGCCAGCTCTACAAAGAGTTCTGGTGGATCTGAACTTCTTCCAAATTTCAACAACTATGCTCATTGGAACCTTCAAAGCAGCAGAAATGTTTCTCTTCCCTTCCCCAGATTTGTGCCTCAGGAAAATCCTGCTTTGGAGTTCTACAGACAATTTCTTTGACTTCATGTTTGTTTGTGCTCTGACATACACTGTAAACTGTGGGACCATATATGTAGACAGGTGTGTGCCTTTCCAAATAATGTCCAATGAACTGAATTTGCCCCAGGTGGACTCCAGTTAAGCTGTAGAAAAAGCTCAAGGTTGATCAGTGGAAACAGGTTGACCCTGAGTTCAATTCTGAGCTTCAGGACAAAGACTGTGAATACTTATGTACAGTCAGGTAAATAAGTATTTGATCCACTGCTGATGTTTTTCAGCCTACAACAAATGGAGAGGTCTATAATTTTTATTGTAGGTACTCTTTACCTGTGAGAGAATCTAAAATAAAAGCAGAAAAAAGCAGATAATCACATTATATATATATTTTTAAATAATTAATTTGCATTTTATTGAATGGAATAACTAATTGATCACCTACCAACCGCAAGAGGTCTGGCTCTCAAAGATCTGTTCATTTTTTCTGGAAGAAAACCTCCTATTCTGCAATTTTGACCTGTATTAATTGCACCTGTTTGAATTTGTTACCTGTGTAAAAGACACCTGTCCAGTCAATCAAACTCCAACCTATCCACCATGGCCAAGACCCAAGAGCTGTTGAAGGAGACCAGAGACAAAACTGTAGACCTGCAAAAGGCTGGGATGGGCTACAGAACAATAGGCAAGCAGCTTGGTGAGATGGCAACAACTCACTCACTCACTCATACTCAACTGCTTTTCTGGGATCAGGTCACAGGGGTAACAGCTCTAGCAGGGGACACCAGGCTTCCCTTTCCCAGGCCACATTGACCACCTCTGACTGGGGATCCCAAGGCATTCCCAGGCCATTGTGGAGATGTAATCTCTCCACCTAGTCCTGGGCCTTCCCCAGGGCCTCCTCCCACATTGATGTGCCTGGATCACCTTTCTAGGGAGGTGCCCAGGGGGCATCCTTACCAGATGCCCAAACCACCTCAGCTGGCTCCTTTTAATGCGAAGGAGTAGCGGCTCTACTCCGAGCTCCCCACAGATGACTGAGCTTCTCACCCTATCTCTAAGGGATACACATTTCCTCTCATGTCCATATCTGCTGGCGTGTGTCCAGCTGGCCCGCTCGCATGTCCTGCCTGACACGTGTGTCTTGTGGAGGCTGCGCCGCAAGACTGACACCACGTCATGTGGAACAGAGCTAATGTGGTTGACATGACAGTCAGATCGCCCGCTGCGTGTTATGATATCATGGTCCATTTCAACCTGGGGCTGCAGTGAGGGAGCGTGTGCATGCTTGCTGCAGCCCACAGCATATATTGATATGTGTTTTATTTATGTCCACTTGATGACAGCAAACAGACACACGCACGTCACAGTGGGCAGTTGTTAGTCCATGTCTGTCCAAACACAGTATGTGTTGTCCAGCCGGGATGTCCAGATTGACAGATCTCCACAGCTGCTTCTGTCAGCAGCCACACCTCCTGTCAGTTCAGTGCACACACCAAAGCAACACTCGTGGGGATCTTAGACAACCAACTCCATGTTATATTTGGTTATATTTGTTGGTTATATTTAAGATATGTCAGGAGAGGAATTACAGAAAGCCCTTGCGGTCTCCGTCATTAGCAGGCGCACTTCAGGCTACAGAGGATTCGCAGCCACGCAGAGGGCTCTGATCAAAAGCAGTTTTCTTTGGTTCACCACACCCAGGGATATGTGTGAAACTTAACACCATATTACAGTGCAGGCAGCAACCAGCATTTTCTTAATAACCACAGGCCTTGAATAAAGGCCTGCTTCATTTTGGTGCTGGTTCTGAGCACAACTTGGAAAAAAAAAAATTGGTTAGTGTCAGTGATTAAATTCATTTTGTACCTCTTTTGCAACTGGGCATGCCCAGAGTGCTCCTTCTGGTACATGCGAGAGGTTTTCAATGTTAATGTGTTGCGATGGGAAGTGACGTTTTATCCGATGTGAGTGGAAATAAAAACATGCGAGTCCAGAGCAATAAGGAATGAAACAAAACCAAAACTAACAAAAACAATGTCTGCAGCCATTCGGTGCCGGCCGCAGCACCTACAGTCTAGATCTCGTTGTCTTGACAACAGGTTTGTCTTCACAACAACGTGTGCGCACATGCACGTTCCAGCCGTTTGTAGCTGGAATGTGCATAAAAGTTAAAGTAGCTGATAAAATGCTCTTGCCACTTTTGTTTTTGTATGATAACGCTGCTTTTCGTCCCACACATGGATGAGGTCGTCGGAGCTTTAGTTATTGATCCGTTCACATATTGTCAATGTTTGTGCTATATGTCAGACTTCGGATTTTGGACGAAGATGGACGACAATCAAGCGGAACGCTGACGGTAGGGGAACTATGCAAACAATGAGAAACCATCAACACAGAAAGCCACACGTATTTCCGCTGAATTGAGGTTGTCATTGGGATTCTTTCACATTTTTCAACCGTTTTAAATTTCCGATGAAGGGCCAGCTACAGGAACAAATGGACACCGGTTAAAACAGTGTCTCTGAAAGTCAACGTGAGTCCAGATTTGTTGTTTCGTTTTGGCTTTGGTGTCCTTCATTAGTGCCGTGTGACTGAGGCTTAACACATGATCAATCAAGCTAATGGGCCAATGGCACTTGTGCCTTAATGTGCACCAGGGACACCAGTTTGTCACTACTGGCACATACTGTAGCCTGTACCATTTGACCTATACATATTTAAAAGATGTATTGTGCTTTTGATATTGATTTTAGTTGATAAACAGAATAGTGCTATTACACTGATGTGGGCTGAAATGTTATCATGTTTGCTGTAAGGCTCCAGCAGACAACCAAAACCCCAAAAGTATGCTGTTGTACAGAAGCTTCCAGACTCCCCAATCAAACAACCACCAGCAACACCTCTGACTTGCATGCTCGCGTACACACACACACAGAATTGCTCCCATGGGCTGCACTATACCACCGTAACCATTAGACCTATGCATTGGTCGCCACTCTTCATACAGGCAGTTTAAAAAATGCAAACAGCTCTTCTCATGAATGCTGAGTTCTTCTGCTGCCACTGCACTCTGTGGCTCAATTGACATGCACAATGCAACTTGTAGTGTTGCACATTGTGTAAAGTGTCATTCTTGACGTGCATGCAATATCTGCTGTGTTTAAAGGGCAAGGTATTGATTTTAACACTGCAGAATTTATCAACTGTTTAATCTTCACTACGAGCCAATGAAAATGTTCTTGTTAAGCTATTGAGCCAAACTTGGCAATCATGAGCCCATTTATAACAACAGACAATTTTTTATTTTTTTTTTCAGTGACGTATCATGAAGTTATATCAATAACATGTAAAATGGTGATGTGATAACAGTGGCATCCAAAGTGACACAGTGCAATGGGTTCCAAATGTATACCACAAAACTACTATTTATAATTTAATTTGTATCATATAAAAGGGTCTAAGTTCCCAGAGCTTTTTTTTGTTTGTATTTGTTTTGTTTTTTATAGAAATGCTTCATCCCAGGCCACCAGCTAATAATGGTGTTATGATAAAGTGACCAAAAAACACTCACCCTGAGCAAGAACCAAACATCTGGCCAATCTGCTGTCACAGATTATTATCATTATTATTATTATTATTATTATTATTATTATTATTATTGCTCTCTTGTTACAAATTTCCAATGACAAATCAGCGGGCCATTGACCAAGACTGCAAAAGACCAAGACTTTACAGTTTTACCCTGACAGAGTTTTGTTTTGTCTGCTTGGTTGTCTGGAAAGGCACTGCAGTATTGTCAGTTTCTGAAAAATTTTAAATATTTTGAACTTAAAGAGCTCAGAGTCTCAAAATTATTATGCAACTAATGAAAAACTAAAAAGATTCCCATCTCACTTTATTTTTATTTTTGGGAGTAAGTGTAACAAATAAACAGCTCAAAATTAAGAAATAGACACTTTTGGCAGTTTGTCGTTATAACGGCTTGAGTAGGAAAATGCTCACATTTGATAGTGTCTAGCTGCTGATAAACTCTAGCAAAGGAGATGTGCTGCACTGCATGAGGCAAATGGTGGTCACACAGATATTGACAGGTTTTCTGCCTGACTTGGCACTGGAGCAGAAAAGCATGAGTCCTGGAGAAGATGGAATGAGAAGTGTGCGGTCCAATTCACTGTGCAAATGTGTGCATACAGTAGTGTTCAGAATAATAGTAGTGCTATGTGACTAAAAAGATTAATCCAGGTTTTGAGTATATTTCTTACTGTTACATGGGAAACAAGGTACCAGTAGATTCAGTAGATTCTCACAAATCCAACAAGACCAAGCATTCATGATATGCACACTCTTAAGGCTATGAAATTGGGTTATTAGTAAAAAAAAAAAAGTAGAAAATGGGGTGTTCACAATAACAGTAGTGTGACATTCAGTCAGTGAGTTCGTCAATTTTTGTGGGACAAACAGGTGTGAATCAGGTGTCCCCTATTTAAGGATGAAGCCAGCACCTGTTGAACATGCTTTTCTCTTTGAAAGCCTGAGGAAAATGGGACGTTCAAGACATGGTTCAGAAGAACAGTGTAGTTTGATTAAAAAGTTGATTGGAGAGGGGAAAACTTGTACACAGGTGCAAAAATTATAGGCTGTTCATCTCCAATGATCCCCAATGCTTTATAATGGACAAAAAAAAAAACAGAGACAATTGGAAGAAAATGGAAAACAACCATCAAAATGACTAGAAGAATAACCAGAATGGCAAAGGCTCACCCATTGATCAGCTCCAGGATGATCAAAGCAGTCTGGAGTTACCTGTAAGTGCTGTGACAGTTAGAAGATGCCTGTGTGAAGCTAATGTATTTGCAAGAATCCCCCGCAAAAGTCCCTCTGTTAAACAAAGACGTGCAGAAGAGGTTACAATTTCCCAAAGAACACATCAGTTGGCCTAAAGAGAAATGGAGGAATATTTTGTGGACTGATGAGAGTAAATTGTTCTTTTTGGGTCCAAGGGCTGCAGACAGTTTGTGAGATGACCCCCAAACTCTGAATCAGGCCACAGTTGTGTGGCAGTGAATTCATCACAGGCAGTGATGCCTCCCTTCCAGATGCGCCTGAACAACTTCTATGGCCGGTTTGAGACACAGAATGGCATGGCAGCAAGGAAGACCTCCCCTCCTCCTGACAACCAGGTACTGTGCCTTACAGCAGCTGATGTGAGGTAAACACTACGTAGAGTGAACCCATGTAAAGCTGCTGGTCCAGACAACATTCCTGGTAAAGTGCTCAGGGAGTGCGCGGACCAGCTGACAGATGTCTTCACAGACATCTTCAACACCTCCCTGGACAGCGCCACCGTCCCGACGTGTCTAAAAGAAACCACCATCATACCGGTGCCAAAGAAGTCTTCAGTGTCCTGCCTCAATGACTACTGTCCCGTAGCACTCACACCCATTATTATGAAGTACTTCGAGAGGCTTGTCAAGAGTCACATCAAGACCCTGCTGCCTCCTTCATTGGACCCCCTGCAGTTTGTGTATCGTCCCAACCGCTTGAAGGACGATGCCATATCCACAACTCTGCACCTGACACTTACTCACCTGGAAAAGAAAGACACTGCCCGAATGCTGTTCATAGACTTCAGTTCAGCATTCAACACAATTATCCCTCAGAAACTGATTGGGAAGCTGACCGCACTGGGACTGAATATTTCCCTCTGTAACTGGATCCTTGACTTTCTGACTGGGAGACCCCAAAACACCTCCAGCACCACCATGCTGAGGACTGGGGCTCCCCAAGGCTGTGTGCTCAGTCCACTGCTGTTCACTCTACTGACTCATGACTGTGCAGCAATGCATAGCTCGAACCACAACATAAGGTTCGCTGACGACACGGCTGTGGTGGGCCTCATCAGTAAGAACGATGAGTCAGCATACAGAGAGGAAGTACAACAGTTAGTGGACTGGTGTATAACCAACAACCTGTCTCTGAACATAGATAAGACCAAAGAGATGGTTGTTGACTTCAGGAAGACCAAGCGTGATCACCCCCCACTCCACATCGACAGCTCTGCTGTGGAGATCGTCAAGAGCAACAAGTTCCTTGGAGTTCACTTGGCAGAGGATCTCACCTGGTCCCTCAGCATCAGCACCATAACCAAAAAAGCCCATCAGCACCTCCACTTCCTGCAGAGCCTGAAGAAGGCACATCTACCATCCCCCATCCTCACTACATTCTACAGATGAACCACTGAGAGCATCCTGAGCAGCTGTATTACTGCCTGGTTTGGGAACTGCACCGCATCGGATCACAAGTCCCTGCAGCGGATTGTGAGAACGGCTGAGAAGATCATTGGTGTGTCTCTCTCCACCATCACGGACATTTACACCACACGCTGCATCCGCAAGGCAATCAGCATTGTGGATGACCACACACACCCCTCACACACTCTCTTCACCCTCCTACCATCTGGAAAAAGGTACCGCAGCATCCGGGCCCACACATCCAGACTGTGTAACAGCTTCTTCCCACAAGCCATCAGACTCCTGAACTCTTCCCATAAGCCATCAGACCCCTGAACAGCCAGAGTCTGGTCTGATAATTGCACACATCTCACTGACCGATCGAACACACACACACACACATACACACACACACACACACACATACACCTCACCTACAAAGGCAATAACAAAACTGAAAAGCTGCTGCTAAAAATAAGTCTGTTTAAAATTATACTCCCTGCACCACCTCCTCCCCACTAATGTGGTCCTGTGTATTTATTGTATATTGTATATTATTAGCACCTTGGTCCTGGAGGAACATTGTTTCGTCTCACTATGTACTGTACATGGTTGAAATGACAATAAAAAAACACTTGACTTGACTTGACTTGAGTTCACAGTGAAGACAGTGAAGCATGGTGGTGCAAGCATCATGATATGGGCATGTTTCTCCTACTATGGTGTTGGGCCTACCAGGTATCATGGATCAGTCTGGATATGTCAAAATACTTGAAGAGGTCATGTTGCCTTATGCTGAAGAGGACATGTCCTTGAAATGGGTGTTTCAACAAGACAATGACCCAAAGCACACTAGTAAATGAGCAAAATCTTGGTTCCAAACCAACAAAATTAATGCCTCGCAGATGTGAAGAAATCATGAAAAACTGTAGTTATACAACTAAATACTAGTTTAGTGATTCACAGGATTGCTTAAAAAAAGCAGTTTGAACATAATAGTTTTGAGTTTGTAGCATCAATAGCAGATGCTACTATTATTGTGAACACCCCTTTTCTACTTTTTTTTTTACTAATAGCCCAATTTCATAGCCTTAAGAGTGTGCATATCATGAATGCTTGGTCTTGTTGGATTTGTGAGAATCTACTAATACCTTGTTTCCCATGTAACGATAAGAAATATACTCAAAACCTGGATTAATCTTTTTAGTCACATAGCACTACTATTATTCTGAACACTACTGTACAGATTGTGAATCCACCTGCTCTTGTTTGTCCAGACCAGAACAATAAAGTCAACTTCATCATCAGACTGATCACGCTCTGGTTCAGACTCTGATGACGCGCACCGCACTTCGATCATCTTCATGCAGTTCTAAAACGAGAACGAGGACACACTGTTCCAAGACACCTGATTATTTTGACGCACTAAATAAATTAAAAAACTACACCACACACTACTACACACGCTAAAACACTCCACCACACACAATAAAATGCACTCCACGCATAGTAAATATTACAAATTTCACAGAAAATCACATTTTTCTTCTCTCATCAAGCAAAATATGTGGATTGGGGATAATTGTTTATTTGGTAATATATTTTATGATTAAAAAAAATTGACTTGTTTGTTGTCGCAGACAGAGAAAGACAGAACAAAAGTCCCATCCACAAAATGCACGTGCACACACACACACACACACGTGGGGTCTGTGCATTGTCATCAAACCCATGTGAAGTTGATGATTGTGTTTGGTTAGTTTCTGATTTTTCCACTAATGGTAATACCCCTCTCTCCTGCTGAAGTTGAGGGAGTCCTGTATCATTTCAGCCTTCTCGCTCCTCCTGCAGCTGAAAGGAGGAAATGAGTTGTTTTGCTGCCACTGTCTGCAAAACGCGCAGCAAATATGAGAATATTATCCCCCCAAAAACTTTCATAAATAATTAATCATAATTCAAATTATACTTGGCCTATTAACAATTTCTTTTTTTAAAAAAGTGGTGTGGAGGTTGAAGACTCCATGCTCAACACACATCAAACAGACAGAGTGGAACCGACTGTGTACTACATCTGCTTAATTAGGTCACGTGACTTTTGACGCAAGGGTGGGTGCGTCATTCGACTCCAGAGGGTTAAGACCTTCAAAGCAATTCACTGTTTTAAATCAATGATACCTCTAAAAATGAAAAAGTTTTTTTTTCCTCCCAAAATGAGACGTCCTGTGTTGTTTAGAATTACACTGATGCTGACTTGTAGCGCAGCCGGGTGCAAGAGCTCAGCCATAGTTATGGAGTGACATTCATTAGCCATTAATGTCTCAAAGGAAATGCTTGTGAGAAAAAACTACAGGTTTAGTTTATTTTTATTTATCTCCAGAAATCAAGGATCCAGTGACCAATTTCATATTTATTTACTTTAAGACTCAATAAAATGTTATTGACATAGAAAAACCGTAAAGGGTACTTTTAGTACACACAGAAAATTCACAGGAGGCATTGATAAGGGAATTGATAAGGAATCAGGTCGATAAGTGGAATCGATAATAACATCAATATTGTTAAAAAAACGTATCAGTACCCATGCCTTAAGTTCAAACAATATTATTTATGTTAAAACGTTTGAGTTATGCCAAAGACATTTAAAAACACACAGAGATGTTTAAAATATGACAAAAGGTAAAAATAGAAGAATAGAAAGTTCTTTAAAATCACGTTTAAAATATTTACAACTTCTGTAAAATGTGTAAATGCATAGACAGTTCCTTAAAAAATGCACAAATACTTTTAAAATTTGTTTAAGATGTGTAAAAGAATAAAAATAAACATACAAAGATGTTGAAATGGTGTGTATGTGTGTCGGTGTGGGTGCACAGCTATTCATTTGTTCTCGGAGCAGGGGCTCACTTTCCTACACTTTGAAAAGCCCCGATTTAACCTTCATTTAACCAGGTTAGTCCCATTGAGATCAATACCTCTTTTGCAAGGGAGGGCTGAACAATTATAAAGTTTCCAAATCACCTAACCTCATTCACTCTCTCATGTTCAACCACTTTGTCCAATTAAGGGTCGTAGGGGGCTGAAGCCTATCCCAGCAGTCATAGAGCGTGAGGTGGGTTATACCCTGGACAACGCCAGTCTGTTGCAGGTCCACATATAGACAAACAAACACACCCACAACCATGCACACACCTACGGACAATTTAAAGTTTCCAATCCACCTAACCTGCATGTCTATAAATGTTGGAGGAAACCAGAGCACCTGGTGGAAACCCATGCAAACAAAGGGAGAACATGCAAACTCCACACAGAAAGGCCACAAATGGGAATTAAACCCTTGACCTTGTTGCTGTGAGGCAACAGCATGAACCACTAAGTCCATTAACTGCTTCCCATGAACATTTGAGCATGAACTGCTCCCATGAACTGCAAACTGCTGGAACACCAGTTTTATATTGCTATAGACTGAGAGGATGCAGACAAAGAAGGCCACTGCTCCAAAATCAACACCTTCAAGCCTGACTGAAATTTGTAGCTGCCCACATAGACAAGCCAAATGCCTTCTTGAGAAATGTTTTATCGTCATATGAGACAAAGATTGAGCTATTTGGCCATAATGACAATAGGTTTGGAGGAATAAAGGTGAGGCTTTCAAACCTAAGAACACTGTACTAACTGTCAAGCATGGTGGTAGTAGTATCATGCTCAGGTGCTGTTTTGCTACTAGTGGTAATGGTGCATTACATGAAGTGGATGAAATAATGAAGAAGGAAGATTATTAATGAAGAAGGAATATTATTCCAGATTACTCCAGATTATTCAACGTCACCTCAAATCAACAGTGACAATTGAAACATGGCAACATTTGGGTGTACCAATGATCCCAAAGAGAAATAAAAACTCAGTGTGTGTTGGATAAAGCAGACTAACACTAAGATTCTGCACTAAGCCCTAACCTCAATCCTATTGAAAATTTGTGGACTACGCTTAAATGTTAGGGCCCCTTTACACATAGTGCAAATAAGTACAACTCAGGGCGACTCCCAGTGAAACAGCTTGTATGAGTGAACCACGCAAACATTGAGCTGATGGGCAGGCTTGCATGATCCTGGTGTGATGGTTCGTGCACACACCAGTGTCTTTTGAGCAGGAACACAGTGCAAGCAGCTGCACCACATCACGCCACTGATAAAATAAAACCAGCTGTATAATTAGTGAATATCACTGGGTTGATATTAATACATAAAAGGGGATGCAATACAGAACCCTGTGGTTAAATAACCCTGCTTAAAAAAGTAATTCACAGGATTTGAACCCGTAAGCAGATAGAAACTTTACCACTACGCTACCATTGCTGGCCTGTAATCACTGTGGAAAAATGCATGAAATCAAGAAAGACATGGATGAGGTGCTCTGTGTCCGACTGCTGCAGCCCGGTGCAAAGGCAAAAGATGTTTTATATATTTCCATGTGAGGACAGCAGGCAGAGACACGCACCTCACGGAGGAATGTTGCAAGTTTATGTTCTTGCAAACACGGAACGTGTTCTCAAGCTGAGACGTCCAGGAGCAGAGATCTTTACAGCCGCAGATGTCAGTGGACATGCACCCCCTGTCTGTTCAGCGCCCAGACCAATGTGTCACTCTGTGTGTTATGTGGTCATTCATTTTGTTATTTGTTATGTAATTGCATATGTAGATATTGTCAGAATTATTTATATAACTGTTCTGGCAGTGGTTTCTGTGTTTGTAATGTGTGCACTGAGCTGTCATCCAGCTGTCAGTGTGCTGTGATCAGCTGACAGGCCCCTCCCCATGCTGTGTGCGATCAGACCTGGCTGCCCGGCCCCCATGTGATCAGATCTGTACATACATATATACATTTTATGCAAGTGTGCCCCCCCGACATGCCAGATGTGTTGGGGGAGTGGGGGGGGGGGGGTGACACGTGCACACGTGTGAGACACATGCACCACGTGTGTGGCTTTTTGCAACTCAACAGTCGTGGGGCACTTAGACAAATTTCACATCCAGCTCAACAGTGATTGGCTGCTAACTATTTTCGAGATGATAGTGCGAATGGCCACACATTTTCTAAGTGCCAAACGAGCGGTGTTAGATGTTCGTGTGTGTCAGCTGGGATTTGGCTGACACCTGCCGCAAGAGCGTTTAATTGGCTCTCACAGTATACACTCTATCTTTCTGCTGCTGGTGAGGTAAATAGTTGCAGCAACAGGTGTACGAGACATTGAAGGCAGCTGCGATTTTACATGTTTTGCATACGATTCCTGCTTCATGCGCAATTCAACCAAATTCGCACTATGTGTAAAGCGGCCCTTAGGTTTGTGTCAGGAAACCATTCATTTTAAATGATCTCTACCTACTTCCAAGATACAGCCAGAATTATGTGAGTATGTGAGAAGCTTGTTGATGGTTACCAAAAATGTCTGCTCAAGGTGTAGCTTGCTAAGGTACATTAAACCAAATATTAGTGTTGATAGGTTCCAAAATAAAATAAATAATAAAATAAATTCAAACTTGTGCTTCCAGTTTGTTTTTGTTGAAGTCATTAATGATGTATGCTGCGCAATAATTCCACTCTGGTAAAAAACAGTTCCACTCTGGTAAAAAACAGTTCAAATAAATCATCAAAAGTCCAAAATTACCATGTATTCATGCCTATGAAGAGTGGATGTAAACTAGGCAGATGGGATACCTATGTTTCAACACCTGGTTGCAGCAAAGGTAGCAAAATAGTTGGTTATTGTTTTTGATGGATGAATGGTTTCCTAATTATGGTCAAAGACCGTTTCATAATGTGAATGCTGTAGTTCAGGCAAAACATAATAAATAAATGAATTGTCAAATGAGTTGGGATTGAGCTGTTTGCATTATTAGGCACACAGATGGCCTTCTTTAGCTGCTTGGATCCACGGCAATGTGGCCATCATGTGCCACCGCACACTTTGAAGTGAAATTATTGCAATGGGATTAAAACACTCCCATTACTGAAATGTAGATATCGAGTGAAAGCCTGCAGGAATTGACACCGGTGCCATTTTGGGGATTTGTGCAGCTTCACGATGCAAGTCATTATCAGCTTTGGCATATACAACATAATCTATGAGATTTTTCTTTGGCTTCCAGTTGTTTTTCAGTTTTATCACCATCTCTTACATGATTTTGAGGGTGGGTTTGGCTGAAACAAGACATCCATGTTGTGTTATCTTTGTTATGAGCTGGAAAATGTGCTGAATGAACCTTAAGATATCCTGTGGGTGGGGAGCCAACCATAAAACGTATGAGTTCTTGCTGCTGGCGGTGTTATTGATTTCTTTTTTGAATTCAAGGGAAATGTTACATTAAATGATGCTTTCCACCTTTGAGACCATGTTGTGTTGCCTGCTTTAAGTGAAACATTATATCACAAGTCTTTGCTTAATTTAATTAAATGTCACAGGGAGCTCAACCCATTTTTCTTCAGACGACACCAGCAATCATTCAGAAGTGCAATCAGACTGAAAATCATTTTCTTCAGTGACATGCTCACATCTGGCATCTTCAATGTCACAATAGGTGATGAGCATGATTTTCTTTTGAAACGAATATTTCAGTTACCCAATTCACCTAGAAGCAACACCAGCATAAACTGTTGAGTTTGGCGGATAAGCTCCAGTCATAATAACTCCCTTTCAATGCCTGATTGAGGGAGTGATGATTAGATGCCCACATTTTTTCCCCAATTGGATGCCATAGATGGATGTTGGGGTGGAGGGGGTCCAGCAGCACCAATGATGTGGTAGCAATAGTGTTGACAGGCAAGCGGTGAGATGCAAAATTGTTATGTCTTAACCCTCTGGGGCTAACGCCATCGTATATGATGGCTGAGTACAAGTTTTACTAAATTATAAATAACTTTTTAATGATATGAGATAGAAATGTACTTTTTTTTGCTGAAAAGTGAACTCCGCGGACTTTCGAGCCAGCTGTCCACCATGTTTGTATTCATCATAGAAGTGTGTGATGACGTGCACAATGTGAGTGTCCAATCGGAACTGGTTCACCGTCACATGGTTTTCCAACATCCAATTATAGGGCGTTGCAGTCTCTTATGGTAGGCCAAAGATTTTTAGGAGCAGTGATGTGTTACTCTTGTGAATGTTGATTGAATAGCCCTCTGGCTGCTGGCTCCATGTGTAAAAGTGCAGCATTGCACATATGAATGGAGGAGCTCAGCGTAAGAGGGCCTCATACAACTTCACGTGGCCGACCAAAGCGTGTCAGTGGGACAAATGATTCACTTCTTGGCCAAGGAATATTGTTGAATAAGCCTTTCTTGCTCTCACTCATAAAGTGCCATTTGCGCATATGAATGAACAGAGGGGGGAGGGGTGTTAACAGGGCCTCAAACTGTGAAGATAGGTTGTTTACAGAGCAGGAAAACATTCCAAGAGAGTCAAACTCCATGGAAGTAAAAAGTTTGTCTTGTAAGCCTTTGTGTAATAGCAGACAGAAATTACTTTGAGATGTGGCATAAAGACAAGCAAAACGCATTTGTATAACATTTTGTATATATTGTTCAAAATGTTGTGTTTATTGTTAGAACCTTTATTTTGTATATTCTTTTGTACAAGACACCAAACTACCTTTATTGTGTCAAAATAGTTGTTTTATTATAGTTTGCTGTGTGTTTTGAATAAATGTGTGTGAAAATTATTTTGCCGCTTTATTTTTTCCTTTCTTATTTCTAATTGTAAACCTTTATTACACTTATAAAACACCACTATAGCATATATATTCTGAAAGTACAGGTTGTCCTGAAAAAAGAGACATACCACTTGATTGTGGGATGCAGGGTGAGCTTTTAACACCAATAATAAAACATTTATGCCAGGAGAGTGAACTGTCCCCAGAGGGTTAAAGAGCCCACCCAATTTAGAGGTAGTGATTTTGAGGATTATGTAAACAATGTTTACAAACAATGTTTTAGTAAGAGATATGTTGTGAAAGTGTCGTGACACGGACCCACAACAGGGGGCGTTAATGAACGGACAATGGATAAGCCAAAAAGTAACAATTTAATGTTGTGAATCGCACAACAACGTACAGACAATAACAATATGGTGGACTGTCAATCATACACCAGGTGACGTGTGGGCAGGCTCGACGATAGAAGACGCCTGGAGAGAGAAGAGCTGGATCCCCACACAGCTTCCAACACCAACGGAGCTGAAGAACACCGGAGCCGCCAAGCCCTGCGCCCCAGGTGGCCGCTGTCTTCAGCAGTCAGACCCGGTACTGCTGGCAGAGAACAGAGACAGTCCAGATGAGTGTGAGTTCGCACACTCAGTAATCCCACAGTCTGTATTAAGTAAAGGAGGGAAAACCTCCACCTCCAATCACACACACTCGTGCAGCTCCTGGTCAACCACTTATCTGGGTTGGGGTGTGAGGCGAAGCCGTCGCTGTCACACCAAACGCCAATCCCTCAGATAAGGACACACTCCAGGAAAACGGCTGCAACAGAAGTTCAGGTTATTACACACACAGTGTTAGTCAGCAGAGAAATTACCTGAATGGTAGTTGATTTCTCAGCGAGGAGGTGGAGTTGCAGTCCGGTCTTTGTAGTGGTGGTGATGGGTGACAGCTTGTGTTGATTAATGACAGCTGTCACCTCCAGCAAAGCCGACGCCCTCTCCTGCTTGAAGCCCGCACTTCAAGCAGGGCGCCATCTTGTGGTGGTGGGCCAGCAGTACCTCCTCTTCAGCGGCCCACACAACAAGATATGTAATTTTGCATGCAGTTCAGGTTTTTTGCCAGAACTAGCACATTTGTGCACCACAGGACCAGAATTCTTCAATCAGGATCCATTGACCCTTTATTTTGGTTCACTTTAGGGTCAGAGAGTTGAGGCCATGTGGTCCAACAAATATTTTACACATAGAATACAGGCAAAATTTGCACAGAATGATCTAAAGACATAATCAGCCCCATTGGTCTTCTGTTTAGCTTATTATGGATTGTTTCATCAAAACTAGTGTGCCTTAATTGAGAGAGTGGCATCAGAACATGGTGCCATTTTGGCCCCAACTGCGCTGATCTACTGAATGAACCTTTAATGTTTTTTCAACTTTTTTTAACCACATACAGCATCATGTCCAGGTTCAGGTAATATCAAAAATAAATACAAAAATAGTTAAACTATCAAATTTATATAAATGTACAATTTATGATGATTTATTTAATAAATTTAAAGCCTGATTTATGCAGCTTCAGCTCTGTTACTCCGTGTCATGTAATGATGTGTGTGACAGTTTTAAAGTTCTCATCTCTGGATTATGCTTTGTTCTGGACTAATTTGACCCTCAACAAGCTTTTCGTTCTACAATCATTACCTTCAAATCAAAAGTAAGCTGTACTATTTCCTCTTTTACAACTTTGTGCTGTAAAGTTGCGGACTTATCTGGTCCATTTTTAATCAGCATGTGCACTGCAAAAAACTGTTATAATATGATGGCAGACGAGGGAGTAAAAACATAAAAGTGTCAAATCACAGCCGTATGTGTCTGATTTAACAGGGGCACGTCAGGCTTCAGGTCCAAGTCTGAACACAGTTTGAAAAAATAAACGGTTGGGCTTTTAATCACAGAAATGACTCTGGTCCCACTTTCCTCAAATTGGCAGTGTCAGAGCACTGAACATTAATTTATACCTCTGTTACTTTGCACGGGTTTGTATGTAGGCATAACCTCTGATTTGAACAAGAAAGCTGTGCACATAATTCAAAATGTAGTCAAATCCATATAAAGGCAGCTTTCATTTGGTGTCTTATATGTTCCATTTGCTTAAAAGATGATGATTTGGTAACTGTTTATGTTGTGCAGACAAAAATGTCAGAAGTCACAATCGGACATGTTCATTTGACTAGAGTAGGTCAATGAAAGTGCTCATTTGTTATAGGGAGACTGAGTATTTTAACTGTTACATGTTATTTGTAATCTGGACATCCTAACCATGCAAACATGGGGAGAACATGCAGACTCCACACAGAAAGGCCACAGGCAGTAACTGAACCCATGACCTTCTCGCTGTGAGGCAACAGTACTAACCACTAAGCCACTGTGCTCCTAAGCTTTCTAATGATACCAAATTTATGAGGTTGTGGGCGGGGGGCAGTGGTGGCGCCAGAAACTTTTTGTTGGGGGGGGCTGGGGTAAAAGTTGGAGGGGCTCCACAAAATGTTATCGAAATGAACAATATACAGTAAATTGCTTTATAAATACCAAGGTATATGCTTTAGTCACCCGTGCTCCTCTACAATTTGGTATCAATGCACACACACATCACTTAGAATGATTACAAGTTCAGTAAACTTGCACATAGGTATACAAACTGAATTCACTGAAATGGTGCTCAAGACAATTTATGGAATCAACCTTACACAAATTGTCTATATCAAAGATTTATTGCCAATTTAACACTGAGGTCATAACCATTCGATAAAAGTAAGTAAAAGATATAGAGTGAGAAACTTAGTTGTAAACAATATATAAAAAAGTGATTCTTTATGAAGTTTGTATACAATCTAGCCCAAGTTTTCTGTAAGGCAAACAGCCAAAGAACACGTTACTTCAAAATTATGCACCTGTTCTGGTAGCAAATTTATCAATGACAGCATCAATGTCCAGCTGTTTTGCCCTCTTGTCAGTCGCTATTCACAATATTGGCAGCCCCCCCAAGCCCCCCCCCTTGGCGCCACCACTTGCACGCAGGACCACAATGGCTCATGGCCTACATCTGCAATAAATTATGCTGTCATTGGGTCAAATAAATAGAAATGCAATGATCTATGTTCTTTGTGAAGAAAAAAAAGTGTAAATTTGTTTGTGATTTGTGGAGGGCAGCCACTTTGTTTTGATCAAGTGGATCACGTGAACACACACTTTTTGTACCTCAGAAGTTCCCAACTTGGGTTTTCTGGGTTTTGTCTCGTATTGAACTCAGCATAAGTAGCTCGTGATGTATGATATCCAAAGCAACCAAACACAAAGGACCAAATCAGGGCAGTTGGTACAATATGTATACAAAACAAATTTTCACCTTGCCCACTCGCTCTGTTATTGGCCTTTTCAACTTGCAATATAACAAGTGATATCAAGAAACCTGCCCCCTTCAGAAGATTGTAACAACACTTCCTCACTGAAAAATTGTATGTACCGAACCATCTCTCGAGATACAATGTGAGAAAACACATTTTTGAGTGAAGTGAATGGAAATTTTAAATGGAAGCCCTGAAACATCTTTGCCGACACAGCTATGGCCAGTCTCTTGGCAAACAATTTACAACGGTTCCTTATCCTTGCAGTAAACTGTGGGGTGTACTGTGTCTTTGGGGTGATCCCCAAAGCAAATCTTTGCTCCACAATGCATGCAGATGTAACCTTCTCTTATCCCCCTCGCATCCTGTCTAGAGTTTTTCATCGATGTTCCCTTTCCCCCACCATCTCATTCTTGTTCAGCTTGAAGATAACTCTCCCCCTCCCCTCACCGCCTGTCTGATGCCCGCTGACATATAATCACAATCCTGACTGAAGTGTGTATCTCTAAGAACAGATTCTCATGCTTATAATAGCAGGGCATAGTGCACACATGTTTTCCTTTGAATGGGGCTGCAACAGCTCCCGGTGCTATAATGCATTTTCAAAGCAAAGTCTTCTGTGAAGTTCACAAAACTTCACAGGCAACTGAGGCAAACACAAAGGCCTCCTGACACTGTTGGGAGTGCCTTAAAATAAAAAAAAATAAAAAACTTGCAGCACTATCACAAGGCAAGAGGACAATTACCAACATGTATTTGGCTCAATAAGTGGTCAGACACTGTTGGAAGTGGACCAGATTTGGCTAAATGGGATGTTTATTGTTGACATTTGCCTTTAACTCCTTCTGTGTGCAGAAAACCAATGCATTTTTTCCTGTCGCTCTCTGTCTGTGTTTGTGTGTGTGTGTGTGTGTGTGTGTGTTTGGGTGGGAATATGGTGGCCCTGAAGTGCAAAACACAACAGCAAATCGCACAACACAACAGCAAATCGCACAACACAACAGCAAAAGAGAAATGACAACAACATTAACCAAAACGGAAAAAGTACGTACCTTCGGGCGACACGAATCGTCGCCAATTGGACGGTGGTCCGTCCTGTCCTGTGAACCGGAAGACTGTATACTCAGGCGCCAGACGAACAGAAACAAACGAACATGCCACGATGTATTGCCAACACTGTGGCAAAGAGTTCAAGGAAAAAACGAAACTTCTGCAGTGATTGTGGGAAAAGGCTAAAAGAAGACAGTGACGACCTTCACGTGTGACCTTCAAGTTTAAGAGTACGTACATTTTCATTAGCAGTGCTCATACTGTATTTTGAAAACATGTAAACCTCCCCGGTCACAGGACAGGACGGACCACCGTCCAATCAGCGATGATTCGTGTCACATGAAGGTACCTACCTTTTCCGTTTTGGTTAATGTTGTTGTCGTTTCTCTTTTGCTGTTGTGCTGTGCAATTTACTGTTGTGCTGTGTGATTTGCTGTTGTGTTTTTTGATTTGCTGTTGTGCTGTGCGATTTGCTGTTGTGTTTTTTTGATTTGCTATTGTGCTGTGCAATTTGCTGCTTTGTGCGATTTGCTGTTGTGCTGTGTGATTTGCTGTTGTGTTGTGCGATTTGCTGTTGTGCTGTGTGATTTGCTGTTGTGTTGTGCGATTTGCTAGTGTGCTGTGCAATTTGCTGTTGTGTTTTTTTGATTTGCTGTTGTGCTGTGCGATTTGCTGCTTTGTGCGATTTGCTGTTGTGCTGTGCGATTTGCTGTTGTGTTGTGCGATTTGCTGTTGTGCTGTGTGATTTGCTGTTGTGTTGTGCGATTTGCTAGTGTGCTGTGCAATTTGCTGTTGTGTTTTTTTGATTTGCTGTTGTGCTGTGCGATTTGCTGCTTTGTGCGATTTGCTGTTGTGCTGTGCGATTTGCTGTTGTGTTGTGCAATTTGCTATTGTGCTGTGCGATTTGCTGTTGTGCTGTGCGATTTGCTGTTGTGTTTTTTGATTTGCTGTTGTGCTGTGTAACTTGCTGTTGTGTTGTGCGATTTGCTAGTGTGTTTTTTTGATTTGTTGTGCTGTGCAGTTTGCTGTTGTGTTTTTTATTTGCTGTTGTGCTGTGCGATTTCCTGTTGTATTTTTTTGATTTGCTGTTGTGTTGTGTGATTTGTTGTTGTGCTGTGCGATTTGCTGTTGTATTTTTTTGATTTGCTGTTGTGCTGTGCGATTTGCTGTTGTGTTTTTTGATTTGCTGTTGTGCTGTGTAACTTGCTGTTGTGTTGTGCGATTTGCTAGTGTGTTTTTTTGATTTGTTGTGCTGTGCAGTTTGCTGTTGTGTTTTTTATTTGCTGTTGTGCTGTGCGATTTCCTGTTGTATTTTTTTGATTTGCTGTTGTGTTGTGTGATTTGTTGTTGTGCTGTGCGATTTGCTGTTGTATTTTTTTGATTTGCTGTTGTGCTGTGCGAATTGCTGTTGTGTTTTTTTGATTTGCTGTTGTGCTGTGCGATTTGCTGCTTTGTGCGATTTGCTGTTGTGCTGTGCGATTTGCTGTTGTGTTGTGCAATTTGCTATTGTGCTGTACGATTTGCTGTTGTGCTGTGCGATTTGCTGTTGTATTTTTTTGATTTGCTGTTGTGCTGTGCGATTTGCTGTTGTGCTGTGCGAATTGCTGTTGTGTTTTTTTGATTTGCTGTTGTGCTGTGCAATTTGCTGCTTTGTGCGATTTGCTGTTGTGTTGTGCAATTTGCTATTGTGCTGTACGATTTGCTGTTGTGCTGTGCGATTTGCTGTTGTGTTGTGCGATTTGCTATTGTGTTTTTTTATTTGCTGTTGTGTTGTGCGATTTGCTGTTGTATTTTTTTTATTTGCTGTTGTGTGATTTGATTTGTTGTTGTGCTGTGCGATTTACTGTTGTTTTTTTTATTTGCTGTTGTATTTTTTTAATTTGCTGTTGTGTTTTTTGATTTGTTGTTGTGCTGTGCGATTTACTGTTGTGTTTTTTTTATTTGCTGTTGTGCTGTGTGATTTGCTGTTGTGTTTTGCACGTCAGGGCCACAGTAGTGTGAGGCTAAAGGTAATGTAATAATGCCGCCAAGCACTCACATCAGCTTTACGATGCATGTATTCCCTTGCTGGCACATTGACTCATCTTCACCAAATCTTTTCTTCTGTATGTGACATGACAGTGTAGCTTACAACGATGCTCAGCGAGAACATCAATGCAGCATCAGTCTTGTTCCTGCTATGCATTTAACCGGTTCCCTCCTCTCCCTCCAATCTTAGATTAAAAAAAAATTAAATACAGTGGAACCTCAGTTTTATAACTCAATTGATTCTGAGCTGTTGTTCATGAACCAAGTTGTTCTTAAACTGAAACCACTTTTCTCACAAGAAACCATGTAAAATGGATTAATCTGTTCCTGTCCCCAAAAAGAACACTGTGTTGTTTTCTTTTGTAATGGCATTTCCTGCATAAAAAGCAGACAAAATACAAAGAATATGCATAGTATCTCATGCAAAATACTGTACAGGACTTGTAATAAAATAGACAATTTAATGTTACCTTATCTGTACAGAAGACCCTTGAAGGCATACATTGATGATGAAGGGGAGTGATGCTATTGTCCCTTAGGACGTTTTACAACAAGCCAGATTATTCCAGGTGTTGCAGTGTAACTCTGGTCGGACTTAATGTTATATGCTAACACCCTTAGCATTTTAGCAGCTGTCGGTAGCTTCACCCATTAGCTCCACTTAATCTATGATTACTGGAAAAAATTATGTGGCTCATAGTGGTGCAGCTTAGCTAACATTTCCATTACAGTTGTGAATTTTGTGATAAAAGCATAGAATTTGGCACACGTATTCTAAATGAACTAATCTTTATTTCCAGATATGGCTATATCCTGTAGCTGACCTATAATGAGCTACGTTGGTCAATAAAGAATTACACAGGGGGTCAAAATTTAAGATGTTCCAACTGTATTGAAAGGTATACCATATTATTTGTCTGATCATAAAGATTCCAAAAAGATATATTTTGGAGTAATTATGACTGATTGTTTTGGAGTTAAAGGGTAAAAACAACAAAAATGGTGACAAAGGTTAACCCTATGGAGTCCCAGGTATTACATGTTTTTGCCTATTTTTGGTTTTATCTGCATAATTTATCTTAATAAAACAGCACACTTTGCCTTGTTTGGTATCACTGTTTTCAGCACCACCTCACCTATGTGACTTTCCGGGTTTTCTTTCATTCTGACATGCTGCATTTACACAGTATACTGAAATTCACACTAAAACCTAAAATCCAAATAGAAAAAAAAAAAAAGTTTTGTTTTTTTAACTGTGGAATCCATAAATATGTTTAACAAACCATTGTATAACCTAGAATGCAAATATAAAGTGTAAATTTCAAAAACATATGTTATAATGTAGGAAACAACAGTTACATATAAAAAAAAAGCTTTTTAACCTACCATCCCTGGTTCTAAAGACCAGGCACCTAAGTGGCTCTACTCTACTCTTTTCTACTATTTTAGTCTTCCTTTTTAGATATTTAAATATACCTTTGTATACTGGCAGTGTTCCATCTTAGAATTGGAATATAATATATAAGATATACCTTACTGAATTTTCATGTAACTATTTACATAAAAATGCAGGAAATGCTTATACAACAATAACATGCCACACAAATGATATTTGTGCCACTCAGAAAAACAATTCCTATCCAAATCAAGCCTTTTCTGACTTGTGTTTGACATGTCACAGACCTGACACTTCCTCCTGCCTCCATTTGAAGGCAGTATTGGGCGCTTGGAGGCTGGTTTTTTCTCTCCTCAATTTGAGTGACATCTGGATGGACCAATGTAGGGAGTGGGTCGGGGGGGTCAATGCATGTTGACATCATTCGTTTGCACCAATCGTAAAGGAGAAGACTTTTTCTTTAGGGGAGGTGATTGGTCTAGTGGTTAAGCGTTGGGCTTGAGACAAGAGGCTCCTCGGTTCAAATCCCAGCCTGACTGGAAAATCATTAAGGGCCCTTGGTCAAGGTCCTTAAGCCCCGTTTACACATAGATGGTTTTGTCGGCGAGTAGTACGTAGACCGAAGTTCACGGTAGTTCCGGCTGTTTTCGCGGTGGAAAGGGGCGGAGCATTTCGCCGGTGTTTTGACCGCCGTACTAGCCGCAAATATGCGGATAAAACGCAGCTAAATCCGCCGAATAAAGCAGTGTTTTGACGCCATAGCATCCGGCACACGTCAGGCAATGGGGGTTAATACCCAGTTCTATCCTTTACAATCGCAGGTTAAGACGTGCATGAGAATGGCGGTGTTCTGCTGCCGCCGATAATGCTCTGTGTACCACTGGATTTATCCAGGCAAATCTTGCGTTACTCCAGGAACTTTTGCATATAGTCACCGCCCCCAGAGTATAATAGGCTGAAGCAGCAGGAATACATGCCTCTGTCACTGCAGCGGGAGGGAGATCATCAGCCTTTTCTTCTCCTTCCTTTTCCTCTCCTCAACGTGTTGCTCCGTCTCCACCACAGGGCTCCCTCTGCTTCTGAACCAGACCTCTTGGTAAGTCCTTGCCTCTGCCAATTTTCTTTTAGGAGGCATACTGGAGCTTCTCTGCAAAAATATCTGGAGCTGGCCGCAAGTGAGAGGCCTGCATGCAGCGCGCTAGCGTTTTTATATTGACTGCCGCCTATCGGCCGTTTGGAACACCATTGACCGGGAGGTGGCATTTAGAACGGTGTACTGTCCGCTAGCACCGCCATTTTGTCTGCCTCTGTCGCCGGTTAAAACGCCCTTGAGGACGCCGATGTGGGCTCTATCGCCGTTTTACATGCCGTTGATTAGGGATACAACGCCGGCCGCCAATTATGTCGGTGTAAACTGCGGCACTACAGGAAGGGGCAGGATGAAACGGCGATTAAAAAGTATCAAACGCCGTTGTTCGCGTTGTCTCCGTCGTCACGTGAATTCTCCGGGAGTGCTCCCGGAATTATTCGACGTTGAATAATTTTTTTGACGATTCCCGGTAAAGCCGGAACTAAGCCACGCCCCCTAGTGCCGGCGTTAACGACGGCATGTGATCCTTAAGACGGCTAAAAACTCTTCCGGGACGCTTCCAGGAGCTCTTGCCGTCTATGTGTAAACGGGGCTTTAATCCCCTAGTTGTTCCCGGTGTATAGTGAATGCTTTGCATGGCAGCAGCCTGACATAGGGGTGAATATGAGGCATTGATGTGTAAAGTGCTTTGAGTGTCTGATGCAGATGGAAAAGCACTATACAATATAAATGCAGTCCATTTACCATTTTTCTACCAGCCAGAGGTGTCAAAATAGCCTGACGTGCACGCGTGTGAAGGCAACGCCTTTCCACTAAAAGATAAGGAGAAATCATGGTTTTTCTTTTCCAGTTGTAAATGTTCCAAGCAGACAGAAGGAAGATGAGTACATCCACCCGTTCGTGCACACGTATGCACGCACACCACTGGTTAAAGCAATCACGTGGCTGAGATGAGAGCGGCTTTGACTGAGTGTGACATTTCTTACCAAATGTGTTGGCTTTTCCACCAAAGGATAAAGAGGAAATCATGTTTTTTTTTTCTTTTTCCTTTTCTTTTCCCATTGTAAATGCTCCAAGCACACCAAAAGAAAATGAGGAAATCCACCTGATCGTACACTCACCCATGCGAGATCGGGTGACAAAATATCAATTACACACTTAACATATCACATCAATTTTACAGTGCACCTGGAAAGTGTTCACAGCGCTTCACTATTTTCACATTTTGTTACGTTACAGCCTGATTACAAAATGGAATAAATTCATTTTTCACTCAAAATTCTACTCAGAACACCTCATAATGACATTATTTTATTTTATTTTTTTTTTCCAAATTCACTAAAAATCAAAAATTAAGACATCACTTGCACATAAGCATTCACAGCCTTTGCTTGATACTTTTTGATGCACCTTTAGCAGCAATTTCAGCCTCAAGTCTTCTTGAATATGATGCCACAAGCTTGACGCTCCTATCTTTTGGCAGTTTTGCCCATTCCTCTTTGCAGCATCTCTCAAGCTCCATCAGGTTAGATGGGGTGTGTTGGTGCACAGCCATTTTCAGATCTCTCCAGAGATGTTCAATCAGATTTAGGTCTGAGCTCTGGCTGGGCCACTCAAGGACATTCACAGAGTTGTCCTGAAGCCACTCCTTTAATATCTTGGCTGTGTGCTTAGGGTCACTGTCATACTAAAAAATGAACCGTCACCTCAGTGTGACATTAAGAGAGCTGTGGAGCAGGTTTTCATCCAGGATGTCTCTGTACATTGTTGCATTCATCTTTTCCTCATACCTGACTAGTCTCCCAGTTCCTGCCACTGAAAAACATCCCAACAGCATGATGCTGCCACCACAATGGTTCAGTGTAGGGATGGTGCCTGGTTTCCTCTAAACATGACACCTCACATTCACAACAAAGAGTTCAATGTTTTTCTCATCAGACGAGAGAATTTTGTTTCTCGTGGTCTGAGAGTACTTCAGGTGCCTTTTGGCAAACTCCAGTGTCCACATGTACAATTTACTAAGGAATGGTTTCTATGTGGAATCTCAACCATGCAGGCCTGATTGGTGGATTGCTGCAGAGATGGTTGTCCTTGTAGGTTCTCCTCTATCCACAGAGGTATGCTGGGGCTCTGACAGAGTGACCATCAGGTTTTTTTTGTCACCTTCACGTTCACGGTCCTTCTCTCCCGATCATTCTGTTTAGATGGGTGGCCAGCTCTACAAAGAGTTCTGGTGGATCTGAACTTCTTCCAAATTTCAACAACTATGCTCATTGGAACCTTCAAAGCAGCAGAAATGTTTCTCTTCCCTTCCCCAGATTTGTGCCTCAGGAAAATCCTGCTTTGGAGTTCTACAGACAATTTCTTTGACTTCATGTTTTGTTTGTGCTCTGACATACACTGTAAACTGTGGGACCATATATGTAGACAGGTGTGTGCCTTTCCAAATAATGTCCAATGAACTGAATTTGCCCCAGGTGGACTCCAGTTAAGCTGTAGAAAAAGATCAAGGTTGATCAGTGGAAACAGGTTGACCCTGAGTTCAATTCTGAGCTTCAGGACAAAGGCTGTGAATACTTATGTACAGTCAGGTAAATAAGTATTTGATCCACTGCTGATGTTTTTCAGCCTACAACAAATGGAGAGGTCTATAATTTTTATTGTAGGTACTCTTTACCTGTGAGAGAATCTAAAATAAAAGCAGAAAAAAGCAGATAATCACATTATATATATATTTTTAAATAATTAATTTGCATTTTATTGAATGGAATAACTAATTGATCACCTACCAACCAGCAAGAGGTCTGGCTCTCAAAGATCTGTTCATTTTTTTCTGGAAGAAAACCTCCTATTCTGCAATTTTGACCTGTATTAATTGCACCTGTTTGAATTTGTTACCTGTGTAAAAGACACCTGTCCAGTCAATCAAACTCCAACCTATCCACCATGGCCAAGACCCAAGAGCTGTTGAAGGAGACCAGAGACAAAACTGTAGACCTGCAAAAGGCTGGGATGGGCTACAGAACAATAGGCAAGCAGCTTGGTGAGATGGCAACAACTCACTCACTCACTCATACTCAACTGCTTTTCTGGGATCAGGTCACAGGGGTAACAGCTCTAGCAGGGGACACCAGGCTTCCCTTTCCCAGGCCACATTGACCACCTCTGACTGGGGGATCCCAAGGCATTCCCAGGCCATTGTGGAGATGTAATCTCTCCACCTAGTCCTGGGCCTTCCCCAGGGCCTCCTCCCACATTGATGTGCCTGGATCACCTTTCTAGGGAGGTGCCCAGGGGGCATCCTTACCAGATGCCCAAACCACCTCAGCTGGCTCCTTTTAATGCGAAGGAGTAGCGGCTCTACTCCGAGCTCCCCACAGATGACTGAGCTTCTCACCCTATCTCTAAGGGATACACATTTCCTCTCATGTCCATATCTGCTGGCGTGTGTCCAGCTGGCCCCGCTCGCATGTCCTGCCTGACACGTGTGTCTTGTGGAGGCTGCGCCGCAAGACTGACACCACGTCATGTGGAACAGAGCTAATGTGGTTGACATGACAGTCAGATCGCCCGCTGCGTGTTATGATATCATGGTCCATTTCAACCTGGGGCTGCAGTGAGGGAGCGTGTGCATGCTTGCTGCAGCCCACAGCATATATTGATATGTGTTTTTATTTATGTCCACTTGATGACAGCAAACAGACACACGCACGTCACAGTGGGCAGTTGTTAGTCCATGTCTGTCCAAACACAGTATGTGTTGTCCAGCCGGGATGTCCAGATTGACAGATCTCCACAGCTGCTTCTGTCAGCAGCCACACCTCCTGTCAGTTCAGTGCACACACCAAAGCAACACTCGTGGGGATCTTAGACAACCAACTCCATGTTATATTTGGTTATATTTGTTGGTTATATTTAAGATATGTCAGGAGAGGAATTACAGAAAGCCCTTGCGGTCTCCGTCATTAGCAGGCGCACTTCAGGCTACAGAGGATTCGCAGCCACGCAGAGGGCTCTGATCAAAAGCAGTTTTCTTTGGTTCACCACACCCAGGGATATGTGTGAAACTTAACACCATATTACAGTGCAGGCAGCAACCAGCATTTTCTTAATAACCACAGGCCTTGAATAAAGGCCTGCTTCATTTTGGTGCTGGTTCTGAGCACAACTTGGAAAAAAAAATTGGTTAGTGTCAGTGATTAAATTCATTTTGTACCTCTTTTGCAACTGGGCATGCCCAGAGTGCTCCTTCTGGTACATGCGAGAGGTTTTCAATGTTAATGTGTTGCGATGGGAAGTGACGTTTTATCCGATGTGAGTGGAAATCTGGTATATATGGTGTTTATTGCATGGAAAACCATACAAAAACATTGGAACTTTTGCTTTTGTGCAGTGAGTGTGAATATCCGGTTTGTACAATAACCTTTTCGGTGAGTTTCACTGTCTATTGTATTATTAAACAATATACATTATATTTTTGTACAAGTATGTGTATACTACATAGGTGAGACTAAGCAACCTTTACACAAAAGGCTATACCAGCACCGCAGAGAGGGCGCCAGTGGACCTCAGTCTGCAGTTCATCTCCACCTGAAAGACACTAACCACACGTTTGAGGACAAGGAAGTTAAAATCTTAGCCAGAGAGAAGAAATGGTTTGAGAGAGGTGTCAAGGAAGCATTCTTTGTAAAACAGTTGAAACCCAGCCTTAACCAGGGAGGGGGTCTCAGACACGCTTTGTCCCCTGTTTACAATGGGGTACTCAGGTCAAAGCAGTTTCAGTCTTTGTTCATGGTAATGAGTCATTCACGTCATCAGGAGAGTCGTCAAGGGAGCCATCAGGAGAGACTTCCGTCCCATCATTAGGAGGGACAGCTGCCCTGTCATTAGAAGGGTGCTAACTAGAGCACAATAGGTGGTAATTAGAGCTATTGTTTAGTCACTAGCCTGTAGCAGTTGGCCTCTCGGTAGGAGGGGTCTGGTTAGGTTAAAAACTCCAGCTTTTGTTGGCTTGTTTTATTCTTCTCTACAAGAGTCAAGACGGAAGTCAGACTACCAGAGCAAGAATTTTAGCTGAGGAAGCTTTGAAGCGAAACGTCCTCACATCAAGCAACCCAGTTCAGTTGAAGATTCAAGCTTCTCTACTAAGTATGTGTATAAGAATTGTGTTGGTTTAAAGAGTTTGAAAAGCAAATGAAAAGCATTTTTCTCTTTAATGGTGGAGTTCTTAGTGGCCACAACACAGAAGAGTAAACGTTTATCCTGACAGACAGAAAACAAGAACAGGGTGAAAAGATTAATCTACCTTGTGTCACCAATTTTCACGTCTGACTTTATTCCATTCCATTCCGACAATTACTGACAAAATGGAAGGGCTTTTCTCATTCGGATGTCTCGCTTTTATAAGGTTTCACATTCAAAATGTGGCTGTCACATGCATTCTTGAAGACATAATGTCTTCAGGAAATGAAATATGATAGGAAGGCGTAGTGGCTTAGTGGTTAGCACTAATGCCTCACAGCGAGAAGGTTGTGGGATTGCTTCCCACCCTTTCTGTTTGGACTTTGCATGTTCTTTCTGTATCTGTGTGGGTTCCCACCAGGTGCTCTGGCTTCCTCCCACATCCAAAGACATGTGGGTTAGGTGAAGTGGAAACCATAAGTTGTCCATAGGTGTGTGTGTGCTGACTTGAAAGTGTTTTTTTTCTGTCTATTTGTGGCCCTATGACAGACTGGCATCCTGCCCTGTGTGTGTACCCTGCCTCAGGTCCTATGACTGCGAGATTAGACTCCACCTCCCCAGAGACCCTTAAATGTACTAAACGGGTATAGAAAATGGATGGATGGATGAAATCTGAAAGTAATTGTAAAAAAAAAAAAAAAAGAAAGAAAGAAAGAAAGAAAGAAAGAAAGAAATATGTGAGCATGTAATTGTTCAAAACAGGAAATGCTTCTCTGGCTGACCTTTTCCTGTCCTTGTCATGTTCACACTGGCAGCTCAGCAGCTGCACAGAGTGACTGACTCCAACATGCGTGCCGTAATGGAAGGAAAAAAAAAAAACAGAAAAGGTGGTCAAACAACAACAAAGCCAAATGTGACACATGTGAAAGGTCTGCATGATGTGCACAGCAAGATGTTCAATTCTCACATTGTATAAAGCAGGGCTCAGAGGACTTCTGGTATTCAGGTATAACATAAATGAATACATGACTAATAATGTGGAAAACAGAAAATTATTTTGGCTTTATGTCTCACCACTTCATTTTACTGATACTGCTAATCATACTATAGACATACTATTTGAGCAACGTTTGTCTGTCTGTTTATTGACATAGTCCTCAGAGGCCACTTGGTCAACTTCCACCAAATTTGGTTTGTTGATGAAGGTTGACCCGATGGGCAAAAGTCAAGCCACTTCTTTTGAATCTGAGTTCCATATGTAGCAGTAGTGCAGTCGGAGAGTTGGAGCCTGTCTCAGTAGTTACTGGATGAGAGGCAGGGTATACCATGGACAGACCAACAGTTGATATAGACAGCCAAACACAGGGAGAACATGCAAATTCCACAGAGAAAGGACCATGTCAGAAGTGATCCTGGGATCTTCCAGCCATGACGGAACAGTGATGGCTGTCACACAAACAATATTTTTTTGAACTGGTCTTATGAGTATTTTATGTGTACCTGGACCTAAACCTTTTCACAAAAAAAACAAAACAAACAAAAAAAAAACTTAAAACAATACAACCCCCCCCCCCCCAAAAAAAAAAACATGTACAGTGAGGCAAATACGTATTTGAGCCACTGTCAATTTTGCAAGTTTTCCCACCTACACCTTTATTGTAGGTACACTTCAACTGTGAGAGACAGAATCAAAAATATAAATAAAGAAAGAAAATCATTGTATGATTTTTAAATAATTAATCTGCATTTTATTGCATGAAATAATATTTGATACAATAGCAAAACAGACCTTAATATTAGGTACACAAACCTTTGTTTGCAATTACAGAGGTCAGATGTTTCCTGTAGTTCTTGACCACGTTTGAACACACAGCAGCAGGGATTTTGGTCTACTCCTCCATACACATCTTCTCCAGATCTTTCAGGTTTTGAGTTTCAGCACCATCCAATGATTTTATGTTGATTTCAGGTCTGGAGACTGACTAGGCCACGCCAGGACCTTGAAAGGCTTCTGGCTGTGCCCTGGCTGTGTTTTGGCTCACTGTCATGCTAGAAGACCCAGCAATGACCCATCTTCAATGCTCTTACTGAGGGAAGGAAGTTGTTTGCCAAACACGGCAAGGGGAGTTGATACCAAAACCTCTATTTTAGTCTCATCTGACCATATGACTTTCTACCATGCCTCTTCTGGATCATCCACATGGTCACTGGTGAACTAAAAAAAAAAGATGGCACTGGGAAAAAGCTCAATATGAGGACCTCCTTAACCAGAGATATAGTATTTGAGAGAGCTAAAAAGGAAAAGAGGAAAGAATTAGAGAACAGAGAGCAGGTAGCAGCTAAAAGAACAGAAGACGAATGTGATGAACAAATAATAGGTGCAGAGAGAAGTCGTTATTGTGGGATTCTTAAATGGTTTATAGAGAATAAACAAATTATTTATAAACCTTTTATAAAGACTTTACATATTTTGTTATTAATAATTATTAAGCCATATATTTATGTTCTTACCAATGAGTAGTGAATAAAAATGTAAAGACAATAAAAATATTTGATGATTTGTAAAGTATTTTTATCATTAATGAATAGTGCCTGATTTTATGTTCGTAAATGATGAACTATTAATGATCAACTGTTTCTTGAATGGTTTATAGAGAATTTAAAAAACATTTTTAAATGTTTTAAAAAGACATTACATAATTAATAATTATTAAGCCATATATTTATGTTCTTACCAATGAGTAGCCAATAAAAAGAATGCTTTGTAAATGTTTTGCAAGTAGTTATTTAAGCATTTACTGACACTTTATAAATGCTTTACTAATGCTTTAAAGCGTGCAGTTAATATAAAGTGTTACCAGCAACAATTTTCCCCAAACAAGCAATGTAGTAATCCAGTAATTCTAGTAATGTTCTCCTCTGGGTGACCAATCAACCACCACTTTTTTTGTGATTAGTAGCCATCACATGTACCTGTAAAAGTCTTCTCCCGTGACATTCCCTTGCCAGTGAAGGGAGAGGAAAATGTGTCACTCTGGGGGATCTCTAAATCTTATCTGATTGAGTTAAAATTTGGTCATCAATCATTTCCATCTCACCCTGTCCTCTGTATCTTCCTCTGTCACACCAACCACCTGCATGCCCTCCCTCAGCACATCCATAAACCTCCTCTTTGGCCTCCCTCTTCTCCTCCTTCCTGGTGGCTCCATCCTCAGCATCCTTTTCCCTATATACCCTGGGTCCCTCCTTTGCACATGTCCAAACCATCTAAATCTCACCTCTCTGACTTTGTCTCCAAACCGTCCCACCTGAGCTGTCCCTCTGATATGTTCATTCCTAATCTTGTCCATTCTTGTCACTCCCAAAGAGAATCTTAACATCTTCAGCTCTGCCACCTCCAGCTCTGCCTCCTGTCTTTTTGTTAGTACCACCGTCTCTAAGCCGTACAACATAGCTGGTCTCACTACTGTCTTGTAAACTTTCTCCTTCACTCTTGCTGATATTCTTCAGTCACAAATCACTCCTGCCACCTTTCTTCATCCACTCCACCCTGCCTGCACTCTCTTCTTCACCTCTGTACCACACTCTCCATTATTTTGAACAGTTGACCCCAAAGATTTAAACTCAATTACACTCAACAAAAATATAAACGCAACACTTTTGGTTTTGCTCCCATTTTGTATGAGATGAACTCAAAGATCTAAAACTTTTTCCACATACACAATATCACCATTTCCCTCAAATATTGTTCACAAACCAGTCGAAATCTGTGATAGTGAGCACTTCTCCTTTGCTGAGATAATCCATCCCACCTCACAGGTGTGCCATATCAAGATGCTGATTAGACACCATGATTAGTGCACAGGTGTGCCTTAGACTGCCCACAACAAAAGGCCACTCTGAAAGGTGCAGTTTTGTTTTATTGGGGGGGATACCAGTCAGTATCTGGTGTGACCACCATTTGCCTCATGCAGTGCAACACATCTCCTTCGCATCATCCATGAAGAGAACACCTCTCCAACGTGCCAAACGGCAGCGAATGTGAGCATTTGCCCACTCAAGTCGGTTACGACGATGAACTGGAGTCAGGTCGAGACCCCGATGAGGACGACGACCATGCAGATGAGCTTCCCTGAGACGGTTTCTGACAATTTGTGCAGAAATTCTTTGGTTATGCAAACCGATTGTTCCAGCAGCTGTCCGAGTGGCTGGTCTCAGACGATCTTGGAGGTGAACATGCTGGATGTGGAGGTCCTGGGCTGGTGTGGTTACACGTGGTCTGCGGTTGTGAGGCTGGTTGGATTTACTGACAAATTCTCTGAAACACCTTTGGAGACGGCTTATGGTAGAGAAATGAACATTCAATACACAAGCAACAGCTCTGGTTGACATTCCTGCTGTCAGCATGCCAATTGCATGCTCCATCAAATCTTGCAACATCTGTGGCATTGTGCTGTGTGATAAAACTGCACCTTTCAGAGTGGCCTTTTATTGTGGGCAGTCTAAGGCACACCTGTGCATTAATCATGGTGTCTAATCAGCATCTTGATATGGCACACCTGTGAGGTGGGATGGATTATCTCAGCAAAGGAGAAGTGCTCACTATCACAGATTTAGACTGGTTTGTGAACAATATTTGAGAGAAATGGTGATATTGCATATGTGGAAAACGTTTTAGATCTTTGAGTTCATCTCATACAAAATGGGAGCAAAACCAAAAGTGTTGCGTTTATATTTTTGTTGAGTATACTTTCACCACTTCTACTCCTTGTAACTGCACTATTCCACTCAGCTCCCTCCCATTCACACATATGCACTCAGTCTTGCTTCTCTTGGCTTTCATTCCCCTTCTCTCCAAAGCATATCTCCACCTCTCCAGACTAGACTCAACTTGCTCTCTACTCTCACTACAGATCACAATGTCATCTGCAAACATCATAGTCCATGGGAACTCCTGTCTGATCTCATCCGTCAACCTGTCCATCACCACTGCAAACAAGAAAGGACTCAGAGCTGATCCTTGGTGTAATCCCACCTCCACCTTGAACAAGTCTGTCATTCCGACTGCGCATCTCACAGCTGTCACACTATTCTTGTACATGTCATGCACTACCCTAACACACTTCTCTGTGACTCCAGTCTTCCTCATACAATACCACAGCTCTTCTCTTGGCACCCTATCATAAGCTTTTTCTAAGTCCACAAACACACAATGTAACTTTTTCTGGCCTTCTCTGTACTTCCCCAACAGTATTCGCAGAGCAAACATTGCATCTGTAGTGCTCGTTCTTGGCATGAAACCATATTTCTGCTCACAGATCTTCACTTGTTTTCTAAGCCTAGCTTCTACTACTCTTTCCCATAATTTCAGGCTGTGGCTGATCAACTTTATGCCTCTGCAGTTACTGCAGTTCTGCACCCTTGTTCTTGAAAATAGGAACCAGCACACTTCATCTCCACTCCTCAGGCATCCTCTCACTTTACAAGATTTTATTAAACAACCTGGTTAGAAACTCTACTGCCATCTCTCCTCGACATTTCCATGCCTCCGCTCGAATGTCATCTGGACCAGATGCCTTTCCACTCTTCATCCTCTTCATAGCAGCTCTCACTTCTTCCTTACTAATCTCTTGTACGTCCTGATTTACTCTCACATCATCCAGCCTTTTCTCTTGCTCATTTTCTTCATTCATCAGCTCTTCAAAATATTCCCTCCACCTTCTCAGCACACACTACTCACTTGTCAGCACATTACCTTGTGCATCTTTTGTCACCCTAACCTGTTGCACATCCTTTCCAGCTCTGTCCCTTTGTCTGGCCAATTGGTACAAGTCCTTTTCTCCTTCCTTATTATTCAACTTCTTGTACAGCTCGCAATATGCCTTTTCCTTCGCTTTTGCCAATTCTCTTTTTGCCTTATGCCACATTTCCTTGTACTCCTGTCTACTTTCTTCCTCCCCCCCTGACTATCCCAAAACTTTTTTGCCAACTTCTTTCTCCTTATGCTCCTATTCCACCACCAAGTCTCCTTGTCTTCCTTCCACTGTCCAGATGTCATACCCAGTACTGTCCTAGGTGTCTCCCTCACCACATCTGCAGTACTTTTCCAGTTGTCCAAAATTGCTTCCCCTCCAATCAGTGCTTCTCTCACCTGCTCGCTAAATTTCACACAACAGTCTTCCTCCTTCAGCTTCCACCATCTGATCCTTTGTTGAGCTCTCACTCTCTTCTTCTTCTTTACCTCTAAAGTCATCCTACAAACAACCATCCTGTGCTGTCTAGTGACACTCTCTCCTGCTACCACCTTACACTCTGTGATTTCTTTTATCTTGCATCTCCTATAAAGAATGTAGTCCACCTGTGTGCACCTTCCTCCACTCTTATATGTTACCCTGTGCTCCTCCCTTTTCTTAAAGTAGGTATTCACCACAGCCATTTCCATCCTTTTTGCAAAATCAACTACCATCTGTCCTTCCCCATTCCTATCCTTGATACCATATCTACCCATTACTTCCTCATCACCTCTGTTCCCTTCACCAACATGCCCATTGAAGTCTGCTCCTATCACCACTCTTTCATGCTTGGGCACACTCTCCACCACCTCATCTAACACACTCCAGAAATCTTCTATCTCCTTCATCTCACAACCAACCTGTGGGGCATATGCACTGATGATATTCATCATCACCCCTTCAATTTCCAACTTCACACTCATCACCCTGTCAGACACTCGCTTAACTTCCACTTTTAACATACGCTTCCTTTAAAATGACCCCAACACCATTTCTCTTCCTGTCCTCACCATGGTACAACAACTTGTACCCACCGCCGATGCTCCTGCTCTTACTTCCCTTCCACTTGGTCTCTTGCACACACAATATGTCTACCTTTCTCCTCTCCATCATATCAGCCAGCTCTCTCCCTTTACCAGTCATACTACCAACATTCAAAGTCCCCACTCTCAACAGTATGTATCCTTCAGCTTCCACCATCCGATCCATTTGAGTAGGATTTAAGTAAACAAGCACACCCTGAGCCAAACAATGTTATTTAAGTCTTTGTGGATCGAAACTATAAAAATGTGATGTTAATATGTCAAAATAGTTTCATAAAAAAAACATTTTTTTCAAGTAATTCATTTATTGAACAATCCAGTGTCTACAAAACAGTGACTATAACTCTTTGTTATAGCCCTAGTTGCTTGCACTTTTTGATTTGTGAAACTATTTAGGAAATGCAGCTGATGAAGAATTGATGGTGAATGTGCAACCCAGTCCCACGGCAAGTCATGATTCAGCAGCAAGAAATATACATTAATCTATTGGTTCGTGATATTGTGATGAAAAGTGCTTCATTTTCATCATGGCAGCACAAATTCATTGTTATTCATTCCGTGAAGGCTGCACGAAATTAAAAGTGAAGCAGTGGGGTTGGGGTGGTTATGGTTAGGGTGGGGGGAAGGAGCAGGATTAGGTTATGGTTAAGGTTAGGGTTGGGGGTAGGAGTAGGGTTAGTAATAGTGAGTTAAAAAAAAAAATTTGAGTCATTGCATGATGGGAGGATGAAAAAAAATGTGAGACTGGGCTGGAATATGATGGTTTCCTGTGACATTCTGTATCTAACAAACCTTACCTACTTTGCCATGAAGAAGAAAATTTGTCAGGTGAACAGTGACATACAACAACACATGGGCCTTAAGCCGCGGTCCCACCGAATAATGAAGGATGAAGAAGGAGCCACGCACCCTGTTTTTTTTTTTGTTTTGTGAGCTATCGTGGCAGTATAGTGGCTCTGAGTGGCTCTTAGAGGCATTATCTTCAGTTAACGAGGCTCCTCTCTGAGCGTGGCGCTAATTTCAAGATGTTCAAAATTTAGCAACAACAGCGTGGCGCAGTTTGTGTTCGAGTTACTGCAACGGCTTAGAGGCATTTGCGTCGTGCTTACGAGTCTGCAAAAAGTCCATTATCCGTGCGCCTGGCACCTTCACAGGACCTGAGAGGCTATTTTTGGAACGGCTCTCCTCTTGCACACACAAATCCACCTGCTACATAAAATAATTATTTTGTAGTGGATTAATCATTTTCTGCCAAACCTTGGATGCTGAAAACACCTCTAATCACTTCTACAATCAGAGGACTGTTTCATCTGGATGCTTTTTTTTTCCCCTCTCTTTCCTGCTCCATGTGGAATGTATTTTGAACAGTTTAAGGTAATTATTTTTAATGTTTTTTTAGCTTGATAAAACAGTTCCTAGCTGTAAAAGTATGTCTGTATGTTGATGTCTGTTGTATGTAAAAGTATGTTGATTTAATATCTTGTTAATGGATCACATGACCTCCGCTGTGTGTGCGCACTGAGGCAGTGACTCATCATCACGCTTCAAACGAGCATTTAGGCAGAACGCCAGCTCACAAAAGAGTGATATTTCAGTCAATATTGGACGAACATAAAGTTAAAATTTGGGTGACTGCGTGAAAGTGGATGTGTGTTTAAAGCCATGGAAGATAATAACTCCAGTGGAGCAGCTAAGAGCAGGAGCTGTGCAGCAACACAGGTGGAGAGCACGGAAAAGACCGATTTTGAAGACATAACACAAAGTTATATCATGGTGACTTGTAAGCTGCGGAAGAAATAAAGAAATATATATATATATATATATATATATATATATATATATATATATATATATATATATATATATATATATAGAAAATGATCCACAGGTGTATATAATAAAACGGCCACCTCATTCTGTACGCAGAACAGCACCACGCGCAAAAGAGCGCTTTTGCAGAAATAAACGGACGAACACAAAGTCAAAAGTGGAATCACATTGTAAAAATGACTGTGTTTAAAGCCAGGGAAAAAAATAAAGCCAGCAAGCCACGGATGGAAAGGAAGCCACTTAGAAAGAGCACAGAGGCGGCTGTCCATGAAAGGACAACAGCAGCGCGTGCAAAAGAGCGATTTTGCAGAAATAAACGGACAAACTTAAAGTTTTGTGTGTTTAAAGCCACAGAAGAAAAGCCAGAGACCCACGGTGCCATTCCTCTACAGTCTATAGTATTACTCTGATCAACAAAATCTCTCAATTAGGGCTGAAACGATTCATCGAGTAATTCAAATAATTCGATTACAAAAAATGTTCGAGGCAAATTCTTTGCCTCGAGGCTTCGTTTAAAACTGTAGTACATACGCCAGGCCTGTATGTGGCTCTGTAACGCTCCCACAAAAACACAGAAGAAGACCATAGCACTAATCAATGTAGCAGGCGATGCTACAAGTTTGCAAAGCCACACGCTGGGTAAATAAAGCCTTTTAAGAGAAAGGGTCCGCGCGGATCGTCTGAAATGGACTTATTGTGCATTTTAAGTGAAGCAGTGTGTTTGTATATATTTAAAAAAAGATGTTTTGCTCCACTAGCCGTTCTCCACCTCCGCAGATGAAGCGAAAGAACGCGCACTTTAAATGAGCCATGTTTAATGATTAAAAAAAACTTTAATTCAGATTTGGTAAGAGTTTTTATCAACAGGCAGCTTTTTTATAATTAATTGATAGAACATTCGATTCCAAAAATATTCGATAGCTGCAGCTACTCTCAACTTGAAGTATCACACGTCCACACGCTATCGCTCTAATGGTAGAAATGAGGTCGGTTCAAACTGGACCGGATACTACGTCACAGTTTCTGCATGGCCTCTGACTGGCTGATACATACGGTGAAAATAGCCTGACACACTAGTATCACCGTACGGTGAAAATAGCTTACGAGACTATTTCCACCATAGGAGCACAGAGGTGGCTCTCCAGGAACCCGTGGTTCAGGTCTAGCTGCTCTGGTGCATTACAGGTGGATAGCAGCCTGGCGCACAGCGCATAACTGTGGAACTCTGCTGGAGTGTCTATTTTTGGACTGCGTTAAAAAAAAAAAAAAAAGAAGGGACATCTTTAAATGCTGCTGTGAATCTGTGAATTGAAAACCCACACTTTGAAGGGACCAGGTGTGGGAGGGCTGGAGGTTTGGACCAAACTCATGCCTAAACGTGCGCCAACATGGTATTATCATGGCGCTATCATGGCACTACGTGGCTTAGTGTGGCTGATGCGAGCCATTCGAGGCTGTAATGAGAGGTCGGTCGTGGCTCACTAGAGGCTGCTACGTGGCACATGCGGGGTACAGAGAGGCACATAGTGGCACCTTCATAGTGGATACGTGATATATCAAAACGTGGGTCATTCTTTGAATAATCACCCCACACCCATGCGTGGCTCCTTCTTCAGCCTTCATTATTCGGTGGGACCGAGGCTTTAATGAATTGCCTTGTTGCCTTATACGGCTGATGGATTGCCAGTTTGATACCACCAGTTTGAAGGGAATGTCGCCATTTTTAAAATTGAGTAATATCACCTTTTGTCTATGTGCACGCATTGAAGATTTGAAGAGATTAAAAATATAAAGCAACTGCAGTTAAAGCTATCTGTTGTGGGTGGCTTACACAGCTAAATCAATATCTGTGCTTATTTTCTCCTCACACATTTGTTTGCTGCTCCCACAACCAAACCCTGCAAGCAAATCCGTTGGTGCACACCACCATCCATAATGATTCCGCAGAGAAACAGCGGATGATGTCAGATCTTACACACTGATCCTTTTTCTCCTACTTGTGAGACAATTACATATTTAGTGTCTGAGACCAGAAAAAGCGAGGGGTGTTAATTTATGCCCCAGTGTACATGTGGTTTTATTTGAAGAGGTAAGTATCGCTTCCTGAGCTTGTGATGTAACCATCCCCGAGTCTCTCAGTCACTCTTGCAGTGGATGAGTTCAGCCAAGAGGAAAATTTCAAATGCCACAGGTCACTTTGGAAAAGAGCAGCAGGGATTTTAACTGGTGGATTTTCCTCAGTGCAAAATTAGTGCCTGGAGGTGCTGGTGTGTCACCCGCAGACATATGATTTCATTCTTTGGTAATTGTCTGCACAGTGTGCAACCCGACTAAAAGCTGAGATTAAAGGACTCTCTTTAAGAATCATTTCAAAGAAGCCCACCTTCTCATCCATGGCTAATTTACTTAGTAACAATTGCAGTATCATTGCTTTATTATCTCAATTAAAAAAAGAAAAAAATGTCCCACATACACACAGAATGTAACAGATATTTTAAAATCAGGGGCTTTATGCAGTGTCTCATTTAACTGCATATGTTGATAAAACCGCAGTGTACATAGAAAAAGAGTGTTGAAATTAGTGCATAAAATTTAAATCCAGGTTTGACAGGATCAGACAGATGTCAAACATCACCACAGGGCATTGGTAGATCGAACAACTTGAGGTGGGGGACTTTTGACAGAGGATTTGGGCACTTGGAGAGCTCATTCAGGGTTTTCTGGACAAACACATCACTCCTGTAATTCATCACACATCCTAATCTACTGATATGGCTCTATATAAAATTTGGCGGTTCAACATGACAGTAAAAGGGATTCAGTTTGAGTCACGAGAAGACTTCATTCGGAATGTGACGGCCCAGCTGGACACCATTCCAAAGAGAACTTCCAGAAATGATTCTGTTAATGGCAGAACCGCTGGGAGAAGTATTTGTGAGACAGTAGGGAGTCTGATGAATCACGTGAGTGTTCTCTTCAGCCAGAAAATCCTAAATAACATGAGTAGAATGAGCTGTGCGAGATTTCCACAAACAGTTGTTTCTCTTCCAGTGTGAGCTCCTTCGACACGAATTTCATGGACAGTCCCTGCATGCCCAAATCCTCTGTCTAAATGGAACCTGTGCTAATCTGAACAACCTCAGAAAATTGTGTGTAGACACGAGAGCCATCCATGACCAAAGTCCATATTCTGTCAAATGTGTCATTTCAGCTTGTGGATGGCTTCAATTCATTTCATTATGGAAATCCGAAGGTGGCACAGTGCATGTTTTCACTTACTCCTTGACTTGGTGCTTGTGACTGGAATGAGCTGTGGAGTAGGAAGAAAAAAAAAAAAACATACATGAGCAAAAAGGTTGTCTTCATCTCTATCTCTACCAAATGACATTTGTTTCTATGGGATACTATATACGTGGTCTGTTAGAAAACTATCCGACCTTTTAATTTTTTTCAAAAACCATATGGATTTGAATCACGTGTGATTGCATCAGCCAAGCTTGAAAGCTCGTGCGCATGCGTGAGTTTTTTCATGCCTGTTGGTTGCGTCATTCGCCTGTGAGCAGGCTTTGTGTGAGCAGTGGTCCACCCCTCTCGTCAGATTTTTATTGTGAATAAATGTCTGAACTATTTGGAGCTTTGCTGCATCAAGATTTTCCAGAAACTGTGTGAGACCTGCAGGTGGACACCATTCGGAAAATTCAGATGGCTTTCAGGGACGATTTTATGGGGATTACACAGATTAAGGAGTGCTCCAGCCGGTTAAAAGACCACCCACAGCGTCTGAGAGTGCGGCACACTCCGAGCGTCGATCAACAGGCTGACACCCCGCTGAAACAACCAGATCATTTCCAACGTGAAGGCTTTGTTGATCCGGGACGTCGTCTGACTTCCACAAAAATGGCAGAAGACGTGGACATCAAGACTTTTTCGGCACATTCCACTTTCAGATGGCTTTCGGTGGCTTTTCAGTCATGTGACTATCCGAGAAATTGTGCATGAGCTGGACATGCCAGAACATGTCCTGTGAGGCTTCATCACGGCGTTGCTTTGTGCCTTGCGGCTCCACCATGACGGGCGGAATTCCTCCGCTCCTCTTTCCATGACAAAAACTCCTGTAACAGTGAAATGTGCCGTTCATTTCCACACTGGACACTGTGTTGATCTGGGACGTCGTCTGACTTCCACAGGAATTGCGGAAGACGTGGACATCTGCACTTTTTCGGCACATTGAGACAGACGTGTGGAGGAATTCCGCGCGTAGCGGTGGAGCCGCATGGCGCAAAGCAACGCCGTGATGAAGCCTCACGGGACATGTTCTGGCATGTCCAGCTCATGCACAATTTCTCGGATAGTCACACGACTGAAAAGCCACCGAAAGCCGTCTGAAAGCCATCTGAAAGCCGTCCTGTGAGACCAACATGGAGGTGCTTTTGTCCCGAACCATGAGCAGCATGGTGGCGCATCCCTCCTCTTCTCTTTCCATGAAAAAAACTCCTGTAACAGTGGAATGTGCCGAAAAAGTCTTGCTGTCCATGTCTTCTGCCATTTTTGTGGAAGTAAGACAACGTCCTGGATCAACAAAGCCTTCACGTTGGAAATGATCTGGTTGTTTCAGCGGGGTGTCAGCCTGTCGATTGGTGCTCAGAGTGCGCTCCGCTCTCAGACTCTGTGGGCGGTCTTTAAACTGGCTGGAGCACTCCTTAATCTGTGTAATCCCCATAAAATCGTCCCTGAAAGCCATCTGAATTTTCCGAATGGTGTCCACCTGGAGGTCTCTCACAGTTTCTGGAAACATTTGATGCAGCAAAGCTCCAAATCGTTCAGACATTTATTCACAATAAAAATCACACAAAGCCTGCTCACAGGCGAATGACGCAACCGACAGACGTGAAAAAACTCACGCATGCACACAAAGGTTCAAGCTTGGCTGATGCAATCACACGTGATTCAAATCCATATGGTTTTTGCAAAAAATGAAAAGGTCGGATAGTTTTCTAACAGACCACGTATATATATATATATATATATATATATATATATATATATATATATATATATATATATATATATATATATATATATATATATATATATAATGTGTGTGTGTGTGTGTGTGTATTCACAATGAAATGCACAAAAAGGGCAAAGTAGAGTCCACAGCTGATAGCAGCCTCCTCTTGACAATGATCTCCTGAACCCAGCACCTGAGCTGTCACTCACAGTGACCACACCCCTAATTATTCATAGGTTTATATCTTCAAATAGCTTAACCTGATAACTTATGTCAAACTTCCCCCTCGTAATACTATTTACAAATTAGCTGTTAAGACCAACATGGGACTTGTTCACAGCTGTATTGTTGGAGTCAGTCATATGTCCCAATTGAAGGAGCCACAGATTTTTGCACTTCTGTGTTAGCGTTATTTTACAACACCAGATGTCACCGCTTGGACTGCAAGGCTGCAAAAATATGGAAATACTGCTTCAATCTACCATGAAGTGAAGGGGAATGGATAGAGGTGTGATGTTGCCTAAAATTGCTCAGGAGTAGGTGTAAATAAATTAAAATTAATTGATGTATTATGTTAGTGATTGAACCTCGTAACTGATTTTTTTTTTTCTGAAAATGGAGCTATGCAAGTAAAGTGGGGAGGGGTTCGGGGAGATCAGTTATTTTAAATAAAATAAACTGTCGACCCATATGGCTCAAATTCCACAGCTGAGTGCCAGTTCAGTTTATAGCATCTAAAGCTCTGGGACCTGTTCCCTCCCCACATGATTTTTCAGAGCTGCACAGGGCTCCGTTGTACAAAGAAATGTTTGTTCTGCCAGGCAGGGTTAACCATCCCTCGGGCTCATCAGTCACTCCAAGCTGTGAGTGTAGTCCAAGTTGGCCTACATCACCATCCTGCAGTGAGAGCTGGGAAAACCTGTGTGCCCCATGTGATGTTCCAAATGTTTCCATCTGCCAAAAGTGGTCGATGTGAAACCAGCACTAAACTCTCCCTGATTTTCTGAATTTGTCATTACACTGGGAGGTTTGCTGGAGGGGAATACCTGCTGTCACAACACGAGGAGCAGAGCCAGCGAAGCCATCCTGAATTCAAAGCAGTGCCCGCATGCCGGCCAAATTCAAGCCTGAATAGTTACACAACAAGAAAAGTCGGCACATTGGCTGACATTCAATCTGACACTCAGTCACCATGGGCAAATGCCACTTCATGAATTTGCTCATTTAGTACTGCAGGATTCCATCTATTCAGGCTTTTTTCGCTCCATCAATATCGTCTGCCAGCAACCATTCATTTTTACGCGTTGATTCGAACAGACTCGCTTTTTACCTCCATTTGCCGAGATTTGCATACTTTAATTCTATCAAATATAAAACAGCTTCCAGGATTTTTCCTGCAGCCTGGGAAGAATTCAATCGATTAACATGTACAATATGCCTTTTGGCATTGTTACGTAAAGATGGGCTCTGAGACGAGACATCATTAGAGGCACTGACAGCGACAGGTAGAGCTAATGAGAGGAAACGAGGCACCCCTCCTCCTGGATGTTTGACCCGCATCTTGATTGTGGAGCCGCTTTTCACAGCTACCTCGTTGAAAAGTGTCAAATCTCATTTATGTATTAGTCACTTCGGCCCCATGAAATAAACACGGGGGAAATCACTGCCCGAACAGCGAATACAAGAGGGCGCCACACATTTCACACGATTTCATCACCATGTCCATTTGGATTAGACCTCTGGGTGGAAATTTGGCATTCTCTGTTGAAAGGGATACAATAGATTACATGATTGTCTTGCAGGAGAGTCCATGTTATTACTGCATATTACATGATATGAGGTTCAAAAGATTCTATCACACTGCACTCTTCTGCTCATTCTGGTTGCTCCTCCCCTCATCATCACTGTTCTGAAACATTTAGTTTTAATAAACACAGAGCTGCCATTCGCTGGAGTTCTTCAATTTTGGTAATTGATTAGAAATCCTTATTTGTTTTCAATAAAATCAATATGATTGGTGCAAGAGTGAATAAAAGTGACAAGATACTGTAATATATATATATATCTCCATCCATCCATCCATCCATTTTCTTCCACTTTATCCGGAGTCGGGTCGCGGGGGCAGCAGCTCAAGCAAAGCCGCCCAGACCTCCCGATCCACACACACCTCCCCCAGCTCCTCCGGGGGAACCCCAAGGCGTTCCCAAGCCAGCCGAGAGATGTCATCCTTCCAGCGTGTCCTGGGTCTTCCCCGGGGCCTCCTCCCAATGGGACGTGCCCGGAACACCTCTCCAGCGAGGCGTCCAGGGGGCATCCGGAAAAGATGCCCAAGCCACCTCAGCTGACTCCTTTTAATGTGGAGGAGCAGTGGCTCGACTCCGAGCTCCTCCCGAGTGACCATGCTCCTCACCCTATCTCTAAGGGAGCACCCAGCCACCCTGCAGAGGAAACTCATCTCGGCCGCTTGTACTTGCGATCTCGTTCTTTCGGTCATGAGCCAAATCTCATGACCATAGGTGAGGATCGGAACGTAGATCGATCGGTAAATCGAGAGCTTTGCCCCCCTACTCAGCTCTCTCTTCACCACGACGGTCCGATACAGCAACCGCATCACTGCAGACGCTGCACCGATCCGTCTATCGATCTCACGCTCCATCTGTCCCTCACTCGTGAACAAGACCCCGGGATACTTAAACTCCTCCACTTGAGGCAAGGACACTCCACCAACCTGAAGAGGGCAAAGCACCTTTTTCCGGTCGAGAACCATGGCCTCGGATTTGGAGGTGCTGATTTTCATCCCGGACGCCTCACACTCGGCTGCAAACCGCCCCAGTGCACGCTGAAGGTCCTGATTTGACAAAGCCAACAGAACCACATCGTCCGCAAACAGCAGAGATGATATTCTGTGGTTCCCAAACCAGACCCCCTCTACACCCTGGCTGCACCTAGAAATTCTGTCCATAAAAATAATGAACAGAACCGGTGACAAAGGGCAGCCCTGGCGGAGGCCAACGTGCACTGGAAACAGGTTTGACTTACTACCGGCAATGCGAACCAAGCTCCTGCTGCGGTCATACAGGGACCGGATAGCCCTTAGCAAAGGGCCCCGGACCCCGTACTCCCGGAGCACTCCCCACAGGGTGCCCTGAGGGACACGGTTGAACGCCTTCTCCAGATCCACAAAACACATGTGGACTGGTTGGGCAAACTCCCATGAACCCTCGAGCACCCGATGGAGCGTGTAGAGCTGGTCCAGTGTGCTGCGACCAGGATGAAAACCACACTGCTCCTACTGAATCCGTGGTTCGACCATCGGTCGAATTCTCCTCTCCAGTACTCTGGAATAGACCTTACCGGGGAGGCTGAGGAGTGTGATCCCCCTATAGTTGGAACACACCCACCGGTCCCCCTTCTTAAACAGAGGGACCACCACCCCAGTCTGCCAGTCCAGAGGCACTGTCCCCGATCGCCACGCGATGTTGCAGAGGCATGTCAGCCAAGACAGTCCCACAACATCCAGAGACTTAAGGTACTCAGGACGGATTTCATCCACACCAGGAGCCTTGCCACCGAGGAGCTTTCTAACCACCTTGGTGACTTCTGCCTGGGTAATGGATGAGTCCGCCTCTGGGTCCCCAGTCTCTGCTTCCTCTTCAGAAGACATGATGATGGGATTGAGGAGATCCTCGAAGTACTCCTTCCACCGCCCAACAACATCCCCAGTCAGGGTCAACAGCTCCCCACCCGCACCGTAAACAGTGCCGTCGGAGAGCTGCTTCCACCTCCTGAGGCGTCAGACAGTTTGCCAGAATCTCTTCGAGGCCGACCGATAGTCCTCCTCCATAGCCTCCCCGAACTCCTCCCAGACTGTGGCACGCTTGGCCTGCCGGTACCTGTCAGCTGCCTCTGGGGTCCCACCTACCAACAAAGATAAGTAGGACTCCTTTGTCAGCTTGACGGCATCCCTTACTTCTGGTGTCCACCACCGGGTTTGGAGATTGCCGCCGCGACAGGCACCAGAGACCTTGCGACCACAGCTACGAGCGGCCACATCAACAATGGAGGTTGAGAACATGGTCCAGTCAGTCTCCATGTCTCCAACCTCCCCCGGGATCTGGAAGAAGCTCTCCCGGCAGTGGGAGTTGAAGACCTCCCTGACAGAGGGTTCCACCAGTCATTCCCAGCAGACCCTCACGATACGTTTGGGCCTGCCAGGTCTGACTGGCTTCCTCCCCTCCCAGCAGATCCAACTCACCACCAGGTGGTGATCGGTCGACAGCTCTGCCCCTCTCTTTACCCGAGTGTCCGAGACACGTGGCCGAAGGTCAGATGATACGACTACAAAGTCAATCATCGACCTCCGGCTCATGGTGTCCTGGTGCAACGTGTACTTATGGACACCCTTGTGCTCGAACATGGTGTTCGTGATGGACAAACTGTGACTAGCACAGAAGTCCAACAACTGAACACCACTCGGGTTCAGATCGGGGAGGCTGTGCTTCCCGATCACCCCCCTCCAGGTCTCACTGTCGCCGCCCTCATGGGTGTTGAAATCCCCCAGGAGAACAATGGAGTCCCCAGTCGGAGCGCTATCTAGTACCCCTCCCAGGGACTCCAGGAAGGTGAACTCCAACATATGGCGACTGAGCTGGGGAGCAATAAGAAATGCAACCCCCAGCTCTCCGCCTCTCCCCGTGGGCAACGCCAGAAAAATGAGTTGGGTACCAGAGCCCATGCTGTGCATGGAGGTGAGCCCGACTATCTCTAGTCGGTATCTCTCAACCTCCTGCACAAGCTCAGGCTCCTTGACCCCCAGCGAGGTGACATTCCACGTCCCAACAGCCAGGGGCTGTGAGCATGGACCGGGCCGCCGGGCCACCCGCCCTCGACCGCCACCCAATTCTCTCTGCACCCGACCCCCATGGCCCCCTCTGCAGGTGGTGAACCCACAGGAGGGTGGGCCCGCGTTGCTCCTTCGGGCTGAGCCCGGCCGGGCCCCATGGGCCTGGCTCCAGGGTGGGACCCCGGCTCCGCCATACCGGGTGACGTCTCGGTCCTTGATCTTTCACTGGTCATGGAGGTATATATATATATATATATATATATATATATATATATATATATATATATATATATATATATATATATATATATATATATATTTTTTTTTTTTTTTTTTTTTTTTTGCTCCAAAACCTGGATGTACCTTTCAGCATTTGATGGTGCCATCACAGATGTCTAAGTTGCCCATTTGATGAGCACTAACACATCCCCATACCATCACAGATGCTGGCTTTTGAACTTCGTTCTGTAACAATCTGGGTGGTCTGTTTCCTCTTTTTTCCAGAGGACACTCATCAGACCACAGCACACTTTTCCACTTTGTGTCTGTCCATTTCAAATGAGCTCAGGCCCAGAGAACGTGGTGGCGTTTCTAGATGTTGATGTATGGCTTTCATTTTGCATGGTAGAGTTTTAACTTGCACTAGTAAATGTAGCGACAAACTGTTTTAACTGACAATGGTTTTCTGAAGTGTTCCTGAGCCCACGCAGTAAGATCCTTTACACAATGATGTTGGTTTTTAATGCAGTGCCACCTGTGGGCTCGAAGATCACAGGCATTCAATGTTGGTTTTCGGCCTTGCTGCTTCGGTGTAGAAAGTTCTCCAGATTCTCTGAATCTTCTGATTATATTATGAACTGTAGATGATGGAATCCCTAAATTCCTTGCAATTGAACATTGAGAATCATTGTTCTTAAACTGTTGGACTATTTTTTCACACAGTTGTTCACAAAGTGGTGATCCTCGCCCCATCTTTGCTTGTTACTGGCTGAGCCTTTTGGGGATGCTCCATTTATACCTAATCATGACACTCACCTGTTTCCATTTAGGTGTTCTTTGAGCATTCATCAACTTTCACAGTCTTTTGTTGCCCTGTCCCAGCTTTTTTGAAATGTGTTGCAGGCATCCATTTCAAAATGAGTAAATGGTTGCACAAAAACAACAAAGTCTATCAGTTTGAACTGTTGGGAAAGTGTCGGTACACGGACCCACAACAGGGGGCGCAAAGGAACGGACAATGGAGTAGGTCAAATAACAACACTTTACTGTTGTGAATGTGCACAACAAATACAACAGATTACAACAATAGATCAGAATCAATTCACAAAGGTGTCGTGTGGGCAGGCTCGAAGATAGGAGACACCTGTCCAAAGCAGAACCGGAACCACACGATTTCCTCCGCCACCAGACCCCGGGAATACTGGAGCCGCCAAGTCCCGAACTCCCAGGTGGCCACTGCCTCCGCGTGTCGGAACTGGTACTGCTGGCGAGGAACAAAAACACAATTAAAGGTGGGCGCGTTTGCACCCAGTAATCCGCACGGCAGGAAAGCTACCTCCACCTCTCGTTGGAAAAAAGGTCTGTTATCACTCACAAAAATCACAAAAGGTTACTGTCAAGCAGTCAGCTGAGAATATTACCTTCCAGGTAGAACCATATCTCGGCAAAGAGGTGGAGACGTCATCCTGCTGATGTACCCCTGCTGATTGGTAACAGCTGTTGCAGGTGATGCGTGACAGCTGTCACCCTAGCTGCTCCTGTGAGGCGGCTGCGCCCTCTGGTGCCTGGAGCCCGCACTCCAGGTAGGGCGCCCTCTGGTGGTGGGCCAGCAGTACCTCCTCTTCTGGCGGCCCACACAACAGGACCCCCCCCTCAACGGGCGCCTCCTGGTGCCCGACCAGGCTTGTCCGGGTGGCGGCGGTAGAAATCGGCCAGGAGGGCCGGGTCCAGGATGAAGCTCCTCTTCACCCAGGAGCGTTCTTCGGGGCCGTACCCCTCCCAGTCCACCAAATACTGGAAGCCCCGGCCCATCCTACGGACATCCAAAAGCCGGCGTACAGTCCAAGCCGGCTCGCCATCGATGATCCGGGCAGGAGGCGGCGCCGGACCCGGAGTACAGAGGGGTGAGGAGTGATGAGGTTTAATCCGGGACACATGAAACACAGGATGGATCCGCAGTGAGGCCGGCAGCCGAAGCCTCACTGCGGCTGGACTGATGACCTTCAGGATCTTGAATGGGCCGATGTAATGGTCCTGTAACTTGGGGGAGTCCACTTGGAGGGGGATGTCCTTTGTGGATAACCACACCTCCTGCCCAGGCCGATACGCAGGGGCCAGGGTCCGCCGACGGTCTGCATGGGCTTTTGCCCTCGTCCGGGCCTTTAGCAAAGCAGAACGGGCGGCACGCCACACCCGATGGCACTTCCGCAGGTGGGCCTGGACCGAGGGCACACTGACCTCTCCCTCAACCACCGGAAACAACGGGGGCTGATACCCCAGACATACCTCAAAAGGGGAGAGGCCGGTGGCTGAAGACACCTGGCTGTTATGGGCATACTCGATCCAGGCCAAATGGGTACTCCAGGCCGCCGGGTGTGCGGCAGTCACGCAGCGCAAGGCCTGCTCCACCTCCTGGTTTACCCGTTCTGCTTGCCCGTTGGTCTGAGGGTGGTACCCGGACGAGAGACTCACCGTGGCCCCCAGTTCCCGGCAGAAGCTCCTCCAGACTTGCGAGGAGAACTGGGGACCGCAATCGGAGATGATGTCTGTTGGAATCCCATGCAGCCGGACGACGTGGTGGACCAGGAGGTCCGCTGTCTCCTGGGCTGTTGGGAGCTTCGGGAGGGCCACGAAGTGGGCCGCCTTGGAGAATCGGTCCACTATCGTGAGGATGGTGGTGTTACCCTGGGACGGCGGGAGGCCCGTGACAAAATCCAGGCCGATGTGGGACCAGGGGCGATGAGGCACGGGCAGCAGCTGGAGTAAACCTGATGCCCGGCGATGGTCAGCCTTGCCCCTGGCGCAGGTGGTGCAGGCCTGGATATAATCCCGGACGTCGGCCTCTAGGGACGCCCACCAGAAGCGCTGCCGGACAACTGCCACGGTTCTTCGCACCCCTGGATGACAGGAGAGCTTGGAGCCGTGACAGAAGTCCAGGACTGCAGCCCTAGCTTCTGGTGGGACGTATAGTTTGTTCTTCGGCCCAGTTCCGGGGTCCGGGCTTCGTGCCAGTGCCTCCCGGACGGTTCTCTCTATGTCCCAGGTGAGGGTGGCCACGATAGTGGACTCCGGGATGATGGGTTCCGGTGGATCCGACAACTCCGCTTTGACTTCATCTTCATGTACCCGGGACAAGGCATCCGATCTCTGGTTCTTGGTCCCGGGACGGTAGGTGATCCGGAAGTCAAAACGGCCGAAGAACAGTGACCAGCGGGCTTGCCTGGGGTTCAGCCGCTTGGCGGTCCTGATATACTCCAGGTTCCGGTGGTCAGTGAAAACCGTGAATGGCACGGACGTTCCCTCCAACAGATGTCTCCACTCTTCAAGAGCCTCTTTCACCGCAAGGAGTTCTCGATTGCCGACGTCATAGTTCCTGCTTCGAACGGGGTCAACCTGCGGGAAAAATAGGCACACGGGTGAAGGACCTTATCGGTCTTCCCGCTCTGGGAAAGCACGGCTCCTATCCCTGAGTCCGAGGCGTCCACTTCAACCACTAACTGGCGACTAGGATCGGGCTGCACCAGAACGGGTGCAGACGAGAAGCGCCGTTTCAACTCCTTGAACGCGGCATCGCAACGATCCTACCAGGTGAAGGGGACTTTTGGTGAGGTCAGGGCTGTCAGGGGGCTAACTACCTGACTGTAGCCCTTAATGAACCTCCTGTAGAAATTTGCAAAGCCGAGGAACTGTTGCAGCTTCCTACGGCTAGTGGGTTGGGGCCAGTCTCTCACCGCCGCAACCTTGGCCGGATCAGGAGCGACGGAGTTGGGGGAGATGATAAACCCCAGGAAGGACAAAGATGTGCGGTGAAACTCACACTTCTCGCCCTTCACAAACAGCCGGTTCTCCAACAACCGCTGCAGGACCTGACGTACATGCCGGACATGAGTCTCAGGATCCGGAGAAAAGATGAGTATATCGTCTAGATATACGAAGATGAATCGGTGCAGGAAATCCCGCAAGACATCATTAACCAATGCTTGGAACGTCGCGGGGGCGTTTGTGAGGCCGAACGGCATGACCAGGTACTCAAAGTGACCTAATGGGGTGTTGAATGCCGTCTTCCATTCGTCTCCCTTCCGGATCCGAACCAGGTGATACGCATTTCTAAGATCCAGCTTAGTAAAGATTTTGGCTCCATGCAGGGGGGTGAACATGGAATCTAATAATGGCAACGGGTATCGGTTGCGAAAACGTAATCTCATTCAGCCCCCTGTAATCAATACATGGACGAAGTCCGCCATCTTTCTTGCCCACAAAAAAGAAACCTGCCCCCATCGGGGAGGTGGAGTTCCGGATCAGCCCGGCAGCTAATGAGTCCCGGATGTAGGTCTCCATTGATTCGCGCTCAGGTCGTGAGAGGTTGTACAGCCTGCTGGACGGGAACTCAGCGCCTGGAACCAAATCAATGGCACAATCGTACGGACGGTGCGGGGGAAGGGTGAGTGCCAGATCCTTGCTGAAGACATCAGCAAGATTGTGGTACTCAACCGGCACTGCCGTCAGATTGGGAGGGACTTTGACCTCCTCCTTAGCCTGGGAACCGGGAGGAACCGAGGATCCTAAACACACCCGATGGCAGGTTTCGCTCCACTGAACCACCACCCCAGACGGCCAATCGATCCGGGGATTGTGCTTTAACATCCATGGGATGCCCAAAATCACGCGGGAGGTAGAAGAAGTCACAAAAAACTCAATCTCCTCCCGGTGGTTTCCAGACACCACCAGAGTTACTGGTTGTGTCTTGTGTGTGAGTAAAGGGAGGAGGGTGCCATCTAGTGCCCGCACCTGCAATGGCGAAGGAAGCGCCACCAGAGGGAGCCCTACCTCCTTTGCCCATCTGCTGTCTAGCAGATTCCCTTCTGACCCCGTGTCCACCAGTGCTCGGGCTTGAAGGGTTAAATCCCCGCTCAGGATTGTGACTGGGAGTCGTGTGGCAATTTGTGTGTGTCTCACTTGAATGTCTTGACCCCCCCTTAGCCCAGTCTCTAAGGGTGAGTGTTGACGTTTTGGCCGTTTGGGGCAGTCTCTCTGTGTGTGCTCTGTTGAGCTGCAGAGAAAACACTCTCCACGGATCAGCCTCCCCATTTTGGCCCTGTGCGTTTCCCTAACAACGTCACCAGGGGGAGCTGTTGCCCCACAAAGCGCTGCGGCTGTGGAGCGTGGGGAGGGCGACCCCTTTTCGAACCCGGAAGGGAGAGGGGCGGCGCGTATCCGGTCACGTCCTTCGCCTCGCTCCCGACGGCGTTCCTCTAACCGATTGTCTAATCGTATAACGAGACCAATAAGCCCGTTTAAATCCCGCGGTTCGTCCTTGGCCACCAGGAGCTCCTTCAGGACCAACGACAGTCTGTTTACGAAGGCGGCACGGAGGGCAGTGTTATTCCAGCCAGACCTCGCAGCCGCGATGCGGAAGTCGACTGCATAAACAGCTGCGCTCCGGCGACCCTGTCTCATTGACAGCAGCACGGCTGAAGCGGTCTCTCCTCTATTTGGGTGATCGAACACTGTTCTGAACTCCCTCACAAACCCATCATATATCAGAAGGAGCCGTGAATTTTGCTCCCAAAGTGCTGTAGCCCAAGTGCGTGCCTTGCCGCGAAGCAGATTAATGACATAAGCTATCTTACTAGCATCAGTCGCGTACATGACGGGACGTTGTGCGAAGACGAGCGAACACTGCATAAGAAAGTCCGCGCACGTCTCCACACAACCTCCGTACGGCTCTGGAGGGCTTATGTATGCTTCTGGGGAAGGTGGGAGGGGTCGTTGAACGACCTGTGGAACGTCACTGTTACGCACAGGGTCGACAGGAGGGAGAGCCGCAGCAGCGCCCTGAGGGCGCGCTTCCACCTGCGCGGCGAGAGCCTCCACCCTGCGGTTAAGGAGGACGTTCTGCTCGGTCATTAAATCCAACCGAGCCATGAAAGCGGTGAGGATCCGCTGCAACTCACCGATCATTCCTCCTGCGGACGCCTGTGCGCCCTGTCCTTCCATTGGCCGTTCAACAGCCGGTTGACGCCCCTCGGGATCCATGACGCTGGCCGAGATATCCTGTTGGGAAAGTGTCGGTACACGGACCCACAACAGGGGGCGCAAAGGAACGGACAATGGAGTAGGTCAAATAACAACACTTTACTGTTGTGAATGTGCACAACAAATACAACAGATTACAACAATAGATCAGAATCAATTCACAAAGGTGTCGTGTGGGCAGGCTCGAAGATAGGAGACACCTGTCCAAAGCAGAACCGGAACCACACGATTTCCTCCGCCACCAGACCCCGGGAATACTGGAGCCGCCAAGTCCCGAACTCCCAGGTGGCCACTGCCTCCGCGTGTCGGACCTGGTACTGCTGGCGAGGAACAAAAACACAATTAAAGGTGGGCGCGTTTGCACCCAATAATCCGCACGGCAGGAAAGCTACCTCCACCTCTCGTTGGAAAAAAGGTCTGTTATCACTCACAAAAATCACAAAAGGTTACTGTCAAGCAGTCAGCTGAGAATATTACCTTCCAGGTAGAACAATATCTCGGCAAAGAGGTGGAGACGTCGTCCTGCTGATGTACCCCTGCTGATTGGTAACAGCTGTTGCAGGTGATGCATGACAGCTGTCACCCTAGCTGCTCCTGTGAGGCGGCTGCGCCCTCTGGTGCCTGGAACCCGCACTCCAGGCAGGGCGCCCTCTGGTGGTGGGCCAGCAGTACCTCCTCTTCTGGCGGCCCACACAACATGAACATTAAATATCCTGTCTTTGTGGTGTGTTCAATTGAATATGGGTTGAAGAGGATTTTCAAATCAATGTATTCTGTTTTTGTTTACATTTTACACAATGCCCCAACTTCACTGGAATTGGGGTTGTAAAATTTATTTTTTCTTTTTAAAATTGGTGGGTGCGGCTAATATCCAGGTCCGCTCTATTGTCCAGAAATTATGGTATATGCATCTTACATGTTGTTCTTATTATTATTAATATTATTAGAAAATCAGTGGACTGTTTATACATTTATTGACCTATTTTTGAATAGGAAAGTTTGAATGCACGAAAGAGTAACTGAAGACATGAACACATACATATGAAATTTCAAGAAGAGATCTACTTCAAGCAGAAGCCAAATATAGTTTGAAGCAAATGGTGATTGAGGTCCAGTTTTTATTCACTTTTTTTTCTCATCCATGATTCCCGTGTTATTGGTACTTTGACAAAACCACACAGCTATGTTCACTTCACCTCACTGACTGAGAGAAAACATTGGTGTCTTGTGCATTCTTATCACTCTCCTTTTCAGTAATATCTGCCAGATTGTTGCACTTTACAATGATTCTCATGTTTTAAAGATTAAAAAAAAAAAAAAAAAGAAAGAAATGGGAATACAGAAGAAAATGATAACCTTGTTTTTTTGCTGTACTTCTTATTTGACAGCCACGAGGAAAATTCCCTTAAGGTGCACCAGCAAGTTGTATGGACAGATAATCAAAGTGTCATTAAACAGTACACCAAAAGGAACATTTCTCTTGCATGCATTGTACTTAGCAGTATTCCAAGGAAAGATTTCAGAATACATGACTAAAGCACTCTGGATGACAGGGCACGATGAGATTTCCTAACTTATTCGAGTGCAGATTTAATGATGCATGCGTGTACACACTTGCATGTACAACAAAAAGCACAGGCCAAACTGCTTGCATAGGTGTGTGATACTTGAGAGACAGACTCATTATGCAGTTTAGTACTTCCTGTACCATCAATTAACATTCATCATGCTCAAACTGCCTTGATGCAATGCGAAGACCTGCAGAAAGATCAGGTCATCTTGTTGTTCCTGAGCACCAGCTCCACATTTTAATCCCTTGCAGCTGCTGCAGGTAGATTGCCCCATGTTGGCGATGTCTTAAAGTGCACCAATCTATGTTACAAGGGAGCAGTTTTATGCGATATAAAGTGCCTTGATCCAGAATGGCAGTCAAAAAAATATATATATACTCTCGGGAGCTGCAGTAGGTAACACGTTAAGCACAGCATCCTGATTTATTGTTTATACTATGGATGATCAAATCTGATCTCATGTATTGGTTTCAGGTCCAATCAAGGCATTTTTTTTAATTGATTGGTGTCAGATTTCATCAAGATGAGTCTCATTGATTGCTGTGCATTCTGTTTCTGTTCATGATCGTGTTCTTGTTTATTCACCAGCAGCACTGTGGTGCACATTTTAAAGGAATATTTATGCTCTGCTTTGCTTCAAATGTGCACCACTTCTGTTTCTGGTGGATCTCGCATGTAGTACACATTTACCAGGCAGTCAGATGGTGTTTTTTGTATTTTTTTTTACATAAATGCATATGTTTTTCCTCATCATCCAGTCTGTGATTTCATCCTACTAACAGGCACTGTTCAGGTGTATCGCCTACTTTTAAAAATATATTTTAAATTATTTTTTGCACTTAACAAAATAAATACATGCACACACACACACACACACACACACAGTTCTCAGTTCACCTAACCTGTATGTCTCTGAATGTAGGAGGAAGGCGGAGTACCTGGAGAGAACCCACGCAAACACAGGGAGAACATGTAAACTCAACACAGAAAGGCCACAGGTGGGAATCGATCCCATGACTTTCTTGCTGTGAGGCAACAGTGTCAACCACTAAGCCACTGTGCTGCCTAAATAAAATAATAAATAAATAATCATAAGTATAACAATAATACTTAAAAAGAGGATCAATATATTTTTGATAACAACAAAAACACAGCCGCCATTCTTTCAGTATGAAAGTTCTTGTTTTACTTTAACAATGCTGCATGACATGAAATTGAAAAATGCCATTAAAACACACACACATTCTGCTTCATGTGCATTTAGCAAACACAAGTAAATAAATATTAAAGTGCAGCTTTGATTGGAGGTGACTCTTCAGGCATTGGTGAGCTTTTCAACTTTTCACATGTCAAACAAATCCAACTGCACTGACATTAATGTGTTTGCAGTGTGCTCTGGGCAAGGGTAATATCTGGTAAAATACACATTTTAAAGCGAGACTCTGTATTTGCAGACACTCAACATGAAATTTTAACTTTAATTAGAACTGAGACTGTGATGGGGAGAAAAAAAAAAAAACAGGCAGTCTGTTCTCTGTCAGAGGAATCCCATCAGATATCTGACACTAAACACAGTGGGTCCTAGTTAGTACTTGGATGGCAGATCTTTTAGGAAGGCCAGGGGCTATGTCTGTTTCTCCAGGTAAAACTGTATTTGTGTCAGAAAGGGTATCCAGCATTAATCTCATGACAAATCCCAATGTGGATCTGTGCTGGCTCTGCTGTGGCAACCCGGTATAACCGGGAGCAGCCAAAAGTCAAACATTGGGATTGGGGGGATCTCTATACATTCCAGGTAGCAGTCAAAAACACACCTGAACAATCCAGAACCTGATTCCTTTTTTGTCAACATAGCCCACCCCCCCAACACATGCCAGAGGTATTTTTGCCAATGTGAGTATACTGTTACATTACACTGATTTGGAAATAATCCACCATTTTCCAATGCTAATTATTTGTAAATGACATTTGCAACAGTTTTAATGATGAAATTTCAAAGAATGTTATGAATGTGGCAATGAACAGTACCATTCAATGCTCTGAAACCTGACCTGACCTATGAATAAGCCCATAAAATGTTCGCCCCACGTAAAATTTCAAAGTGTCACAACCTCAAAAATGAGGTAAACTTAAAAAAACAAAAACAAAACAAAACAAACAAACAAAAAAACATAGGTCTTCAAGGAATATAAGTTGCAAATTTTGGATTTTTGTGCATGGCTGGAGTGTACTTTCATTGTGAGCATTGATTATTATATTATTGTTGTTAAGTTTTGTTTAGTACCTTGATTCCTTGGAAACCCCTACACAAATATTAATTTTCCTGTGTAGTTACCGTCCAGGACACAAGGTGGCTATTGTGTGTTGTATGTGGTGGTGAATTGTGCCAGTGCATTCTCTCAGAACTAACTCGCCAATTGTTGTTTTTACAACCAGTGAGCTTTTGACAAATTTGAGGATGGTTACAAATTGCTATGAATTTTTTAACAGTTTTGTGTGAATCTATTCACACTCCAGTCATGACAACAAATAAAAAATACACAGTATAAAAATTACAGGGTTTTTTCTTCCTCTCAGGGTAGCTCCAAAAAAATCAGGTATGTTTAGTTCAAGGACCCTATAGACCACCGGATTGATTTGAAAGGCCACCTACTATAATTGCCATCACTAAGGGCCCCTTCACACTTAGTACGAATGTGGTCAAATTGCGCATGAATTGTGTATGAAGCAGGAATCGTATGCAATACGTGTAAAATTGTAGCTGCCTCCAACGCCTCTTACACCTGTTGCTATATCTATCTGCTCACACCAGCGGCTGAAAGACATAGTGTGCCCTGTGAGAGCCCATCAAACCCTCTCACAGCAGGTGTCAGCCAGATTCCAGGTGACACAAACGAACATCTAACACCGCTCTTTTGGCACTTAGAAAATGTGTGGCTATTTGCGCTATTAACACGAAAACAATCTGGTGGTGAAATTTGTCTAAGTGCCCCCACGACTGTGAAATTGCCAAGTGCACATGTGACGTGCCAGATATCGGATCCCCCCACAACACGTGTGTTTCACACACTCTCCTCCGCTCTCCACCAACACATGACCTGCATGTGGTTCATGACCACCCGCAGGCAAGGCATCTGTCATCTGATCACAGAGTGACACCTTGGTCTGTGCGCTGAACGGATGGGGGCATGGCTTGCTGCCAACAGCTGTTGAGATATCTCTGATCCTGGATGTCACAGCTGCAGAACACTTACCATGTTTTGATGGACACGGGCGTGTCCTCATGGGGAAATACAAAAAAACATACATCACTTTTGCAAAGGGCTGGAGAAACAGCTGATAAGTTCATGTAGACGCACAGCAGGTATCATGTCTGTCTGACAGGACACGCATTTCCACCCAACACGTGTGTCCTGTGAGTGGCGTGCCACAGGACCATATTACAAGTCAACAGTGTGACAAATATGCCACTTTCAGTCACGTATCAGCAGAAATATGACATTTATCTGCTTGTTGATTTTAGCCATTTCACGCTCCTGTTATAAGACAGTGATTGTAGCGCAGTGGTAAAGTTTCCATCTGGTAATTATATCAGCTCAGTGATATTCACTAATTATACAGCTGGTTTTTATTTTATTTTTCTCCACATCAGCAGCGTGATGTGGTGCACCACATCCCAGCTGCTCACACTGTGTTCCTGCTTGCACAACACCGTCGCGTGCACGAAACCGTTGCAGCGGGTTCGTTCATGCCTGCACGTCGGCTCGATATTTTTATGGTTCACTCATACAAGCTGTTCTGCCGTGATTCGCCCAGCTTTGTACTATGTGTAAAGGGATCCTAAGGTCATGGCTAGAAAATGACACAAGAGAGGGATTACCTTTGTGTATCCGTTTTTGTGTGGCACAAGCACATCGATGACTGAATGAAGCATCTGGGGAGCCCAAAACTGCAGAGAAATATAATGAAAAAAAAAGTTATAACGTTATAAATCATAATGTAATGTTTAAGGTTGTTTCAGTGATACTGTAGTTTCTCACAGGTGATGAATGGGAGATCAATGCAGCTTGGGAAGATGGGCAAAGTGTTTGCAGTGTGTGCATTTGTGGTTTACATAAATGTAAATGGACTGCATTTATATAGCGCTTTTCCTTCTGCATCAGACGCAGAGTGCTTTACAAATAATGCCTCACATTCACGTCGATGTGAGGGTGCTGCCATACAAGGCGCTCACTACACACCTAGAGCAGGTAGGGGATTAAAGACCTTGCTCAAGGGCCCTTGGTGATTTTCCAGCCAGGCTGGGATTTGAACCGAGGATCTTCTGGTCTCAAGCCCAATGCCTTAACCACTGGTGTCACATCTTTATGCAAATTAAATAAAGAAATTCACATTTCTACATTAAAATCAGTTGAATCAATAATAACTCAGTGGCAAGTTGGGAAGAATTTCATGGTATATATACATACTTTATCACTTTCTGTCTGTACAGTAACTGGGAAGTTTTAAATGTTTATTTCATCACATTGTCTATGTGGCATGGACAAAGATGCCACCATATAACTAATATTCAAAATTATATATATATATATATATATATATATATATATATATATATATATATATATATATATATATATATATATACAACCCCTGGCAAAAATTATGGAATCACCGGCCTCGGAGGTTGTGATTCCATATTTTTTCCCTCTGCTTGGTCTAAAAAAGTAACAGTTACTGACTGCCACAATTTTTTTTTCCTGATTTCTTATAGTGTTTCTTAAAGCCAGAAAGTTGCCATTTGAAATGACCTTAGTTTTGTGTCATGTCTGTGAAATGCTTTTTTCTACAAAATTAAACAATTGAATGAACATCCTCCGAGGCAGGTGATTCCATAAATATATATATATATGTGAGGAAAATAAATAAATGTGCGATTTTGCAAGTTCTCCCACTTAGAAATCATGGTTGGGTCTGAACTTTTCATCTTTGGTGCATGTCCACTGTGAGACACATCAGAATTAAAGACAGCACATACACATTTGACATTGTTTATGTGCACTAAGTTTGAAGAATTCCGTTATCCGAATTGAGGCATGTGGGTGAAGGCCACGCAACAACCCTGATATGCGCCACTGTGAGCTTGGGGTGAAGAACGTGGGCTGCAGCTAAAACTGCACCACCCACGCCGAAGGGGAAAGGAGTGACGTTAAGCAGGCGCTGGAAAGGGGAGTGTTGCTGGGGGGGTAGGAGGCGGGTGGGGGGAGGGAATGGAGCATGCTTCAGTGCTGTGAAAAGCAGTTTATTGTCTTTGTGAGTTGAGATAAGAAACAGCCAATGTTCCCCAGGCTGAAAAAAATTCCTCTGGAGGAAAACATATATTGTGCATAATTTATTGCCATCCTTGAAAAATGTCAGCTACCTATTTTATAAACACTACCTAATCTAGAGCCCATAGATCCCAATGGGCAACGGGCAAGATTTACCTTAAATTCCTTCTTTTTTTTTTTTTTTTTTACTATTACACATTGTTTGGATAAAAAAAACTATAGCAATTTCAGTCGAACTACATATTAAATATATTTCCTAGAATTTTGTACACACTGCACATATACACGGTCTCTTCAGTATTAATTGCATACATTTGCCTCTCTGGCACACGTAACGGTATAACTTTATTGAAATTAATTTCAAAACAAATTTATTCCAAAGCTATCTCATGCATTTATCAAGAAAATAAACAAATTAGCAATGTAGAAATGCAGAAGGCATAATGTGGTGGGCAAATGAATTTTGTATGAGAACACTGTGGTGGTCCAACACAAAACCTCTCCAGTGTGGCGTTGATGATGCATTTACACACATTTTTTTGGCTGACTGATTTTAATAGATGTGAAAAGTGGTCCTGTTCTCCCACCGTCTGACAGGGAATGTAGACACACGTCTTATATCTTTTGCATGGCTTCTTACAACAGCAGGGATGTTTCAACCTGCTTCATCTTATGTACCATTTAAAATCTCTCTTCAAAAGCTTCCAAAAAAGGGGTGCTTTCTACATTTGGACGGTGACTGAAGCATAATACAAATAATTCACAACTATGTTTGCTGTGGAAACTGTAAAATAAATAAAGAATGCAGATAATCCCAAAATACACTCCATCATGTCCTGTTGAGTGACAAAAATAATCCCTGGCATTGTCTCCCTCTTTTCATCATCTTTACATACATCATTTATGAAAGCATGCTGCTTGCAATTTTGGCAGCTATGGATTTTTATTTTTTCTTTTAAACTTTCAGCTCCATTATTGTGAATTTTTTACTTTGAAATGATGAGAGATACATTTTCCCAAAGATTCAGTCGGTTTACACAGCACAAAATACTGAATTATAAGGAGATGTAAATGGTTCTGACCTTGCTACCTCCCACTCCATGTAATGAGCCAAAAGGCAGAATAGGTTTCAGACCTGAAATATTGTTATTAAACATAATTAGTGCTAAAGAGCAGATGGATGATTCACTCCATGTGCTACCAATTTTGATTGAAGCATTGAAAGACTCTTAACACTAGGACTCCCAGAACTCTAACACTACTAGAACTGCCAAGGCCGTCAGTTCGACAGGTAGCATTCTGATGGATGGAATGCAATTTACAAAATTGAAGTATTAGGATTAGAACAAGTAGTCTATATACAGGTTTTACATGTCACAGTCATAGACGCTATGCATTTCCCACACACCACCTTCTTGCACAGACAGCAAATATTAAAGGTGGGCGATACCGGGAATTTTGGTACTGATCCGAAACCAAGTAAATACAGGCCCAGTTTTGCCGATACCGATACTTTTTCATATTTAAGCTTAATAGATCTCATGGTATGAGAGTCCTTTAGGTGTCTTTTGGCAAATTCCAGGTGGGCTACCTGGAATACCTGGAATACCTGGCTACCTGCCTTTTAAGAAGGACTGGCTTCTGTGTGGCAACTCCACCATACAGACGTGATTGGTTCTAATCTTTCCACAGAGGAATGCTGCAGCTCTGGCAGAGTTACCATCGGGTCCTTTGTCACCTCCCTGACTAAGGCCCTTCTAGACAGAGTCTTGGTGGATCCATACTTCTTCCATTTACAGATGATGGCAGCCAATGTGCTCATTAGGACCTTCAAAGCAGCAGAAATGTTTCTTCCCCAGATTTCTGCCTTGAGACATTCCTGTCTTGGAGGTCTTGGTTTGTACGCTGACATGCACTGTCAACTGTGGGACTCTATATGTAGACAGATGTATGCCTTTCCAATTATCTACAATCAACTGAATTTACCCAAGGTGGACTCCAATAAGCGAAGTGCACAATGCATCTGCGCATGCGTGGGTCAAACGGGGGCAAAAATCCCAGCTACCACACTCACACTGTTCCCATTGAATTTCATATACAGTAGCATTAGCGGACTGTAAAAGGTAAGGCTTACAGGGATTGTTTCAAAGGCTTTAAGCCTTAAGCGACGCATACAATAATGACAGGTGCGCATTGTGCTGTTTTTCAAATGCTCGAACGGAATTTATAGGCTTGAAAGTTGGCTGAAAACACACAATTGCAAAGCTCCGCTGAGTCCACACAAAGACGAAAAGAAGAAGAAATGTGGTCGTAAACCTCCGTTCATTCTACACAATGTCGGCACAGAAAAGACAGATCGAGACGGACGTAAAAGACAGACTAAAATTGTACGTTTCTTGCGCACATTTATTTGTTGTAATTGTAAGTTTCTTGCGCACATTTATTTTGTCAATATCCTGAAACTGTGCCACCGTTTTCGTGCATCGGCTTATGACTGTAATGCCGCACCATGAATGACGTGGCGTGTAATATTGTAAAATTGACATGTTCTATAAACAAACTGCACGCATGCACATATCATTGTATGTCTGTCAACTTATCAAAACAAACGTGACACCAAAGAGGTTATATGCGAGACCCACCTTCCTTATAGTCATTATGAAGCCGGCGGAGTAGCGATTTCTCATCCCTGCTTAGCAAATATTCTGCAATATCCACAGTTTCAGTCTCTGAACTTCATCTAACCATCCGTCAGTTGCCTCCAAGGGGTCAGAAATTTGTTTGTCTCCAACTATCAACAAGGACTGGTCATTTTCAACATCAGCTCTCTCTTCGACACTAACGGTAGTTTCTGTAACAATGCAGCACATGCAAGCACAGCCAGCTCTTCTTTCCGTTTCTGTCCACTGCCGAACATAGTCCTGGTTGTAACAGGCAATCCGCAGAGCTTACAAAAACACTTTAAATCGTCAACTTTCCAGCGGTTGAAATAATCCAAAACACAGCACTCCTCACTGCTTTCCGCTGCCATAGCTTATGGGTTGGTAGTCGAACAATTTAGCCTACCCATAATACACCGCGTGGCCTGAGATGTGCACTTCACTTTTTAAAATGTAGAAACATCTCAAGGATGATCAAAACAACCCAAAAAAAAAAAAAAATTCAAGGGAACAGCCAAAGGGAGTGACAATGTTATTGCCAAATATATCAAATCAAATGATGCACACTCCAGAAACACTGATGGACATGGCAGCATCAGGGAGAAGAGGCTGTTCCAGTGCATGGAGGAGCACTGCACACAGTTATCGAACCAAGGAGAAAAGGACCTTTGAAACAGGGGATCATGTTCTGGTCATTCCCGGGAGGACAGTGGATCCTGTGTGGACAATAATATTTTCAAAACACAGCTGCTATTCTTGTGGTGCCACTCAGGTGTACACCGCCATATCATGGAGTTGATGCTCATCCAGCCTGTGGAGGAGTGCTGCACATGGATCACAAATTGAGGAGAAAAAGATCATACAAGTGTGGGATCATATACTAGTCATTGCAGAGGAGTAGGCAGCGGATCCTATGTGGACAGTAATATATGTGAGATGCAGCTGCCTTTCCTGTGGGGTCACTCAGCTGGACATCACCATGTCACAGACAAGAGGCTGTTCCAATGTGTTGAGGAGTGTTTCGATGAGATCCCAAGGAAACAAGAAGAGGAGAGTTGATCCTGCAGGGTCACTTAGCTGGAGATCATTCTGTGCTGTTGCACACAGACGTGCGCGTTCCAATGTGTCCAGGAGCGCTGCGATCAGATCCCCAGGAGAGAAGGACAGAAGAGCTGATCCTACGAGCTCACTCAGGTGAAGATCCACTGCACCGTGTCACAAAGATGTAGCCATTCCAGTATGCCAGGGAGTGCTTTTAACAGATCTCCAGGAAAGGACAACCATCAAGCTGATCCTGCGACAATATCATTTTGCAGTTGGGTGAGTGCACTGTTCACAATTTTCTTCCTGGATTTGTCCTCTTCCTTGGAGCCATGCTAGCCTTTGTTTTTTAATCATTATTTAGTATTCATTTTAAATGATTATTTATTATATTGTGTGTTATTTAATTATTATTTGTAGAACTGTGCCTTACTGGCTGCAGTCTGGAATTTCCACAGCCTGTTTTCATGAAATAACAGGGCAATAGCAGGATAATACCAGCCCAGAGCCATCCTGAACACAAATGTGTCATCATTTCAGCTACACATGGCACTCGACATCCCTTTAAGTGCATCAGATTTGTGCATAAATCAGCAGATCCTTGCACCTGTGTATGCTAACATTTTCAACATTATATTTGGCTAACATTCGGATAACATGCACTAATGTGTCATTTGAACCAATAGATACCAACTGAGAATTTGTCATTGATTCATGTGTCTTGTACCAAATTATTGTCTCCAACTGCTCACCAACAGTTTATCAGGTTCAATAGGCAGGACAGGCTGGATGCAAATGCAAGATGCAGGAACACAGCTCAGTGGAGTAAAAGCGTTTCCTGGGTAAACAGGCTGGGGTCAGTACACAGAAAGGCAGTCCAAGCAGAGCAACAGTATCAAAAGCATCAAGCAAAAAGGCATGGTTGAAGTACACAAGCAGGTAGTCAAACAGACTACGAATGCTATCTTCGACCTTTCAGTCGGGAACATTGGTGCCATCAACTCAAAATGAATTTTGCACTGAGTAATAAAGGGATTGACATCCCCAGACTCACCAGAAAAACGCTCAGGTCATGAGAGTTGGTTGCAGACCTCTGGGACTGGTATGGGAGCCGGCGGGGCAGCTGATGATCCCAGAAGTGGTGTGGCGGCGGGAGTCGTGCTGGTTGTAGCCTGATGTTTCAAAGTGATAAGTAGTTGCTCCATCTGAGCGCTCACAGAGTCCATAAACGTGTCTTGCCGTTTCGCCAGCTCACTGATTCCGGAGGTTAGAGCGGCAAGCTGGTCCTCCTGTTGAGCTAACTTTCTGGTTGTAGTGGCGTACCGCCCGCTGGAAAGGGTCTGCGTCTGCTGCATCCATGGTTGGCCAAATCGATCGGCAGGACAGGCTGGACGCAAATGCAGGACGCAGGAACACAGCTCAGTGGAGTAAAAGCCTTTAGCTACTGGGTAAACAGGCTGGGGTCTGTACACAGAAAGGCAAGTCCAAGCAGAGCAACAGTATCAAAAGCATCAGGCGAAAACGCATGGTTGAAGTACGCAAGCAGGTAGTCAAAAATGTTGAGGCAAACAGAGCAAGTCAGAAATACAGGAACTGAGCTGGAAGAAAGGCACAAGGCACATCGATCTGGCGATGAACAAAGGCAAACCGTGAGGCTTATAAAGCACCCAGGTAATTAACTCCAAATCAAAAATAGGTGTGGGGAGAAGCTCACAGCAGTGGGGTGTAGCCAGACAGAGAGAGACACCCACCACCAACAGCCAAGAGAGGGAGACAAGAAAAAGCAGGACAGAGAAAACCCAAGCAGAAAGACAGAGCAAGAGACAGACAAAACACAAAAACAACCCAACAATCCAAGGACCTGACACAATTGTCCTTAGGTGAGAGTGAGCATATGTTTTCCTGTCAATAAATGTTTGCCCAACAATGGACTGGCAGTCTACACTGCCTGGCACTCAGTGACCACTTAAATCTAAGATGACAGGCAAAATTCAGGAATTTATAATGGCAAGGGTCTGGAACAGGGATGCAAATGGAAAAAAAAGAGGAAATATTACACGAGCAAGCAGTGACACAAGTGACACATTTTTTTTTTTTAAGTTGCTATTTATAATCTTCCCCTTCTAATAGTCCATGGGCCAAGCAGGTTTTCTGTACCACTTAAGGTGACTAAACAACACTTAGAATCAAGCCTCAGTGTATCATGGCCTACACAAAAATGTATGATAGCAATCTCAGGGTGGTAGCTGTAGCCAGGTAGGGGTCAGTGAAGAATTACACAGAGGTCAAACTTTAAAAATGCTCCAATCATGTTGAAAACTATATCACATTACTTGTCTGGCCATAACAATTCAAAAAGGTATAGTTTGGACTATCTGTGATGGAATGTTTTGGAGTTATGGGGTAAAAACAGCAAAAATTGTGACAAAGGTCAGTTTCAGTTTGGACAGGGGTCAAAAGTTAAAGTTGCTCTAATTTCAGTACAGAATGATGTAAATTAGTGGTTGAAATAAAAGCATTAATAAATGGAATAGTTTTGACTGTGATGAATGTTTGGTCTCCAAGGTAAACGTCAAACAAGGTCAATGTGCATTGGATTCTATGACATGTGGGATATATTACCTTGTAACATGATAACTAAGCATGACAGATGGTGCAAACTATTTCTTATTAGAACCCTATTAACCCAAACAATAATTTGCATCATTTAGCAACTTTATCTTTTGACCCCTGTACAAACTGAAATTGAGCTTTGTCACCATTTTTGCTGTTTTGCCCCATAACCCCAGAACATTCCATCATAGATAGTGCAAACTATACCTTTTTGGAATTGTTATGATCAGACAAATAATATGATATAGTTTTCAACATGATTGGAGGATTTTAAAATTTTGACCTCTAGGTAATTCTTCATTGACCCCAACCTGGCTATAGGTACCACCCTGGCATGGCTATCATACATTTTTGTGTAAGTGTTGTTTAGTTCAGTGGTACGGATTAGGTCAAAATTGATGACTAGCTCATGGACTATAACTCTAACCATAACCATAGCATGTGTACCCTCCCCAAATGTTAACCATGACCCCCCAGACTCCCCTTCGCCCCATATTTTGGGTCCCCCATCACAAAATTAATTTGTACCCTATTATGAAAAATGCCCCATTTTTTGTACCCCCAGTCAACAACGTACTTTTTGTATCCCAGTCCCACGATACTGGGTTGCATGGAAGTGGTGAAGAGTAGCAGCGGCACATGTACACAGACTTGACTTGTCAAGAAAGGTATTACTGTAGCAGCAACGCAGCTGCTGTATAATGTTCCTACAGGTATGAAAATCACAATGTGTACAGCCAGTATTGTGGTGGCATATGAAGTTTTTCTTTCTGAAAAGACACATCAGAGCATTTCACCTGCACTCTCTATTCCATTTTTTTTCTTCCCTGCAATTGCATTTTGTCCACCTTTGAATTCTGCTAATGAACAAAAGGGGAAAAAATGGTTTACATGTGCAAAATGGACCCTGACTATTCCAGTCACACTTTGGTTTAATATACAATAGGGGACAGCAAAAAAAAAAAAAAAAAAAAGGATTACAGGGATGCAAATCAGCAGCACTTCCTAATATAGTTCTTTGAATTCACTCCATTTTAATTGCTTTAATAAGTCTGACTGTAGTGTCTCTAATGTACTTTTAAGTATGTGGAGGATTGGCAGTACTTTCTCTCATTAACAGCTTGTGTATTTTGTGTCCAAAGGAAGAGAACTTTACTGCATTTTTGCTGATTACACTAATGATCTCAGTTTTCTTAATCAACAGTGTTATTTAGTTTGCATTCATACCAGCACTTAGACAATGTTGCCAAACTGCAGTAGTGATGACTACATATATTAAAAGGTCCAAAAATCGTTGGAATATCACAAAATGTTCTGCGATATTTCCAATACATAGATAATTCTAAGTATGTATTTTTTTTTTCTTTCCCAGACCAGTGGACACATAAACTTTATTAAGGGTCCCTTCACACATAGTGCAAATTTGGTTGAATTACAGCGAAACAGTGCAAAATGGGCGCGATGGACAGGCATTTACAATCCTGCTGCGGCGGTGTCGTGCACACTCATGCACGAACACAGTGCGAGCAACAGGAGCATGTGTAACCACATTGTGGAATAAATAAAAAATAAAAACCATCTGGTACCTGTGGAACCACATCATGCTGCTCCTGTTGAATAAAAAAAAAAGAAAAAAAAAAAAAACAGGTGCTGCCTATCGAACCACATCACACTGCTCCTGTTGAATTTAAAAAAAAAAAAAAAAACAGGTGCTGCCTGTGGAACCACATCACACTGCTCCTCCTGAATTAAAAAAAAAAAAAAGAAGAAAAAAACAGGTGCCTATGGAACCACATCACACTGCTCCTGTTGAATTAAAAAACAACAACAACAACAACAAAAAAAAACAGTTGGTACCTGTGGAACCACATTGCACCGCTGCTGTGGAAAACAATAAAAAAAATAAAAAAAAATAAAAAAAACAGCTGGTACCTGTGGAACCACATCACACTGTTCCTGTAGAAAAAAAAAAACTAAAAACAAACAAGCAAAAAAAAAAAAAAAAAAAACAGCTGGTACCTGTGGAACCACATCACACTGTTCCTGTAGAAAAAAAAAAAAAAAACAAACAAGCAAAAAAAAAAACAGCTGGTACCTGTGAAACAAAAAAAAAAAACAAGCAGAAAAAAAAAAACCAACAACAACAAAAAAAAACCCAGCTGGTACCTGTGGAACCACATTGTGCTGCTCCTGTGAGGAATACATAAAAACAGCTAGTATCTGTGGAACCACATCGTGCTGCTCCTGTGAGGAATACATAAAAGCAGCTAGTACCTGTGGAACCACATTGTGCTGCTCCTGTGAGGAATACATAAAAACATCTAGTACCTGTGGAACCACATCGTGCTGCTCCTGTGAGGAATACATAAAAACAGCTAGTATCTGTGGAACCACATTGTGCTGCTCCTGTGAGGAATACATAAAAACAGCTAGTATCTGTGGAACCACATCGTGCTGCTCCTGTGAGGAATACATAAAAGCAGCTAGTACCTGTGGAACCACATTGTGCTGCTCCTGTGAGGAATACATAAAAACATCTAGTACCTGTGGAACCACATCGTGCTGCTCCTGTGAGGAATACATAAAAACAGCTAGTACCCGTGGAACCACATCGTGCTGCTCCTGTGAGGAATACATAAAAACAGCTAGTACCCGCGGAACCACATCATGCTGCTCCTGTGAGAAATACATAAAACAGCTAGTACCCATGGAACCACATTGTGCTGCTCCTGTGAGGAATACATAAAAACAGCTAGTACCCGTGGAACCACATCGTGCTGCTCCTGTGAGGAATACATAAAACAGCTAGTACCTGTGGAACCACATTGCGCCACTCCTAAGTTATAAGCAACAAAAAAAGAAGCTGGTACCTATGGAACCACATTGCGCCACTCCTGTGGAATACAAACAAATAAAACAAAACAAAAAAAACCAGGTGGTAACCTGTGGAACCACATCGCACTGTTTCTGTGGAAAACAAACAAACAAAAAAGTATACATGCCACCCACGGAATTCGTACCTGGACTTTATTGATTGCCAGCCTGAAACTTTACCACTGAGCTACTGTTGCTGGCCTGTAAATGGTGTGGGGAAAAAAATGAAGCCACACACCATAAAAAAAACACCCTCTTATCAAGTATGAACCGTCTGTTCCTCTGTAGATGACCCATGGTCACAGATGTACAGCAATGAAATGACATGAATTAATGAAGCAGAGTGCTGTTATGTCTACATATACTGGTCCGGTGTGTCCAGCCGGCCCCATGCGTGTCCATATGGAACAGAGCTCACGTGGGTGACGTGACAGTCAGATTACCCACTGTGTGTTATGATCTGACGGTCCATTGTCACTTGGGGCAGCCTGTCAACACACCATCTGTATATCCATATATCACCTCACGTGTTTTGCTGTTTTGCAAAGCCACACTCGTGGGGCACTTAGACAAATTTCCCATCCAGCTTGACAATGACCGTCTGTTAACTGTTTTTGTGATGATAGTGCGAATGGCCACACATTTTCTAAGTGCCACACAAGTGGTGTTAGATGTTTGTGTGTGTCAGCTGGAATTTGGGCGACACCTGCCGCGAGAGGGATTGATGGGTTCCCACAGTGCACACTATGTCTTTCAGTCTCTGGTGTACACAAATAGTTGTAGCAACAGGTGTATGAGGCATTCGAAGCAGCTATGCTTTTACATGTTTTGCATATGATTCCTGCTTCATTCGCAGTTCGTGCAAACTTCAACCAAATTCGCACTATGTGTGAAGGGGCCCTAAAAGATAGTCATTACATTAAAGGCAAGTTCATTATATCTTGGAGGTAGTCCCTATTTCACTTTCTTTTTTTACTCGCCTCATTTTAAATTTTTGCTTGAGCTTGTAACATACGAGGTCTATTAGAAAAGCATCCGACCTTATTATTTTTTTCAAAAACCATATGGATTTGAATCACGTGTGATTGCGTCAGACAAGCTTGAACCTTAGTGCGCATGCGTGAGTTTTTTCACGTCTGTCGGTTGTGTCATTCACCTGTGAGCAGGCTTTGAGTGAGGAGTGGTCTAGCCCCCTCGTTGTTGTTTCATTGCCAGGAAATGGCGGAATGATTTGGGCTTTTTTTCCATCAGAATTTTTTCAGAAACTGTTAGAGACTGGCAGCTGGAAACCATTACAAAAATTTATCTGGCTTTCGGTGAAAATGTTACGGGCTTGGTAGAGAATAAGGAGTGTTACTGTCGCTTTAAGGATGGCCCCCAGCGGCTGTGGGGCACGCCGCGCTCCGAAGCCGCCATCGACAGGCTGAACGACCATTTCATTTCTAAACGGATGGCTGTCTTGATCCGTGACCATCGTGTGCCATTTCTCTGGTTATCACAAGAGCTGGACATCAACCATTTTCCGGCAGATTTCACTTTTAACAGGAGATTTTGTCATGAAAAGCCGAGCGGAGGCTTCGCACATCACGATTGATTCGCTACTGGAGCGAGACAAAACCACCTCTGTTTTGGTCTCACGGACGGCTTTGAGATGGCGTTCAGACAGCTGTTGGTGGTTTTTCCATCGAGTGATTATCCGAGAAATTGTGGATGTGCCTGGACATGCCAGAACATGTCCTGTGAGGCTTCATCATGGTGTTGCTTTGCGCCATCCGGCACCGCCGCGACACGCAGAATTCCTCTGCACGTCTGTCTCAATGTGCCGAAAAAGTGCTGATGTCCACATCTTTTCACAATTCCTGTGCTAGTCAGATGACGTCCCGGATAAAACACAGCATCCAGTTTGAAAATGAACGGCACATTCCACTGTTACAGGAGTTTTTGTCATAGAAAGAGGAGCGGAGGCTTCGCGTGTCGTGGCGGTGCCGCATGGCGCACAGGTTTTTTTCTGAGCTCCAAGCATCCTTGCCTTATTACATTAGATTAGATATACTTTATTGATCTCACAGTGGAGAAATTATGTTTACACTCCAGTTACCTCAGACAGCAATTAGTCCACGATTTTTACTTGTTTACCGTAATAATGGCACACATCAGAATTAAAGACAACACATACACATTTGACATTGTTTATGTGTACTAAGTTTGAAGACGTCCGTTATCCGAATTGAGGCAAGCAGGTGAAGGCCATGCAGCAACCCTGAGATGCGCCACCGTCAGCTTGGCAGGAGTGATGGGGGCTGCGGCTAAAACTGCACCGCCCCAGCAGAAGAGGGAAGGAATGACGTATAGCAGGCACCGGAAAGGGAGGATGTTGATGGGGGAAGGAAGGGGTGGGGGAGAGAATGGAGCATGCTTCAGTCCTGTGAAAAGCAGTTTATTGTCTTTGGGAGATGAGATAAGAAACAGCTAATGTTCCCCAGGCCAAAAAAAGCCCTCTGGAGGAAAAACAGTCAGGCAATTTGACCTTCAGGCTTCATAAGCCTGTAATGTTATGGTTTGAGCAGTGAAAAACACTTTTTAACAGTTCCACTTGCACAACCAAATCCCACTTATGAATTAAGAATATTCCCAATTATGAATTAAGAATATTCACCGGCCTCTGAATTCTTCAGCTTCAACAGCAAGGCACACATCTGTTCCAAGATGTCATCCAATTTGCGTCTGAGTTCAAGAGTCATCGCAGTCTGAGAATGCACTGCCTTGCCAACCTCGTTAATCATGACGGACAAGCGAGGGGCCGTGGTTCTTGATGCTGCCGTCTTGCCAATTTTCCAGTAGATCAAGGCAGCACATAAGCCAAAAAGTACCAGCCCTGCTACCATGAGACCAAAAATGAATAAGTCTTCGATGTCCTCAATGGAGAAAGGCGCCAAGCATGCCACACGCCAGGAACTCCAGGAGTCGAGAACATAGCCTGCAGGATATGTTCCATCTGGGCAGGTAGGATCCCCCGGTCCTGACCTTCTTGTAGAAAAATGGTGTCAATAGTGTTCAGAGACCAGTTGATCAATTTCATGGATAATCCAATAGTAGTCCAATAGATCCAGAATCCAATATAATTTGAGGAATTCAGAGTCTGGTGAAGTAGGGACTTGAAGGTTAAAGGCAGAGAACAGAGATAAGGGAGAGTGGAGGAGATGCGACTGCCCTCGTCGGAGTCCCAAGATGTAAATCCCAAGCTACATAATTTTTTTTCTAACTTTATCACCCCCCCCAACACACACACACACACACACACACACACACACACACACACACACACACACACACACACACACACACACACACACACACACACACACACACTTTGTGATGGCTCTTCTGTTATCATCTCTAACAGTTTTGTAATTTCCATTTAATAATTTTGCTTTCATTTGCCCAGATTCACCTTTGTTCACCTAAAATTATTTCTTCATTATATTCTGACATCCTGATTTTTTTTCAAGTATGTACACATTGTGAGATTTGTTCTCTTTTAATTGCCTGATGACTTTTTAATTTATTGATTAATGTACTTGGCTCTGTAACAGAGTGGCATCCTGTCCAGGTGTGGCCGCCTTACACCCTATGACACCTGAGATAGGCTCCAGCCCCCTCTATGACCCTTCATTGGAATAAGCAGTTGAAGACGAGTGAGTGATTAATGTACTTATTTTTTGTTGTTGTTTGTTTGTTTCATTATGAGATTGCTGTTTACAGCCATGCACAACAGCAGAGCAGGTAGGGGTAACATTTTCATTCGTAGGTATGTTTGTGTGTGAACATATTATCATTCATTATTCATTCTTTTTTCTAAATGCCTATTCCAGTAAAGGGTCATAGGGGACCACCAGTCATCACATGAATACCTAGTATGGTATACCACATGAATACCATCACATAATACCTTGTATACCTAGACAAGAAAGTCAATCAAAGCTACAGTGAAGTTATGGCTCATTCACACTTTGACAATTATCCTGGTGTTTGCCTTCAGAGAGTGAAAAGTTGCTTACCATTGACCAGCACAAACTTCCGCCAGTCTCCACAAGGGCTTAGTTGATGTCATTTGGGCAATGCTGATGTTTGTTGTGGTCCAGAAAAAAAATTCAACATGCTTCAAATGCTGAGAAATGGAAGTGGACGGACCACCTACAAAGTGCAAAAATGAAAGGAGACACCAGAAAAATATTAAATAAATTCAGGTGTGATGTCACCAAATTCACTCATCACATCAATGGTCTCCTGCTGGTTATACTTCAGCACTCAGTTTGGAAACATGGCTTTTTAAAAATTTAAGGGTTTAAATTTTCACTGTTTGCAATTACCCACAGGGAAAATCCAGAGACAATGTATTTTCTATGTTTAAAAAAGTTAAAATGGGCAGGCAGTGGTGGTGACCAAGCAGTTGGTGTGCTTGCTTTCAGGTGGGAAGGTTCATGGTTCAAGCTCATCCCTGCACAAGGAAGGGCAACTGGCATAAAGCCTATGCCAAATCAACATGCAGATCCATTTCAGATCTGTTGTGGAAACCCCAAGTAAAAACAAGTGAACAGCCAAAGGGATTTACTTAAAAAAACCAAAAGAGCTGAAGTTGAGTTTAACCCTCTGGAGTCGACAGACACGCCTCTGCGTACAAAAGTCACATGACCTAATTAAGCGGACCTAGCACACAATCCGCTCCACTCTGAGTGTCTGTTTGAATGTGTTGAATGTGTGGAATTCAGCCTGCACACCATTTTGGAAAATTTAGTTAACTTGAATTATGATTAATAACTTACGATTAATAACTTACGCATTTTTTGTTGGGGGGCAGATATTCTCATATTTGCTGTGCATTCTGTAGACATCTGCAGGAAAGAGGTGTTTACCATTGGTGGAAAACTCAGGAACTAACCAATCAAAATCACCAACCCCACGAAATGTCCAATGTTAAACACTTCCAGGCATGGGTGGAGCTCGAGCGGAGGCTGGGGTTTGACTGGACTCCCCTGAAGTCTGATTGGACACAGATGATTGACATGTCACAGCACCACACGTCTGGCTGAAAGACCTGCATTTTCAAATCAGTGAGTCACATTGACTGCTAGGTTCCTCCTGTCCAGTATTTATGCTGTGTACCACAAAAAGTTCTAATCCACCTTAGTCGAAGAAGTTTCTGTGAAGGCTCTCAGTTATCCTCGCGTCAAGCAACCCAGTCCAGTCGAAGATTCAAGCTTCTCTACTTAGTTGAAGAAGAAAATGGTTGCTTCAGATTTGAACTGAACATGTCATTTGAACTATGGACTTCTAATCATACCAAGCTTATATTGGTGAGTAAACAGCCGTATTTTATGCCAGAAATGAGGTCCAGGTTGTTAAAACCAGCATTTCTCCTTTAATTTGGGTTGGCTTATATACACATGTTTAAGCTAACAGACAGCAGCTCATTCATGTTCTGTTGCCTTATTTGTGCAGCAGATAACTGAAACAGTCCTTCAAATGGTGATACAAACATCAAATTCAGCACAAATGTAGCTGGAGCAAAATTAATTGAGTAACTTTAAATTTTGACCCCTGTACAAACTGAAACTGACCTTTGTCGCCATTCTTGTTGCTTTTGCCTCATAACTCCATAACATTCAGTCACAGATTGTCCAAACTATACCTTTTTGGAATCTTTATGATCAGGCAAATAATGTGGTGTTGTTTTCTATATGATTAGAGCATCTTTAAATTTTGATCCCTGTGTAATTCTTCAATTGACCCCTGCCTGGCCGCCTACTGAAAATTCAAGTTCATGAGTTCAAGAGTTCATGTCTGTGTGCCAGATTTAGTGCTTGTGTCACCATATGCAGGATTCCACTCTAAATATTCTCTTATCTGCTGCACTATATATGACTATATATGCTCCAACACACCTGAATCCAATGAAAGCCTCATTAAAAGTCTGCTAACGAGTCTTTCATTGGCTTCAGGTGTGTTGGAGCAGGGAGACAACTAAGAGTGTCAGGAATGTGGCTCTCGAGGACCGAACTTGGCCACCCCTGATATATGAAAATGTAAAATGCTGCTCCTCAGTGTTTCTCAGTTGCCATCAAAAGTATTGGAACACTTGGTATTTCACACATTTTAATGTTTATTCCATTTCAAATACATTTTTTTCTAAAATTATCTTACTTAACTCTATCTTATCTCTACAACTTGATATAAAGTAATTAAAAATATGAAATCCAGCTTCCTGATAAAGTGGTCTACAATTTGACAGAAAGTACATTTGAGATGAAAGCCTAGATTTGATGTTTTGGTGAAAGAAACTTTCATATTTCTTCATAATTGACGTAAATAAAGTCTAAGACATATTCAGTGACTTGGCAATGTTCTTGTTTCCACCCCCTGACTTGTCTAAAGAAAACTGGCAATAAAACTGATTATTATTTACAGGTTTTATCAAGTTTTAGAGATTTGCTTTCATTTTGAGTTTGAGGAAGAAAATTTTAGAAAATGTATTATTTATTTGTTGTATTTCTTGTATTTAAAATGGCATAAACAAATTAAAATGTGTGAAATTCAAATGTTCCAATACTTTTGGAGGGTACAGTATCCTAACCTTATGATGAGTGCAAAATGAGTGTGGTATTATTACTGTTTTGTTTAAGAATGTTTAATTTTGACTGTTGCTGCACTTTGTGTCAAATCATAGTCATATTGTATATCATATTGATATGAACAATCAGTAAGTTATACATTCCAAATCTAAGGTGGAACTTTAATAGTGTTTACTAAGGTACACCTAAATGTCTTTAAAAAAAAGAAAGAAAGAGAGTAGAGCCACTTAGGTGCCTGGTTTTGAAAACCAGGGATGGGAGGTTGAAAAGCATTTTTTATCTCATGTGAACTCCCCCTACCCACTTAAGTGGCTCAAGAATATGGACAACATGTATATAAGTGACATTTACATGACAATTTATATGACAATATTGAGATACGTTAATTTGCCCATATTGTACAGCCCTACTGTCAACTAGCTGAAAACTTTGAATATTAATTTACATCTACATTTAAAAAAATGCTTAAAGTGGCAGAGGGTTAAGGTGGCTGTAATTTGGGGGGGTCAGCTGAAAAGCAAAAAAGAAAATTGGCTAAAAAGGTGCGGAGCATGGGGGCAAATAGTTACAAGGGGGGAGGGTCTGAGGTCTTATGCTCCCAAGAACAATTTTATTGAAAAAAGTCTGAAGGACATGGTTAGATGACGAGGAGCTTTTCCAGGCATGTGAGAGGCAAATAAAGAAAAATGCTTAAAAAGGGGGGCGGGGGAAGCTGTAAGGTTTTTGCCATGCTAATGCTCCCTTGAAGCATTCCCCTCAAGGACCTAAATGACATGGTGAGATGCTGATGAGTTTTGCTCGTTCATGTCAACAACATTTGCATATTATTTGCATTCTAAGTTCTAAAAATGGTTTATTAAACATATTTCTGGTTTTCACAGAAAAAAAAAACAAACAAAAAAAAAAAAGTTTTTTTTCCTGATTCAAATTTTAGGTTTGAGAGTGAATATACCACACAGGTCACACAGGTGAGGTTGTGCTGAAAATATGTAATGACACCAAACAAGGCTAGGTAAAACAGTTTTTAAGGTATATTATGAAGGTAAAACCAAAAGTACCCCCCCCCCCCCCCAAAAAAAAAAAAAAAAAAAAAAAAACACCCAAGACTCCAGAAGGTTAAACTAAATTCCATGTACTGGCATTAAGTAATCTCATCATTTCACTTTGAAATTAATTTCAATGGCCCATTATGACAAGCCAATGCCTCAAACCAATGAATCTGATTGGCACTCCTGATTCACTGTTAGGCACATGAGTAATTGGGTAATGGTACTCACCTCATCATTTTTGGCTCTGTGCAGAAGGGACAAGGTTAAACATAAATAACCAAATAAACAAAGATGCATATTCAATATAGTCAGACTTTGCATTGCTTTTACTGCAGGGAAGAAACATGGATATGTTGGTCAGCAGCAGGATGCAAAAATAAGCACTCCAGGAAATCACAATTGATGCCTGCTTAAAGAGGAAAAACCCCTTCAGCTAAATTAAACTATCCTTTTTCAGTGACACCAACACAGCATGAAAGTTAATTACAATTCTCACTGCCTGTGTTAAAATGTTTTCTCATGTAGACTTTTGAAATTTCAATAAACAGTTGTAGGAAAGAACTATAAAAAAGACCACTTGCTGAGGTTCTCAGTGGGAAACATTTCTGGGGGCATTCTGTTTGTTACCATTCTTAAAAGCAGGGGGAAATTAATGAATTATTTTGCTCCTTGCATCTACAGCCCTTTGAAGAAGAGAGGAAGAACAACAAAAAGTTTAACAGACAAGTCTCCGTCTTGCAAGCAGAGAAAAGCTTCTTTGCCTTCTCAGGGGAGCCTCATACTAAATGTGACAGAATAAAAGAGAGAAGGAATTTAGATTCTGATAGCACCTTGGATGTATCAAAGCATCGCCAAAAATTTCCTTCAAGAGCTATAACTGGAGCTAAGAAAAAAAGTTTTCTTATAGAATTAAATATTACCACAGAGTCTTAACCCCGGGGCATCCTGCAGAGGTTCATGAGGTGAGGTGACAAAATGCCTCATAATAAATTTAAATGAAATTAAACCATGTAAAATAATTTCTGATTTTACAGCCATTACTTTGTTGCATCTGTGTTTGCAAACATAATGTTGGTGATGGGCAATGATCATCACATGTTGCATCTGATGCCCAACAAAATCTATGGTTGGGTAATGTGGTGTCAAGAGACATTGCTCAAGCCTTAACAGTTTTGCAGTCTAATATATGCTAATAACTAATCAACCTTCTCTCTTGATCCCATTCTAACAAGTTGATTTTGACACTGTGGCAGTTCCCAAATGAGTCTGTTAGCGCAACTTCAGTTTCATAGGTCCTGACATTTCAGAATGAGATGTCTCACTCTGAAAATCTCTCAGGAAAGGAACTTTGTCCTTCCATTACCAGCTGCACACATGAGATCCCACAACACCCTGTGTTCAACCTTTGACATCCACCTTGGCAGAAATGGCACCATGTCCCACAGCATTAGCATCTTGACCAGTGCCACTGAAATCAAGAACACCCTGGAAAGACTTAATAGTTGATATGTAATTTTGACTTATCTAAAGTCATTTAGTATCCATCATAATGTTCCAAGTTGCTGTCTTTACCACAAACAGCAAATTAATACATTATGAAGGTTACTAGATTATATTAGATTACATTAAATTAGATTGGATAGAACTTTATTGATCCCTTGGGAAGACACCCTCAGGGAAATTGAGGTTCCAGCAGCATTGTATAGCAGCACTAGGGATGGGTAGTGATAGGATTTTATCAATATCTATGCCATTATTGATTCTGCTTATCAATCTTATTCCTTATCGATTCCCTTATCAATACTTCTTGTGAATTTTCTGTATACTAAAAGTAGGCTTTAAAGGTTTTCTATGTCAACAACATTTTAACCCTCTGGGGTCCGAGGCCATTTTTGGACAGTTCACTCACCTGGCATAAATGATTTATTATTGCTGTTAACACCTCACCCTTTATCCCACAATCAAGTGCTATGTCTCTTTTTTTTTCAGGACAACCTGTACTTTCAGAATATATATGCTATAGTGGTGTTTTTTTTGTAAGTGTAATAAAGGTTTATAATCAGAAATAAGAAAGGAAAAAATAAAGCGGGAATAATTTTCACACACATTTATTCAAAAGACACTGCAAACTATAATAAACAACTATTTTGACACTTTATAAAGGTATTTTGGGATCTTGTACACAGAGAATTTACAAAATAAATGTTCTAACAATAAACATAAATGCACATTTTGAACAATATATACAAAATGGTCCATGTGTTTTGTTTGTCTTTATGCCACATCTCAAAGCAATTTCTGTCTGCTATTACACAAAGGCTTACAACACAAATTTTTTTAATTCTATGGAGTTGACTCCCTCTTGGATTGCTTGCAGTGACACTCTTTGGTCCACCACCTGAGGTTGTATGAGACCCTCTTATGCTGATCACTTCATTCATATGTGCAAAGCTGCGCTTTTACACATGGAGCCAGCAGTCAGAGGGCTGTTCAAACAGCATTCACATCCCAAAGAGTAAGATGTCGCTGCTCTTAATAATAAGTGGGATACCATGTGAGACTGCTCTGCCGTACGATTGGATATTGGAAAACCATGTGACGGTGAACCAATTCCAATTGGACACTTACATTGCGCACGTCATCACACAGCTTCTATGAGGAGTACATATCATTAAAAAGTTATTTATAATTTAGTAAAACTTGTACTCAGCCATCGTATACGATGACGTCGGCCCCAGAAGGTTAAATTGGTCACTGGGTCCTTGATCTCTAGACATTAATAAAAATAAATAAAATCTGTAGTTTTTGTCAAAAGCATTTCCTTTCAGACATTGTGGCATGAATGTCACTCCATACCTCCATGCACGTCAGCACAGGCCGTCTCATTTTGGGAGGAAATAATGTTTTGATCGAATGCAGTTTGTTTGTATTACGTTTGGAAAGAGGTGTCATTTGATTTAAATGGCATTTCGCTTTGAAGTTATTAATTCTGACTGGACTCTATCATTCTAATTTGGCTTGGCAGAGAACCGCACAGCGTTTGGAGCTGTTTTAACAGAACGGAGGACGATTATTGTTTCTTTCTCAGACAGGAGTCCCAGTTAGTGACTTTAATCTGCACAAAAGTGACTCACGATTGGCATATTCAAGGATGAAAGTGGTGAAAAACAAAAAAGCTGTAACCAAAAATTACCCCCCAACACCACCCGCACGAAAATTGTTGTGAAAGTGTTGTGACACGGACCCACAACAGGGGGCGGTAATGAACGGACAATGGATAAGCCAAAAAGTAGCAATTTAATGTTGTGAATCGCACAACGAAGTACAGACAATAACAATATGGTGGAATGTCAATTATACACAAGGTGACGTGTGGGCAGGCTCGACGATAGAAGACGTCTGGCGAGAGAAGAGCCGGATCCCACACAGCTTCCACCACCAACGGATCTGAAGAACACCGGAGCCGCCAAGCCCTGCGCCCCAGGTGGCCACTGTCTTCAGCAGTCAGACCCGGTACTGCTGGCAGAGAACAGAAACAGTATTGATAAGTGCGAGTTCGCACACTCAGTAATCCCACAGTCTGTGTTTAGTTAGGAGGGAGCACCCCCACTTCCAATCACACACTCGTGCAGCTCCTGTTTAACCACTTATCTGGTTTGGGGTGTGAGGCGAAGCCGTCGCAGTCCACACCAAACGCCAATCCCACAGATAAGAACACACCACAGGAAAATGGCTGCAAAGAAGTTCAGATTGTTACTCAATGTAAGTCAGCAGAGAAGTTACCTGAATGGTAGTTGATTTCTCGGCGAGGAGGTGGAGTCGCAGTCCGGCCTTTATGGAGATGGTGATGAGTTGACTGAGTGACAGCTGGTGCTGATGAAGAGTGACAGCTGTCACTCCCAGTGGCTCCGGCGCCCTCTCGTGCTTGAAGCCCGCACTCCAAGCAGGGCGCCATCTGGTGGTGGTGGGCCAGCAGTACCTCCTCTTCAGCGGCCCACACAACAAAAATGTTTGTATTCTAGAAGCTCTGAAATGGAATCTGGTGCTATTCCAGACAATAAATTGCAGTGAGAGCAGCATCCATTTTGGTGAGAAAAAGCCCAATTTATTCAAATTCATTCCAGTAGTTTTCTGCTCTTACTAGGATGCAGCAGTTTTCTAGTTTGGCAGATAGTTCTGGAGGAAATCACTAAAGAAATTAACAAATTGAAAATATGGTTTGACCAAAACAAATTGTCATTAAATGAAATAAAACAGGGATGAAGTGGAGGTGTAAGAGTTATTTACTTCTATATTTATTTATTTATGTTAATTATTAGTTGGTTTTATCTTTTCTGTTGTGTTTTATTTTAACAGGTTATTTTTGTCTCTTTCTCTAAAATTGTATTGTAGCATGATTAGTTATTATTACTGTTGTTGTTGTTGTCGTTGCTGCTGTTATTCTTATTATCATTAACATATAAATGAAAATAAATAAAAAAATACAATTTGTAATACATTTGACTCTTTTATGACAACAAACACTGAGCCATGAATTATTATACAGAAAACAAATGCACACAAACGTGCTGAGATGCGAACAGCTTAATGCTAACTTTAACATTGAAAATGCCATAGATATGCTAACGCAATAGCATATCTATGGTCTATGGTTATAAAATACACCTATCAACTGTTTCAGAAGACCATAACAGATTGGTTTAACAGAAAAAGGTAAATATTACTCAGAGACATATGCTCTTTAGAGTTTTAGCGGGGAAAAATTAAGATAGAGCGAAATCAAAGAACCAACGAAGCCGCAGATCGAAGCACTGCTTCATTTAGTTCAAAGTTCAAAGCAAAGCCGGACTGCAGAAATGCTTGATTACAGACCCGCTGCAGGGTCTGTAATCAATCTTTAGAAATGATCATTTTCCTGGCAAACACCCCCAAAAACAACGGCCACTCTGAAGGACCGATAAGGGAATCGCTAAGCAAAAACGCTATTGATGTCGATGGATTGAATCATTTCTTAAAGATACCCAAAAAGAACCGGTCCCCGATACCCATCCCTAAGCAGACACAGGGTAAGAAGCACACAGAGTATCAAAAGTGAAAGTAAAAACAAACAAACAAACAAATAAATATAAATACCAAATATAAATACCAGACATACTAATACAATAACATGCTTTTGGAGGGCGGTATGCATTTTCAGAGGCCCGACGTTCACGCCCAGTCGCGCAAAATGACAGATATTCACCCGAGTTAGACGAGGGCGAATATCTGTCACAAAGCAAGCAGACTGTTTTATTTATTTATTTATTTATTTAAATCAAGCTTGGGATTCAGTGAAGGAAAACAGTTGGATTTTGGACTTATTCCCGGTTTTGTACTCTTTGGAGGATTTGTTTGACAGGGGGATGCTTCCAGACTGGGTGTGCTGTCTGGATAAATATATATCTGCACAGGAAGTAAATGCGGCCAGGAAGAAGAGGGGGAAACACTGGCCCATGTTTGAATGGGAGGATCGCTGGCAGGCTACGGAGGCTGCAGCCCTCTCATCCATACCTTAATTGAGGCTGGTCCAGGAGGGGCTGCCCAGTCCCTCAGCAGAGCCATCTCCCAGCTCCAGGGTGGGTGCGGGGACATCTTACTTTTGTGCTTTGTCTTGCAGGTCGGTGAGCAGGTCCAGCTGCATGCCAGAGGTGGTGGAGACAATTGGTCCTGCTCCTGAAGACATCACAGAGGGCTCACTTGTCCCGTCCCCTGATGGCATCGCAGAGGTGCAGTCTGCCACTGCTCCCAATGATGTCACTGGCCTGCTGGGATTGGCAGGCTCCACTGCGGGTGGTGTTTGTGATCCAAGGGAGTTGTCCAGCACGGCACGGGAAGGGGTGTCCAGCCCCACATCTGAAGACATCACCATGGGTCAGATTGCATCCACAGCTGATCACATCTCCAGGGAGCTGACCATACATCACCACAGCCCTGGCCTCCTCCACTGTGAAGACATCAGGGGGCTCCCATGTTAGAAGACATTGGGGGGCTGTCCAGCTGTCCAGGCCCATTTCAGAAGCCATTAGGCATCCATCTGCCCCAACATCTGTTGTCATAACGGAGGAGTCTTCCGCCCCTGCATCTGAAGACACCGCCACGATGCTGGCTGCTTCTGCTTTTGTGGACTCCCATGGGCTGTATAGTCACCCCGCTGACTCTCCACAAAAAAAACGCCTACTGGCCTCGTGGTCAGCACCCAGACTCAGCCAGACCCGCTTGGCTACTCTCTAGATTCTGCCGGCACTTAGTGGCCCTCAAGCCGACCTCCGCTTTTTGCCATCAGTGCCATCTGACTTGTAACCCTTTGTACAGTAATGTGTTTTTAAATCCATTCATTGGTGGTTATTATTATTTACTTTTGAAAAATTCTTTAAATGCATTCAGTTCATCTTTTCCAAGATAAAAATATGTATTTCGTCATAAAATGTAAAACATAAAGATCTCTTTTACAAATGATGACAGAGCTTTGCTTCAATTCTGACAAATTCTATAAAATTTGTGGAAAATATAGTTATTACTGCAATTTTGTTAGAAACACAGTCTGGCAATTTGCATTTGATGGAATCAGTTGCACTAGTGCCTGCAACATGCACAAGCAATTCAATCTTTTTTTTTGGGAAATGGTTTACCCAGAAAGGATGACAATCCACAGAGGGTCCAGAAAAAAAGGGTGACCATTTGGGAAATAGATGAAAATTGTTCCCAATGATTATGATTTGTACACTTAATAAAATCATGCAAACTCTGACAGTACACCAACTGTGTGTTTGATTCCACAAAGAAGAATAGCTTCTTTCCACCAGAGGAACAGTGAGGACTGATTGAAGGGTGGCAATATCACACTGTTGATTTCCCCAGCTGCCTCAACTAGGGCTTTACAAGCCACAGCTGGTATTATTAATGAATAAAATTATTTATTTTTCAAAGCTAACTGCAAACAAAATGTCACCAAGCTACTGAAATTACATTCTGGAGTCATGGTCTGCTTTTGAGAAGAGAAAGAAAAATTGGTAAAAGGGAAGAATAAATTTGCTCAAGAATTCAGTGTCCTGGATTCACCCAGCACCATGATAATGTGGGTTGACAGAATTAGAGGGTGTGCCGCTCATCCACCCTGACCAAATGCATATGTCTGTACAATGGGAAATACAAATTGTGGAACACAGTAATTATTAGTAAGGACAGTAGTGACAGGGATCTCATGCTGTTTTGCAATCTGGAATTGTGCTGATGCTGAAACTGGCATGAGCTGGATTGATTCCTGGCAATTGTCGTTTCTTCATTTGATCTCTCCATGCTGCTGACTCGCTGTTTTGTGGATTCATTCTTGAGCCATGCAGAGTGGGGCAAAGTGTGGCTTTTCTCATTTGCCAGGAAAGGAAGGGACATAAAACATAACTGACAACGCTTATATTCTCAAGCCACTAAAGTGACGTGAATAAGGTCTGACCTATGAGATCCACCCTGATGAATCATCTTGCCTTCTGTTAGGACTTGAAAGCACAGAAACATGCCATGAACCTATGGGCTGAATTGATTATGGTTCAAATCTGTCTCATTGGGTCATAATGATTCAATGTGCAGGGGTCAGTTTATCTATCAAGCAGCTATTCATTAAAATTGCAGTTAGTTCCAACATTTTAGTGTAGGATAAGTTAGATATCTAGTTGTAAATTCATCATAGAAGGTCTACAGCCATGACAAACTGATTCAATTTTAATTATTTCATTTACAACCCCAGTTCCAGTGAAGTTGGGGTGTTGTGAAAAATGTAAATCAAAACAGAATACAATGATTTGTAAATCCTCTTCAACCTATATTCAATTGAATAAACCACAAAGACAAGATACTTAATTTTCAAACTGACAAACTTGATTGTTTTTGTGCAAATATTTGCTCATTTTGAAATGGATGCCTGCAACACATTTCAAAAAAGCTGGGACAGTGGTACGTTTACCATTGTGTTACATCACCTTTCCTTCTAACAACACTCAATAAGCGTTTGGGAACTGAGGACACTAATGGTTGAAGCTTTGTAGGTGGAATTCTTTCTCATTCTTGCTTGATGCACAACTTAAGTTGTTCAACAGTCTGGTCTCCGTTATCATATTTTTCACTTCATAATGTGCCACACATTTTCAATGGGCAACAGGTCTGGATTGCAGGCAGGCCAGTCCAGTGCCCGCACTCTTTTACTACGAAGCAACTCTGTTGTAACATCTGCAGAATGTGGCTTGGCATTGTCTTGCTGAAATAAGCAGAGACATCCCTGAAGAAGATATTACTTGGATGGCAGTATGTGTTGCTCCAAAACCTGGATGTACTTTGCAGAATTGTTGGTGCCATCACATATATGTAAGTTGCCCATGCCATGGGCACTAACACACCCCCATACCATCACAGATGCTGACTTTTGAACTTTGCACTGGTAACAATCTGGATGGTCTTTTTCCTCTTTTGTCCAGAGGACACAACATCCATGATTTCCAAAAACAATTTGAAACGTGGACTCATCAGACAACATCACACTTTTCCACTTTGCGTCTGTCCATTTCAAATGAGCTCAAGCCCAGAGAAGGCAGAGGCATTTCTGGATATTGTATGGCTTTCGCTTTGCATGGTAGAGTTTTAACTTGCACTGTAGATGTAGCTACGATCTGTGTTAACTGACAGTGGTTTTCTGAGGTGTTCCTGAGCCCACGCGGTAAGATCCTTTACACAATGATGTTGGTTTTTAATGTAGTGCTGCCTGAGGGATCGAATGTCACATGCATTCATTGTTGGTTTTCAGCCTTGCCGCTTACATATAGCAAGTTCTCTGTTGTGTGGGCCGCTGAAGAGGAGGTACTGCTGGCCCACCACCACAAGATGGCGCCCTGCTTGAAGTGCGGGCTTCAAGCACGAGAGGGTGTCGGAGCGACCAGGAGTGACAGCTGTCACTCATCATCCATACCAGCTGTCACTCATCCACTACTCATCACCACCACCATAAAGGCCGGACTGCAACTCCACCTCCCCGCCGAGAAATCAGCTACCATTCAGGTAACTTTCTCTGCTGACTCAAAACATTGAGTAATAATCTGTACTTCTTTGCAGCTGTTTTCCTGGTGTGTCCTTATCTGTGGGATTGGCGTTTGGTGTGATCAGCGACGGCTTCGCTTCACACGCCAACCAGATAAGTGGTTAGACAGGAGCTGCACGAGTGTGTGACTGGAGGTGGAGGTGCTCCCTCCTAACTAAACACTGACTGTGGGATTACTGAGTGTGCGAACTCACACTCATCAGGACTGTCTCTGCTTTCTGCCAGCAGTACCGGGTCTGACTGCTGAAGACAGCGGCCACCTGGGGCGCAGGGCTTGGCGGCTCCGGTGTTCTTCAGCTCCGTTGGTGGTGGAAGCTGTGTGGGGATCCGGCTCTTCTCTTGCCAGGCGTCTTCTATCGTCGAGCCTGCCCACACATCACCTGGTGTATGATTGACAGTCCACCATATTGTTATTGTCTGTACGTCGTTGTGCGATTCACAACATTAAATTGTTACTTTTGGCTTATCCATTGTCCGTTCATTACCGCCCCCTGTTGTGGGTCCGTGTCACGACACTTTCACAACATTCTCCAGATTCTCTGAATCTTCTGATTATATTATGGACTGCAGCTGTTGGAATCTCTAAATTCCTTTCAACTGAATATTGAGAAACACTGTTCTTATTTTTTCATGCAGTTGTTCACAAAGTGGTGATCCTCACCCCACCTTTGCTTGTGAATGGCTGAGCCTTTTGGGGATGCTCCTTTTATACCCAATCATGACAGTCATGTGTTTCCAATTAGGTGTTCTTTGAGCATTCATCAACTTTCCCAGTCTTTTGTTGCCCCATCCCAACTTTTTTTGAAATGTGTTGCAGGCATCCATTTCAAAATGAGCAAATATTTGCACAAAAACAATAAAGTTTATCAGTTTGAACATTAAATATCTTGTCTTTGTGGTGTATTCAATTGAATATTGGATGAAGAGGATTTGCAAATCATTGTATTCTGTTTTTAATTACATTTTACACAACATCCCAACTTCATTGGAATCGGGGTTGTATATAGTACTAAATCACAACAAAGTTGCATCAATGCGCTTCACACAAGTAAGGTCCAACTGTACTAACCCCAAACTGATGTTTGCAAAGGACAGTTGCTCACAAATGTGGTGCTGTGAATGAATGATCTGATGATGTAAAAAGTTGCATGTGTACCTTGTGATATGTGTTAAAACAATGTTACCACGCCCATACTTAACATTTTGCACAATCTTGGACGTTCCAGTAAATGAGAATCAGAATCAAAATAACCTTTATTTGTCAACTATCCACGGAATACAAAGAATTTGACTTTGGTTTGAGTTGCACTCTCTCTGTACAGCATGTATAAATATACACTAAACACTGAATAATTCACAGTAGTAAAATGTGCAAATGATATGTGCAAGTAAAATAAATTGTGCAATAAGAGCAAAAAATGTGTAAAACAGACAAACAGATTGAAGTTAAGTTGTTCATGGGGTATATGAATTTGTGAGTATTTTGGCAGGTTAAATTGCTAAGGGCCCTGTCCCACTGGGGAGAGAATCATTTGCCCATGAATTGAGTACACAAATTATGGGCATTCGTTGTCGCAACAAAAATGGCAAAAAATGACAAATGTCCCAGTATGAATTACGGATATATTAATAATATATAGCAAATATATGATGAACAATCATGGTTATATAATGCATGTAGTGAGGAAACTGATCCGACACATTGAGATTATCACGGCAGTATTACGGGTGTATTATGAATACATCGCACACGTGTTGTGCGTGCACGGCATCTGCATTGCGGTCATAAAATAAGCTCACTCAGGCCGTCGGTATCACTATTCACACCAACAATGCAGGCTCTTTAGCATTTGCTGGACTTGGACAAGTTGATCACAGAGTTAATGTTCATTTCGTCATGTGAGGGTTAACTGTTCATGAGTTTGGGGAGCGGGAGGGGGGAAGCGCATCCAGATTTTTGAACAGCGCAAAAATCCTGGCTGCGGATATGCGTGCCTCTGCAGATGATCACAGACGTGTTCGGATGACGGCCGACTCATACAGGCATGTTACACAGATATTTTGGATGTTTGGCGAATATGGGCCAACTTTGTGTGCAATCCATACACAAATCCTCCTAAACACCAGTGGGACAGGGCCCTAATCAGTGTGATGGCCTGTGGGAAGAAACTGTTCCTGTGTCTCCTGTTGCATGTCACATTGGTGATGTCACACTGTGTAAGAGAATGTTATGGGCTCCATGGAAATGCATGGAATTACCATGTATTCTTTCATTTTCTGTACATGCTTGTTCCATTTAAGGACCACTGGGCAGCTGGGGCCTCTCCCGTGGGTCATTGGGCGAGAGTGGGCACACCTTGGACAAGCCGCCAGTCTGTGGCAGAGCAAGGGACAACCAAAATATGTCAAATTTTTGGATAACAGAAAATTTTGAATATCTTGAATACCCCACCATGATTAAAAGAAGATCCCAGCACGCCCTGTTTGTTTTAACGTTTTTAAGGGGTTTTAATGGGATTTAACGTGTACCTCATGCACAGTGACTGCAAGATAGGCTCCAGCCTCTGCCGACCCATAATTGGAATAAGTGGTTGAAGATGAGAGAGTGAGTGAATGTATTTTCATGGCAATAGAGGGTGACCAAGATGATGACTAAGATCCAGGCATTCAATGACTTCCTGGATGCAGTCATCAGAAGTGTATTTGTATTTAGTGAAAATAGCAAGCATGGAGAGATTCACCTATCTCATCAGTAACATTAATGTTTCTGGATCCTAAACCTTTTTGGTGGAGATATGCCTGGGAAGAGTTTATGAAGCCATAAGGTACCTGAAAAGAAGTGTCTAAAAATGGGGAGTACCTATACAGGGGGGGGAAAAAAAGCTACAAGTATTTTGGGTCCTGATGCTTTCTGTCTTCCTTTGTGGTTGTGATATTTGGGTGCTAACCTAAGGTGCTAACTGGATTCCCTTGGTATGAGATTTCTTCTTAGAGTTCTTGTGTAGTCTAAGAATGTCAGCTACAATCTTTTAATCATGTGGCATGCTTCTCTTGGCATGATCCTGCATGCAGGTGCAGTGTTGAGGACCCCAACAATTGAAAAAGTCCAAGTGAATACCCATATTTCACCGACTGTTGCAGATAGATGGCTGTTTTTGAGAAGTGGGGGTGGACAGGTTGCCTGCCTGCCTGACTGCCTTGCTATCCAAGATCCAGGTTGGTTCCATTGTGTGGTGATGTAGGCATGTGTTCCGTTGGCACAGCCTCCCAGATCTGCTGTACATTTGCATGCTGTCAAAATGTCTGGATTTTTGCAGAAGCCTTGGGAAAGTCAGTGCTTGCACAGCAGTTATGAATTATGGGTCTAGTGAAGATGGAATACATCTCATAAGTTTAAAGAAAAAGATAAGCTGCAGCTGGTACCCTGAAGATATTTTGTTTTTTAAAGTAGTCCAGCTTTTTCAAGTACAAGATTTTGAACTAATACTTTGCAATGTGAGTTACATGCAAATCATTCGAGACTGCAGTTTGGAATAACATAAGACATTACACTTGTGATTGAAAATATTCTAACATACAATTACAGTTGCATCTGAGAATGTGAAATATAATACAGAGATGCAAAGCTTGAATTCAGTGCTGTTTTAGGATATCATTACCAACCAAAAGAAGATACTGGAAGTCATGTCATTACCATTTGTGAATTTAACAAACCATTTTAGCTGATTAGCTCAGGAGCAAAGTGGGAATCCCTGCAAATGCCAGAAAAACAAACAAAAAACAAAAACAAAAATGGTACATAAACCATAACCTTAACCAAACCTGAATGTTAACCAATTTTTTTTCATCTTTTTTCTAAAACTATAGAATGTCACATGAAAAGTACACATTAACAAGCAAAATGTGAGCTGTTTGTCTTGTTTCAAAGCAAGTTAAGGTTCCACAAAGAATCAAACACAAATTGCCACTACAGTGTAGAATCAGTGGGCCAGGGGAAGACAATGTAGCATTAATTAGGAGGAAATATATGGTTGATGTTTAATGCGCTGCTGCACATGGTTTGTCTCATATGTGGAAAATGTCCTTTGCTCAGAAGCTATGGTTTTACTAAAAGAAGGGTAAGTCACTTTTTTTCTGTACAAATTGTAAGTGATAATTCCAACAACAGGGCAACACGGTGGATTAGTGGTTAGCACTGTTGCCTCACAGCGAGAAGGTCATGGGTTCAATTCCCATGGCCTTTCTGTGTGGAGTTTGCATGTTCTCCCCGTGTCTGGTTTCCTCCCACATCCAAAGACATGCAGGTTAGGTGGATTGGAATCTTTAAAATTGTCTGTAGGTGTGTGTGTGTGGGTGTGTCTGTGTTTGTTTGTCTATTTGTGGCCCTGCGACAGACTGGCATCCTGTCCTGGGTGTACCCCGCCTCACGCTCTATGACTGCTGGGATAGCCCCCTGCGACCCTTAATTGGACTAAGCGGTAGAAGATGAATAAATGAATGAATGAATTAATTCCAACAACATTTTTTGGGGGAAGATTGTATGTGGATTATCCGTGTCTCTTACAATGCGGGATAGTGTAGATTTTAAGAATGCAGGTATGATGTCACAATGATTAAAAAAAAAAAAAAAAACAGAATCATAAGGAAAATCAGACCATACCTGACTCAATATGTCATCCAACTCCTGGAATAGGCCATGGCTGTCTCTTGCCTTGACTACTGCAAGAGACTACAAAAGTCACTCTGATTCAAACTCAGCCCCAGGTGTTCTCCCAACAACCAAGTTCACTTATTACCCTCAACTGCCTTGTAATGGGCATCCCAGCTTGCATGGTGAAGCCCTTACAGATTATCCAGAATGTGGCAGCACATCTTGTTTTTGATCAACCCAAAAGGTCATGTTATCCCACTCCTGATCTGACTCCACTGGCTACCTGTTGCTGCACACATCAAATTTAAGTCATTAATGATCATGAGCCACTGCACACATCAAAGGAGCATTGTCTGCTAATGGCATACCTACACACCAGGCAATCCAGACCACTATTTTTTGTTAGCAAATGTTACCAGATCAAGGGTGTCCCTCTCTACTTTCAAGGATCTTTTGAAAAAGCCATGGATCTTAGAGTGTCTTTTCTGTTAACATGTCCAACCTCCATAACATGAACGTCTTTTCTCTTGCTTTGTTTCATTGCTTATATTTTTGGGCCATCACTTTGTGGATTGTGTATGTATGCAAATATGGTATTTATCATCATGCTGAATTCTCTTTTAAATTGTAAATATAGGATTTATTATTTTCAAGTCCCCCTTTGAAAAGTAGCTTGTCATCCTTAAAGTGTAAGTTACTTTGGATAAAGGCTTCTGTGAAAATAATGCAAATCACTGACCCATTGTTGCTTTTGCATATTTTAACTGTTTTACCATTTCTAAATTAAATTGAAAAAATGAAGAATAAAATGACATTTCTTTAATATGCAAACATTCCTTAAATATTTGCCCTTTGACCTCAAATTGTTGTGTGGGCCGCTGAAGAGGAGGTACTGCTGGCCCACCACCACCAGATGGCACCCTGCTTGAAGTGCGGGCTTCAAGCACGAGAGGGCGTCGGAGCAACCGGGAGTGACAGCTGTCACTCATCATCAGCACCAGCTGTCAATCATTCACAGTTCATTACCACCACCATAAAGGCCGGACTACAACTCCACCTCCTCGCCGAGAAATCAGCCACTAGAGTGGTAATTTTCTCTGCTGAACTAAACCCTGACTTATAGTCTGAACTTATTTGCAGCCATTTTCCTGTGGTGTTGCCTTATCTGAGGGATTGGCGTTTGGTGTGATCAGCGACGGCTTTGCTTCACACTCCAACCAGATAAGTGGTTAGACAGGAGCTGCACGAGTGTGTGATTGGAGGTGGAGGTGCTCCCTCCCAAAAGAACACAGACTGTGGGATTACTGAGTGTGCGAACTCACACTCATCAATACTGTTTCTGTTCTCTGCCAGCAGTACCAGGTCTGACAGCTGGAGACGGTGGCCACCTGGGGATCCAGGACTTGGTAGCTCCGGTGTTCTTCAGATCCGTTGGCAGTGAAGGCCATGTGGGATCCGGCTCGGTTCGGGACAGACGTCTCCTATCCTCAAGCCTGCCCACACGTCACGCTACATATAATTGTCTGTGGTACCAAAACTGTGTTTGTCTGTATTCCGTTGTGCACTTCACAACATTAAATTGTTACTGTTTGCCTTATCCATTGTCCGTTCATTTAACGCCCCCTGTTGTGGGTCCGTGTTCCTACACCTTCACAACACAAAGAGAAAACATGTTTTTTTTGGGGGGGGTTGTTTTTTTGTATACAGTGGTCCCTCGCTATAATGCGGTTCACCTTTCGCGGCCTCGCAGTTTCGCAGATTTTTCTTTGTGCAATTTTGCATGCTGCTTCTTCTTTTTTTAAACAGCACATTGTGTTCTGTGTCCTTATCAGGCTTGCTCTCACTGCCTCCGATGTGCTTACCGAGTCTGCGGGCTCGGTAAGCGCCGCGGCAGGCCACTCACACCGCCCCACTGTCTGCTGTGCATCCGTACCCTGCAATGGTAACACCAGAGGCAGTGAGCAAAGAAAGAGCATTGTGTTCTGCGTGTGCCTTTTTATAATCTTCTCACCCAGAAGAAAAAAGGAGCGCCAACAACTACCCATAACTGTGTTCTTCACTCTGAAAAAGACACCTGCACTGAGGTGTCACTTAGTGGAAAAAGACGCTACAGCAGAGCGGTGCCACGGCGAAGAGGCGCGGTCAGAGCAACTGTGAAATACTGGTCAGTCACTATTAATAATTTCTTATGTGTCCAACCTTGCAGGTTGATCGTTAAAATTAAATTTGTTAGTTCTAAAAGCCATCATAATTATTTATAGGAAAATGTTCTATTTTTATTTCTCAAACAAATGTTTGGTTTTAATCTTTGGTTTCATTCTATAATACTGGACTTATTTTTCTACTAAGGTTTGAACTTTGAGAGTGTTTACACAGGAGAGAAAAGTGAGAAAATGTTAATGCCTGTTTGAGAAAAGTGTATAAAGTGTGTAGTGAGGGGTTTTACAGCCTTAAAACATCTATAATAATTGTAAAAAATAACGCTGACTACTTTGCGGATTTTGCCTATTGTGGGTTATTTTTAGAACGTAACTCCCGCGATAAATGAGGGCCACTGTATATAATGTAAAATCATATTTTGCTGAGTCCTCAGATTTTGAAATTAAGACAACTGAGAGAAGCACATGGTGTCATGAGGTCACTGGACAAAGGTGTTTTGTGATGCCAATACATTTACTGGAGAATGAAGGTCCAAATATTTAGGGTCCTGATGCTTCCTATCTTACTGCATGTTTCTGTCACCTTAGGTCAATGACCTAAGGCCCAGTAACCTAAGGTGATGACTTAATATATTTTGTATTAGATCTTTTAATAGATTCTTAGATACCCTCAACTTGGTGTCAAACAAACAGTCACTTTCTGAGACTACACTGTAAATACTTGTGCACTTTTCTGTCCTTACAGTTGAAATGTCTTGTCCTGTCATCACCGAGGGAAGGTGAGAAACAAAATTTCGATTCCTTGTATGTCTAGTATATGTGAAAAATTGACAATAAAGCTGACTTTGACTTAAAATGAGAGCATTATTTGCATTTTTAGGAAACTCCAACTCTTACCTTTTGGCCATGTAGCACATTTTACTGAATATGATCCGGCACCTGGGTAGCCCACTGCTGAGAACACCGGCATCTCGAGAAGCCCAAATGAATACCCATATTTCACTTTGCTACCACAAAGTGAATGTTAGCCCATCGTCACACATAGCACAAATGAGGCCAAATGGGGTCAGAGTGATGAATCAGCCCACATCCGAAAAGTGTTGAGGTGCAGTCGGGAAACGTCAAAGAGCAGTCTCAGAGAATTCGACCTGGGCAGGTACATTCACAAGGCTGCTTTGAATGTTTTGCACATGTGCAAAACAGTCATGGCACAGTCCAGGTGGAACAACCATCAAATGGCAGTCTGTGTACAGTCAGCGTAATTCCACTGAAATCTACAAATTCATATGGTGTCATAACAGCATTTGGAACAATCTCATCATGGTCAGGGGAACCTGGAAATGGATTGGGCACGTCAGATCCTGCTGGCATGTCCTGTTTGCGCAATGTCTACATCCACTTCACATGATGGATGCATGCCACATACATGCTGCATATCAACATATCCTTTGCACTCCCTGAATGGGATCTAGTGGAGGTGCACATACGTGGCACAATCAAACCGAAAGCACCGTCTGTCACTGCGAGTCCATGCATTATTGTGCATATTGGAGGCTTGACACGGTTACAGCAATGCAGCTGAACGGGATGTCACCTCCATAAAACACACGTTATGACAGGTTTACCATCTAACTTTGTAGGAGGAATGATGGTGGAACCGTTTCACCAGCCCATGACACCATAAATATACATGTGAACCCACCTTCGGTACAGCCTCATGTGCATTTCGCAGCACAGGGCAGAGAATGACCAGGGAATCCCCTCTCGTCCCATCTGCACTATTTGGTGATGACATTGTCTCACAAATGCTCCATCCACCATGGCATAGAAATGTCCCACATCACGCTCCATCCTGTGGCACCCCACATGCCAGCAATCCAACTGGTCAGCATGGAGGACAGCTCATTCGTGCACTCCATTTGCTGACAACAGCAGCTCACAAATGTCTTGTCCACCATGGCATCAAAATATCCCATGTCAGGTGCCATCCTGTGGCACTGCGCGTCAGCAATCCAACCGGTCAGCGCGGAGCACAGCTCTTCCATGTGCTCTATGTGCTTAACGCATTGCTGTTGCCATGCTGTGTCCATAAGCACAGTGCTGACAGTCCATCATGTGTGTCCCACACATGTCCATCCTGGAGGCATAGTGTCCTGATCAGAGGTCAGTGCGTGTGAGGGAGCGAGTGGACGGGCAAATCAGTGAGTGAGTGGGTGTGTGAGTAAGTGAGTGAGTGACTGCACTTGGGTGCATCCATTCAGCAGTCTGAGTGCTTTATTTATGATTCTAACAGCTGCCCATGTCTACGTACTGTTGTCCAACAACACTTAGGCTGCAGTTGTGCGTGTGTGCATGACTCAGTTCAAACTGGCTCCATCCATATTCTACATGGTTGTCTGGCAGTCGTACACAGCTGTCCAACTGTTTGTCCCTCCCGACTGCGCCTCAAAGTTTTGCTTCTTTTTCCCATTCTGGGTGATTCTATTGATTCCTACTCATTCTTGCTACGTGTGACGGGGTCTTACTTTCAGTAGTTGGGATTAGCCAGTTTTCTTCTTGGATGGTTGCCAACTAAGACCCTAGGGCGTTCCATAGTGTGGTAGATGTGGAGACACATGGCTTCAATGTGTGTTCCCATACTTTACCTAAGAATTTTTATTAAATGCATACTTGATTTCTTGTTCCCTGTTTCTGTGTTCACATAAGTACTAAGGTTTATTCACAGTGATAAAGGTCAGACAAACAAAAGTTGTAAGATTTTTGATGAGCCATGCACCTGCTGCTATTTTCATTGTGCTGTTGTGTAGAATCTTTCACTTATTACTTTTTTTTATGTTCCCTCATGAATCTCTTATGTGCTCTCAGGAGCACAATCAACACAACCTTCTGGGCATTTTGCAATAATGTATCATCTTGAGGAAGTGCACAGGCAAGGTCTCTGAGAGAAGTGATGCAGTGCTGTGATACAATGAAATGAGTCGGTGCTTGTCCACAGGTGATTAAGAGACAGATGGTGTGAATCTTGCGATTCTCTTCAAGAATGTCTTTCAGTAGTTTTTGTTTAATGACAAATTGATGATCATACAGAATGAGGATTAAATGATCCGGGCCTGAATTACAAAAGGTTTGCCTGTGGTAAAAATGTGTGCAAATGCCCTAGCTCCAGTGGGCAAAATAGTGCATATGTCCATTTAACACATTTGCTTTTATTAATGTGCAATTTGGGGTGTGTCCACCTGAGTGCACACAATTGTCAGTGTTGAACATGCAAATAGGTGAAGTTTGAAAATGCAATTTATCAAAGCTGAAGGCAATTACAGAATCAAAAAGACCTTTATTGTCATTATACATCCTGTAAAAAAGTGTCTAATGAGTGTGGGTCTGTGCCTCTGAATTTGTGTCAGCAGTGAAGGCGCCACTCTGTGTTATGGCTTTCTGTGTGCCTAAACTGCCAATTCATTCAATGGAAAAGCTGCTGCACACACTTCTTCGGTGATCCATTAGGCCCAATAACTTGGACAACAAGTCATATTATCACAAGTATTTGCAATAAAATGATCACAGAGGAGTCATTTGGTCATTGCAATATGTCATGCTCCTCGTGACTTCTGAAAGCTAATGCTTTTAACACAGGTGAATGATTAAATCCATCAAGAATCACTGGTTTAAGAAGGTTACATTGGTCACATTGTCAGCTACAGTCTGAAAAATAAACTTAACACTTAAAAATGAGTGAATATAAAACTTCATCATTGTTTTTTTATTGGCGGATCACAAAGCAGCTTTAACGATGCATATCGCCACCTACTGTATTGGAGTGTGAGCAATCAGTCATTATTCTAAGTCAATACAAAATGCAACATAGCACAGTCACATTTTAGCACAATAACACAGAATTTTTAAAAGACTGAACAAGAGTATGATACGAGTACTGTTGTTTGTTCATAGCCTAAAACCACCATGTTAATGTGCTTATTCCAGCAATGTGCAATCATATATGCACTTACTTTTAGTAAGTCCCCTGCAAAATGTTCACCATGATGCACAATATTGTAATGTCCTCAAAATTTAGCCTTTTTTAATATAGGACTTTAGGAAGTCAGGCTCTCCATCTTTGACTTAAAGCAATAAGGCCTGAGCTTCTGCTAGAAGATCAGTACCTTGGACAACCCTATGTAAACGTTTTAAGAGAAGCAAATATCTGCAAGAACTAGTGTAAGGCGCAACATCTTAAAATGAATATAAATGGCTCCATCTAGTTTTAATTAAACAATGGCATTCATTTGACTTTTTTGAATGCATGGGAATGTGACACATGAGCGAGGAGTATTTGTAGTTGTTTTCACTGTTTCGGAAATGAAAAAGCATTGAAGCAGAATAGGCTCCTTTGTATACACACGCCTTAACACTATTAAGCAAATTATAAACAAATTTGTAAAACTAGGGGTGGGGATTTCGGATAAAAGGAGATTAAGGGTAGCAATGCAGCAAACAAAGATAATCCCAGTTCTTAATAATACAACAAGACTCCCTCTCACAGGATAGAATATATTTGTACACACTTATGTATAAATGATCTCTAGAGGCAATTGGCATCTGTGAGCAAATCAACAACCCCTGAATCAATGTTTCACTATATTATGCCATGTAACTGAGAGTTTTTCACTGTGGAACTGTCATGTCATAAAACATTAAAGAAATAATTTGTTAAGTCACTTTGATTTTGACCTGAGTTAATGCACTCCGCCTGGCAGCAACTGAGACTACAGTAATTTACCCAGGATAATCAGCATTTCCTCAAAGCAATTACATTTGTAATGTCATTAAATAAGTGCTTTACATTTCTGTCTCTATCACACATCCCTCTCTTGTTGTAATTCAAACATCACACCCAATAATAATGTACATTTATTAGTGTCAAGTAATGGTAACAAGCATTTAATGAATATGTGCAGCAAATTCATAAATTATTCATGTTGCTAAAGACAAGTAGTAATGTTTTGCATATCGCATTACTAAGGGCAGAGGATGGCTGACAACACAACATAATTATTTTCTCTGTCAAGGAGATTATGTTTATTTTGCTCTTTGTTAACGGGATATCTCAAAAGGACTTAAATGAATGTCAATCAAATTTGGTGGGGATGCATGTCTTGGGAAAAGTAAGTTTGTTAAATGATGCTGTTGATCTCAATCAATGGGGTATTTTATCTTTTGGTCATTCATCATTATCCTTATTTGATCTTCAGTGTGCCTTTTATTTGTGATCTGTGACTAAAGATCTGTTGATATATAGTGCTAGCAATTAGGATGTAAACTCAGGATCAAAAGTGGGTATTCAAACCAAATGTCAGAAATCAGGTCAAGATGGATCTTGAGTGACCAGGCTTTAAAGTCAGCAATTAAGTCAGCAATTTGCCAATGACCTTTTGATTTTCAAAAAGAAAATGCTCTATTGCATTATGATCTGACACAAAAGGTCATTTTGAAATACTTTGAGTAGAATGTTAAGGCATACTTAATAGCTTGGTATTTTAGTCCTCTCACAGTGTAACTGAAAATATCTTCACTGTAAGAGCAGGGACTGAATAGTCAGGTCTACACATTTGTATAGATCAGTAAAGGGCAAAAATGAAAGTGGCAACAGGCATCATCTTGGATCCAAGTTTAATCTTGTTAGGACCTGTTGGATTTTTTTTTTTTTTTGGGGGGGGGGGGGGGGTGGGGGGGGGGGGGGGGGGGGGTGGGGGCAATTTCTGCCCTAATGACATTATCAAATCTAAGTACTGTTTACTTCCGAATATTCTGGGTAACAAAGGAGTCAATTCTTTTGCACCATCTGACAGAAAACACTTCAGTGAAATGAGATTACCTCAACTTTAGACATTCAAAAAGCACTATGTGTTGTGGCTGGGGTGCCTGGCGTGCCTGGCTGGCTTTTGTTTGTCTTCTGTTTTCTGTCTTTTGTTTTTCCTTCCAGGTGGCATGCGTTCAGGACTGAGTGGCTGTGTGGCTGAGTTATCAGGACCTCACCCTGATCACCTGAAGCTTGTCATGTGCAGCTCGTCAGGACTCACAGCTGTGGTGCATCTTTATGGATTGGGGCATGGTTGCATTTAAGTCTGGAGTACACAGTGTGTATTTGCCAGAGACTCGACCTTGTGACCAGACGGGTGAGATCGACGTTGGAGAACCATCTCATCATCATGGACGCAGAGACCGTACCAGGTTTGATGCCATGGTCTGTGAAAGAGGAGGGGGTGAGGTCTCACGCTCGTCAGCACACTTCCTGAGGTACTTTAGGTTTTGTGACTAACATGAGTACAGTCAGTAAATGTGGTGTCCCTCACACCTTATTATATTGAGCTGTTATGTTAGTCATTTAATCAGCTTCCACTGCAGTGGAGAATTGAACTGGGTGTTCCATGCCTGCAGGGTGGGAAGCTGATTGGTGATTAAGCCAGGAAGTGTTTGCTGTTTATGTACACCTTTGAGTGGTCTCTCTGTGTGTGGAGTGGTGGACTCACATGATGGTTTCTTCTTTCACAGACTCGCTTGGTCGCGGCCACCTGGGGGGTGTCGGCGGGGTCCTTGGGTCCGAACTGTTGTGGCTCCGGACCGTTTGTGCTGCTGGGAGCGCACCGTTATTCCACCTCGCCAGACCGCGCACTTATTTGTCATTATTCAGCACTCACTGTTATGTTATTAAATTCTGTTATCCTTTGTACCGTGCTCTGCTTATTTTATACTGGGTCCTGTCAAACGCTGGTCGGTTCTCCGCCCGCGTCCGACACATAACACTATGAAGGAAAAAAAAAACAATAAAACACTGAGCTAAGCACATAATTTTATTTCAGCTTGGCCATTTCATACAATGATATTTTAGGGCCCCTTCACACATAGCACAAATAAGTAGGAATCAGGGCGAATCATGGCAAAACAGCCCAAATGAGCAAACCACAAAAACACTGAGCCAACATCTGGAGGAACACATGGTCCTGCAGGCATGAACGATCCCGCTGCAATGGTTTTGTGCATGCACGAACCGTCGCACCGGGACAACAGTGCGAGCAGCTGAAGCACGTGGAACCACATCATACAGCGGCTATGGAAACAAAATAAAAATAAAAAATACAGGCCACCCGCAGGATTCGAACCTGCAATTTACAAAAGCTCAGATTAACAGACAGAAACTTTACCTCTGCACTACCATCAATTGTGCATGCACGAAACCGTCGCAGCGGGACAACAGTGCGAGCAGCTGAAGCATGTGGAACCACATCGTACAGCGGCTATGGAAACAAAATAAAAATACAAAATACAGGCCACCCGCAGGATTTGAACCTGCAATTTACAAAATCTCAGATTAACAGACAGAAACTTTACCACTGCACTACCATCATTGTCCTATAAAGTGTTTAAAAAAAAGAGAAATCAGATGATACAGACAAAGAGGCAGTCTTTAATTATGGAGAAAAAAGGAGGAAAAAAGAAAAAAAAGCTGAACATGTTGCACCACATTGCACCTCTGCTGTGGTGAAAAAATAAATAAATAAAACCACACATCATAAAAAACATCACATTTTATTAAATTTCTCTTATCAGGCAAATGATACAAGTATGAACCGTCTTTTCCTCTGTAGATGGTCATAGACGTACAGTCATGACAAAGTGGCTCAAAACAGAGCCGTCTTTTTTTTTTTTTTTTGCATGGTTGGCAGAGCAATTATTTGGGCCCCAAGCTCTGAGACTCCTCATTTTCAGTGAAACTACCATGGCCAGGCAAGGTTGAACTTGTAAACAAAAATGCAACTTGAAGGTGTGGACACAGTGTAGGATTAATAGCCAGAGTTGGAGGCCGCTGGATCCCTATGACAAAGTAATGAAAGGAAGACGTATTGCTGGAGTTCTGCCTGGCAGAGCTTGGGGGCCTCCATGCCTGACAAACACATTTGGTTCCAGATGAAGTGAAGGGAGCAGAGTATAAACAAAGAGTGTGTTAGTAGGGGAGCCACCTAAAGTATATATAATGGTGCAAGAATCAAGAGCGATCAGGAACTCAGCATGCAAGGACTGGAACTCTAATTTGCAAATGTTTCACTTTTTTTTTTTTTAATGTAATCAATTCAAAGTTATTCAAACAGCTTTAATGTTCTACCCCCATTATCACAATTACACAAATCCATCATCAAATGGATAATCAAATTCATTTTTTTTTTGCTGGCTTGTTTGTTTTTTAGTGAATTTGCTTACTATACAGTATAAGTCCGGGAATTTCAATTAAAAATAAACAGCAACAAATAAACCTACGAAATAGCAATAGTTATGTTAATTGAATACAAAATTCCCAGGTTTCTGTAGCCTATGAATGGTGAGGTGTGGCTGCATGTGCTGGTGCTATCCCTTAACACATCCATTACACTATGCCTTACATCCTGAAAGGCAACCACACAGAAAGAGAGTTACAGCACTCCATCCACCCAAGTAATCATCTATCTACCACAGTTGTGTGTCACCTTGGTTCTTGCCTGGTCCTTCCTCCTTTACTTTCTGTGTTTCCAGGTGGTGTGCCTCGGAGCTGATCTCTGCACCTGACACTCATCATCTCTTGCAGTATTTAAACCCCAGTTCAATGCTTCCATCTTCGCCAGAATCTCCGTTCTCATCATTTGGTAATCTGACTTAATCTTTCACCCTTAACAGAGTATGAAATCTTTTTTTTTTTTTTTTTGTACTGAACTCCCAAGCTCAGTGCATTCCTGCACAGGTTTTACTCAACTTTGTATCATGTGTATATGAACTGTGAGCGCTACAGACCTCCTGATCACTTCCAAATTCTGTTTGCACATTTGCAGTATTTTAGATTGTACAATAAATCCATTACATTCATTCATTTTCTTCTGCTCCCTACAACTGGGCCTGATTCCAAGTGGGTCCAACTCTAACAATAAGAAATGTAACATAGGCATCATCTTGGCTTTTGTAGCCATTGGGGTTCTCAAGACATATGCGCCTGCATGCTGATCAGGCACAGAGAAATGCACAAATCATCCAAAGACACCAAGTAACAAAGGCATCCAGTCATTGCTTTAGGTCAGCAGTTAGTCTTAAACTGTGTTGTCAAACATGCAACAGTTCAGAATGAATCATAAAATGTTTTAACAAAGTGGCAGAATATCCAATTTGTATTACTGGGTGTGCATAAGAGAATTGGCTATATCTGCTTCTTGTCATGTAGTCAGGATAGAGAGACTCATGGCAGCTACTTGTAACCACAAGACAGTTCATGACCCGTTGCGTCTGCCTGGATGTATTAATACTGAGTGAGCACCCGAGGCAAAAGAAGGCTTCCCATCCCCTCACTCACTTAGAAAGTGCTATGTGGTATGATGTCATCAGTGGAACAGACAGTATGTTTCTCTGTTCATAATGTTATCATATTCATTCACTTTTCCAGGATACCTATTTAAATTATGAGCGCAGATGCAAAAATGTAATGATGTATGTGCCATCTGGTGCATCAAATTTGGACTTGTTATACTTTGTATTATTATTATTTCATATGTGTCTTCTGTAGCAACCCATTTATTTAACTGTTTGTCTGACTGAATTCGGGACATATCAAAAAGAGCTGGATGGTTTCTGAAAAATATAATGGAAAGATGGCCTTTTGATCTGACTCCTTTATTATATTTTTATGATCCATACAGTTGCCATATTGCTAAATCCAGATGTTTATTTCATTGGCATTATTTCCTTATCATGCCATAAAAATCTGGTGGGCAACATGTGAGCAGTTTGACTGCCATCTTCTATTGGCTGGCAGTGGTAATAATACTTGGTCAGTAATTTCCCAACCAGTAACAAAAAAAAACAAACAAAAAAAAGTTCCCAGAACATTATCAGAACATAAACAGAAATGTCCCCAGAACATTACATAAAATGTTTGCAGAACGTTCTGATGGATGGTTTCCTTGACGTCCTCTCAACATTACTAAATACATTATGGGAATGTTAAACATTAGGATAACCCCAGGAGAACGTGATAGGTATGTTCTTGCAAGGTTATGGATATTCCTGTGTGGATGGTCTTGAACCTTATTGTTGCATTGCATTGAAAGTTGGGGCCAAGCTTTATGTAACCTTGAGGAAATATCTGTACAGAACTAGGTTGATGATGGATATCCTACATCATATGTTACAAATAGATTTTGCTTCCTCGTGTGGTATAAACAACCCAATGTCAGTATCTTAGTCATGTGCTCAAAGAGGTTACCAATTAGTAAAGTCCAAGGCCATTACGTGGAAGCTGGTACATAATATTTGGGATTGATGTTAAGAAAATAAACAACTGGTAGTTCCAGAAATATTGGTGTGGGGCAGGAGATGTCACACAACACTAAATATTATTTACTCTACATCCATTATTACCACCAGAATTATTTTTTTTGACGCTTAACTGTAATGTAACCATTTGTTTGTAATGTACCCCCCCCCCCCCCCCAAAAAAAAATGCTCCATCCATTTTTAAAGTATTTCAAATCTTTTGCCTCTAGAAGTCCCCTCAAATATTTCTGGAACTGTGCTTAAGTAAAGCAAGCAAGCCACTTTTACCAAATAAAATTTTTAATACCACATCACTGCATTGCATAGTGTTAAACTTTCGTACTCTGCTCCAGCACCGTGGTTCAGGAGCGTAGGGGAAAACACTCTGTTGTTCTCCAGGGCTGACCTTGCTTCAAGTTCAACGACCCAATTAACTCTGCACGGCAGCCAGTAAACAGACAGATGGACACCTCTTGCCCTTCTAAACCGTATATTTATTTACAGCATTTATAATGGAACACTTCTTCCAGTATAGTCATACATTTCCTGATATTTCTCTCTCTCTGCTAACCTGCTCTGCTCCACTCTTGTCTTCTCCCGCTCAGCCCGCACATACGCTGACACACACACACACACACACTGACGTCATCACACCACAAGCTTCCGCTCCTCTTTCCATGACAAAAACTCCTGTAACAGTGGAATGTGCCATTCATTTCCAAACTGGACGCTGTGTTTTATCCGGGACGTTGTCTGACTAGCACAGGAATTGTGAAAAGACGTGGACATCAGCACTTTTTCGGCACATTGAGACAGACGTGCGGAGGAATTCCGCGCATCGCGGCGGTGCCGCATGGCGCAAAGCAACGCCATGATGAAGCCTCACTGACAGCTGTCTGAACGCCATCTCAAAGCCGTCCTGTGAGACCAAAATGGAGGTGGTTTTGTCTCGCTCCAGTAGCGAATCCATTGTGACGCGCGAAGCCTCCGCTCGGCTTTCCATGACAAAATCTCTTGTTAAAAGTGAAATCTGCCAGAAAATGGTTGATGTCCAGCTCTTGTGATAACCAGAGAAATGGCACACGATGGTCACGGATCCAGGCAGCCATCCGTTTAGAAATGAAATGGTCGTTCAGCCTGTCGATGGCGGCTTCAGAGCGCGGCACGCCCCACAGCCGCTGGGGGTTGTCCTTAAAGCAACAGTAACACTCCTTATTCTCTACCAAGCCCGTAACATTTTCACCGAAAGCCAGATAATTTTTTCTAATGGTTTCCAGCTGCCAGTCTCTAACAGTTTCTGAAAAAATTCTGATGGAAAAAAAAGCCCAAATTATTCCGCCATTTCCTGACAATGAAAATCCGCAGAGGGGGTGGACCACTCCTCACTCAAAGCCTGCTCACAGGCGAATGACGCAACCGACAGGCGTGGAAAAACTCACGCATGCGCACGAGGGTTCAAGCATGTCTGACACAATCACACGTGATTCAAATCCATATGGTTTTTGAAAAAAAAATAAGGTCAGATACTTTTCTAATAGACCTTGTAACTATCAGTTACTTTGCTGATGAGTTAATTTGCTGATTGCTCAATCTTAAAGGTAACCCAGTTAGATTACTAGATTAGATTACTAGTTACCTTATTAGTTAGATTACTTATAAGTTGCAATCTTTCAATAAAGTAATTGCATAAAGCTGGTAATGAACGAACTGCATAAAGTAACTCTATAAAGCAACTAAAAACAACTAAAAAAGTAACTTGTCAAAGCTACTTTCACAACACTGCTTCTGACAGAAGCAGCTGTGGTGATCTGTCATTCTGGACATTCCAGCTACACAACACCTACTGTGTTTGGACAGTCATGGACTAACAACTATGAGGATCAGATCAGAACACGCAGCGGGCGATCTGACTGTCACGTCACCCACGTGAGCTCAGTTCCACATGACGCAGTGTCTGTGCTGTGGTATGCTGTCCACAAGACATGAATGTTGGGCAGAACACATGACCAGTAGATCTGGACATTAGAGCACACTGCTTCTCATTCATGTCAGTGACCATGGGTCATCACCAGAGGAACAGACAGATGATATTTGTATTGCTTGCTTGTTTTTTCCTATGGTGTGTTTTTTTTTTTTTTGTAATACTTCCATGAGCTTCCAGATATGAGGCAGCTTCCCGCAGCTTTCAAAGAACAGCTCTGTAGCTCAGTGGTAAAGTCTCTGACTGGGAATCAGATTTTGAAAGGTGCGAGTTCATGTCCCGGTACTCCTGGCACTGTTCCTGCTCGATGGACACCGGCGCGTGCATGAACTCTTGCAGCAGGTTTGTGAATGCCGGCCTGGCGGCGCGATGTTTTGTGCACTAATTTTAAACTGTTTCGCACTGTTTCACCATTTTCGTCCAAACGCTGTCCAAACTTCACACTGTGTGAGAAAGGGCCATAAGAAATGTATAAAACAACACAAATTTACAGTAAATTTGAAACTTTTAAATTATTTAAACTCATAAGCAAGCAAGCAATTTAGATAGCAAGGAAGAAATAAAACACAGACAGACAGACAGTTTAGCTAGACAGACAGACAAACAGATGGACATACAGATCAAATTATAGATATTAGTTCCTCTATATCTCACATTTTCAATATAATCAATTCCATGCTTAAATAAGTCTCTCTCTCTCTCTCTCTCTCTCTCTCTCTCTCTCTCTCTCTCTCTCTCTCTCTCTCTCTCTCTCTCTGTATATATATATATATATATATATATATATATATATATATATATATATATATATATATATATATATATATATATATATATAATTTGAAATGTATCTGCAGTGTTCTGCTAACATTACTAAAGGACTAGAATTTTGAAGTGAATTATCATCTGGATTTTACAAAATAAAAGGAAGTGCTAATTCAAGACAATGCTTTTAAATTATTAAGTTCCTTTTCCCATTTGATTTACTTCAGAAAAAAAAAAGATTGATTCAAACATTCTGAGAATGTTCTCACAAAGTTACAAAACCAGTGACATTCATGACCTTGTGAGAACCATAGGGTAACATTATGATAATGTTAGCTGTTAGTTGGGATTGTATTTTTTTTCTTACATTCTAAAATTATAGGGTTGATGGCTCTTGATTCTGTGTCTCCTCCCTCAGTTATATATATATATATATATATATATATATATATATATATATATATATATATATATATATATATATATATATATATATGTGTAGGGAGCTGTAACACTTTAAAAATATTAAAGGGGTAATGTAATGTCAGTTCAAGAAATCATGTTATCTCGATGAACCAATCCAGTCACTGTGACCCGAGTTTCTGATGCAGGCTGTGTTGTAGTATGTAAATCAGTGTGGTGCACTGCTGTCCACCAGGAAAGCTCCTCCAGGAAGCCTCTTTGTTCTCTGATGAGCACAGGGTTGTCATCAGGAAGAGTAATATAACTGATTTTAAGGCCACTCACAGAGTAAAGAGTGCCAAAAGATGAAAAAAAAAACAGTGGGTTGCAACATGCATATAGTGTGAGCCAGGTCTGCATTCCAAGTGAAACCAGGTTCAGAACCACGGACAGATCCCTGGAATACCTCGTTATGGATTAAATGAGTTAATTGATTGCATTTGATGATGGTATTAATCACCACTGCAGCCCACTCACAGTCTGGCTACTCACTCCACTTTTGCTGTGCATGACCTCAGTCATCTGAATGAAAGAGTTACTTCTGGCCTTTCAAGAGGAAGTGGATGCACTCCCTTGGGAAATTAAGGAGCCTGCACACCACATTGCTATTTTTGGACTTCCTCCAGGAGACAGGAGCAACTGTTTATTTTCTTTCAATTATATGGTTCCAAGTGAAGAATGAAGACATGACCCTGCATTATTTAGCTGATCTATATGTTTATATTAAAGGAAAAAAAAGTGCTGATATTAGTCCAGGATGAAAAAACTGCTGACTTCAATGGTATAGTATTTAAATTCAACTCCACAGATTAAAATGTATTCATGTAGGGAATTTTTGGGCAGACTTTCTAGTCCTGTACATACTGTGGGAGCCACTGAGCTGATACTTATTCTCGAATACCATTACGTGAAGCATATGAGAGGATACAACTTCCACTGAGTAGACCCCAGTCAATCAAAGTTTACTGCTGCACACAAGTCTGGTACATATTTACAGCTGGGTGGACTGGGACAGTACAAATGACATGTTTTGTCTAAGGACACACCTAGAATCAAACCAACACTGCACAGAACTTCTAACCCCAAAGTCAACTACTTTGCAAAGAGATTGTTCCAAAAAGTTGGATGAAAATTGAATAATAAAATCTAACAGTGTAATCTAGAGCAGCACTAGTTTGCAATTCCACTAATTTCCAATTCCACAACATTTTACCTTGGAAAAAAAATTCCAAGGTCAAGGTTCTGACAGAAGTGACATTTCATAAAATAAATTAGATGTGATTAAATGTCAGGAGTATGTATTTAGTTCATCCGCTTGAACTGAACTTTTCCTGTAGTGTTGTCAGGTTTGTTTGTTTTTAACTTTTTTTAGCTTTTAAATTCTTTCCCATATGTATATATATATATTTTTTTTTTTTTTTTACAGAACATTAGTTATCTTTGCGATGCACATTTTGTGAAGTGCTTTTCATAACTGGAAGATAGACAGACAGGCATAAAATTGGAACCTCCATCCAATTTTGGTGATGTAGCTAAATCCATAACAGAAAAAACTAGGGAGATTGAGGCAGTTTTTATTGAAACATAATACAAAATGTACACCAATGGGCTTTTCAATATTAAATTCAAATGTCCACTGAATTCACAATCCTTATCAGAGCCAGATCAAACACTGCCAGATGATAGTGAGTGCCAGTCTGCACCTCACTTTCAAATATGAGAGTGAATGTGACAGGTTTGATGAAGATATAATGTAAAATATATGTTAAATGGGGTTTTCAATGTTAAATTTAAATTGCCACAAAATCTGTAACCTGAATCAGATCCAGATCACACATTGCCAAATAAAGGATACAATCCTACACAATGCTCTCAAATATGAAAAAAAAGATCTTTTTTGACTGAATTATGAATTTTTGAAAATTTGTTCAGTGTTAAAGAAAGTGATTTTTTTTTTTATTTTTCCAAACATTTTTCCTGACTTTGACCTTTGACCTTCAAAACTGAACCAGTTTTTCCCTATCAGGATATGAATCTTCAGTAAAGCTTTTACAATGGTATAGGTAATATTGTGGGCTCCAGGATGGTCACAAACTAATAAACAGACAAACAAACAAACAAACAAGGTTTAAAACATAACCTGCTCCAACTTCATTGGTGGAAGTAATGATATAATAATATGTGAATATTGACTGGATACTGGAGAGAGAGAGAGACAGAGAGAGATATATACAGCAGTTTTTTGCATTGATGGTGCCATCACAGATGTGTAAGTTGCCCTTGCCATGGGCACTAACACACCCCCATACCATCACAGATGCTGGCTTTTGAACTTTGGGCTGGTAACAATCTGGATGGCCGTTTTCCTCTTTTGTTAAGAGAACAGGACGTCCATGACTTCCAAAAACAATTTGAAATGTGGACTCATCAGACCACAGCACACTTTTCCACTTTGTGTCTGTCCATTTCAAATGAGCTCGGCCCAGAGAAGGCAGCGGCATTTCTGGATGTTGTTGATGTATGGCTTTCGCTTTGCATGGTAGAGTTTTAACTTGCACTTGTAGATGTAGCAATGAACTGTGTTAACTGACAATGGTTTTCTTAAGTTTTCCTGAGCCCATGTGGTAAGATCCTTTACACAATGATGTCGGTTTTTAATGCAGTGCCACCTGAGGAGCAAAGGTCACGAGCATTCAATGTTGGTTTTCAGCCTTGCTGCTTACGTGTACAAAGTTCTCCAGATTCTCAGAATTTTCTGATTATATTATGGACTGCAGTTGATGGAACCCCTAAATTCCTTGCAATTGAATGTTGAGAACAATTGTTCTTAAACTCTTGGACTATTTTTTGATGCAGTTGTTCACAAAGTGGTGATCCTCACCCCATCTTTGCTTGTGAATGGCTGAGACTTTTAGGGATGCTCCTTTTATACCCAGTCATGAGGGTCCTCAGTTCCCAAACGCTTATTGAGTGTTGTTAGAAGTAAAGGTGATGCAACAAAGTGGCAAACATACCACTGTCCCAGCTTTTTTGAAATGTGTTGCAGGCATCCATTTCAAAATGAGCAAATATTTGCACAAAAACAATAAAGTTTATCAGTTTGAACATTAAATATCTTGTGTTTGTGGTGTATTCAATTGAATATACTGGAGTTTGAAGAGGATTTGCAAATCGTATTTTGTTTTATTTACATTCCACACAACATCCCAACTTCATTGGAATTGGGGTTTTATTTCTACTTGAGGACAGCATGCCCTTGCACGCACCTCACAGTGGAGTGTTGTGAGGCAATGTCCTTCATAAATGATATGTGTTCTCCCGGTTTAACTTGCGTGTCCACAGATCCCAACAGCTGCTGCTGTCACGGACATGCCAGCCTTTGCGATCAGCTGACAGGACCTGGCTGACTGGCTAATGACAAAGTTCATACTATGCAGTGAGCGCTCAGGCATGGCTGTCCGGTCCCCATGTGATGTTGTCTGGATGTAATTAGCAGCATATCATGAGAGCCCGCCAACACATGTACATTACATGGAGTGTTGTTCATGGCATGACATATGTTCTCCAGCTGAGTTGCGAGTACACAGCGGTCAGCTGTTCCAGTTTGACATTACAACCGTCCAGATGTGTGCTGCTCTGGCCAGCGATTGTATTGTTGGTTCATGGTGGTGGTGGTGGGGGGGGGGGGGGGGGGGGCACACACTCGCACACCACATGTGCTGCTTGGTAAGGGCACACTTGTAGAGCAGTTAGACACCATGGCGTCTTTCGCACAGGCAGCTTGAATGTGGTCACCTGCCTTTTACTGTCATGATTGTTATGTGTCGGACGCAGCTCGGAGAACCGACCAGCGTTTGAAGGACCCAGTATGAAATAAGCAGAGCACGGTACAAAGGCTAACTGAATTTAATACATAACAGTGATAATATAATAACAAAAGGTGCGGCCTGGCGTGGTGCGCTCCCAGCAGCGCTAACAGTCCGGAGCCAGAAGCTGTTTCGGACCCAAGGACCCCGCCGACACCCCCCAGGTGGCCGCAACAACCGAGTCTCAGGAAGTGTGCTGACGAGCGTGAAACCTCACCCCCTCCTCTTTCACAGACTGTGCATCAAACCTGGACGTTCTCAGCATCCGCTGTTGATGAGATGGCTCCCGAGACGACGATCTCACCCGTCTGGTCACAAGGTCGAGTCTCTGGCAAATACACACTGTGCACTCCAGTCTTAAATGCCAACATGTTCCAATCCATCCAGATGCACCACAGCTGTGAGTCCTGACGAGTCGCAGGTGATCAGGGTGAGGTCCTGACAGCCTCAGCAACACAGCCACTCAGTCCCAAACGCACGCCACCTGGGAGGAAAACCAAAAGACAGAAACAAACCGGCAGCCAGGCCCCCCCAGCCATATAACAGTACCCCACCCTCACGGGAAGCCTCCCGGCGACCACACACACCTGGCCCAGGAGAAACACCCCCCTCCAGGGACCATGGCTGGAAACCGTGTCTGCGTTCATCCTCCAACAGACCCTTGTTTGCCCTTGTTTCTGACAGTCTCTTAGCACAGGTGTGGCCAGGAGTTCCTACACCTGTGCGGTCAGCCTTTATCCAAACATGTGTAATTAGTCATAAAACAAAACACAAACAACCAAAACACCTCCCCCTCCCCAGGGGACCGTCCCATCAAACCCCAGGGAAGGGGAGAAAGGAAAAACAACCCAAACCCAAGCCTACAAACAAAAATACTAAACCCCCCCCCCCCAGGACCGTTCCATCAAACCCCAGGGAAGGGGAGAAAGAAAAACCCAAACTTGAGCTCACAAACAAAATACTAAAACACCCCCCCCCCCCCCTTCCCAGAGGACCGTTCCATCAAACCCCAGGGAAGGGGAGAAAAGAAAAACCCAAACTTGAGTTTACAAACAAAAATACTAAAATACCCCCCCTCCTCCCCCCCAAACGACATGTAGGGACCAACACCCCCCAGAGGGCCTCCCGCCAGCTCCAGGAGTAATAACCACGACCGAGGTCCCTCTGGGATCCAACGTCACCCACGGGGACTACCAGCGCCTCCCAGAGGACCACTCATCAACCCCAGGAGACGCCTCCCCTCATGACCAATGGACCCAGCCCCGGCCGTCCATGGCTAGATGGGCCTACAGCCCTTTCCCCCCCCAGAGGACACCATAGTCAAACCCTGAGGGCGGAAACAGGGGGGGGGGGGAAACAAAAAGATACCCCAAACCCCCCCCTCCCCTCCCGGGTGCAGAGGCTACCTGGGAAACGCCCAGCACAACCCAACTGCACCCCTCCAGCAATGCCGACACCACGGCACACCCGGCTGGAGTCAGAGGAGAAGAGGGCATAACAAAAAACAAAGAGAAAAAACAACCCAAGTGCCACCCCATCACCCCCCAGGGGACCGTTCCATCTAACCCTGGGGATGTGAAACAAAAAGAAATAAAAGAAAAAACAAACAGACCAACACACAGTTGTTTGGGTCCCTTTTTTTGTTTTTTTGTTCTTTTTCAGACAGGCTGCAGGGTCACAACCCCAGACAAATAGTGGACAACAAAAAATAAAATCCCACACAAAAACCAACTCAAAAAACACCCACACAAAATGAACTAACACAAAACAAATCAGTGAGTTATACCATCAAGCTCAACCAAATGGAACACACCTGTTCCTACTCAAGAGCTTGACGGTAACGTGATTCAGTCACCACTAGGGGGAGCCAGAGTGCTAAAAAATGAAAAAACCCCTTTGGCGACAGAAAAAACAAACGAGCTGCCTTTATGTGCGCAGCTGTGTGCAACACACAACCAAAATGTGCTCAACTAAATAACGCCGGAGCTGATACAACAGACGCAGTAGTTACCTTTGTCCGGGGAAACGGGGCTACGACTGTAACACAGGAAGCCCAGCGACCCGTGCTAACAGAGCTCCGCCGTGCGCGTGAACCCATTACAAACGCACTCTTGCAGCTCCCGTTTAAACCTCTTATCCGGTCGGAGTGTGACGCGAAGCCGTCGCCAGTCACGCTCCACGACGACCCACGGATAAGGCACAACACAGGAACACGGCTGCAAGAGAGCACAAATCAGTATCCAGTAATGGGTTCTCAAACACGCACCTTCCGGGCGGAGAGCCCCGCAACTGATCCGGATAACCACTGAACGTCTGCTGCCGCCTTCCCGGCGCGTTACCGTCTCTGCTACCGCTGGGTCCGTGATGTTTGGCCAGAGACTACTGTTATGTGTCGGACGCAGCTCGGAGAACCGACCAGCGTTTGAAGGACCCAGTATGAAATAAGCAGAGCACGGTCAAAGGCTAACTGAATTTAATACATAACAGTGATAATATAATAACAAAAGGTGCGGCCTGGCGTGGTGCGCTCCCAGCAGCGCTAACGGTCCGGAGCCAGAAGCTGTTTCGGACCCAAGGACCCCGCCGACACCCCCCAGGTGGCCGCAACAACCGAGTCTCAGGAAGTGTGCTGACGAGCGTGAAACCTCACCCCCTCCTCTTTCACAGACTGTGCATCAAACCTGGACGTTCTTAGCATCCGCTGCTGATGAGATGGCTCCCGAGACGACGATCTCACCCGTCTGGTCACAAGGTCGAGTCTCTGGCAAATACACACTGTGCACTCCAGTCTTAAATGCCAACATGTTCCAATCCATCCAGATGCACCACAGCTGTGAGTCCTGACGAGTCGCAGGTGATCAGGGTGAGGTCCTGACAGCCTCAGCAACACAGCCACTCAGTCCCAAACGCACGCCACCTGGGAGGAAAACCAAAAGACAGAAACAAACCGGCAGCCAGGCCCCCCCAGCCATATAACAGTACCCCACCCTCACGGGAAGCCTCCCGGCGACCACACACACCTGGCCCAGGAGAAACACCCCCCTCCAGGGACCATGGCTGGAAACCGTGTCTGCGTTCATCCTCCAACAGACCCTTGTTTGCCCTTGTTTCTGACAGTCTCTTAGCACAGGTGTGGCCAGGAGTTCCTACACCTGTGCGGTCAGCCTTTATCCAAACATGTGTAATTAGTCATAAAACAAAACACAAACAACCAAAACACCTCCCCCTCCCCAGGGGACCGTCCCATCAAACCCCAGGGAAGGGGAGAAAGGAAAAACAACCCAAACCCAAGCCTACAAACAAAAATACTAAACCCCCCCCCCCCAGGACCGTTCCATCAAACCCCAGGGAAGGGGAGAAAAGAAAAACAACCCAAACTTGAGCTCACAAACAAAAATGCCAAAATACCCCCCCCTCCCCCCCCCCCAGAGGACCGTTCCATCAAACCCCAGGGAAGGGGAGAAAAGAAAAACCCAAACTTGAGCTCACAAACAAAAATACTAACCCCCCCCCCCCCCCCCCCCTCCCCAGAGGACCGTTCCATCAAACCCCAGGGAAGGGGAGAAAAGAAAAACCCAAACTTGAGTTTACAAACAAAAATACTAAAATACCCCCCCTCCTCCCCCCCAAACGACATGTAGGGACCAACACCCCCCAGAGGGCCTCCCGCCAGCTCCAGGAGTAATAACCACGACCGAGGTCCCTCTGGGATCCAACGTCACCCACGGGGACTACCAGCGCCTCCCAGAGGACCACTCATCAACCCCAGGAGACGCCTCCCCTCATGACCAATGGACCCAGCCCCGGCCGTCCATGGCTAGATGGGCCTACAGCCCTTTCCCCCCCAGAGGACACCACAGTCAAACCCTGAGGGCGGAAACAGGGGGGGGAAAACAAAAAGATACCCCAAACCCCCCCCTCCCCTCCCGGGTGCAGAGGCTACCTGGGAAACGCCCAGCACAACCCAACTGCACCCCTCCAGCAATGCCGACACCACGGCACACCCGGCTGGAGTCAGAGGAGAAGAGAACCCATAACAAAAAACAAAGAGAAAAAACAACCCAAGTGCCACCCCATCACCTCCCAGGGGACCGTTCCATCTAACCCTGGGGATGTGAAACAAAAAGAAATAAAAGAAAAAACAAACAGACCAACACACAGTTGTTTGGGTCCCTTTTTTTGTTTTTTTTGTTCTTTTTCAGACAGGCTGCAGGGTCACAACCCCAGACAAATAGTGGACAACAAAAAATAAAATCCCACACAAAAACCAACTCAAAAAACACCCACACAAAATGAACTAACACAAAACAAATCAGTGAGTTATACCGTCAAGCTCAACCAAATGGAACACACCTGTTCCTACTCAAGAGCTTGACGGTAACGTGATTCAGTCACCACTAGGGGGAGCCAGAGTGCTAAAAAATGAAAAAAACCCCTTTGGCGACAGAAAAAACAAACGAGCTGCCTTTATGTGCGCAGCTGTGTGCAACACACAACCAAAATGTGCTCAACTAAATAACGCCGGAGCTGATACAACAGACGCAGTAGTTACCTTTGTCCGGGGAAACGGGGCTACGACTGTAACACAGGAAGCCCAGCGACCCGTGCTAACAGAGCTCCGCCGTGCGCGTGAACCCATTACAAACGCACTCTTGCAGCTCCCGTTTAAACCTCTTATCCGGTCGGAGTGTGACGCGAAGCCGTCGCCAGTCACACTCCATGACGACCCACGGATAAGGCACAACACAGGAACACGGCTGCAAGAGAGCACAAATCAGTATCCAGTAATGGGTTCTCAAACACGCACCTTCCGGGCGGAGAGCCCCGCAACTGATCCGGATAACCACTGAACGTCTGCTGCCGCCTTCCCGGCGCGTTACCGTCTCTGCTACCGCTGGGTCCGTGATGTTTGGCCAGAGACTACTGTTATGTGTCGGACGCAGCTCGGAGAACCGACCAGCGTTTGAAGGACCCAGTATGAAATAAGCAGAGCACGGTACAAAGGCTAACTGAATTTAATACATAACAGTGATAATATAATAACAAAAGGTGCGGCCTGGCGTGGTGCGCTCCCAGCAGCGCTAACGGTCCGGAGCCAGAAGCTGTTTCGGACCCAAGGACCCCGCCGACACCCCCCAGGTGGCCGCAACAACCGAGTCTCAGGAAGTGTGCTGACGAGCGTGAAACCTCACCCCCTCCTCTTTCACAGACTGTGCATCAAACCTGGACGTTCTCAGCATCCGCTGCTGATGAGATGGCTCCCGAGACGACGATCTCACCCGTCTGGTCACAAGGTCGAGTCTCTGGCAAATACACACTGTGCACTCCAGTCTTAAATGCCAACATGTTCCAATCCATCCAGATGCACCACAGCTGTGAGTCCTGACGAGTCGCAGGTGATCAGGGTGAGGTCCTGACAGCCTCAGCAACACAGCCACTCAGTCCCAAACGCACGCCACCTGGGAGGAAAACCAAAAGACAGAAACAAACCGGCAGCCAGGCCCCCCCAGCCATATAACAATGATGGGTGTGTGAATAGCCCCGCCTTTTCTAAGTGCCTGGCAAGTTGTGTTGGATGTTTGTGGGTGGCACCTGGACACTGCGGCCGACAGACACCTAGCATATTAATATTAGCTTACTGGATGGTGAGTTAGGATTCTGGCTCTACGTGTATACTGTGAATAAATGGAAAACGAACACTCCTTTAAAATATGATGGCTTCCAGAAAATGTAGAGGAAAACAATACTTAAAATGCTAGCTCTCGTGGTTTTCTCAGAATCTACACATTTGTATTTTTTTGAAGGTTGCTGGCTGTAGCCATAGCCATATCATAGTTGCTCAGTGACACTAAAAAGCCCATGTAAACTATCTGCATAAATACTTAATCAAACACACCTGCCTTTATCATTATTCCAGAAGCATTTATGTTTCTTGTTAAAATATATTACTGTAACACACAGCTTACTGTGACATTTCCAAGTGTGCACACTTTAGGCAGAAATACTGGAGAAATAAGAAATCCCAAAATGAATTGTGTGTGTTTTTTTTGTTATGTCTGAATGACATTGAAAGGAGAAGAGCTGAAATAAAAAAGAATCAAAAACCATCTGTACAATGCTTGAGGATTTGAGGAGAATTGAATGTTTACCTGCTTTGGGTTGAAATAGCTTTGGATAAGACATTATCAGAAGGGGGCATGGTTATGGGTCAGGATTTTCTTATCACTTTGTTGGAGGATTTAGGAATCATACAAGTTACACTGTAGTTTGGCAGTCCCAAATCCCTGCAATGAATAAAGCATAAGACACAGCAAGAACTCAATTCTTGGTTTGCTACAGGAGAGAAAATGTTTTGCCTTGGTAAGTGTCAATGGTTTTGCTGTTGGTTGATTATTTACCTGTGGAATAGCCTTTGCTAACAGAAAAGTCTAGTTCCATTTTTAATCATGAGTTTGACAGTGATGTTACAGCAGTATTGCAGAGCTCAAGGCATAGGTTGCAGTGCTTTGTGCCATTAAAGAACACAAAGAATATGGAGACTCATTTGTTGGAACAGGCATAGCCCTCAGTGCTAGGGCATGAGTTGGAGAACACTATGATTTGACATACAGTGGCATCCCATTAAAATGGGCATCCATTGATGCATTTCAGAATCAAATTTATTGTCAAGTAAGTTCTCACATACAAGGAATTTAATCTGGTGTCATTGGTGAATAAACAACAATAAAAAGAAAAGGACAAAAATGCTTCTGTAAGAAGTAACTGGTGCATAAACAACAATAAAAAAAGAAAAAAATACTTCTGTAAGAAGTGAAGTAGTCAAAAAGACAAAAGGGCAAAACTGTGTTCACTGTCAAATAAATATAACATACTGAATTGGCGCTGTGCAAGGCATGCACATGTATAGTACCTTTTACTGCAGGGATGATCAATCTGTATTTGTGGGAGTGGGGGGGGGGGGGGGTCAGGGTAAATGAGGGTCTCTCACATTATTTATGTCTAGCTGCGGAAGGAAAGAAGTTGTTTTTGTGTCTTGAGGTTCTAGTCTTGATGGACCTCACCTATCTGCCAGAGAGGAGGGTGACAAAAAGTTTGTGTCCTGGGTGAGAGGGATCGGCCACTATCTTCCTTGCTTGCTTCAGGGCCTTTGAGGCATAGAGGTTTTGTTGGGATGGCAGATTTGGGTGTGAGACCGAATGTCCCATAGGAGAGTTCCACGATTAATGAGGTTGGCAAGGCAGTGCATTCTCAGACTGCGATGACTCTTAAACTCAGATGCAAACTGGATGACATCTTGGATGGTTGCCTTGCAGTTGAAGCTGAAGATTTCAGAGGCCGGTGAATATTCTTAATTCATAATTGGGAATATTCTTAATTCATAATTGGGATTTGGTTGTGCAAGTGGAACTGTTAAAAAGTGTTTTTCACTGCTGTAACCATAACATTACAGGCTTATCAAGCCTCAAGGTCAAATTGCCCGACTGTTTTTCCTCCAGAAGGATTTGTTTCGGCCTGGGGAACATTGGCTGTTTCTTATCTCATCTCACAAAGACAATAAACTGCTTTTCACAGGACTGAAGCATGTTCCATTCCCTCCCCCCACCCCCCTTTCCGGCGCCTGCTAACGTCACTCTTTCCCCCTTCAGTGGGGGCGGTGCAGTTTTAACTGCAGCCCACGTACCCCCAAAGTTGATGGCGGTGCATCTCAGGGTTGCTGTGTGGCCTTCACCCACTTGCCTCCATTCGGATAACGGACTTCTTCAAACTTAGTGCACATAAACAATGTCAAATGTGTATGTGTTGCCTTTAATTCTTATGTGTACCATTATTACGGTAAACAAGTAATAATTGTGGACTAATTGCTGTCTGAGGTAACTGGAGTGTAAACCTAATTTCTCCACTGTGAGATCAATAAAGTATATCTAATCTAATCCTGGACCTTCATTTATCAAACTGAGCATAGAAATAGTTGTAAATGCTGTCATATGGGCAAAAATGTTGTGTAAATTTTTTTTATTTTTTTTATTTTTTTATCAAACAACTCTATGCTGATTGTACACACATCAGTAACAATCAACTGTTGATACAGTGCCTGTAGAAAAAATTCAGTGCTAATTTTTTTATTTTTTTATCCACATTTTACTGTTGGGTTGTCAACCTTTTAGGGAGTTTTTGGTGTTTTTTTTTCTGTTCCTATGTCCTTTGATCACATTTCACCTGTCCTGCCCCCGTGTCTTGCTCCTCCTCTCTTGTCTTGCACCTGCTTCCACATCTGTGATGTCCGTGTCCTTTCTTGTGTGGATGAATGCATGTGCGGTTTTCCTCAACTTCCCTACTTGTGGAAAGTTCTGTGCATGTGATGTGCCTCTTACCCATCTGTCTCCTTCTGCCATCAGTTGGTAGCTTATTGCTCCGGGGCCACCGAACTTGGTTGTCAAGGAAACTACCTGACAGCCAGCTTGCGGCTCTGTCAGCTGTTAGAAGATCACGCCCTTCAGGCTCACAGCGCACTCCTTCCAGGTGCATTGGTCTGTATTTTCTACCTGCAATTTTTATATTGTATTGTTCTTGTCTCTGTTTCGTTTTCTGACATTATTTTCCCATTCAGGTTGTCAGGTTATTTCTGCTTTTGATTTCCCTCACGTGTCCCTCCTTTTCTGGTTAAGTCTGTTGTCATTTATCTTCCTGTCTTCACTCCAGTCCCACATGTGGGTTTCATTCCACTTTTGATTATTACACTGGTGGTTTCAGATTAGTTGGCTTTTTAAGCCCCACCCTTGTCTAGGTTTGGGGTGGGCTAGTTATCTGTCCACATCATCATCAGTTTGTAAGTGGCAATCCTCCATGTTAACCTTTTGTCAGTCACCTTTTGTTCTTACTTTTCATATTGATTCCGTTTTCACTTATCTGGATTTTTTTTATGGAGTGTTCTCACTGTCTCTTTTGACAGCAGACTTTTTGTTATTGTTTTTTTTTTTTTTCATTTTGTCAGCCTGTGCACAAGTTAAGACTTTGTTCCTTAGAGTGTGTTGTCCTCATGGTCTCTTTTTGACTGTCGGCTTTTAGTTATTGATTTTTTGTAATTAGTTGGGAGTGCTCTCACTGCCCCTAATGGCAGTGGATTTTTTTGTGTCACTGAGACTTTCAACTTTTAAATGGACTGCATTTATATAGCGCTTTTCCATCTGCATCGGACGCTTAAACGGTTTACAAGTTAACCCCGATGTGAGCGCGCTGCCATACAAGATACTCACGACACACCGGGAGCAGCTCGGGGATTAAAGACCTTGCCTAAGGGCCCTTAGTGATTTTCCAGTCAGGGATTTCAACCACGGATCCTCTAGTCTCAAGCCCAAGGCTTTAACCACTAGACCATCACCTCCCCTTTTGGATTTTTCACTTTACTAAAGACTGCATTTTTGGATTTTGGATATTTTGTTGTGTGGGCCGCTGAAGAGGAGGTACTGCTGGCCCACCACCACCAGAGGGCACCCTGCCTGGAGTGCGGGCTCCAGGCACCAGAGGGCGCTGCCACCTCACAGGAGCAGCTGGGGTGACAGCTGTCACCTACGACAGCTGTTACCAATCATCTGATCCGCAGCGGTATATCTGCAAGACGTCATCTCCACTTCTTTGCCGAGATATCGCTCTACCAAGGAGGTAATTTCTCAGCTGACTGTGTCTGACAGGAATATCTGTTGATTGTGTGTGTTGGACAGCAGACATTCTGTTTCTTTTTTCGACGAGAGGTGGAGGTGGTCTTCCCACCATACGTGCTGCGGGGTGCACACGCACCCACATCTAACTGTTTTTGTTCCTCGCCAGCAGTACCAGGTCCGACAAGCGGAGGCAGTGGCCACCTGGGTGTTCGGGACTTGGCGGCTCCAGTATTCCCGGGGTTCGGTGGCGGAGGAAATCGTGTGGTTCCGGTTCTGCTTTGGACGGACGTCTCTTATCTTCGAGCCTGCCCACGTGACACATTTTTTGTGAATTGACTACTTGCCTATAATTGTAATTCGCCGTGTTGGTTGTGCTTCTTCACAACAGTAAAGTGTTGTTATTTGACTTCCTCCATTGTCCATTCATTTGCGCCCCTGTTGTGGGTCCGTGTTCCTACACTTTCACAACATATTTGTCACCTTTCTGAAAGACTGCTGCTGCATTTTTGAGTTCTGGTTGGAGTGTTTTTTGTTTGTTTGTTTGTTTGTTTTTTTTGGTTTGGGACTGTGTTCACCCTGAACTGCTACTTGGAAAAGAAACACCTGGTTGTTACACTAACCCTCTGTGTGTGCTCCCTGCATATGGGGTCCAGTCTTTCTTCCTCTGTGGTTGTAATAATTTTTTCTCCAACATTCTACACACATTTCCCAATAATGACAAGAAGCTATTCCTTAGTATAGGGCACATGTCAGCCCTCCTGGAGTTTGCCAAAAGGCACCTGAAGGACTCTCAAACAATGAGAAACAAAATTTCCTGATCTGATTAGACAAAGATTGAACTCTTTGATGTGAATGACAGGCATCATTGTTGGAGGAAACCAGGCACCATCCCTACAGTGAAGCATGGTGGTGGCAGCATCATGCTGTGGGGATGGTTTTTCAATGTCGGGAACTGGGACACTAGCCAGGATTGAGGGAATTGTGAATATACCAAGAAACATAGATATCGTGGATGAAAACCTGCTCCAGAGTGCTCTTGACCTCAGACTGGGGTGACGGTTCATCTTTCAGCAGGACAATGGCACTTACCACACAGCCAAGATTTCAAAGGCTTTGCTTCAGGACAACTCTGTCAATGTCCTTGAGAGCCAGACCCCAGACCTGAATCTGATTGAATGTCTTTGGAGAGATCTGAAAATGGCTGCACACCACACTTGTGGCATCATATTCAAGAAGACTTGAAGCCATAATAGCTACCAAAGGTGCATCAACAAAGTATTCAGCAAAGGTTTGTGAATACATGTGAAGATTTTTTTCCAGAAATTTGCAAGTCATTTACAATTATTATTATCATCATGGGGTGTAGTGAGTAGAATTTTGTACCGAATATATATATATATATATATATATATATATATATATATATATATATATATATATATATATATATATATATATATATATATATATCATATTCTCCGTTTTGAATAAGGCTGTACAAACAACAAATTGTGGGAAAAGTGATGCACAGTGAATACTTTCTGGATGCACTGTAAATCCCACATGTGCAGGTTCTTGGACATTTGCATTCAGACGCACCCTCAATTAACCACATATTGCAACAAAACATCCATTTGCACCTTGTTTACCTTAGCTGATATTTTTCACCCTTGTCTGTATTCCCCAGCAGTTATGTGCCTTAGAGGTACCCTGGCATATGTCCTGATCTCCACTTCTGGTCATTGCCAAATTGATCTTGTCGTTTGATGTGGGTATCCTGTCTGTTTGTACAAAATTCTCTGGGCTGCTCCAAGTGCCCATTGTAGATTGTTTTGTCACACTGGGCATTAATTTAAATAAATCAATGCATAAGGCCTCTCTGAATTGGATTCATGTTTTTTTCTTTGTTTGTTTGTTTTAACAGAAGAGGCAGATGCCCTATCTGCCTCTCTGACAAACGGAAATAATGTCTCACTGCATCAATGTTAACAATATCAAGGAAAAACAATTACAAAGAAAAAAATAACATTGTATGACTGACAGCCCCGTGGCAGCCTTCACAAGAAAATAAATTGAAATTTGAAAATAATATGTCTATTCTGCATCGCTCGTGGGAGCAGATTCATTTGTTGCTTTGACAATCTGTTATTTGGAAACAAAAATATGACTTCATTTCAGGCTTTGGTAATCACTGTAATCACAAATGTCACATACCCCACGTATGGCACAGAGACACGGCAAGTGAGGGAATGAGCCGAGTCACTGTCGCTCCATACTATGCCCTATAACCATTTTAGGGGGAAAAATGAACAGCTTGACAATGACTTGTAAGGGAATCCCAAGTAGCCTTTCACACCATGCCGACAGATTTGCCTTGACTGGAACAGGTAACTTTACGACTGTTACAGGCAACTGTTAACTGAACAAGACAATATTCATGGGCAGCAAAACTAATGAGCAACAAATACAAGCACAAATCAAATGGCTCTAAACATCAAACTAATTCAAGATATGCTTGAGCACACACCTCGGGACTTCAGCCTGTTTTCAGTTGGCACACCCCAAATACTGGAAGGATGGCTGTTTTTTGTCTCGTGTTCAAAGCCACTCAAGCTTGTAATATGCATTTATCATGACTGATTGTGATGACTGATTTATCATGACGATTATTTACTGTATGTTAACTGCAAAAACATTTTCCATTTATATTTTGTCATGCTCAAATAAAACAATTAAAAAAAAAATATTTCAGCACATGTATTACAGTGTGGTGGGCAAGCTGTTAGTGTGCCTGATTTCACAATAGAAGGTTCTTGGTTCAACATCACTCCTGTCCATTTTACATATTTGGTGGAATGGTGTCAAGAAGGGTGTAAAACGTGTGTCCAATCAGTGTGCAGATTCATAATGGACCAGCTATGGTCACCCAAAGTGAAAAATGGAGATGTTGAAAAAATCGTAAATATTTTTAACCACATATGGTTAACCCTCCGGGGCCGACGCCATTGTATACGACGGCTAAGACCAAGCTTTACTAAATTATAAATAACTTTTTAATGATATGAGATAGAAACTTACTTTTGTTTTGCTGAAAAGTTAACTCCGCGGACTTTCGAGCCAGCCATCGGCCATCTCTGTACTCCTCATAGAAGCTGTGTGATGACGTGCGCAATGTGAGTGTCCAATTGGAATTGGTTCACCCTCACATGGTTTTCCAAAATCCAATTGTAGGGCAGATTTACCTCACATGAAAAGCCAAAGATCATTTTCAGGAGTGACATGTTACTAGTTGGCCCGTTTGAATAGCCCCCTGGGTGCTCCAATGAGTACATCCTATTGGTCTCCATGTGCCTTGCGCCATTAGGCACAGCGATCAGTGAAAGCAGACAGAGAGCCTCTGATGACAAGACCTCAAATTACCTTTATAAAGTGTCAAAACAGTTGTTTATTATAGTTTGCTGTGTATTTTGAATAAATGTGTTTGGAAAATTATTTTTTGCTTTATTTTTTCAACCTTTATTACACTTATAAAACACAACAAAAACATATATATTCTGAAAGCATGGGTTGTCCTGAAAAAAAAAGACATAAAACTTGATTGTGGGATGAAGGGAGAGCTGTTAACAGCAATAACATTTATGCCAGGCGAGTGAACTGTCCAAAAATGCCCTTGGACCCCAGAGGGTTTAATGAAGGTGTTTCTGAATGCAAATGGGCATGAATGCGCAGCGGCATGTGCTTTAGAAGGTGTAGGATCAGAGGTGGGACGAAGTCACTGTCAAGTCATTCTCAAGTCATCAATCTGTAAGTCTGAAGTCAAGTCTCAAGTCAGCTTGCAAACAGTTGGTGGACATTATGACTTGAGACTTGACTTAATCACTTGACTTGCAGATTGATAACTTGAAAATGACTTGACAGTGACTTTGTCCCAGCTCTACATAGGATTGATCTACAGGTGATACTTACTGATGACTGGCTTGCACTGGATTTTATGGATTTTTCATACTCACACACATACAAAATTTTGTTAAAACATCAGCATTTAGAATCTTTTCTAAAATACATATAAATGACGGCCCAGGAGTGCACAGTAGAAGAATGGTACTCCAGGAAAATAAACAAAAAAAACAATTGAAATGTGACTGCTTAAACAAAAAACTAACAGCCAAAGTGTACAGCACAATGACACGTACCAATCTGGCAAATCTGGACTGAGAAGCTGAGGTAGATATACTCCATGCATGATGTTGATGATGAGGTCCAGGTGTGCAGGATGCCGCAAGTATCCTTAATCAGCCATTTCAACTACAGAGGGGGGAGGGAGTGAGAGAGAAGCAGCGAGTGTGAGAGAAACAACAAAAACAGAAGGACAAAACACCAACTCGGGCAGAGGTGAATTGTTTTAACCAGTTGAAAGTGCTTTCAGTGTCTGAATTCCAAAGAGGACTTAGGAGAGGTGAGTTTTGTAAGTGGTACTACAGACTTTGCTAATGAATTTGCGACAATTCAACAAACTGAGGAAGCCATGAAGTCCTTTTTATCTTCTTCATAATGAGTCACTCGGCTGCTCTGAGTTTCTCTGGGTCAGCTCTGAGTTGCACTTTCTCAAAGATAAATCCTAGATATTGAAGTGATTGTTGATGGAGGGCACATTTCTACCATCAAGACTCAGGTGAAGTGAGTCTGAACATTTATTCATAGATGCATGTTTGCCAGTGAAAGCAGTCTTTAGTTTGGATCTGGTCCACTCCGGGATGACAGGGTGCCAGAATGAATCCTGTTGTAGAAGAAAGGAAGGGGTGAAGCCTACCTCTGGCACTGGGCAGGGACCATCTGGTAGCAATGGGGTGGAGGAGGACACACACAGGACAGGAAAGTGACCAGGGCACACAAGAGTCACAGAGTGGATGTTCTACAGTCTGTAGTAGCCAGTGTCCTCTTTCACACCATGCTGTGCTGGGGGGCAGTACATCCAAGAAGAATACATCCAGGCTGGACAGATTGATCAGGCAGGCTGGCTTTGTGGTTGTCATGAAGCTGGACACTATGGTGACAGTGGCAGAGAAGTGAACACTGGACAAACTGCTGGACATTATGGACAATGCCAGTGCACACCATCATCAGCAACCAGAGAAGCATCTTCAGCCACAGACTGCTCCTTCCTAAGTGCAGGACCAACAGACTTAAAAACTCCTTTGTCCTTCAGGCCATCAGACTGCACAACTCCTCACTCAGGGGGAGGAGGAGTAACTGGAAGGCAGGGGTTGTGAATAAGAATGAGAGGAACAGTAGTAACCTCTAAACGAGTATTAATTGGTATGTCTGGTATTTTATTATGTATCTGTATTCATTTTTGACACTCTGTGTGCTGCTGGAACCTCAATTTCCCTGAGGGAGTGTTCCCAAGCGATCAGTAAAGTTCTATGTAATCTAATATAATTGTAATAGTGAAAAAACAACCACTTTGTGTTGCAAAGAACATTATTTTATCCACACATGAAAGCTTAATGTTTTTCTTGTCTGTATAAATAAGCAAAAAGACATCGCATATTTCCCATTTTAACCTGACATGTAACTTGGTGTATGTTAAATGTGATTATTCAATTATTAATGCTTTGCCATGGTGATTTTTTTCTATTAAAGAATTGTTTGTTTTAGAACATTTATAAAACAAGAAAATAAAGTGTATGGGAATATATTTAATGTCTTTTAAACTCCTCTGACTCTCTGCATGAGTGAAATCACAGACCAAATGGGTGGACCTTAGGGCCCCTTCACACATCGTGCGAATATGTACAACTCAAGGCAATTCCTGTCAGAACAGCTCGTATGAGTGCACCATGAAACGTCACGCCAATGGGCAGGCGTGCATGAAGCTGGTGCAGCGATTCTTGTAAACAGCCTGTAACTCATAATTTTTCATGTATTGTTTTTGTTTGTTTGTTTGTTTTTGATAAGCCAGCACTGATTCAATTTTCAGGGTCATAGGTAAAAGGAAAATTCTTGGTAAATTGGAAAAATGGCTATCCTTTAACATTGAACAAATATTCAAAAATTCATAACTTGGTCAAGAAAGATTGATTTATTTCAGATTTAAAAGTTTTATGTAGGATGGTGTCTTTAATCGACTGACAAAGTTTGACCTAGATCCGATTTGGATTGCAGATTTTGTGGCCATTTAAATTTATTATTGAAAACCCCATGTTACTCACACATGCCCCATTCGCTTATATTTGAAAGGTAGATGCAGAATGGCACTCACTATTGCCTGACAATGTTTGATCGCGATCTGATCCAGAGTGTGGATTTTGTGGACATTTGAATTTAATATTGAAAATAATAATAAATAATATTATAGCCTTTATGGTCATTGTATCTACACACATACATACAATGAAATCTTTCCTCTGGATCCAACCACTAGGAGCAGTGAGCAGCCAAGTAAAGCACCAGAGGACCAACACCAGAGATGTTGCCTTGGTCAGGGGCAGAGAAAGGAGCAGACACTAAATAAACGTGTCTTGATTCATTGTGGGAGGAAACCAGAGCCCCCCCCCCCCCCCCCCCGATAAATCCCACACATACAGGGGGAGAACATGCATACTTCACACAGAAAGGGTGGGAAGCAATCCCATAACCTTTTTATTGTGAGGCATCAGTGCTAACCACTAAGCCACTGTGCCGACAACGTAATGTACATTTTGCATTACATCTCAATCAAAAGTGCCTCAATCACTCTCATTTTTCTGTTATGGATTTACCTACACCACCAAAATTGGATTCAGGTTCCAATTTTATGCCTGTTTGTCTATCTTTGAGTCATCATTTGGAAACCAAGTACCAGAAAGCAATGACAAATTGTTCATAGCTGAGACAACCAATGATCTGTGAAAATTATATGAAAAATAATAGAGAAACTGAAATAAAAAAAAAACAATCCTGACACCACAAAAAAGAAAAAAAAATACTTCTATTCAAGTGCATGCACTATATACGAGGGCTGTCAATAAAGTTACGGTCCTTTTTATTTTTTTCAAAAACTATATGGATTTCATTCATATGTTTTTACATCAGACATGCTTGAACCCTCGTGCGCATGCGTGAGTTTTTCCACGCCTGTCGGTGACGTCATTCGCCTGTGAGCACTCCTTGTGGGAGGAGTCGTCCAGCCCCTCGTCGGAATTCCTTTGTCTGAGAAGTTGCTGAGAGACTGGCGCGTTGTTTGATCAAAATTTTTTCTAAACCTGTGAGACACATCGAAGTGGACACGGTTCGAAAAATTAAGCTGGTTTTCAGTGAAAATTTTAACAGCTGATGAGAGATTTTGAGGTGATTCTGTCGCTTTAAGGACTTTTCACGGTGCGAGACGTCGCTCAGCGCTCTCAGCCGCCGTCGTCAGCCTGTTCAAGCTGAAAACGTCCACATTTCAGGCTCTATTGATCCAGGACGTCGTGAGAGAACAGAGAAGTTTCAGAAGAAGTCGGTTTCAGCATTTTATCTGGATATTCCACTGTTAAAGGAGATTTTTTTAATGAAAGACGTGCGGACGGGTCCGCGCGTCGGGACGCAGCCGACGCGGTGCGGCGGCACAGGAAAAACACCTCCGTGTTGATAACCATTTGTAAAATCCAGGCGGCTTTTGATGGCTTTCAGTGGAGTGAGTATATGAGAAATTGTTTAACAGCAGGACATGTTCCAACTTGTCCTTAAGGCTTTCAACAGAGGTGTTTTTCCTGTGGCGGAGCATTGCGTCGGCTGTGAGCCGACGCGCGGACCCGTCCGCACGTCTTTCATTAAAAAAATCTCCTTTAACAGTGGAATATCCGGATAAAATGCTGAAACCGACTTCTTCTGAAACTTCTCTGTTCTCTCACGACGTCCTGGATCAATAGAGCCTGAAATGTGGAGGTTTTCAGCTTGAACAGGCTGACGACGGCGGCTGAGAGCGCTGAGCAACGTCTCGCACCGTGGGAAGTCCTTAAAGCGACAGAATCACCTCAAAATCTCTCATCAGCCGTTAAAATTTTCACTGAAAACCAGCTTAATTTTTCGAACCGTGTCCACTTCGATGTGTTTCACAGGTTTAGAAAAAATTTTGATCAAACAACGCGCCAGTCTCTCAGCAACTTCTCAGACAAAGGAATTCCGACGAGGGGCTGGACGACTCCTCCCACAAGGAGTGCTCACAGGCGAATGACGTCACCGACAGGCGTGGAAAAACTCACGCATGCGCACGAGGGTTCAAGCATGTCTGACGTAAAAACATATGAATGAAATCCATATAGTTTTTGAAAAAAATAAAAAGGACCGTTACTTTATTGACAGCCCTCGTACATACTCCTGACATTTGAGCACATCTAATTTAAATTTTGAAAAGCTACTTCTCACAGGACTTTGCCACCAAAATTTTTTTCCAAGGTAATTTGGGACAATTGGAATCCAGTATTGGTGAAGGTTTGCCCTCGATGTGTGCAGTTCTCTAGTTTGGGTTTGTTTTCTCAGACACAGATGTATGTTTCTGGCAACTCTGGTCTAAATCCAGGGTGTGATTCATATCTTGCAGTATTTTCAGCAATATATGATTCTGCAGTTCTGGCATCTGTTTTTCTCTGCTTTATCTGTCACTCATGCCCCTAACATTTCTCACATAAACAGAATACTCCAGATGTGACATACAGATTAAGAATGTAGAGCTGAGCAAAATCTGACCTATACAAGATTTGGATTTAATCACTGTTGTCTTATTTCTTGGATGTTTTAGTATTCCTCTCATATTACAGGGGTCCTGCATATTGCCTGGAGCAGTAATAGCCTCCTGATTTCAGACCATGTGTCTTACCTTTGAACAGCTCTATGTGAAGATTGTAAAGTCCTTTCATGTCAGTAATAATCAGTGGAATAATCATAAAATGGTCCAGATTGCCTGAAGTGTCATAATAACATAACACAAAGCATGTATGGACAGACTGACTCATGAAAAATGAATACAAACTGAATGAATACAGTCAAATCCAGTTTTTATGAAAGAAGTGCCATTTCATCAAACCCCCACTGCTGCAGGTTGGTGTCCATAGTGTTTTAATCTATTTATTTATTTATCTTTTTTATCAGTGTTTCTGAATTTGAGATCAGGGTGAAACACAACAGCCAACTGATAATTCACTTTAAAGAGACAAAATGGGAAAGTAAGGCTGTAAAGATCAAAGAAGCTGTAAAGAATAATTATTTTATTTTATTTTATAGCAGTGTAGACGAGCCTAGCGGCTCACTTTATGAGTATATAGCATAGTAAGGTCCCAGACAGAAAGTGATGTGCATGAGGAATTTGAAATTGGTGAATAAATAGTTCTGCCCCTATCCTGAAATTATCCTTGAGGTTAAGCCAATCATGTATTTAACACTATAAATATTGAAGCCTGTAAAACTGGTGAAGCACAGGGTTGGGCCCAGTCTTCTGGAAGTAGTGTTATCGATTATTTCTAAACAGAGTAGTAATATATAAATACTATGTGGCCTGCTGTATGCATAACTATTAACAAGACTGATTAATCTACCTGAAATACAGGGTGTCCAAAAAAAATGTGCCATCAAAATAAAGCCATAGACAATCAATGCCCTTTTATATACTGATATCCATCATTAGTCATCTTGAAGCATATCTCAGGGAATTTTATCTCTGGTGTTCATTTCTATTTTCACCTCAGTTTGTAAGAGTGTTGGCATTCACAAGATGTGCTCAATATGTGCACCACTCCTCTGGTTTGGCCAGATCTCCCTTTGTGAACATTGTGAACAGTTCTATCAGTTTGAAACTTCTTTACAATCCCCCATATTGTCTTTCTGTCAAGCTTTTCTCACTACAAAATGCCATTGATATTGTTATTGGGTTTGCACAATTGATTTATTTAAACAAATGAAGCACTTCAGTTAAAATACATTTTTAAGCCACAGCAGTGCTTGAACAACATTATGCAAAATAGAAATGCAAGTGAAGATGATGCTAAAATGTGGTTCTGCAGTTGCTCAAAGATGCACTTTGATCTGTGACACTGGTCAAAGTCATTGCCCGCAGCACCCAGGAGAAGGGTGTCACGATCCATCACCCATCCTCTGTGCTCCCAATGTCTTTGAACTCGTCACTGCTTATGCAAGCAGTCACACCTGAAATTATCTGCAATACAGTCAGCTTTAAGTAATCCTCAGTGCTCAGAATATTGCTGGGTTGTTGCATTTACTGATGATTCCGCTCTTATTTCTCATACATTCTGTCAAGTCCTTATTGTTCTGACTTTGTTATGGATTTTTTGTCAGCCAATAAAGACAAGAAAGAGGACAGTGAATTTCATTCCCTCCATGTGTGCATCAAACATTTTATGCTCATTTCCCTTTTTTTTTTTTTTTTCTTTTGAATGGGGCATCATGAATGAATTGTGATTTGATTGCCATTGAGTTTGAGAATGGTCAGAGTTTACCAAAGCCATGTAACTGTGCCCTGTTTAAGTCTGATCAAGTTCTCAAAAGTGAAGCAGAGAGGGTTGTGGGTAGTACTTGGGCAGGAGATCTCTTTCGACGACCAGGGGCTGTGTATGTTTCTCCAAGTGAAGCTGGTGTGGGTTACGGTTAGGGAATCAGGCAGGATGGGAATCAGGCATAAAATGTGTGTCAACTCCCAATGTGAATCTGCTTTATTGACCCTGAACAACATTTATCTATACCCACTTATTCCCAGGGGAACTAGAGCTTATCCCAGCAGTCAATGGGCAAAAGACGGGCTACACTGTGGACAGGACACCAGTCTATTGCAGAGCAAAACCTCAGTACTTGTTATTCTTCATGAATTCTAAACCTCATATCTTAAAAATTTTAAACTGCCAATAGAATATTTGTCCAAAATCCCAAAGTGTTAATGTGGTGAGGTTAACAACACAGCCTGGTAATTCTTATTTCTAAATATGAGTGCCTGACAAAAAAAGAGCATGCGAAAATTTATCTCCATCCAGTACACTGCCTATTCAGTACAATACTATAAGGCTAAATTTTAATCCCTTCTCTTCTTGCTTTTCACCCATATTTTTTTCTTCCTTTTAATTCCCTTGTTCTGGGCCATATTTTCAACAACCAATAGTTTACCATAACAACACACTTTTCAGTTTGCTTGAAATTCTGTTTTTATGGTCATTTATCTTTAAATTCACAAAATGTTGGACGTAACAAGGTTTTCAGATTGGTACTATATCTACTGAGGCACCACAGTCAGTGGTTATCAATTGTGCCTCATAGCAAGAAGGCTGTGGGTGTGGTTCCATCTAAGACTAGCACCTTTTATAGGGGTGTGACAGTTAAACTATATATATATATATATATATATATATATATATATATATATATATATATATATATATATATATATATATATATATATATTAATCAGTTTTATAAAAGTTGAAATGTGTTCACATTCACAGAAATGAAACGAATGACATCAACATATCAGACAGTGGTAGGCTGTAGTTGTAGGCTTGCATCTCAGATGTACCTTATGGCAAATTGTAACTGAATTTTCAGGTCTTCTTTTTAATAAAACCCTCACTATGCACAATTTCTCCAATGACAGCCACAGAAGCCTGTAACTTCTTCTGGGTTGTCTGGGTGTCTCTGTGGCTTTCCTCATCCTTCTCCTTCTTGCACAGTCACTCAGTTTTTGAGAACTGTCTACTCCAGAGGTGCCCAAGTTCGGTCTTCGAGATCTACCTTCCTGACACTCTTAGTTGTCTCCCTGCTCCAACCCACTTGAATCCAATGAAAGGCTCATTAAAAGCCTGCGAACAAGTTTTTCATTGGATTCAGGTGTGTTGGAACAGGGTGACAACTAAGAGTGTCAGGAAGGTAGATCTCGAGGATAGAACTTGGACACCCCTGGTCTACCCCATACAGATTTACCATAGAGTGCCATACTGTTTGTATTTCTTCATAACTGATGTAAAGTTCAAGACATATTCAGTGACTTGGAAATGTTCATGTATCCATCCCCTGACTTGTCTGAAGAAAACTGGTAAGGTATTATGCCAAAGAGGCTGATTACTTATGCAACCCATCATCTTAGCTTTTAGATTTTTTTTTATTAATTTATATTGAGTTGTAGAGATTCATTTTCAGTTTGACTCTAAGGAAGATAATTTTAGAATTTTGTATGTTGAGAAGATAGATTTACTTTTTTGTATTTGAAATGCCATAAACAAATTAAAATGCATGAAATACCAAGATGTTGAATACTTTTGCAAGCCACTGTATATGTCTCACCTGTGTTCATGTCCCTTGCTAGTCCATTGTAGCTGTTAGTCAGATGTAATTGTTGATGTGTTGTTCAGTGTTCATTCAACATTCCACTGTTGATTATTTGTGGTCTGATGTCCAGTGTTCTCCACTATTACACCATTTGTCCTAAGTAACCAGTTTTGAGTTTTGCTACTCCTTGAAGTGAACTGTCTTAGTTTTTCCCTTGCGTTCTCATACCCTGGATTTTCCCTCACCCTGAGTGAGTAGAGACTGTATTTTTGTTATTCCTGTTCCCTGCATCAGTTTTTGGGTCCGTATTCACTTGCGAGATAATGAAAACTTGGCATCTTTGAAATCACCTTTGTCATCACTGCTCTGCATTATGGGGTAAACATCTGACTCAGTTCCTGGCACCATCCAGAACCATAACAGTGAAAATGCAACTGTCTGTTTCTGTGGGACAAAACTGCATCAAATATGACACTTGAAATCTCCATTAGTCAAGCAACACTTCTCAATTTTGTCATAACACATTTTCACTAAAACTACATTTTCCAACATTTATATAGAATTTAAATATTTTTGGTTCTCTGGGCACAGGTTCATGCAGGCTAACATGCAGCTCCTGTTAGCCTGCATGAACTGACTTTGTCTTTATTCAACACAAATACAGAGCAAATTGTTCAATTACCCTCCATCATGTTCCAGCCTGTAATTAGTAGGAGCAGAGTGAAGCAATAATGAGACCTCTATAGGTACGACATAGTTTCCTGAGAACTAAACAGGTTTTCCATTTTAATAAATTTCCTTTAATTGCACAGCTGGTTTCTTCGTCATCCCTAATTGACCTCAATTAAACATTTCCTCATGGCCTTGACTTTTCTTTCGACTTATAATTAATCGATTTTTCAAAGCACCAGTATTTTTTGTTCAAAACCATACAAATATTTTCAGTTAATGACACAGTCTCATTTATTACCACAGGTACTTTATTTCTGAACTCACTGGAAATATCTGTTTGATAAATGGTAAGCATTAACTTAAACAGAAAATGAACACAGAGGGTATCACGGATAATCTCTCCTTGCTCCTAGGGTACCCTGGGTAATGAACACACAAATAGCAGGAAAGTTGGGGAATATGAACACAGCTGGTGTTAACATGAGTTGAGTAAATTGTGAGTTGGTGTATTGTGTTACAGATAGTGTTGGGCCAAGAGTTCCTCAATTATTTGTCTTTGAACAGCAAGATACTGTGGATAGATAGATAGATAGATAGATATATTGTGCCGCTGCCTGAGGTGTATGCTCTTGTGATTGTGTGAGTATTGGGATATTTGTGTGATTTTTTTATTGTTTTTAACAGTTTGTCAAATCTCAGACACATGGAGTGTGCAGCCAATACACTCTGAGTGCTGGCCCCAAGCCCGGATAAGTGAGTAAGGTTGTGTTAGGAAGGGCATTCAATGAAGAACAAGCCAAAAATAAAGATGCAAAGTATCAATCAAATTTCCATAATGGACCCATTGAGGCCCGGGTTAACAAGGAATGACACCCGTGCCATTGCCCAACAGTGGCCAGCAGAAAATGGGCGACTGCTGGATGAAGAAGAAGAAGAAGAGGAGGAGAATGTATCCAGAGACAGTGGGAGAAGAGGAAAACTTGCTGATGTGATGGAGAGGTGAAAGGTAGACATATTGGGCCTCATGTATCAACGTTGCGTACGGCGATAATTGAGCGTATATGGAGTGTACGCCAAAACGGCTGCGCTACTTGGCATTTATCAATGTGGTCGTTGACGTACGCTGCGCTGAAAATATACACCAGGTCCAGAGGTGGCGTAAATTAGACACCAAAATGAACCAGCGCTGGAATCCACATAAAAATGAAGATGATCAACATGATAAACAGTGCCATTATACAAATCAATGCATATGTTACATAAATAACACTTTAATGATTATACTACATAATAATCAATACAAATCCCGCCTTTGCGGAATTGTTATGGAGCACGATCCGTGGTCACAGCACTGACTGCCAGACAGCGCTGCTCGCCTTTTTCTCCAGACTTCGAGCCTGGAGCCAGAGCAGCGCTGAGCTTAACTTCATGTGGTGTGATCATTTTAGACTATGAAATTGATAATAACAACTGTAGTTTCGTCATTCCCTTAATTCGCCCGTGCTGCAACCAGGTTTTGTCGTCTCCATTCGGTTGTCACAATAAAATAAATACAGAAATACATTTAAAAAATAAAGAAATCTGACAGATTAGGCGTGTCTTATTAATTGAGCGAGCAAATATCCACATGTCAAGAATTATTGACGTGAAAAGAGAATACAGTGGTCCCTCGCTATAACGCCATTCACCTGTCGTGGCCTCGGAGTCTCGCGGAGTATTTAGTCCAATTTTGCATGCCTTTTTTTTACAGTGTTCAGTTTCAGCATCTTTACACTGGCTCCCTGTCTCTGTGAGAGCAGATTTTAAGGTTTTGTTATTGACTTATAAAGTTGTTCATAGACTGGTGCCATCTTATCTGACTGATCTGGTGGAACCTTACGTGCCGGCCCGGGCTTTGTGGCTACAGTATGCGGAACTTCTGTGGTCCCAGGGTGAAGAAGAAGTCAGCGGGTCAAAGAGCTTTTTCTCATCGTGCATCCACCCTGTGGAACAGTCTTCCTGTGACCGTGAGGAAGTCAGAGTCCATGGGCATTTTTAAGTCAAGACTTAAAACCATTTTTATTCTCTTTCTTATGAATAGTTTTATTTTTTTTATCTGTTTTCTTCTTTTACTTCTGTTTTTTATTATTTATTTGAATTTTTGATTCATTTTCAATTATTTATTTCGTTTTTATATTGAATTGTTCTGTGTGTGTCACATTGAGACAGCTTTTGTTGTGATTTGGCACATTATAAGCTGTAAGGTAAGTCCCTTCAGCTGCTCCCTTGTTTTGCACTCGGGGTTGCCACAGCAAATTCAAGGTGGATCTGCATGTTGAACTGGCACAGGTTTTACGCCGGACGCCCTTCCTGATGCAACTCCACATTACATGGAGAAAATGTGGCAGGGATGTGATTTGAACATGCAACCTTCTGCACTGAAACCATGCACATTAACCACTTGGCCACCACCCCTGCCTGGCACATTATAAGCTGATTGAATTGAACTGAACTGAGCGTTCATATGAGTGCAAGGCATTGCAAAGCTGATATGTGTTTTTAATTTTTTCCCATCTCAGGAGAGCATGCTGACACGTGTGCAGCGCAGTGGCGTGTTGAGAGGTGATGTCCTACATGGCACGATATGTGTGTTCCAGCTGCAGCAGCTTGCCGCTGACACGCCCAACTGTCCAGTGCAACTCACAGCTGGAGAACACATATCTGCCATGAAGAATATCACCTCTCAACACGCCACAGCAATGCACATGTGTGGGAGGGCCCTCATGAAATGCTGATCATTTTTTTATTATTCTTTCTTTTAACTTAACCCTCTGGGGTCCGAGGGCATTTTTTGGACATTTCACTCGCCTAGCATAAATGTTTTATTATTGATGTTAACAGCTCTCCCTGCATCCCACAATCAAATTTTATGTCTCTTTTTTCAGGACAACCTGTGCTTTTAGAATATATATGTTTTTGTTGTGTTTTATAAGTGTAATAAAGGTTTACAATCAAAAATAGGCAAGGAAAAAATAAAGTAAAAAATCATTTTTCACACATATTTATTCAAAACACACAGCAAACTATAAAAAAAAACTGTTTGGACACTTTATAAAGGTAATTTGAGGTCTGTGAAAGACTGTACAACAAAAAAGTTCAAACAATAAACACAAATGCACATTTTGATGGTCTATGTGTTTTGTTGTCCATTGATATGGTAAACAGTGCTTTAGCAGAGAAAGCAACAGAGTTATCCAGTAACATTCACATGCAAACTAGTGGGGCAATCCTGATAGTTACACACTCTTTGTTTGAGCACGTGAGATTGTCATCAGAGGCTTTCGTGTGCTCCTGCTTTCACTGATTGCTGTGCGTAATGGCGCAGGGCACACTGAGTATGTACTAATAGTATGTATTCATTGGAGCAGCCAGGGGGCTATTCAAACGGGCCAACTAGTAACATATCACTCCTGAAAACGATCTTTGGCTTTTCACGTGAGGTAAATCTGCCCTACGATTGGATTTTGGAAAACCATGTGACGGTGAACCAATTCCGATTGGACACTCACATTGCACACGTCATCACACAGCTTCTATGAGGAGTACAAAGATGGCTGATGGCTGGCTCGAAAGTCCGCAGAGTTAACTTTTCAGCAAAAAAGTGTTTCTATTTCATATCATTAAAAAGATATTTATAATCTAGTATTGTACTTGGTTTCAGTGCAGAAGGTTCTGGGTTCAAATCCCACCCCTGCCACATTTCTCCATGTAATGTGGAGTTGCATCAGGAAAGGCATCTGGCATAAAACCTGTGCCAATTCAACATGCAGATCCACCTTGGATTTGCTGTGGCGACCCCGAGTGCAAACAAGGGAGCAGCCGAAGGGACTTACTTTTAGTAAAGCTTGATCTTAGCCATCATATATGACGGCGTCGGCCCCAGAGGATTAACACACTGTGTTCACTCTTTCAGTGTCAACTGAGAGAGTGAGCCTGAGCTGGACACATTGCCGTGCCTGGAACACAGAGCAAAGCCATCACACATGAATGAGCTCACGCCTTTCTCCTTATTGTATTTTTTTAATTTCATCACTGTTCCTTTTAACTGAACACCTCATTGTCACTCGCACTCTCACCTGACAACATGCGTGTTATCATCTGAGTGACATTCCCACTTGGGTTCACAACTGGCTGTCACTCAAAGCCCTACATGACAGAGGGATATTGCAGTCACGTGTCACGTGACTGTCCAATTGCTGCGCTGGCCACGGACTGCCGCATCATATGGGATTCATATGGGATCTTTCTGAGTCATAAGGAATGGTGCTTTTGTGAGCATGTTTTTTTTTTTACTCTGTTGTGCTGGCATGTGTGCACTGCTGTCTGGTGATCCCACCTCCAGGGGGACATGCTGAATATGTCATGATGGGTGGTCCACACCTCTGACATCCAGGTCACCTATGTGCTCGAGCCTTTTGCATGCATCAAATCGTGTGGGCACAAGGCATGCTGCGTGGACCTGCATGTCTGATATTAGAGCTGAAAGGATCATAATGTCCCATATACATTGTGTAATGGGAGGGGATGGCAATGTATGCACTGCACTCTGGTCGCAGTTCGAGCATTTTCCACCTCAGCCTCACCTCGACAATGCTGAATTGTGTTTTCGGGGTGGGGGAAGGGACACATGACACACTGGCACACCATTTGTGTTGCTGGGGGGAGGGGGCATTGCACACTCACATGCCATTTCATTTGTGTTGCTGGGGGGCAGACACTCACATGCCATTTGTCTGGCTCGGGGGGGGAACGACACAATCACAGGGCACTTAGAAAATGTGGGGCCAGTTGCACGGCCATCTTGAAAGTTGTCTGCCTGCTCTCTACTTTCATACTGGCTGTGCGAATTGCCCCACCTTTTCTAAGTGCCCCGCGAGTGGTGTTCGATGTTCGTGGGTTGCACCTGGACCCCGGCTGACTCTGGCCAAGAGTAGGTCGAATGGCCACTCGTCCGACATTTGCTGTCATTCTGCCACTGGTGTGAAGGCTGCCTAGAGCATGCCATTCATCCACTGTGCATCATGGCCAAAGATTTCGTGCCTCCCTCAACCACGGTACAATTTGTCCGACATGCCATGCAAATGTTGCAAGCATGGTCATATGGCTAGGTGTTCTCATCTTGCCTGCCATTCGAATGGGTTTCCGGTGCGAGCAACACACGAATGTGGAGTGCATGTGCCTTGGCCAAATGGTTGTGTCGACTGCTGTATAAGGCATTCAAGGCAGCTCTGAAATTTCAAAATCCTCCTTTGTGCGCCATTCGGCCTCAATTGTGTTACATGTGAAATGGCCCTTAGGAAAAGGGAGGTACACAGACATACTCTATACAAGTGGAGGAAGGTACAACTGGGTGGACTACATTGTAGGAGATGCAACCTAAAAAGAAATTGGAGACTCCAAGGAGACTGCAAGGACAGGCACTGGATGCAGGGGAAGCAGTTTTGGACTACTGGAAAAGTACTGCAGATGTGGTAAGGGAGACAGCTAGAAAGGTACTGGGTCACATCTGAACAATGGAAGGAAGACAAGGGGACTTGGTGAAGAATGGAAAGGCAGTTGGTCTAGATGAAATTCCAGTGGGTGCATGTAAATGTTTAGGACAGATGACAGTGGAATTTCTAACCAGATTGTTTAATAAAATCTTGGAAAGTGAGAGGATGCCTGAGGAATGACAAAGTGTGCTGGTTCCTATTTTTAAGCCCGAGGGTTACGTGCAGAGCTTCAGCACCTACAGAGGTGTGAATGAGTGCAGTTACTATTAGAAGTGGGGAAACTAGATGGTAGGCAGGTGAAGAAGAGAATGCAAATAGGGTGGATTAGGTGAGAGAGATAGAGATAGAGAAAACAGCTGGCCCATAGGGAATTTACAGATGTGTCATGGTCTGATTGGTCCTGTCTGATCGGTCCCCCTGCCTTCACTGTGCATTCGTCATTTTGAAGAATCAGCAGCGACTGACTGATTGTTGCCTCGTTTGTGCTTGAAAGTGCACTTCAGAATTATTTAAGAGGTTTAACTTTGTCATTTGATCTGTAGTTAGCAAATTCCGTAGGTAAATTCACTGTGAACCACCCATTCTCTGTGTCACTCTGATACACCGTTCTCCATCTTATGTTCTATGGCTGTTACGTGGAGAGCGCCCTCCTGCAGGTTTGGAGCACTTCTGTTACAATGATTTGTTGTGCAGCATTTTTCATTTTCATGTGTTTTCTTGGTTTGTGTCATTTTGTCCTTTGCATCGTTTCTCTGTTAGCAGCACATTTGATGACTATGCATTTGTTTTTGTTTCTTGCAGTGCATTTTTTTTATTTGCAACACATTCCTCTATTTGTTACTCATTTAGACGTGTTTGAATTTGTGAATTTGCATGGTTTCTGTACTTGCAGCTGTTTTCTCTAACTAAGACACATTTGGTCATTGAAGTGCGTTTGGCCCTTGTCAGCCACCGTACTGAAGGATTACATCAAAACTACTTTGCGGATTTTGACGACACGTAAGTTTTGGAGGTGATTTGGATCTGGATTCTGGATCATGAAATCTGTTTGTAGACTTTTAAGGCCCCTTCACACATAACACGAATGAGGCCGAATGGCGCACAAAGGAGGATTCGAATGCCTCGTACAGCAGTCAGCACAACCATTTGCCCACAGTTGTGCTTGTGCTGGAAATCCAATTGAACGGTGTTCAACATGAGGTTGCACTGCCATCTGACCTTGGTCGCAACATTTGTAAGGTATGTCATACACAGGTGGGACAATTCAGATCGCGATCGAGGGTCTGCACAAAATGATTGGCTATGTTGAACCTGACAAACCCTGGATCAGGGGTGGCCAAGTTTGGTCCTCGAGAGCCACATTCCTGACACTCTTAGTTGTCTCCCTGCTCCAACACAACTGAATCCAATGAAAGGCTCACTAAAAGTCTGCTAATGAGTCTTTCATTGGATTCAGGTGTGTTGGAGCAGGGAGACAACTAAGAGTGTCAGTAATGTGGCTCTCGAGGACCGAACTTGGCCACCCCTGCCCTGGATCATTAAGGGACTGCTGAATGAATGCAAAAAAAAAAAAAGTACAAGCAATTTTTAAAGCGTAGAACAATTGAGGCCATGAGTAAATACAAGACATAAAAGCAAGTTGACCAATATTATGTGATCTTGCAAAAGGCAGTATTACAGTGGTTTGTTGGAAAAAAATAATCAAACATCAAAGGTACATGAAAGCTCTTGAATGAAATCATCAAAATAAAAAGTCGTCCAAGACTACCCATTGTACTTTAACTCAAATACTGATACATTGGTTAAAGAAAAGAAAGCTATAGTAGATCATTTTAATGATTATTTTGCCAGTGTGGAGAAAAAAAATTAGCAAATGCAATTTTACCTTCTAATATGAGCTCTTTGGATGAGGACAATGAAGACTAACCTTTCAGATTCAATATTTATCAGAGAAACCGATAAATATGAAATAATTAAAATAGTACATAACCTAAAGGGGGGAAAAAAAACAACTGATCATGATCATTTTGATATGTATTTGATAAAAGATATAATTGATTGTGTCATTAAACCTTTAACTTATATCTGTAACTTGCGAATAGTGACTGTCAGATTTCCTTCCAAAATGAAAATAGCTAAAGTGGTACAACTGTTCAAATCCAGCGACAAACGTTTTTTCAAACTACAGGCTAATCTCACTGTTACCTCAATTTTCAAAAATTCTGGAAAAACGTATTCATTAAGAGATTGGATGATATTATATCCAAACATCACATACAAACTGTGCAGCAATTTGGATTTCGAAAAAATTGTACCACTTCACTGGTGGTAATTGATTTTGTGGAACATATCACAAATGCAATTGAAACAAGCAATTCAATGTAGGGGTTTTCTTTTTGTTGTTGTTGTTGTTTTTTTTTTGTTTTTTGTTTTTTTTTACCTACAGAAAGCTTTTGATGCTATTGATCATACTGTATTATTGGATAAACTATGGAAGTGTGGCATCAGAGGATTAGCATATGATTGGATAGCCAACTACTTGTATAACAGCTATCAGTTTGTTCGCTTGGGTTGGATAAATTCAGAACTTTTGTGGTGCACTTGTGGGGTGCCCCAGGGCTCAGTCCTTGGGCCTTTGCTGTTTCTTTTATATATTAATGACCTATGCTTGGTTTCCAAGTCTGTGAGTTGTATTTTATTTGCTGATGACACAACCATGTTTTGTAGTGGGGATGATTTGGGACAGGTTCTGGACACGATGGAGAGGGAACTACAGAAGTTTAAGGAATGTTTGATTCTAATAAATTGTCACTTCACTTTGGTAAAACATAGTGCATCATATTTGGTAATAAGCCCAGCAATGCATGCAGAAATTTACGAATATGTGATGTTGAAATTGAAGTCGTTAAATGAAACTAAATTTCTTGGGGTCTTTATTGATGATAAATTGGAAAACACACATAAATTATGTTAAATCTAAAATGTCAAAGATCATTGCCATTTTGTATAAAGCACAAGACGTCCTCACACAACACTCATTAGTTACATTATATCACTCATTACTTTTTCCATACATGACCTACTGTATTGAGGTTTGGGGAACCACCTACAAATCTAACACAAATCCCATATTTTTACTTCAAAAGAAAGCTATAAGAATTATTAGTAAGAAACCTTGTCGTGAGCCAACAAATCCTTTGCTTGTCCCTTTCCATATTTTGAAATTTTGGGACTTGATTGATTACATTATAATACAAATTATGTTCAAAGTGAAAAACAGACTTCTGCCACAACACGTCCAGGACCTGTTTGAAATGAGGGACTCCAGTAACAATTTACAAGGAACATTATTATTTCAGAAACTGCAGCCGATCTGCTCTGTGTAAGCCTGATTCCGCCAGGTCTCAGAAGCTAAGCAGTGTAGTACCTTGTTAGTACTTGGATGAGAGACCTCTTTGAAACACCAGAGGCTGTGTGTGTTTCTCCAGGTTACACTGGAGTTGTGTCAGGAAGGGTAATCCTGCATAAAACTTGTGCCAAATACAAATGTGGATCAGGCTGTATCCGTTGTGGTGACTCCGAACACAATGGGAGCAGCCAAATGGACAACAACATTATTATTTCAGAAACCAAAGATTCAAACAATTTCCATCAAAGGTGTAAATATTTGGAATAATTGCCCAGATAATCTAAAATCACTCGGTAGTTTGATTGTTTTGATTACTTGCTATGGCATGTTAAACTAGGTTTATTGATTCTGTCGTGTTGTGATTGATTGTGTTCTGATTCTGTTGTGCACTTCTGCTTGCATGTTTGTGTATTTTTTGAAATTCAAATTCATGGATCAGTGTATACTACAATGTATAAATTTTGATTTTGGTTAAATGGGTAGGCGTTTACAAGCTTTTGATTCTGCCTACACCCTGTCGGGCACATGGGTGCATTGTTGGACTATTTCTCTCTTTCGTTGTAAGTTTTTGTTCTGGAACTGTGTGCAGATTAAAATCATTCATTCATTCATTCAAACCCTGGTCAAATATTGCAATCAAGCCAGCCTTCACATCAGCGGCCGAATGAAGGCAAATGGCAAGCGAATGCCCATATGACCCACACTCAGCCAGAGTCGAGGTGCCACCCATGAACTTCCAACAGCAGTCACGGGGCACTTAGAAAATTGTACATTGGTGTCCTGGGCACTACATTCTTGCAAGAATTCAGTGTCCAGGACACCACTGTCGAGGTACGATCGAGGTGGTGACAGCTCAAAGAGCAGTCAGTGTGTCTTGTCCACCCAACCAAGCACCACAGTTGTCGTGTAAGTGTGTCATGCCTCCCCCTGTCCCCCTGCACCATGAAAAATGTTGTTTTCTGTGCAACATTTCCGTGGTTTGGAGATCATTTCTGCCCTATGCTTCCGAAATACTTGGTTACCATATATAGAAGCCCTGTATCGAGTAAGGAGCTCTGAAAATAGTGATGTTTTTGAACATTTAAAATTCTAAAGTATCTGCTTTTGTTCTTCTTCCTTGTGAAATATCAGTTTGATTTAAGCTTTCATTTTCTGTTCATTGAACAGGTTCAAACCCTTATTCTGAACTATCTCAACTGGTTTAAATTATTTTGAAATCAAACCGTACTATATATGACAGCTACTGACAGCAATATTTTGGAAGGTAATTGGGGAAATAGAAAGCCTATGGTTAGGATTCACACCACACACACACACACCACCCCACCCACACACACAAACTAGTGAAAGCATGAAGCACTTCTTATATAATGTGATTTTTCTAGCCATTGGGCCCTTTCACTTGTTTATCCCCGGAGCATATAAAAGAAAAGGAGGAGAAAAACACTACTAAAAAGAAGTTTGCTAGAGACCTTTACCATGGTTTTGAATCCTCCGGCATTCGCAATTAGCTGCAGACTTGACACTGATAAACAGGCACTGTCTGTCCATTTTGCCACCACCTCTTTTATTTCCTTTCTTTGGTGAGCAAGGGTGGTGCCCCTGCAAACTGTGTGCATATCCTTATTAGACGACCTGTAATGAGGGTTTGACTACTCTCCATCAAACACTCATTGTTAATTATCCTCCTATTCATTGTGTGCACGCATGTGTTTGTGTGTGCGATGGTGCATGCCGAATACAAAGACCGGGGATGGGGGGGTAATGAGAGAGTGAGAAGCAATCTCGGGCTGTTCAGCTGCATGTGACACATGATTTTGAATGCAGATATGCTTTTTTCTTATTTTAAACACTATTACCTAAAATCTGTGCTGTTAAGCCTGCCTAACAGGAAGTATATACAGTACATTTAGAAAGTATTAACAGCACTTCAATTTTTCCAGATGATACAATGTACACTGAGTCCCAAACAGGAAGTGCCAAATGTTGAGTCAATATTGAAGCAGGAAATGTCAAATGCTGAACACTTCCTGGATCAACACTTCCTGGATTGATAATAAACGAAAGCTCATGGACTCTCGCGGGAATTCAGTGGCAAGTTGAGACTGAAACAGAAGTGCCACATTTTGAGCCCACAATGAAGCAGGAAATGTCAAATGTTGAACAATTCCTGGATCAACACTTCTTGGATTGACAATACACAAAATCTCATGAATCTCTCGGGAACTCAGTGGCAAGTTGAGACTGGAACAGGAAGTGGCAATTTTTAGCCCACAGTGAAACAGGAAGTGTCACATGTGTTTAACTTTGGAACTTTTTAAAAATTTAGAATCCCCCCACGGGTGGTCCGGCAGCCCGGTCCATGCTCACAGCCCCTGGCTGTTGGGTCGTGGAATGTCACCTTGCTGGGGGGGAAGGAGCCTGAGCTTGTGCGGGAGGTTGAGAGATACCGACTAGAGATAGTCGGGCTCACCTCCACGCACAGCTTGGGCTCTGGTACCCAACTCCTGGAGAGGGGCTGGACGGTTCATTTTTCTGGCATTGCCCACGGGGAACGGCGGAGAGCTGGGGTCGCATTGCTTATTGCTCCCCAGCTCAGTCGCCATGTGTTGGAGTTCACTCCGGTGAACGAGAGGGTCGCGTCCCTACGCCTTCGGGTCGGGGACAGGTCTCTCACTGTTGTCTCGGTCTACGGGCCGAGCAGCAGTGCAGAGTACCCGACCTTCCTGGAGTCCCTGGGAGGGGTACTAGATAGCGCTCCGACTGGGGACTCCACTGTTCTCCTGGGGGATTTCAACGCCCACGTGGGCGGCGACAGTGAGATCTGGAGGGGGGGTGATCGGGAAGCACGGCCTCCCCGATCTGAACCCGAGTGGTGTTCAGTTGTTGGACTTCTGTGCTAGTCACAGTTTGTCCATCACGAACACCATGTTCAAGCACAAGGGTGTCCATAAGTGCACGTGGCACCAGGACATCCTGAGCCAGAGGTCGATGATCGACTTTGTAGTCGTATCATCTGACCTTCGGTCACATGTCTCGGACACTCGAGTGAAGAGAGGGGCAGAGCTGTCGACCGATCACCACCTGGTGGTGAGTTGGATCCCCTGGGAGGGGAAGAAGCCGGTCAGACCTGGCAGGCCCAAACGTATCGTGAGGGTCTGCTGGGAATGACTGGCGAAACCCTCTGTCAGCGAGGTCTTCAACTCCCACCTCCAGGAGAGCTTCTCCCAGATCCCAGACATGGAGTCCGAGTGGACCATGTTCTCCACCTCCATTGTCGATGCGGCCGCTCGTAGCTGTGGTCACAAGGTCTCTGGTGCCTGTCGCGGTGGCAATCCCCGAACCCGAAGGTGAACACCGGAAGTAAGGGATGCTGTCAAGCTGAAGAAGGAGTCCTACTTATCTTTGTTGGTAGGTGGGACCCCAGAGGCAGCTGACAAGTACCGGCAGGCCAAACGTGCCACAGCCCGTGCGGTCGCAGAGGCAAAAACTTGGGTCTGGGAGGAGTTCAGGGAGGCCATGGAGGAGGACTATCGGTCGGCCTCGAAGAGATTCTGGCATACAGTCCGACGCCTCATGAGGCGGAAGCAGCTCTCCACCAGCACTGTTTACGGTGCAGGTGGGGAGCTGTTGACCCTGACTTTGGATGTTGTCGGGCAGTGGAAGGAGGATCTCCTCAATCCCATTGTCATGTCTTCCAAAGAGGAAGCAGAGACTGGGGACTCAGAGGCGGACTCATCCATTACCCAGGCCGAAGTCACAGAGGTGGTTAGAAAGCTCCTCGGTGGCAAGGCTCCTGGGGTGGATGAAATCCGTCTTGAGTACCTTAAGTCTCTGGATGTTGTGGGACTGTCTTGGCTGACATGCCTCTGGAACATCGCGTGGCAATCGGGGACAGTGCCTCTTAATTGGCAGACTGGGGTGGTGGTCCCTCTGTTTAAGAAGGGGGACCGGAGGGTGTGTTCCAACTATAGGGGGATCACACTCCTCAGCCTCCCCGGTAAGGCCTATTCCAGAGTACTGGAGAGGAGAATTCAACCGATGGTCGAACCTCAGATTCAGCAGGAGCAGTGTGGTTTTCGTCCTGGTTTGGGAACCACAGAATCTCGTCTCTGCTGTTTGCGGACGATGTGGTTCTGTTGCATTCGTCAAATCAGGACCTTCAGCATGCACTGGGGCAGTTTGCAGCCGAGTGTGAAGCGTCCGGGATGAAAATCAGCACCTCCAAATCTGAGGCCATGGTTCTCGACCAGAAAAAGGTGCTTTGCCCTCTTCAGGTCGGTGGAGTGTCCTTGCCTGAAGTGGAGGAGTTTAAGTATCTCAGGGTCTTGTTCATGAGTGAGGGACGGATGGAGCGTGAGATCGATAGACGAATCGGTGCAGCATCTGCAGTGATGTGGTCGCTGTATCAGACCGTCATGGTGAAGAGAGAGCTGAGTAGGGGGGCAAAGCTCTCGATTTACCGATCGATCCGCTGCTCCTCCACGTCGAAAGGAGTCATTTGAGGTGGCTCGGGCATCTTTTCCAGATGCCCCCTGGACGCCTCGCTGGAGAGGTGTTCCGGGCACGTCCCATTGGGAGGAGGCCCCAGGGAAGACCCAGGACACGCTGGAGGGACTACATCTCTCAGCTGGCTTGGGAACGCCTTGGGGTTCGACCTTTAAATAAAAAGGTTGAAGAGACACCGTGAGGAGTTCTATGTCGGGTGTACACAGTGTCTCCCTAACAATCACCGTGTTACACCAGTTTTTATTGACATAAAGACAAACTCCTCCCCCTAGCGATTTGCTTGTCACGGAGGGGTCTCTATCCAGGCGGAAGGGCTCCCCAAAGCAGTCTAATTCCAAATCGGACTGAAGGTCTTGTTCTTTGAGCCATGTCTCCATTAAGGCAAGAATACAAGCACTTTTGTATTCTTCCACGAACATGACATTTGCCTGGAGTTCGACAATTTTATTTCAGAGAGACTGGACATTGGCTAAAATAATTGTAGGTAGAGGTATCTGACGGAGACCCTGTCTCTTTAGGCTTTGGTGCACGCCACCACGTCTCCCCCTCTTCCTTAGGAGGAACGGCCCATGGCGTCCAGCATAATTTTCCACTGGAAGCTCAGGATGGATAATCACCACGGGAAATGTCACCATGGGATCCATGGTACCAACAGCATTATTCTGTAAAAAGAGGAGGAACTCATGGCTGTATCGTGGTTCCCCAAGTCCACAACAAAAGTGCCAAAAAAGCATAAGAAGTAACAGGAGGATCATCATCATATCCCGGTGAGTCATAGTTTTTTTCTTCCGTAACACCCCAAACCAGTCAGTATCAGATGAAAATGAGCCACACAATACTACGACACTCATGCACTGCTGCCACTTGTCGCCATTACCAATGCCATTACTACAGATTAGATGTATGCATATATCTATATACATAAATGGCTACTTTTGTCTTACTGTCTGTAAGGAATAGGCTCTAAAACTACAAAAGGTGAACTCCCCAAAGTTACATATTCTGAACCACCATGACATGGGCTACAACCTGGTACTATTTTCAAACAAAAAAAATTAATATTAAGACAACAATATTAACAATAATCTGATACATACAGTTTTGTCTTTCTCTCTGTCCGGAATAGGCTCTAAAACTACAAAAGTTGAACTCCACAAAGTTACATATTCTGAACCACCATGACATGGGCTACAACCTGGTACTATGTTCAAACAAAAAATTAATATTAAGACAACAATATCAACAATAATCTGATACATACAATTGAACCATATGTACCTCAGTGGCAGTTGTACTCTAGCACAAATCTCTCAGCTTTAATAGCTGGCCGCTGGCCCTATGCATATATGCAGGAGCTCAGTAGCCTGCCTACTGCTTATAAACAGAGCCCAGACTCCTGGGCTATCTGCTGCTGGCTGCTGGCTAGCACACATAGTGTGGGTGTGCATGCCAGCTTGGTTGTATAACCAAGCAGATTCAAATATCCCCTTCGATATGAATGCATGCTTTCTCTGCACATGCTGCACGTGGGTGCTACAAACCTGTTTGACTCTCCTTGAAAAGATTTGAACAACTCTACAAACTTTAGTGTTTTCAGACCTGTTTATAGCAAAAACAAATGTGAGTATTCTGTAATTTACTGACTAATCATATACTGAACATTTTGATTGTAAGAATATAACTACACAATTCAGTACAAAGTAATTTTCTTCCATGTGCTTTGTTATCCCCATACTCCCCTCTACCAATATTACACCCATGATATTTGACACCATGTGTGAATAAGTAGATATGCCATCCTACTTAAAAATAGTCCTTAAATCTGGTTTAATCATTATGGCAATATGCACCCTCAAATTGAGATTTTTCTGTACCTAATGGCCAATACTGCATTATGTTTATCAACTTCCAGATAAATACAGGGTAAACTCTTCATAATGCTGTCCCCAGGAACAAGGATTTAGACCTGCAGATAAGGTGCCAGCTCAGAGATGTAGATGGGTTCTCCCCATGCCAGGCATTGGTGGCTGAGAGGGGGTCAATCCACATGAATTTTGATAAAACTTATACACAATCACTATGATATAATACTTATCAGAATACAGCCTATTCCTTCTTGGAATGAAGGTTTTCACTCTTAGCAGAGAGCTTTCAACCACAGGCTGTAAATTAAACTTTAAAAGTTTACTGGATAAAATATCAAGCTTTGTCTTTTCTTGCAATTTGTACATGTATTTCTAAATATTTGCACATTTTCTAAAAATAAAGGTGTAGAGTGTACATGATGTGTATCACTTGCCTAGCGTTGATCATAATGTATCAGGCAAACCCATGTTTTCTGTATCACAGTGGCACTCTGCAGATCATTTGAAAAAGCGATGTAGTTCTAACTGCTGATGGGGCAGCACCCTTTCAATCAGCCAGTAAGCGGGCATAGAGCCTATGTTCTCCAATGGCGCATTGTATATAGGCTGCTCATTATGATGTAAATATCATAAATTAAATTTTGTTATTTATCAACTCTTCACAACCTGCTGTCCTATTATAGTTATGACAAAACTAGCTGGGGTACCCGGCGTTGCCCAGGTTAACCTCTTTAAGATATAATCTACAAAATATTCCAAAGTTTATATTTTGTCAGAATTGTAGATATCTTATAAGTATATATGTAGTCCAAATAGGCAAAGGTTTGAACTAAAAACCCCAAATAGGTGGAATCCCCAAGCCAAGAGAGAAAACTGAATTTTGCTGCATGCAAGAAACAACAATGGTCATAGTCAAGGTCAGGGTTAGCATTTCTCCTTTAGTGAGGCAAAGAAGCTCCTCAACTCATCAAATATTGATGTTTGTCAAAACAAATCTTTTGTATCAAAATGTGATGAGTTGGGAGTGAGACTGCATTGCTCAAGTAGCCTTGGTGGATGACTAATGCACCCAGAAGTGATCCTTTCATGTACATCTGTGAGAAAAGTATCCGACCTTTTTATTTTTTTTCAAAAACTATATGGATTTGAATCATGTGCGCTTGCATCAGACAAGCTTGAACCTTCGTGCGCATGCGTGAGTTTTTTCACGCCTGTCGGTTGCGTCATTCGCCTGTGGGCAGGCTTTGAGTGAGCACTGGTCCACCCCCTCATTGGATTTATTTATTGTTTAGGAATGGCGGAGCGACTGCCGCTTTGTTCCATGAAACTTTTTTCAGAAACTCTGCCAGACAGCCAGATGGAAACCATTTGGAAGATTCAGATGGCTTTCGGTGAAGATTCTATCGGTATCACACGGATTAAGGACCATTAAAACTGGATTAAAAATGGCCCACAGCGGCGGAGGGTGCACTGTGCCCCGAGCGGCCATCGACAGGCTGGAATGAGCAGATCACTTCCAAATTTAAGGCTCTGTTGATGCAGGACGTCGTGTGACTAGCAGAGAAGTTTCAGAAGAGGTCGGGATCAGCACTTTATCAGCACATTCCACTGTTAAAGGAGATTTTGTAATGAAAGACGTGTGGACGGATTCACGCGTCGGGATGCAGCCGCTCATGCCCCGACCTCACACACTTCTGTACCGTTCGTCTTTAGTGTGTGGGGTGGTGCAGGTTGGTTACACTGGGCATCTCCTAGGAAACCTCTGCACCTGGGGGGGGGGGGGGGGGTTCAGGGCCGTTATTTCTATTTAGTTGATTCCCAGTTCCACTCCAGCCTCAGCGAGCCTTTGACCGTTAGTCATCGGCGTCGCTGGGGTGCAGTGCAGTGGGAATGTGCTTCGGTCAGAGCGGTGGCGCCGATTCGTGCCGTTCGCCTTTTCCGCTGTCCACCCCTCCCGGTAGGCTGAAGCACAGTCTGAGTTATGACACCGGACGTACTTCCGGTTTTCCTCTGCGCTTGGGGTGGGACTGGGTTAGTTTTTTCCTGTTTTCTCCCCCGGCTCAGTAGTCCTGTGCCGTTCGCCACGATGTATCTGTCGATTGGCTCTGGGGGTGTTCCGGGGTCTTTCGGGGTGCTGGGGGGGGCAGCGGGATTTCCCAGTTGTTTTATTTGCCCCCGGGGTTGTTATTGGTGTCCGCTGGGGGTGTGGGGTGTTTATGTTATTTGTGTTACCTCCCAGGTTCCACCTCCAGGGTAGATGGGATGGTCCTCTGGGGGGGAAATGGACTGTGGGGCCGACTAGCCGTATGTGGCCGGAACTGGGGTTTCTGGGTCATGGGGGTGTCTCCTGGGGTTGATGGGATGGTCCTCTGGGGGGCGCTGTAGCTCCCGTGTATACCTGGGGATCTCAGGTGGACCCGGTCTCGGTTATTACTCCTAGAGCTGGCGGCAATGTCCTCTAGGGGGTGTTGTGCTCAACTTGTCGTCTGGGGGGGGTGTTTGTTATTTTCTTTGTGTATGTTGTGTTATATGGGGCTCTGTTGGGTTTTTTGGGTTTGGGATTTGCTCCCTGGGGTTTGATGGGACTGTCCCCTGGGGAGGGTTTTGGGGTGGTCATGTGTTTTTATTTTGTGTTATTCCCCAGCTTGCTTCCCTGGGGTTGTAGTTGTGCTGTACTCTGGGGGTTTGTGTTGGGGTTTTACTGTGTGCTTTGTGTTTTATGTTGTACTGTGTTGTGGAACTTTTTTGGGGTGTTTGGGATTGTTTTTGTTTTCTTGCCAGATGGCCTCCCTGCCACATTGTCTTGCCCTCGCTGCCATATCCTGTTCCTGCTGTGGACCCTGGGGTTTCGCACCACCTGTTCCTGCCGTGGACCCCGGGCGGGGGGAGCTGTTATCTGGCCAGGTCTGTGTGGTCGCCGGGAGGCTTCCCGTTGAGGGGGGGGGGTACTGTTGTGTGTTGGGGGGGGTTTGGCTGGCCAAGATATTGTTTGTGTGTTTTGTGTATACTTCGGGTGGTTTGTGGGGGGCGTGTCTGAGGCTGTGATGATGGATGAAGCATCTCTCACCCTCCACTGTCATCACGCCAACCCCATGCACCTGATGAGCAGTTCATGTGCAGATCTAGAGGACTACCAGCTGAAGTGGATGCACCTGATGAGCAGTTCACGTGCAGAGCTAAAGGACTACCAGCTGAAGTGGATATCATGATCAGCAATTCACGTGCAGTTCCAAAGGACTTCCAGCTGAAGTAGATATCCTAATGATGTACTACATTTAAGCCATGACTGCTCTGTGTAAGGTGCTGGGGACTCAACCTTGTTACTTCTGTGTGACGACCGTTTGTCCAACACTGTGACGCCGAGGATCGCTCCAGGTTTGATGCACCGTGCCTGTTAAGGAGAAGGGTGAGGGACATGCTCCATCAGCACACCTCAGAGGTAACTAAAGCTTAAATGACTTTGAGTAATTAACAGTAGTAATTTGGCGTCTTGCACGCAGCAATATTTGAGCTACTCTGATAATTGTGTAAATTCGCTCTTCACAGCCGTGTCGTGCGGATTGATGGTCCTCCACAGGCTGTGAGAGCTGTCTCTTTAATTTGAGTGTAAAGTAGAACCTGAATGTGTTTGCTGATGGTGTGAATCCTAAACAGTATTTGTGTGAACAGTGACTTACCTCACCTCTCGTCCTTAACAGGCGCTGTCCGATTCATTAACCACCTGGGGGGGGGTGCTGGCGGGAATTTCTGGGTTCAGAACTGTCGGGCTCCAATCCCTTGGGTGCTAGGAAGAGCGCGTCGTCCTCCACCCCGCCAGGCCGTTAATTCAGCTTTTGTTTATATATAGCACTTTTAAAATAAATCTGTTTTCTGGAACCGCTCTCTGTTTATTTAGCGCTGGGTCCTTGTCAGACGCTGGTTCGCTCCTCAACCCACGTCCAAACATAACAAGTTGGGGGAATTGCTTTGCCAGAAAACTTCACCTCTCAATTCAAATTCAGTTCCATTTATTTTATTTATACAGGGCCAAATCACAACAAAGCTGCCTCAAGGCACTTCATACAAGTAAGTTCTATCCTTACCAACTCCTAGAGCAAGCACACAGGTGGCAGTGGTAAGGAAAAACTCCCTGTGATATTGAAGAAGAAATCTCAAGCAGACCAGACGTAAAGGGGTGACCTTCTCTTAGGCCATTCTAACAATTACAATGTTTTTACAAATATTTACAGAGCTGAAGAAACAGAAAACAGAAAGTCACACAACACAATAATATAAAGAAGTTCACAAGTACATGAAGGCGTTAGCACCCAGAGGTGGGACCAAACTACTCAAAACTCAAATAATTTCCACACAGCTATAAGAATAAGTCCCTTCGGCTGCTCCCTTGTTTGCACTCGGGGTCGCCACAGTTGATTTGGTGCATGTTGATTTGGCACAGGTTTTACGCCGGATGCCCTTCCTGACGCAACTCCACATTACATGGAGAAATGTGGCAGGGGTGGGATTTGAACCCAGAACCTTCCGAACTGAAACCAAGCGCATTAACCACTTGGCCACCACCCCTGCTATTTCCACATAGCTATACAAGTAATATTTGAGGGATCTCACTCCACAGTAACACAGACACACTATAGTGAAACCAATGCTTTTCTTTTGATGCTATGCCGACATGTAGGCTAATGACAGAACTAAACTCAAGCTTTTGCCGTTGTGCACCTACATTGCACTGAAATTCTGCACTCTATAATTGGCAACCCTAGTTGGACAAAGCCCAAAAGTACTTGCAGAATGTCCGTTAGGGCCCCTTCACACATAGTGCAAAGTTTGGTCGAAGTGTGCACAAAGAAGGAATTGTATGCAAAATGTGTAGAATCGTACCTGCCTCTAACGCCTCGTACACCTGTTGCTACAACTATTTGCGCACACCAGCGGCTGAAAAACAGTGCGTGCATTGTGCAAACCCATCGCACCCTCTCTCAGCAGGTGTCGGTGACACACAAACATCTAACACTGCTCGCATGGCACTTAGAAAATGTGTGGCCAGTTGAACTCTTGGCATGACAACAGACTGCAGACAATCACTGTCGTACTCGCAGTGAAATTTGTCTAAGTTTCCCACGAGTGTGACTTTGCAAACACACACACACTGACATGTGGGTGTGTGCACTCCACTGGCAGGAGGTCTATCTTCCGACAGAAGCAGCTGTGGGGATCTATCATTCTGGACATCCCAGGTGGACAACACCTACTGTGTTTGGACAGATATGGACTATCAACTGTCCTCTGTGAGGTATGTGTGTGTCTGATTGCTGTACTTACATGGACATAAATAAAAACATATATCGCCTATGTTGAAACGGACTATCTGATCAGAACATGCAGTGGGTGATCTGACCTTCACGTCACCCACATGAGCTCTCTTCCACATGACATGGTGTCTGTGCTGCGGTGCGCCATCCACAAGACAAGAGTGTGGGGCGGAACATGCGCATGGGGTGACTGGACGCACTGGATCAGTAGATGTGGACATAATCACTGCTTCTCATTCATGTCATTTCATGACTGTATGTAAGTGACCATGGGTCATCTACAGAACAACAGATGGATCATATTTCTATTGCTTGGTTGAAAAATGTGGTGTTTATATATGGTGTGTGATTTTATTTATTTATTTATTTATTTTTTGTAATACTTCCATGTCCTTCCTGATATGAGGCAGATTCCCACAGCTTTCAAAGGACAGCTCCGTAACTCAGTGGTAAAGTTTCTGACTGGTTATCAGAGTTTTTCAAAGGCACAGGTTCACATCCCATGGGTGGTGTCTTTTTTCTTTTTTTATTATTTATTCCACAGAACCAGCGCAATGTGGTCCCACCCCAGCAGGCACATGTACGTAAAATTTACGTAGAAAGGATACATCATAAGCTAGTTATGTATCCCCATGAGATATTTACGTAAGTTCTACGTATAGAGTAAATCAAAAACTCAACGCAAATTTTTTGTGACAATGTTCACGAGTTTTCTACATCGATTCTATCTATGAGTGTGAAATGTTATCATGAATAATGGCGTAATTCATATCATTGCGTGCAAGCATTACCCATGCATCTAAGCAAATGGCTGCCAGGAGCGAGACTTTTGTAGTCTTAGCGATCACTCACCAGCTCAGTAGCTGGCGGTAAATGCACCTTAAGATGGAGCCGTCTGCCATTGAATGTGGAAGAAGAAGAAGATTATTTACCCATGATTATTTATCCTGAAAAGAAATATGTTTAAAATAAACTTGTATTTCAAAAGTTAGAGCTGTAGTTCACTCAACACCTATTTTTTTGGCATGGGTATTTAACAGTAACTCATTTGTTGTGTGGGCCGCTGAAGAGGAGGTACTGCTGGCCCACCACCACCAGTCGGCGCCCTGCTTGGAGTGCGGGCTTCAAGCATGAGAGGGCGCCGAGACAACAGAGAGTGACAGCTGTCACTCATTTACACCAGCTGTCACCAATCACCACCTTCCCTACAAAAGCCGGATTATTACTCCACCTCCTCGCCGAGAAATCAGCTACCGTCTAAGGTAACCTTCTCTGCTGTGATTATTGTTGTATCTAACATTGTTCTGTGTGCAGCCGTGTTCCTGTGGGCTCTGTCTGAAGCTGGATTGGCGGATAGTGGGAGGGCGACGTTCTTCGCCTCTCACTCCATCCAGGGACGAGACTAACAGGAGCTGCACGGGTGAAATTGTTTCTGGAGGTGGAGGTTTTCCCTCCTTGAAGACCTGTAGGTGAAGAATTACTGGGTGTGTGGATACACACTCACCATTAACTGTTTTCATCTTCTGCCAGCAGTACCAGGGTCTGCAACAGAAGACGGTGACCACCTGGGGACTCAGGACTTGGCGGCTCCGGTGTTCTTCAGGCCGTTGGTGGTGGAAGCTGTGTAGGTCCCAGCTCTTCGATCGCCAGAGGTCTCCTATCTTCGAGCCTGCCCGCACGTCACCTTGTGTTTAATTGGCATTATATTTTTGTCTGTATCCAGTTGTGCGTTTCACAACATTAAGTTGTTACTCTTTGTCTTATCCACTGTCCGTTCATTTGCGCCTCCCTGTTCCGTGTTACGACACCTCCCCAACAGGATTTCTCGGCCATTCGTCATGGATCCCGAGGGGCGTCAACCACAGCTTGAACAGCCAATGGGAGAACAAGGAGCGCAGGCGTCAGCAGGAGGCGTGGTAAGTGATCTGCAGCAAATCCTTACCGCTTTCACCGCTCAGTTAAATCTGGTAGCCGAGCAGAATGCAGTCCTCAATCGGAGGGTGGAGGCTCTCACCGCCAGAGTGGAAGCGCGTGACTCGAGCGCTGCTGCAGTGACTCCTCCTGCTGGCTCTGGGCCACAGACAGACGTTCCACTGGCCGTTCAACAACCCCCCCCCACCATCCCCTGAAGCTTACATAAGCCCTCCAGAACCGTACGGAGGCTGTGTCGAAACGTGCGCAGACTTCTTAATGCAGTGTTCGCTCGTTTTTGCACAGCGTCCAGTTATGTACGCATCAGATGCCAGCCGGGTGGCTTATGTGATTAATTTGCTTCGAGGTGAGGCACGCGCCTGGGCTACGGCGCTTTGGGAACAGAATTCGTGGCTCCTGACATCATACGCTGGGTTTGTACGGGAATTCAAACAGGTGTTTGATCATCCCAACAGAGGCGAGACCGCCTCGAGCGTGCTGCTGTCAATGAGACAGGGGCGCCGGAGCGCAGCTGATTATGCAGTTGACTTCCGCATCGCGGCTGCGAGGTCCGGCTGGAATAACATTGCGCTCCGCGCCGCCTTCGTAAACGGTCTGTCTCCGGTCCTGAAGGAGCATCTGCTGGCTAAGGAGGAACCGCAAGATTTTGACGGGCTTATCAATTTGGTTATACGCTTAGACAACCGGTTGAATGAACACCGTCGGGAGCAGGCCGGGGGGCGTGGTCGGGCTCAAGCCGTCCCTCTTTCCTTCGGGTCCAAAAGGGTGTCGTCGTCCACACGTTCCACTGCCAGAGGGCTCCGTGTGGCAACAGCTCCCCCTGCTGACGAAGCTATGGACACAAGCAGGGCCAAATTAAAATCAAATATCAGACAAAGGAGGCTGGCCCGCGGGGAGTGTTTTTTCTGTGGCTCTTGTGAGCACAGGTTAAAAGACTGCCCCAAACGATCAAACTCCAACACCCATCCTTAGGAACTGGGCTAAGGGTGGGCCATAATATGTACACGGGGAAAACCCATAAATCAGCATGAATCCCAGTAACAATCCTGAGTGGGGATTTAACCCTTCATGCCCCAGCACTGGTAGACACGGGGTCAGAAGGGAATCTGCTGGATAGCAGATGGGCCAGGGAAGTAGGGCTTCCTCTGGTGGCTCTGCCTTCACCATTGAAGGTGCGAGCACTGGATGGCACTCTACTGCCGTTAATTACACATCAGACACAGCCCGTGACCTTGGTTGTGTCTGGGAATCACAGGCAGGAAAGTAGGGCTTCCTCTGGTGGCTCTGCCTTCACCATTGAAGGTGCGAGCACTGGATGGCACTCTACTGCCGTTAATTACACATCAGACACAGCCCGTGACCTTGGTTGTGTCTGGGAATCACAGGCAGGAGATTGTGTTTTTTGTGACACCTTCTACCTCCCAAGTGATTCTGGGATTTCCATGGATGGTGAAGCACAATCCCCGGATTGATTGGCCGTCTGGGGTGGTGACGCAGTGGAGCGAAACCTGCCACCGGGAGTGTCTTGGATCCTCGGTTCCACCCGGAATCACAGCTAAAGAGGAGGTCAAAGTCCCCCCCCAATCTGACGGCGGTGCCCGAGGTGTACCACGATCTTGCTGACGTCTTCAGCAAAGATCTGGCACTCACTCTTCCCCCGCACCGACCGTACGATTGTGCCATCGATTTGATCCTGGGCGCTGAGTACCCGTCCAGTAGATTGTACAACCTCTCACGTCCGGAACGCGAATCGATGGAGACCTACATCCGGGACTCCTTAGCCGCCAGGTTGATTCGGAACTCCACCTCCCCGATGGGTGCGGGTTTCTTTTTTGTGGGTAAAAAAGACGGCGGACTCCGTCCATGCATTGACTACAGAGGGCTGAACGAGATTACGGTTCGCAATCGATACCCGTTGCCTCTGTTGGATCCGGTGTTCACGCCCCTGCATGGAGCCAAAATGTTCACCAAACTAGATCTTAGGAATGCGTACCACCTGGTTCGGATCCGGAAGGGAGACGAATGGAAGACGGCATTTAACACCCCGTTAGGTCATTTTGAGTACCTGGTCATGCCGTTCGGCCTCACTAATGCCCCCGCGACGTTCCAAGCATTGGTTAATGACGTCTTGCGGGACTTCCTGCACCGGTTTGTCTTCGTATATCTGGATGATATACTCATCTTTTCTCCGGACCCTGAGACTCATGTCCAGCATGTACGTCAGGTCCTGCAGCGGTTACTAGAAAACCGGTTGTTTGTGAAGGGCGAGAAGTGTGAGTTCCACCGCACGTCTTTGTCCTTCCTGGGATTTATCATCTCCTTCAACTCCGTTGCCCCGGATCCGGCCAAGGTTGCGGCGGTGAGAGATTGGCCCCAACCAACAAGCCGTAGGAAGCTGCAACAGTTCCTCGGCTTTGCAAATTTCTACCGGAGGTTCATTAAAGGTTACAGTCAGGTTGTTAGCCCCCTGACTGCCCTGACCTCCACTAAGGTCCCTTTCACCTGGTCGGATCGGTGCGAAGCCGCGTTTAGGGAGTTGAAATGCCAGTTTTCGTCTGCACCAGTTCTGGTGCAGCCTGATCCTACTCGCCAGTTCATAGTGGAGGTGGACGCCTCTGACTCAGGGATAGGAGCCGTTCTGTCTCAGAGTGGGGAGTCCAACAAGGTTCTCCATCCATGTGCCTACTTTTCCCGCAGGTTTACCCCCGCTGAACGCAACTATGACGTGGGCAATCGGGAACTCCTCGCGGTGAAGGAGGCTCTTGAAGAGTGGAGACACCTGTTGGAGGGAGCTACGGTGCCTTTCACGGTTTTCACGGACCATCGGAACCTGGAGTACATCCGGACCGCCAAGCGGCTGAACCCCAGGCAAGCCCGTTGGTCCCTGTTCTTTGGACGCTTTGACTTCCGGATCACCTACCGTCCCGGGACTAGGAACCAACGATCCGACGCACTGTCCCGGGTGCACGAAGAGGAAGCCAAGGCCGAGTTGTCAGACCCCATCGAGACCATCATTCCAGAGTCCACTGTCGTGGCCACCCTCACCTGGGACGTGGAGAAGACCGTCCGGGAGGCCCTGGCAAGGAACCCGGACCCGGGGAATGGTCCTAAGAACAGACTCTACGTCCCACCAGAGGCCAGGGCTGCCGTCTTGGACTTCTGCCACGGATCCAAGCTCTCCTGTCATCCCGGGGTGCGTAGGACCGTGGCAGTGGTCCAGCAGCGCTTCTGGTGGGCGTCACTGGAAGCCGACGTCCGGGACTATGTCCAGGCCTGTACCACCTGTGCTAGGGGCAAGGCTGATCACCATAAGATCAGGGGCCTCCTCCAGCCCCTGCCTGTGCCTCATCGCCCCTGGTCTTACATCGGCCTGGACTTCGTCACGGGCCTCCCGCCGTCCCAGGGCAACACCGTCATCCTCACGATAGTGGACCGGTTCTCCAAGGCGGCCCACTTCGTGGCCCTCCCGAAGCTCCCGACGGCCCAGGGGTCAGCAGACCTCCTGGTCCACCACGTTGTGCGTCTGCATGGGATACCATCGGACATCATTTCGGATTGTGGTCCCCAGTTCTCCTCGCAGGTCTGGAGAAGTTTTTGTAAGGAACTGGGGGCCACCGTGAGTCTCTCGTCCGGGTATCACCCACAGACGAATGGCCAGGCAGAGCGGGCGAACCAGGAGTTGGAGCAGGCCCTCCGGTGCGTAACCTCCGCGCATCCGGCGGCTTGGAGTGACCATCTGGCCTGGATCGAGTACGCCCACAATAGCCAAGTCTCGTCTGCTACCGGCCTCTCCCCTTTTGAGGCGTGTTTGGGGTATCAGCCCCCATTGTTCCCACTTGTGGAGAGAGGTCGGGGTCCCCTTGGTCCAGGCCCACCTGCGGAGGTGCCGCCGGGTGTGGCGGACCGCCCATTCTGCCCTGTTGCAGGCCCGGACGAGGGCTAAGGCCCATGCAGATCGCCGGCGTTCCCCGGCCCCTACATACCAGCCTGGGCAGGAGGTGTGGTTGTCAACTAAGGACATCCCACTGCAGGTTGAATCACAGAAACTCAAAGACCGGTTCATCTGACCTTTTCCTATAGTCAAGATCCTCAGCCCGGCCGCAGTGAAGCTGAAACTCCCAGCTTCACTGCGGATTCACCCAGTGTTTCACGTCTCCAGATTGAAGCCATACCACGCCTCACCTCTCTGCACCCCTGGACCCGTACCACCTCCTGCCCGTATCATCGACGGGGAGCCGGCATGGACTGTTCGTCGGCTCCTGGACGTCCGTCGGAAGGGCCGGGGTTTTCAATATCTGGTGGACTGGGAGGGGTACGGACCCGAAGAACGCTCCTGGGTGAAGAGGAGCTTCATCCTGGACCCGGCCCTCCTGGCCGATTTCTACCGCCGACACCCGGACAAGCCTGGTCGGGTGCCAGGAGGCGCCCGTTGAGCGGTAAATGCACCTTAAGATGGAGCCGTCTGCCATTGAATGTGGAAGAAGAAGAAGATTATTTACCCATGATTATTTATCCTGAAAAGAAATATGTTTAAAATAAACTTGTATTTCAAAAGTTAGAGCTGTAGTTCACTCAACACCTATTTTTTTGGCATGGGTATTTAACAGTAACTCATTTGTTGTGTGGGCCGCTGAAGAGGAGGTACTGCTGGCCCACCACCACCAGTCGGCGACCTGCTTGGAGTGCGGGCTTCAAGCATGAGAGGGCGCCGAGACAACAGAGAGTGACAGCTGTCACTCAATTACACCAGCTGTCACCAATCACCACCTTCCCTACAAAAGCTGGATTATTACTCCACCTCCTCGCCAAGAAATCAGCTACCGTCTAAGGTAACCTTCTCTGCTGTGATTATTGTTGTATCTAACATTGTTCTGTGTGCAGCCGTGTTCCTGTGGGCTCTGTCTGAAGCTGGATTGGCGGATAGTGGGAGGGCGACGTGCTTCGCCTCTCACTCCATCCAGGGATGAGACTAACAGGAGCTGCATGGGTGAAATTGTTTCTGGAGGTGGAGGTTTTCCCTCCTTGAAGACCTGTAGGTGAAGAATTACTGGGTGTGTGGATACACACTCACCATTAACTGTTTTCATCTTCTGCCAGCAGTACCAGGGTCTGCAACAGAAGACGGTGACCACCTGGGGACTCAGGACTTGGCGGCTCCGGTGTTCTTCAGGCCGTTGGTGGTGGAAGCTGTGTGGGTCCCGGCTCTTCGATCGCCAGAGGTCTCCTATCTTTGAGCCTGCCCGCACGTCACCTTGTGTTTAATTGGCATTATATTTTTGTCTGTATCCAGTTGTGTGTTTCACAACATTAAATTGTTACTCTTTGTCTTATCCATTGTCCGTTCATTTGCGCCCCCCGTTGCGGGTCCGTGTTACGACACCTCCCCAACATCATTGAGTGTATTTTTCAAAAAGCTGTATGTACTTGTGTTAGGGATGTTTTGGTTGACAATTCTTTACTTTTTGCAATCATTTGAAAACAAAAAATGTGCTGCCATACTGCTGAGTTCAATTTTCAGTGTATCCCTGTAAAATAAAATGAAATTATCAAATATATGTTGGGTTCATTTTATGTGAAAACTACGTTTTTCAACACATATATTCAACATACATAAAACACGTAAATATGACATTGCAATAAACACATAAATTCAACTAACATATTCTACCAAATATTTACGTCATTGACACGTACATAGGTTATGTGAATTTCACGTAAATAACACATAGTGTGCCTGCTGGGACAGGTATCGGCTGTTTTTTTATTTTTTATTTATTCCACATAACCGGCACAATGTGGTCCCACAGGTACCAGCTGGCTTTTATTTTTTTATTTATTCCACATAAGCGGCGCGATGTGGTGCACCTCTCACTGTTCCTGGTCGAAAGATACCGTCGCGTGCATGAACTCTCACACCGTAATCGTGCACACCTGCCCATTGGCGCGATGTTTCGTGGTGTGCTAATTTGAACTGTTTCGCACTGTTTCACCATATTTGACCAAACTTCGCACTATGTGTGAAGGGGCCCTTAGATTGTACAACAAAGATCATGAAGAAAGTGCCTTGCATTTTTCGGCAGCCAAAGTAATCTAAATATAAAGTCTGCCATGCTTGTGCACCAACAAGGCCACAATGATGACCTTGGAGCACTCAGACAAGAAAAGAAAACAGAAAAGAAAACAATGGTCCGGTGACCACTTACGGTTAATATATGTATTGAAGTTAAAGTTATTTTATTGGGAGTAGCTCATTGATTGAAACCAATAGCAACCAGACAAAGGCAATGCAGACAGATGTATTTTTTAAATGTTTGGCTAAAGACCACAATTTTTAAAATGAGGAAAAATTGACAATGAAAACAAGAGTAGATACTGATCAACATTGCAAAGAGTTGTGCAAGACCAGTGTGTCTGAGTTTGCTCAGAGTTTGTTGCAACTGTCAAAAGTGGGAATACTAAAAGTTATTACAATGCTTGACACTTCAATGAAAACGTACCCACAGCAGTCAGAGGTAAGGGCAAGTGGAATAAATGAGTATCGAGCCCAGGATGAGCAATCGACCCAGGTTCTCTCTTGTTCTCTCATGGCACAACAGCAAGCACACAAGTGTTAAGACAGTACAGTATGTTTTAGGGCCACATAAAAAAAATCCTTGTGCACATGGGAAACCATGAAAAAGTACATTGAGCCTGTGTCTGAAATGAATCGAGAAGGAGGAGAAAGTGAAACAAATCCCTCCACATTGTAGAGATTTGCTATCACTTTGAGTTTAAGGAAGATAATTTTTTTTTTTTATGTATTTGAAAATGCATAAACAAATTAAAAGATGTGAAATACCAAGTGTTCCAATACATTTGAGGGCAACTGAGAAACACTTGGGCAGCATCTTACATCCCAAATAGGCAAACAGAACATGAATTAGCTACTGTCTTTACTGCTGTCATTTACTCACCAACAGAACTTGTCATTAGGGGTCTGTGGTTCAGACCGTGTGTTCAGGTTCAAATTTTGCTAAAAGATTTTTCTTTTTCTACGAAGGTGGATTAGAACGTTTATCGTGGAACAGAGGTCCAACTACTGTACAGGAGGGACATAGCAGTCAATATGTGTCACCAATTTCAAAATGTCTCTTTCCAATTGGACATGCAGTGCCGTGGCATGTCAATCTGGGTATCACCTGGGGGTCCAGTCAGATTTCAGGGGACTCCAGTGCAACCCAGCTACACCCATGTCAGGAACTGTTCAATATCAGTGGCGGATGCTGGTCTTTCAAGGAGGGGAAGCTCAATTTCGGCTTACATCATAAAATGTGTCGGTTTATTTATACGTAAATTCTACCCTCCGTTCCTTTACAAGTAAATGATCTGTGACCCTGTCATACCAACAAGGTGTCTTTTCCAGGGAATTGACTAGTGTCCTCTCAATTGCCAGCAGAGCTGGGCTGCTTAAACAGCCTTGGCCCATGGTGTTGCGGGTGTAAGACTTGAGCCGCTTTAAACAGGAGAAGCTCCTCTCTACACCTGCAGATGTAGCTCAAATTGTTGCCACTAATGACAATAGTTTGTACACCTGAGGCATTGCACTGTCCAACTCCATGTCTTTCATAAACAGCAAGAAATCACATAGCTTTCCCCTGTTGCACTGCAAGTCCTGGTTTGAATATAGGACTTGAAGTTCAGACCTCAGTCTCCCTGAATCAAAGAACTGGCCAAAACTTTTCAGGACACTCTGAAATGCCTCCTCTGGAAACACTTGTCTCATCTCATCAAATTTCCTGGACTGACCAATTCCAAGAAGCACAGACTTTCCAAATTTGCAGAATGCCGAGGTAGCTGCTCTGTGAGATTGTCTAGGATGGCCATGTACAGATTTCTGTAGTGCTCCTTGGGATCCTGTAGTTGTGACAGACGGTGTTTTCTCATGGGCTCAGTTTGTGGGTCTGATGTGAGATCTGCTGCTTTGGCATAAACAGCTTGGAAAGCCCCCTCTGACCTCTTTGACAAAAGCAAGAAGAGACTCAATTCTTTTCTTGCAGTACAGAACATCCATAGCTCTCTGCTGGACAAACACCACATCAGTCTCAGAGAAGATTTGTTCATATGTGTACAACATGAACACAAACTCAAAATCCTCCAGTTTCATCAGAAGGCCTTTGGCACAGTCAAATGTGTCATCATCCATGGACTTATCTGCAATGATCATCTCAAAAGTTTGCAGGAGGGCATCATAATTGTTTGCCACAGTGCTCAATATCTGTGATGTGAAATTCCATCGAGTAGGAGGATTACTGGGCAACCTTGAGCAGCCTGCAGACTCAAGAAAAGACATCCTCTTTGTGGATTTTAAGAAAATGTGGCAAAGCCAGAGAGTGATGCAAAAAATATCTGTACTCAGATAAGCATTTAGCCCCCTGAGACAGAACCAGATTCAGTCTGTGTGCATAGCAATGCACAAACATTGCACTGGAGGCTGTTGCTTTAACTTTGGCCTGCAAACCATTGAGAGCTGAAGCCATGACAGCAGCCCCATCATAGGTTTGCACCACAAGTTTCTCCCTGAAATTGTAGCCCTGCATGTTCTCATTCAAGACTTCAAAAACAGACTGAGCATCTCTTCCCCCAGAAACATCAAAAAATCCAATAAAGCTCTCCTGAATTTTACCTGCCCTATCCACATAGTGGATGACAGAGAGTTGAGGATGGCAAGCTGTATCAGTTGTTACATCCACCTGCCATGCAAAAAAGGGAGCAGCCTGGATTTCATCCTTGATCTCATCAGAAACAGTGGCTGAAAGAGCAGAGATCAAGTCATTTTGGATTGCATGGGACATACCAGAAAACACAGCTGATGACTGGAATTGTGTGGCCAGGACAGAGTCATATTTAGCTAATGTTTCCCCTTGTTGGATGATTCAACACTCTCATCATGGCCCCTAAATGACAGCTCCTGACAGCCAAGCAAGGAAGTCACATCAATAAGGCGGTTTAGGAAAGCTCTGTTTTGTTTAACTGTTTCATTATGTTTTGCCACTTGAATGCGAGCACCTTCATTGATTGCATGCTCAACCCTGACTCTGTCCAGGCAACTTAACCTTGCACATGCACTCACATGTTCATTGCTTTTTTCATGCCTTTTGTATGCCCTGTCAAAGTTGGACAGATCCCCAAAACCCACTTTTGACCAGACAAAACATCCCTGAGATGGTTTCATCAAGAGGCATGGCCAACAGTACATTTTATTTGTTACACCACTTCCAGTCAGCCAGCTCACTTTGTCATACCAGGACAGGTGAAAAGACCTGTTACTTTAACCCACCTTTTGCACCAAATTAAACTGAGGAGTTGATCTGCCCTGCTGTTTAACTCTATGTTTTTCTTCGTAAGGAAGACTATCAAATGGCTTCGCCAAAATCTGGTCCACAACATTCAAATTGTCTGCCATTATGGGCAGCTTGCTACTGGCGCGAGGCTAGTGTGAAGTGTGTCTGCCTGTGAGTGCTTTGTGACGGTGGAGGAGCTCAGCAGCACCTGCTGCTCGGTAGGGACAGAAACTGCGATAGAAGTCAGAAAGAGTGATAGAAGTCAGTCTCCAAACACAAGCAGCTACAAAAACAAACAAACAAAAAAAACACACCAGAAATAGAAGCTCGATTTATCGCTAGTCATTTAAAAAAAAAAAAAAAAAAAAATGCCGCTAAGAGGATTAGGAAAGTCTCCGGTTCAACTCAGAACACAATGAAAATAAAAAAAAAAATGCTCCCACGGATGTTTACACTAAAAGATCGCTGATTCGCTCATTTCGCTGTCAATCAAAAAGGGATTCAGCCTCAGACAGATCATCCAATCATCATGCAGAAGCTGAGCGTCCGGGCCGGCCGAGGCCAGCCCACTGCCCCATAGACCCCCAGAGACGCTGAGCGTCCCATGGGCGGGACAAAGCCCAGCATTTATCCAATGACTCGCCTCATTTCGCTGCACTCTTTGCTTTGCTATTGAACTCTGTGGACGCTCAGCGTCCACACTGTTTAAAGCACTGTGAAGCTGCGGGAATGAGTGAGAGGAAAGCCGCGTCATTACCAATGATAAGAAGCTGATTCTGAACAAAAGTTGAGTGCATTGTAGCACATATTTAGTCAATGACGTACACACAACAGTATATATTTGATCACTTATTTTTTTGACATTTTAGGGGAAGCTGAGCTTCCCTTGCAGTCTTAGAGCAATTGCCTCTGTTCAATATGCACTTACTGTTTCAGTCTTAACTTGCCACTGAATGCCCGTGAGAGCCCATCAGCTCTCATTTATTGTAAAACCAGGAAGTGTTGATCTAGGACAGGGGTGGGCATTGAGGGCTGAGACACTGCAGGTTTTCCTTGCAACCAATCACCTCAGCAGGTGGGTTGCTGATGAGCTTCTCCCCTGAACATAAACACCTGATAGTCATTGAAATCACCTGCTGCGGTGAATGGTAGCAAAGAAAACCTGCAGTATCTCGGCCCTTCATGGCACAGTACACAGTGGACATTTCCTTTTTCACTGTGGACTCAAAATTGCCACTTCCTGTTTCAGTCTCAAATTGCCACTGAATTTCCACGTGATCCCATGAGATCTTCCATACTGTTAATACAGAAAGTGTCAATTCAGGAAGTGTTCAACATCTGACACTTCCTGCTTCACTGTGGACTAAAAATGTGGCAGTTCCTGTTTGGGACTCAGTGTACAATAAGTGAGCTTTGCTTGTATTAACACTGATCAATTATCAGAAATACAAGTGATTACAGGTGAGGTTGTGTTTAGAACTGGGTCTGACCATTACTCTCTCCCTGTTACCAATGTACTAAATTTATTCACGAAAGAATATAATTTCCTACCCTATCACATGGGAAAGTAATAAGTGGAAGATCAGCTTATTTTCTTTCCCTGATTAAGGTATTTCAGTTCAATTAATTTCATTTATATAGCGCAAATTCACAACAAAGTTGCATCAAGGCACTTCACACAAGTAAGGTCAAACCTTACCAACCCCAAGAGCAAGCACACAGGTGACAGTGGTAAGGAACAACTCCCTATGATGATGTGAGAAAGAAACATCAAACAGACCAGAATCAAAGGGGTGACCCTCTGCTTGTACATTGCTACCAATACAATTGACAATACAAATATACCGGGAATTCTGGGAGTCCATGCTGGTGCACAGGACGGGAGGCCTGCAAAAAAAGACACCCAATCCCATCACTGGATGGAGCCGCACCTCAGAGACAAAAAAAAAAAAAAAAAAAATATCAGAACAATGAAAAACAGAAGAAATACTAAGGGCCCCTTCACACATTGTGCAAATTTGGTCAATTTATGCATAAAGTACGCATGAAGCAGGAATTATGTGCAAAACGTGTAAAACTGTAGCTGCCCATACACCTGTTGCTACAACCATTTACACACACCAGTGCCTGAATGACAGAGTGTGCACTGTGCGAGCTCATCGATCCCTCTCACAGCAGGTGTCGGCCAAATTCCACGTGACACACACAAACATCTAACACCGCTCATCTGGCACTTAAATTATGTATGTATTATCACTTAAAAATATGTGGCCATTCCCACTATTAACACGATAAAAGTCAGCAGGCAATCACTGTCATGCTGTCAGTGAAATTTGTCTCAGTGCCCCACGAGTGTGGCTTTGGTGTGTGCGCGAACTGACAGGAGGTGTGGCCGCCAACAGAAGCAGCTGTGGAGATCTGTCGATCTGGACATCCCAGCTGGACAGTACATACTGTGTTTCGATGGATATGGACTAACAACTGCCCACTGTGATGCACGTGTGTCTGCTTGCTGTGATCACGTGGACATAAATAAAAACATATAGTGCTGTGGCGACGGGCTGCAGAGGGCGAGCGCGTGCACTGTGCAGCCCATGAACAGGCTGCCCCCACGTTGAAACGAACCTTTAGATCATAACACACAGCGGGTGATCTGACTGTCATGTCACCTACATGAGCTCTGTTCCACATGACACTGATTAAGTCCTGCGGTGCACCCTCTACAAGACACACGTGTTAGGCAGGACACATGCGCAGAACTGGGTGGATGCCACCAGCAGATGTAGACATGATAAGAGCACCCTGCTCATTCATGTCATTTCATGACTGTACGTCAGTGACCATGGGTCATCTACAGATGGATCATATTTGTATTGCCCGGTTAATAAATGTAGTGTTTTTATATGGTTTTTGTTTGTTTTTTTAATACGTCCATGTCCTTTCTGATATAAGGCAGTTTCCTGGAGCTTTCACAGGATAGTGATGGTAGCTCAGTGGTAAAGTTTCTGACTGGAAATAAGAGCTTTTGGAAGGTGCAGGTTCAATTCCCATGGGTGGTGGCATGTATTTTTTTTTATTTTCACAGTGGCTGCTGTGAAAACCTGCTGTGTCCGGGGGCACAGAACCATCGCAGCATGTAAGTTTTTTATTTATTTATTCTTTACAGCACCTGCATGATGTTGTTACACATGTGGTTGCAGCTGCAGGCACTGTGTTCTTGCATGTACAAACCGTTGCACTGGCATCGTGCACGGCTGCCCATCGGCGCAATGTTTTGTGGTTCGCTCATATGAGCTCTGCCGCCGTGAGTCACCCTGGAGTTGCACGTATTCATGCAATGTGTGAAGGGGCCCTAAGGTAATTGCCGGCCACTAGTCCTAAGTTTCAATGAAAGACCCAGACTTTAGATAAAGTTGAGGCCACGGTCCACTATTTTTACTAATGAATTGAATTTAAAATGGTGGAAACCATAGTAACATACTATGCCAGTATGCTAGCCATATGAAAGGGAAGTAAGTGCATCTTAAGTCTGAACTTGAAAGTCTCTGCAGAATCTGTTTTATCACTGCAGGGAGATCATTCCACAAAGCAGGTGCACAATAAGAGAAAGCTCTGTGACCCACAGGCTTTTTATTCACCCTAAGGACACAAAGTAGTTCTGCACCCTGAGAATGCAGAGCCCGGGCCGGTACATAGGGTTTAAGTAGGTCAGCTAAGTAGGGAGGTGGTAGTCTGTGAATCATTTTCTAGGTTAATACCAGTACCTTTAAATCTGATCTTACAGGGACAGGAAGCCAGTGAAGACACACCAAAATGGGTGCAATGTGGTCAAACTTTCTGCTTCTTGTCAAAAATCTGGTAGCAGCATTTTGAACCAATTAAAGAATCCTAATGCTGGACTGTGGTAAACCAGAAAATAGAACATTGCAGTAGTCCAATATAGAAGAAACAAATGCATGAATCAGGGTCTCAGCATCAGCCATAGACAGGATGGTATGAATCTTCGCTATATTTCGCAGGTGGAAGAAAGCAGTCCTCGTAATATCTCTAATGTGGAGGTCAAAGGACAACATAGGATCAAAAATTACCCAAAGGTTCCTCACTCTGTCAGTGTGATGTATGACCCACGAGCCTAGGCTAAGCGTTAGCTCATCAAATTGATGCAGATGTCACACTGGACTAAGAACCATCATTTCAGTCTTGTCAGAGTTTAACAGCAGGAAATTGTTGGACACCCAGCTTTTCACTAATGCAAGGCAATCTTCTAAGGATTTTATGTGGATGAGATTACCAGCAGTTATCTGTGTGTTTAACTGAGTAATCAGCATAGTAATGAAAGGTAATCACAAAACACTGTAGTATGTTCCCAAGGGGGTGCTATATAAAGGGAAAAAAGCAGGAGGCCCCTGTGGAACCCCAAATTTCATGTCACTTGGGATAAGTATCAAGAACTGGTTCCTTTCGGGTATCGGTAAGAAATTATTCGATCCACCGACATCAATAACCTTTTCGCTTAACGATTCCCTTATCGGTCCTTCAGAGTCGCCTTTGTTTTTGGGTGTGTTTGTCAGGAAAATGATCATTTCTCTACATTGATTACAGACCCTGAAGTGGGTCTGTAATCAACTTTTCTGCAGCATGGCTTTGCTTTGAACCTTGAACCAATCGAAGCAGTGATTCATAGATTACAGCAGTGCTTCAATCTGTTGCTTCATTGATTCATTGTTTTATTTCACTTTATCTTGTTTTTTCCCTGCTAAAACCCTAAAGAGCATATGTCTGTGAGTAATAGTTACCTTTTCATGTTAATTTGACCTGTTATGGTCTTCTGAAACAATTAGATGTATTTTATAACTTAAAAACGGGACAGATGCTAATGCATTAGCATGTCTATGGTGTTTTCAGTGTTAAAGTTAACATTAAGCTGTTCGCATCTCAGAACGTTGGTGTGCATTTGTTTTATGTATCATAATTAATGGATCAGCATTCATTGTCATAAAAGAGTCATATTGTATTTTTTTTATTTATTTTTATTCATATATTAATAATACTAGCAACAACAACACTAACTAATAATGCTACAATACAGTTTTAGAGAAAGAGACAAAAATAACCCGATGAAACAAAATGCAACAGAAAAGATAAAACCAACGAACAGTGAACATAAATAAATAGATATAGAAATAAATAACTGTTCCTAGTGACTCTTACACCTCCACTTCATCCCTGTTTAATTTTAATGACAATTTGTTTTGGTCAAACCATATTTTCAATTTGTTAATTTTTTCAGTGATTTCCTCCAGAACTATCTGCCAAACTAGAAAACTGCTGCATCCTAGTAAGAGCAGAATACTACTGGAATGAATCTGAATAAGGAAAGTTGTTTTATATCTCACCAAAATGGATGCTGCACTCACTGCAGTTTATTGTCTGGAATAGTCCCAGACTGCATTTCAGAGCTTCTAGAATTCAAACATTTTCATGCCAGTGGTGTTGTGGGGTAACTTTGGGTTTCAGCTTTTTTGTTTTTCACCACTTTTGAGTCACTTTAGTACAGATTAAATTCACTAACTGGGACTCCTGTCTTGTTGCAAGAAAGAAACGAGAATCGTCCTCCGTTCTGTTCACACAGCTCCAAATGCTGTGCGGCTCTCTGCGAGTCAAGTTAGAACGATCGAGTCCAGTCAGAATTAATAACTTCAAAGTGAAACACTGTTTAAATCAAATGACATCTTTTTCCAAATGTTGTAATACAAACAAACTGCAATCGATCAAAAAATTTTTTTCCTCCCAAAATTAGATGTCCTGCACTGACGTGCAGCAGCCGGCTGAACTCAGCTCAGAGGTATAGAGAGACATTCATGCCAGAATGTCTGAAAGGAAATGCTTTTGACAAAAACTACAGATTTTATTTATTTTTATTTATATCCAGAGATCAAGGATCCAGTGACCAATTTAAAATGTTGTTGACATAAAAAACTGTAAAGGCTACTTTTACTACACAAAATTCACAAGAGGTATCAATAAGGGAATCGATAAGGAATCGGATCAATAAGCGGAATTGATAATGGCATCGATATCGATAAAATCTTATCAATACCCATCCCTACATGTCACTAAGGGCCCTGTCCCACTGGCGTTTAGCAGGATTTGCGGCTGGAATGCGCACAGAAGCGGCCCACATCCGCCAAACAACCGCAATAACCGTGTAACATTCCTGTATGAGTCGGCCACCATCCGAACACCGTGATCATCCACAGAGGCACGCATGTCCGCAGCCAGGATTTTTGAGTGGCTCAAAAATCCTGCTGCGGATGAGATCCGCATCACTGCCTGAACACATACTGAAGACATACGGAGGACATACACAACCAACGCGCCGCATATCCCCTGTCATCCGCTGATATCCGCAACCGACGGGTTGGCGCAGCTTGGCGGCGGACCGGGACAGCGTGCAAAACAGATATGACGCATGCCCAGCATGGCCACATCACGGTCGCAAATGGTATGTCGCGCATGCAGACAGATTGGGCACGGATGGAGCGAGTGCATCACAGCCGCTGTGCCCCTCATGGGGGCGCCTCCGCGGTCGCCTTCGCTTCTGTTCCCTGCTATATCCGCTTTTCTTCCTCATGTATTCGCTGATCCACCGCAGGAAATTTGTCATTTCCACCCACCTTTGTTGCGGACGCTCAGCTTTTGTCTCCTCATTTCATGCGCAAATCCTCCTAAACGCCAGTGGGACAGGGCCCTAAGGTTAGACGTAGTGTTACTGTACAAAACACAGTGAGAACATCAGGTATGATGCCAACCATGCAAGGGGATTCCCAGTAATCCACAAATGATTCTCCAGCCTATCGAGTAGAATATGGTGATCCATGGTATCAAATACAGCACTAAGATTGAACAGCAACAGAATCGTAATGGTGTCCAAATCCATTGCAAGCACAAGATCATTCAATACTTTCATGAGAGCTGTCTCTGTGGAATATTTTCTGAAACCAGACTGTAGTCGCTCAAAAAGATCATTCTCAGTAAGGTATGTCCATGAGCTGCTGTGAAACCACCTTTTCCAGAATTTTAAAGCAATTTTAAAGCACAGTTGGCCCAAGAGTGGGCCACAGGTTCCAAAACAATTTTGTTGGAGTAGGATCAAATAAGCAGGATGTGCTTTTTGTAGATGTTACAAGTTTTGTCAGCACACCCAGTGAGATACTATCCAATCCTGTAAATATCTAGGTACAGTGATGGCACCCACCTCAGTAACAGTTACTCAGAGTTATGTGCAATTATATCCAACATCTTGTGGAAATGTCTTCCAGTCATTTCATATAAATTTGTTTACTTGTAAAAGAAAGTTCACTGTTAAGGTACTCTGGCAAAATAATTTCCTTCAGGATAAATAAACTTGATCTTATCTTAAAACAATTTTGACTATAGTAGAGAAGGTTGAATCTTTGACTGGACTGGGTTGCTTGACGCGAGGACATTTGCATCTAATCACAGAAGGGTCCTCAGCTAAATTTCTTGCTCTGGTAGTCTGACTTCTGTCTTGACTCTTGTAGAGAAGAACAAACAGAAGCCAGCAAAAGCTGGAGTTTTAAACCTAACAAGACCCCTTCTACTGAGAGGTAGACTGCTATTGGCAGTAACTAACAATTGCTCTAATTAGCACCTCTTGTACTCTCATTAGCATCCTCCTAATGACAAAGCAGCTGTCCCTCCTAACAATGGGACTGATGCCTCTCCTGATGATGTGAATGACTCATTACCATGAACAAAAGAGTAAAACTACTTTTACCTGAGTACCCCATTGTAAACAGGGGACAAAGCGTGTCTCAGACCCCCTCCCCGGTAAGGCTGGGTTTCAACTGTTTCACATACAAAGCTTCGCAAACATACTTGCGTCAAGCAACCCAGTCCAGACGAAGATTCAAGCTTCTCTACTATGGAAACCACCTGGACAACTGAGAGCCTTCAAAGAAACAATTTGGACTGTCTCCACCATTTTAGCAAAACAGCTTTGCCACTGACTTTGAAAGTCACACAGCTCAGCTCAAAGTAGCATCTATTATCCAGTCCCTCAACTCATGTCAGAGAGTCCTCATCCACCCCGAGCAAAACCATAACACGTTGTGAATGAAAATAGCTTAATTTACTAGACTAATAAATGAGGTGCTGAGCTGGAGGAAGCCTGCTGAGCTGAGACCAGGCCCACAAATAGTTGTGGAAGTTCGGGAGCGGCAGAGCACACAGGGCCAGACTTCGGAGTCTGAGAACAAGCTGGAGTCCTGGAGTATATGGAGCTGTAATTGGAACCAGGTGGGACACAGAGAGCTGAAGACAAGGAACTTGGAGGACGGAGAACAACAGAGGTGAGTGATTGCACTTGTAACACTGGAAGCCTTTAACCACAAACAGTTCACTGTAGGCATTAGTCAGGAACGTTCACAGTTCATGAATTGTCCTCAGAGGTAAGATGCTGCATGTCTTATGATGCAGTTGCAATTAAGCAGGACTTGGTTTCAGAAATGACTTTGAAAGTTCTTAGTATTTCAGCAACAGAGTTCATACACTTCTCGGAAAAGAGTTCTTGGAAATAGTTCTTGGAAACAGTTCTTAGTAATGCACAGTCACATACAGGAGCAGCGTGAGAATGGGATCTCACAGACATGCAAGAACTTAACTGAAGCATGCACAGCTATGCGCTCTGAGGCAGACAGCAGAATGAGTTCCAAAGAGACATCGTGCAGAGAGCGGTGTGGGAGCTGTGCAGAAAAGTGTCTGGAAACACAAAGGATCAACGAGCTCTAATACGGCTAATACAGGAATTAGAGATGGCCAGGTTATCTGGAGATGAGCTACGAGAAGCTCAGACGTCAGAGCGCATGGAAGCGGCAGGAATGACAATGTGTAGACTCTGGCATGGTCAAGAACACGGACGCATCATGGAAGGCTAACGGACGAGCCGAATCCGCCGGTCAGGGTCATGGAACAAAGACTCTGGCAAAGACTGAGCTCAGAGTCGGGGCTTAAGTAGCTGGCTGCTGATCAGGAGCTCATGAGCATCTACTTTGAGGAGAAGATGAGCTGCAGGTGTTCCTCGGCTCTGCATCACGCCTCATGGAGGGAAAACAGACAAACCACACACAAGTGGTTAAAAACCGGAAGGTGAGAGGCAGACAAAGGCAGATCATGACAGAAACTCTCTTAAGTGTGAAAGGTCTCAAACCGTCTTCGCTAGGAAGACATGGTTCTCCCACTGAGGAACTGCCAAAACCATTCTCATGTGCCAGGCCAATGTTGTTGGGTAGAAATCAGGAAAAATATATTTTGACATGCTTCACACAATGTTTGCTGGATATAGACAAGATTTATCATAGACTTATTGGATTATATACATATAAACATGTTTCTTAGTATGACGCTGGACATTCCCATTTTACAAGTAATGCAGCATGGACAGATGCTTCCTCTTTCATATAGCTTCTAAGATATGTCAGAAAAGTCATATGTCCTATGTAATCACTCTAAATTGGTTCCTAAGTTTGTGAGTAGCATTTCATTTGCTGCTGACACAACTGTGTTTTGTAGTGGGAATCATTTTGGATGGTTCTGGACATGATTAGAGAGGGAACTACAGAAGTTCAAAGAATTGTTTGATTCAAATAAGTTATAACTTAATTTTGGTGAAACAAAGTGTATCATATTTGGAAATAAACCCAGGAATTAATGGAGAAATTTACCAGTACATTGATATTGACATTGAACTTGCAGATGAAACCAAATTTCTTGGGGTTTTCATTGACAATAAATTGAGTTGGAAAACACATATGAATTATGTTAAATCAAAAATGTCAAAAGCCATTGCCATTTTGTATAAAGCACAAGACTTCCTCTCCCAACACTCATTAGTTACCTTAAATCATTCATTGCTTCTTCCCTACACGACCTATTGTATTGAAGTTTGGGGAACCACCTCCAAAACGAATACAAATTCATTATTTTTACTACAAAAGAAAGCCATAAGAATTATTAGTAATAAACCACACACACACACACACACACACACACACACACACACACACACACACACACACATCTTCAACCGCTTAGTCCAATTACGGGTCGCGGGGGGCTGGAGCCCATCCCAGCAGTCATAAAGCGCAAGGCCGGGTACACCCAGGACAGGACGCCAGTCTGTCACAGGGCCACAAACAAACACATTCACACCCACTCACACACCTACGGACAATTTAAATATTCCAATCCACCTAACCCGCATGTCTTTGAATGTGGGAGGAAACTGGAGCACCCAGAGGAAACCCACGCAAACACGGGGAGAACATGCAAACTCCACACAGAAAGGCCACAGGCGGGAATTGAACCCATGACCTTCTCGCTGTGAGGCAAGAGTGCTAACCACTAATCCACTGTGCTGCCCAGTAATAAACCATATAAAATAAATATATCACCAGTAGTAAGCTGTAATGATTTGCATTCTAAGCAACCATCGTAAGTTTGCATATACCATAAAATTTATTCACCATTTCTTTGAAAATTTAGATTTCAACTTTAAGTACATTTTTCAGTATCTGTGACAATTGACACCTTTTTATCCCTCTGGTAGGAAATACGGTGGAATCTCCCAGTCAGCCTGTCCTTCAGTCCATCCATTTTTGCTTGTTAGCACAGTATCTCAAGAACCAGTTGCCACAGAGACATATTCAAGACATTATCATGGCCACCATTTTCAGACTGATATTTCAAGAACCAGTTGACCAATTTCATACTGATCTGTGGGGAATCTGGGGATATGCCATCTCATGATGACTCTTGTTTAGAGTCATCTAAGTGCATCCAAACAAGCTGGGCAGATGCTGGACTCAACAACACAGCTCTGATTTTTAAAAAACCATTTACTGAAATATTCAGTGGGCTCCGGCACACAGCAAGGCAGTCCAAAATCAGCAAACAAATCCAAAACATCACATGTAAGGTGTGGTTGGTATAAACAGGCAGGTGGTCAAAAACACAACGTGGAAGCAGGACTAGAAAACACAGAAAACAGAGCTGGAAATGAAGGCACAAGGCGCAACAATCTGGGGGAGAACTAGTGCAACCAGTGGAGCTTTAATACACTCAGCTGATGAACTACAGATTAGAAACAGGTGTGTGGAAAGGTCCAGAACAGGGTGTGGCCCAGACAGAGTGTAATGCCCACCACCAAGCACTAAGAGAGACGGACAAGAGAGATAGGGACAGACAAAGCCCATGTCGGCAAAACCCAGCAAGATAAATCACACACTGAAAAAAAACAATCAAAACTAAACTAAACAGAACTAAACAGAACAAAACAAGATACAAAAAGTCCAGATCATGACATCGCCACAGCAAATCTGAGGTGGCTCTGCATGTTGAATTGGCACAAGTTTTACACGGATGCCCTTCCTGACACAACTTGTGAATGTGAAAACAAAGGAGCAGCCGAAGGGACTTATTTATGGGTTATATTGGCCCCTCAACTATCACTGCTTTTACTGAGAGTCTGGCTATTATTCTTGAATCTCTCTCAGAACAAACTGATATCTGAATACAGCTCCTACTGACCTTTTTGGACTCTGTTGCTCCATTAACCTTTCAAATGATATTACCCCAAGCTGCAGACTCTGTGGTTTGTTGAAGACTTGCACCGTCTTAAGCGTAACTGTAGGAGTCTTGAGTGTAAATGGGGAATGCTATATTAGAGGATTATATTTTTATGTTGCCTCACATGATAGCACTTTGAAATATAAAAATGCATTATCAAGTGCTAACAAGCTTATTTTTCTAAATTATTTAGTTGTAGTAATTCTAATTCAAGATTTTTGTTTGAGACTGTGGCAAAGCTTATTCATGTTCAGCCATCCACAAGGTTTGTCTTTTACAGCTCAAGGTTATTTGGACTACTAGAAGAAGGAGTTGGAAGATATACAAATAACCAATTACCAGCAAGCTTTACTTAATGTTACTGGTCCTCTAACTTTAGCAGACATTAAAGTCAATTGAAATCTTGTATTGACAGATTTTAATATTATTTTGCTTTGTACATTTCCTCAAATTATTTATAGTATAGTATAGTATAGTTTCTGACTGGAAATAAGAGCTTTTGGAAGGTGCAGGTTCAATTCCCATGGGTGGTGGCATGTATTTTTTTTATTTTCACAGTGGCTGCTGTGAAAACCTGCTGTGTCCGGGGGCACAGAACCATCGCAGCATGTAAGTTTTTTATTTATTTATTCTTTACAGCACCTGCATGATGTTGTTACACATGTGGTTGCAGCTGCAGGCACTGTGTTCTTGCATGTACAAACCGTTGCACTGGCATCGTGCACGGCTGCCCATCGGCGCAATGTTTTGTGGTTCGCTCATATGAGCTCTGCCGCCGTGAGTCACCCTGGAGTTGCACGTATTCATGCAATGTGTGAAGGGGCCCTAAGGTAATTGCCGGCCACTAGTCCTAAGTTTCAATGAAAGACCCAGACTTTAGATAAAGTTGAGGCCACGGTCGACTATTTTTACTAATGAATTGAATTTAAAATGGTGGAAACCATAGTAACATACTATGCCAGTATGCTAGCCATATGAAAGGGAAAGTAAGTGCATCTTAAGTCTGAACTTGAAAGTCTCTACAGAATCTGACTTTTTTATTGATGCAGGGAGATCATTCCACAAAGCAGGTGCACAATAAGAGAAAGCTCTGTGACCCACAGGCTTTTTATTCACCCTAAGGACACAAAGTAGTTCTGCACCCTGAGAATGCAGAGCCCGGGCCGGTACATAGGGTTTAAGTAGGTCAGCTAAGTAGGGAGGTGGTAGTCTGTGAATCATTTTCTAGGTTAATACCAGTACCTTTAAATCTGATCTTACAGGGACAGGAAGCCAGTGAAGACACACCAAAATGGGTGCAATGTGGTCAAACTTTCTGCTTCTTGTCAAAAATCTGGTAGCAGCATTTTGAACCAATTAAAGAATCCTAATGCTGGACTGTGGTAAACCAGAAAATAGAACATTGCAGTAGTCCAATATAGAAGAAACAAATGCATGAATCAGGGTCTCAGCATCAGCCATAGACAGGATGGTATGAATCTTCGCTATATTTCGCAGGTGGAAGAAAGCAGTCCTCGTAATATCTCTAATGTGGAGGTCAAAGGACAACATAGGATCAAAATTACCCAAAGGTTCCTCACTCTGTCAGTGTGATGTATGACCCACGAGCCTAGGCTAAGCGTTAGCTCATCAAATTGATGCAGATGTCACACTGGACTAAGAACCATCATTTCAGTCTTGTCAGAGTTTAACAGCAGGAAATTGTTGGACACCCAGCTTTTCACTAATGCAAGGCAATCTTCTAAGGATTTTATGTGGATGAGATTACCAGCAGTTATCTGTGTGTTTAACTGAGTAATCAGCATAGTAATGAAAGGTAATCACAAAACACTGTAGTATGTTCCCAAGGGGGTGCTATATAAAGGGAAAAAAAGCAGGAGGCCCCTGTGGAACCCCAAATTTCATGTCACTTGGGATAAGTATCAAGAACTGGTTCCTTTCGGGTATCGGTAAGAAATTATTCGATCCACGACATCAATAACCCTTTTCGCTTAACGATTCCCTTATCGGTCCTTCAGAGTCGCCTTTGTTTTTGGGTGTGTTTGTCAGGAAAATGATCATTCTCTACATTGATTACAGACCCTGAAGTGGGTCTGTAATCAACTTTTCTGCAGCATGGCTTTGCTTTGAACCTTGAACCAATCGAAGCAGTGATTCATAGATTACAGCAGTGCTTCAATCTGTTGCTTCATTGATTCATTGTTTTATTTCACTTATCTTGTTTTTTCCCTGCTAAAACCCTAAAGAGCATATGTCTGTGAGTAATAGTTACCTTTTCATGTTAATTTGACCTGTTATGGTCTTCTGAAACGATTAGATGTATTTTATAACTTAAAAACGGGACAGATGCTAATGCATTAGCATGTCTATGGTGTTTTCAGTGTTAAAGTTAACATTAAGCTGTTCGCATCTCAGAACGTTGGTGTGCATTTGTTTTATGTATCATAATTAATGGATCAGCATTCATTGTCATAAAAGAGTCATATTGTATTTTTTTTATTTATTTTTATTCATATATTAATAATACTAGCAACAACACACTAACTAATAATGCTACAATACAGTTTAGAGAAAGAGACAAAAATAACCCGATGAAACAAAATGCAACAGAAAAGATAAAACCAACGAACAGTGAACATAAATAATAGATATAGAATAAATAACTGTTTCCTAGTGACTCCTTACACCTCCACTTCATCCCTGTTAATTTTAATGACAATTTGTTTTGGTCAAACCATATTTTCAATTTGTTAATTTTTTCAGTGATTTCCTCCAGAACTATCTGCCAAACTAGAAAACTGCTGCAATCCTAGTAAGAGCAGAAATACTACTGGAATGAATCTGAATAAGGAAAGTTGTTTTATATCTCACCAAAATGGATGCTGCACTCACTGCAGTTTATTGTCTGGAATAGTCCAGACTGCATTTCAGAGCTTCTAGAATTCAAACATTTTCATGCCAGTGGTGTTGTGGGGTAACTTTGGGTTTCAGCTTTTTTGTTTTTCACCCACTTTTGAGTCACTTTAGTTACAGATTAAATTCACTAACTTGGGACTCCTGTCTGTTGCAAGAAAGAAACGAGAATCGTCCTCCGTTCTGTTCACACAGCTCCAAATGCTGTGCGGCTCTCTGCGAGTCAAGTTAGAACGATCGAGTCCAGTCAGAATTAATAACTTCAAAGTGAAACACTGTTTAAATCAAATGACATCTTTTTCCAAATGTTGTAATACAAACAAACTGCAATCGATCAAAAAATTTTTTTCCTCCCAAAATTAGATGTCCTGCACTGACGTGCAGCAGCCGGCTGAACTCAGCTCAGAGGTATAGAGAGACATTCATGCCAGAATGTCTGAAAGGAAATGCTTTTGACAAAACTACAGATTTTATTTATTTTTATTTATATCCAGAGATCAAGGATCTAGTGACCAATTTAAATGTTGTGACATAAAAAACTGTAAAGGCTACTTTTACTACACAGAAAATTCACAAGAGGTATCAATAAGGGAATCGATAAGGAATCGGATCAATAAGCGGAATTGATAATGGCATCGATATCGATAAAATCTTACAATACCCATCCCTACATGTCACTAAGGGCCCTGTCCCACTGGCGTTTAGCAGGATTTGCGGCTGGAATGCGCACAGAAGCGGCCCACATCCGCCAAACAACCGCAATAACAGTGTAACATTCCTGTATGAGTCGGCCACCATCCGAACACTGTGATCATCCACAGAGGCACGCATGTCCGCAGCCAGGATTTTTGAGTGGCTCAAAATCCTGCTGCTGATGAGATCCGCATCAGCTGCCTGAACACATACTGAAGACATACGGAGGACATACACAACCAACGCGCCGCATATCCCCTGTCATCCGCTGATATCCGCAACCGAGGGTTGGCGCAGCTTGGCGGCGGACCGGGGACAGCGGCAAAACAGATATGACGCATGCCCAGCATGGCCACATCACGGTCGCAAATGGTATGTCGCGCATGCAGACAGATTGGGCACGGATGGAGCGAGTGCATCACAGCCGCTGTGCCCCTCATGGGGGCGCCTCCGCGGGTCGCCTTCGCTTCCTGTTCCCTGCTATATCCGCTTTTCTTCCTCATGTATTCGCTGATCCACCGCAGGAAATTGTCATTTCCACCCACCTTTGTTGCGGACGCTCAGCTTTTGTCTCCTCATTTCATGCGCAAATCCTCCTAAACGCCAGTGGACAGGGCCCTAAGGTTAGACGTAGTGTTACTGTACAAAACACAGTGAGAACATCAGGTATGATGCCAACATGCAAGGGGATTCCCAGTAATCCACAAATGATTCTCCAGCCTATCGAGTAGAATATGGTGATCCATGGTATCAAATACAGCACTAAGATTGAACAGCAACAGAATCGTAATGGTGTCCAAATCCATTGCAAGCACAAGATCATTCAATACTTTCATGAGAGCTGTCTCTGTGGAATATTTTCTGAAACCAGACTGTAGTCGCTCAAAAAGATCATTCTCAGTAAGGTATGTCCATGAGCTGCTGTGAAACCACCTTTTCCAGAATTTTAAAGCAATTTAAAGCACAGTTGGCCAAGAGTGGGCCAAGGTTCCAAAACAATTTGTTGGAGTAGGATCAAATAAGCAGGATGTGCTTTTGTAGATGTTACAAGTTTTGTCAGCACACCCCAGTGAGATACTATCCAATCCTGTAAATATCTAGGTACAGTGATGGCACCCACCTCAGTAACAGTTACTCAGAGTTATGTGCAATTATATCCAACATCTTGTGGAAATGTCTTCCAGTCATTTCATATAAATTTGTTTACTTGTAAAAGAAAGTTCACTGTTAAGGTACTCTGGCAAAATAATTTCCTTCAGGATAAATAAACTTGATCTTATCTTAAAACAATTTTGACTATAGTAGAGAAGGTTGAATCTTTGACTGGACTGGGTTGCTTGACGCGAGGACATTTTGCATCTAATCACAGAAGGTTCCTCAGCTAAATTTCTTGCTCTGGTAGTCTGACTTCTGTCTTGACTCTTGTAGAGAAGAACAAACAGAAGCCAGCAAAAGCTGGAGTTTTAAACCTAACAAGACCCCTTCTACTGAGAGGTAGACTGCTATTGGCAGTAACTAACAATTGCTCTAATTAGCACCTCTTGTACTCTCATTAGCATCCTCCTAATGACAAAGCAGCTGTCCCTCCTAACAATGGGACTGATGCCTCTCCTGATGATGTGAATGACTCATTACCATGAACAAAAGAGTAAAACTACTTTTACCTGAGTACCCCATTGTAAACAGGGGACAAAGCGTGTCTCAGACCCCCTCCCCGGTTAAGGCTGGGTTTCAACTGTTTCACATACAAAGCTTCGCAAACATACTTGCGTCAAGCAACCCAGTCCAGACGAAGATTCAAGCTTCTCTACTATGGAAACCACCTGGACAACTGAGAGCCTTCAAAGAAACAATTTGGACTGTCTCCACCATTTTAGCAAAACAGCTTTGCCGCTGACTTTGAAAGTCACACAGCTCAGCTCAAAGTAGCATCTATTATCCAGTCCCTCAACTCATGTCAGAGAGTCCTCATCCACCCCGAGCAAAACCATAACACGTTGTGAATGAAAAGAGCTTAATTTACTAGACTAAATAAATGAGGTGCTGAGCTGGAGGAAGCCTGCTGAGCTGAGACCAGGCCCACAAATAGTTGTGGAAGTTCGGGAGCGGCAGAGCACACAGGGCCAGACTTCGGAGTCTGAGAACAAGCTGGAGTCCTGGAGTATATGGAGCTGTAATTGGAAGCAGGTGGGACACAGAGAGCTGAAGACAAGGAACTTGGAGGACGGAGAACAACAGAGGTGAGTGATTGCACTCGTAACACTGGAAGCCTTTAACCACAAACAGTTCACTGTAGGCATTAGTCAGGAACGTTCACAGTTCATGAATTGTCCTCAGAGGTAAGATGCTGCATGTCTTATGATGCAGTTGCAATTAAGCAGGACTTGGTTTCAGAAATGACTTTGAAAGTTCTTAGTATTTCAGCAACAGAGTTCATACACTTCTCGGAAAAGAGTTCTTGGAAATAGTTCTTGGAAACAGTTCTTAGTAATGCACAGTCACATACAGGAGCAGCGTGAGAATGGGATCTCACAGACATGCAAGAACTTAACTGAAGCATGGCACAGCTATGCGCTCTGAGGCAGACAGCAGAATGAGTTCCAAAGAGACATCGTGCAGAGAGCGGTGTGGGAGCTGTGCAGAAAAGTGTCTGGAAACACAAAGGATCAACGAGCTCTAATACGGCTAATACAGGAATTAGAGATGGCCAGGTTATCTGGAGATGAGCTACGAGAAGCTCAGACGTCAGAGCGCATGGAAGCGGCAGGAATGACAATGTGTAGACTCTGGCATGGTCAAGAACACGGACGCATCATGGAAGGCTAACGGACGAGCCGAATCCCGCCGGTCAGGGTCACGGAACAAAGACTCTGGCAAAGACTGAGCTCAGAGTCGGGGCTTAAGTAGCTGGCTGCTGATCAGGAGCTCATGAGCATCTACTTTGAGGAGAAGATGAGCTGCAGGTGTTCCTCGGCTCTGCATCACGCCTCATGGAGGGAAAACAGACAAACCACACACAAGTGGTTAAAAACCGGAAGGTCAGAGGCAGACAAAGGCAGATCATGACAGAAACTCTCTTAAGTGTTGAAAGGTCTCAAACCGTCTTCGCTAGGAAGACATGGTTCTCCCACTGAGGAACTGCCAAAACCATTCTCATGTGCCAGGCCAATGTTGTTGGGTAGAAATCAGGAAAAATATATTTTGACATGCTTCACACAATGTTTGCTGGATATAGACAAGATTTATCATAGACTTATTGGATTATATACATATAAACATGTTTCTTAGTATGACGCTGGACATTCCCATTTTACAAGTAATGCAGCATGGACAGATGCTTCCTCTTTCATATAGCTTCTAAGATATGTCAGAAAAGTCATATGTCCTATGTAATCACTCTAAAATTGGTTCCTAAGTTTGTGAGTAGCATTTCATTTGCTGCTGACACAACTGTGTTTTGTAGTGGGAATCATTTGGATGGTTCTGGACATGATTAGAGAGGGAACTACAGAAGTTCAAAGAATTGTTTGATTCAAATAAGTTATAACTTAATTTTGGTGAAACAAAGTGTATCATATTTGGAAATAAACCCAGGAATTAATGGAGAAATTTACCAGTACATTGATATTGACATTGAACTTGCAGATGAAACCAAATTTCTTGGGGTTTTCATTGACAATAAATTGAGTTGGAAAACACATATGAATTATGTTAAATCAAAAATGTCAAAAGCCATTGCCATTTTGTATAAAGCACAAGACTTCCTCTCCCAACACTCATTAGTTACCTTAAATCATTCATTGCTTCTTCCCTACACGACCTATTGTATTGAAGTTTGGGGAACCACCTCCAAAACGAATACAAATTCATTATTTTTACTACAAAAGAAAGCCATAAGAATTATTAGTAATAAACCACACACACACACACACACACACACACACACACACACACACACACACACACACACACACACACACACACACACACACACACACATCTTCAACCGCTTAGTCCAATTACGGGTCGCGGGGGGCTGGAGCCCATCCCAGCAGTCATAAAGCGCAAGGCCGGGTACACCCAGGACAGGACGCCAGTCTGTCACAGGGCCACAAACAAACACATTCACACCCACTCACACACCTACGGACAATTTAAATATTCCAATCCACCTAACCCGCATGTCTTTGAATGTGGGAGGAAACTGGAGCACCCAGAGGAAACCCACGCAAACACGGGGAGAACATGCAAACTCCACACAGAAAGGCCACAGGCGGGAATTGAACCCATGACCTTCTCACTGTGAGGCAAGAGTGCTAGCCACTAATCCACTGTGCTGCCCAGTAATAAACCATATAAAATAAATATATCACCAGTAGTAAGCTGTAATGATTTGCATTCTAAGCAACCATCGTAAGTTTGCATATACCATAAAATTTATTCACCATTTCTTTGAAAATTTAGATTTCAACTTTAAGTACATTTTTTCAGTATCTGTGACAATTGACACCTTTTATCCCTCTGGTAGGAAATACGGTGGAATCTCCCAGTCAGCCTGTCCTTCAGTCCATCCATTTTTGCTTGTTAGCACAGTATCTCAAGAACCAGTTGCCACAGAGACATATTCAAGACATTATCATGGCCACCATTTTCAGACTGATATTTCAAGAACCAGTTGACCAATTTCATACTGATCTGTGGGGAATCTGGGGATATGCCATCTCATGATGACTCTTGTTTAGAGTCATCTAAGTGCATCCAAACAAGCTGGGCAGATGCTGGACTCAACAACACAGCTCTGATTTTTAAAACCATTTACTGAAATATTCAGTGGGCTCCGGCACACAGCAAGGCAGTCCAAAATCAGCAAACAAATCCAAAACATCACATGTAAGGTGTGGTTGGTATAAACAGGCAGGTGGTCAAAAACACAACGTGGAAGCAGGACTAGAAAACACAGAAAACAGAGCTGGAAATGAAGGCACAAGGCGCAACAATCTGGGGGAGAACTAGTGCAACCAGTGGAGCTTTAATACACTCAGCTGATGAACTACAGATTAGAAACAGGTGTGTGGAAAGGTCCAGAACAGGGTGTGGCCCAGACAGAGTGTAATGCCCACCACCAAGCACTAAGAGAGACGGACAAGAGAGATAGGGACAGACAAAGCCCATGTCGGCAAAACCCAGCAAGATAAATCACACACTGAAAAAAAACAATCAAAACTAAACTAAACAGAACTAAACAGAACAAAACAAGATACAAAAAGTCCAGATCATGACATCGCCACAGCAAATCTGAGGTGGCTCTGCATGTTGAATTGGCACAAGTTTTACACCGGATGCCCTTCCTGACACAACTTGTGAATGTGAAAACAAAGGAGCAGCCGAAGGGACTTATTTATGGGTTATATTGGCCCCTCAACTATCACTGCTTTTACTGAGAGTCTGGCTATTATTCTTGAATCTCTCTCAGAACAAACTGATATCTGAATACAGCTCCTACTGACCTTTTTGGACTCTGTTGCTCCATTAACCTTTCAAATGATATTACCCCAAGCTGCAGACTCTGTGGTTTGTTGAAGACTTGCACCGTCTTAAGCGTAACTGTAGGAGTCTTGAGTGTAAATGGGGAATGCTATATTAGAGGATTATATTTTTATGTTGCCTCACATGATAGCACTTTGAAATATAAAAATGCATTATCAAGTGCTAACAAAGCTTATTTTTCTAAATTATTTAGTTGTAGTAATTCTAATTCAAGATTTTTGTTTGAGACTGTGGCAAAGCTTATTCATGTTCAGCCATCCACAAGGTTTGTCTTTTACAGCTCAAGGTTATTTGGACTACTAGAAGAAGGAGTTGGAAGATATACAAATAACCAATTACCAGCAAGCTTTACTTAATGTTACTGGTCCTCTAACTTTAGCAGACATTAAAGTCAATTGAAATCTTGTATTGACAGATTTTAATATTATTTTGCTTTGTACATTTCCTCAAATTATTTATAGTATGAAATTTACTACATCTCTATGATCTTCTACCAACAAGGATCTTTCAGGGTTTGTGGTCTTTGCTTGAATCGATCCTGCTGAACACCATCCACTTGTAAATAATAACTGGTTCTGTTCCTGTATGCTTTAAATCTGCTGTGATTAAATCCAGTCTTTAAAAAAAAAAAAAAAAAAAAAGGATCTGGCAATGCTGGCAAGTTATCGTCCTGTATCTAATTTGCTGTATTGTTCAACAATTCTTGAAAAAAAGTTATTTAACAGAAACTACTGAATTATCTTGTTCACCACAACCTTTCTGAGCCACTGCTGTTGGACTTTAGAGCATGCCATTCCAGAGAGATGGTGCTTACGAAGGTGGTGAATGATCTTTTACTGGCAGTGGACACAGATGTCACTACACTGTTAATTATTTTTGATCTCAGTGTAACATTTCATATAGTAGATCACCGTGTGATGCTGGACAAGGCCTGAGAATTACTTTGGTATTTATGTTTCGGTTCTTGCTTGGTTGAAATGATGCCTCTCCAACATATATCAGTGTGTTTGTATAAAGTCATCACATTGAAAATTGTTCCAGTAAAACATGGGGTCCCACTGAGTTCTGTGCTGAGTCCTTTCTTGTTTTATTTCTATACACTGCATCCAGAAATTATTCACTATGCTTCACTTTTTACACACATTTTATTTATGTTAGGGCCCTGTCCCACTGGCGTTTAGGAGGATTTGCGTATGGATTGCGCACAAAATTGGCCCATATCCACCAAACATCCGCAATATCCGTGTAACATACCTGTATGAGTCGGCCGACATCCGAACACGTCTGTGATCATCTGCAGAGGCACGCATGTCTGCAGCCAGGATTTTTGAGCGGCTCAAAAATCTGGATGCGGATGAGATCCGCATCACATCCGCAACACATACCCAAGACATACACAGTACATACACAATCAATGCACTGCATATCCGCTGTCGTCCGCTGATATCCGCAACCGACGGGTTGGCGGGGTTGGCGGTGGACCGGGACAGTGCAAAACAGATATAACGCGTGCCCATCATGTCCACATCACGGTCGCAAATCGGATGTCGCACATGCAGACAGAGTGGGCACGAATGAAGCGAGTGCATCACGGCCGCTGTGCATCCGATATGCGACCATATGCAGATGCATTACAAACACATAAATGCCGGCCAGCACCAGCCCAGCTGTGGATACTGACAGATGCAGATATGGATCACCGAAGACGTGCCATCACAGTCGCTGCCATCCAACAGCAGACAATCCAACTCGCCCAGCTCCTGCATGTGCTCCAGGAGGAGGAGAAGGCGCAGAATGGCACAGAGGCCTGTGTGGGTGAGGCCATGGATCGCCAGGAGACCGGACCTGGGCATTTATAACAGGCTGATGGTGGAGTTGCGGAACAAGGATCCACGTGCCTTCCACAATTTCATGAGGATGCCCCCAGACATGTTCGATGAACTGGTGAACCGGCTCACACCCAGACTGACTAGGCCAAGAACCAACTGCAGACCCAACCTGGAACCAGGCCTGAAGGTGGCAGTAACCCTGTGCCACCTGGCCTCAGGCACAACATACATGGGCATGCAATACGCCTGGAGGGTGCCACACAACACACTGAGCAAGGTCACCAGAGAGGTGTGTGAGGCCATAGTGGGGGAGTACTTGGACGAGCTCATGACCTGCCCCACCACCGAAGCAGGATGGCGCCACATTGCCGATGGGTGGCTGCAGCGGTGGAATTTCCTCCACACCATTGGTGCCATAGATGGCAAACATGTGGCATGCAAAGCTCCCCCCAACACAGGCTCGCAGTACTACAACTATAAAGGCTACTTCAGCATCATATTGCTTGGCCTAGTCAGCTCTGACTACACGTTCCTCTGGGTGGACGTGTCAGGTTGTGGTGCTGCATCAGATGCCCAGATATATAACAACAGTGAGCTGAGGCACGGTCTAGAGCATGTCGACATCACTGGGTGGCCACTTCCAGACCTCCTGCCCAATGACACACAGGACGTGCCCTACTACCTTGTGGGTGATGATGCCTTCTCCCTGCAGACATACCTGATGAAGCCTTACAGCTCCAGGAACCTCAGCAGTGAAGATTGCATCTTCAACTACAGGTTGTCAAGGGCATGATGGGTGGTGGAGAGTGCATTTGGAATCTTGGCCAATCGGTTCCAGGTACTGCTTACCACCATGCAGCACCATGTGGACACAGTGCGCCTCATTGTGAGGGCATGTGTGCTGCTACACAACCTAATGCGGACCCGCTACCCAGTCCTACAGAACACGCTGTTGGACCAACAGCTGCAAGATAGGCAAATGGTGCCAGGGAATGGAGGAGGGGCCGGAACCTGGATGACACCGTGGATGTCCAGGCACCCAACAGGGCGTCCAAAGCTGCCAAGCTGCAGCAGAACCTAATCAAACACTGGTGCAACTCACCTGCTGGTGCTGTGGCCTGGCAAGACAGGATGGTGGACCTGGTATAAGGACAGACCCTACACATGGACGACATACCGGTACAGTTCACCACCCCCCTGATGTAGTCACTGGCAGGTTGTAACATTGGATGTTGTCTGCATCTATTGATCACCACTATCACTTGACAGTATAGTAATACTCACAATCCGTACCTTGTGATATATATGTGCTGATGGACTGTGGACATTGCATGTGAGGTGTGCATCACTGTTACATCATGCGCACTAGTAATGGTCCTGCATCAACCTATGTCTAACTAAATGGTCACAAGGACGGGACACTGACATCAAGGTCACACAATCACCCTTGTTTATTGTGCTCATTACAGATATAACACAGTGATAATAACAAACATCACACCCACACGTGACTTGTCCATGGCTCATTATTGTGTTTTCATCTACAGAGAGGTGCCACCCTGTGGCTGTGGAGTTCCAGGTGTCGACGGCAGTGGACCAGGGGGTGTGTGGAGGGGCCGCATGCATGGTGGACTGACATCTCCCCATCCACTGAGTGACAGGGTGTGGGTGCCAGCCAAGACATCATGTGTCGCCTCCAACACATGTGACAAGGTGTGTGTCTGTGGCCCTGGCCGGTCAGTGGCACAGCTGCTACCTGGCAGGTGCTGGGGGAGGGCAGGTGGTTGTGGCAAGTGGAAGCGCTGTGGTGGTACGTATGGTGGTATGGCAGGTGGCTGTGGTTGCTGGAACTGCTGTGGTGGCGGGTAGGGGGGTAGGCGGGTGGCTGTGGGCGGTGGTACTGAGGGTATGGCTGGTACAGGCCCTCAAGAGGTGTGCACAGAGCCTGGCTCAGCCTAGGTGTGGCGGGGTGTATGGTGCGCAGCTCGGCAGACGGGGAGGAGTTGGTGGTGTTGGGGTTGTGCAGCAGGGTGCTGATTTTCCGCACCATTGCACCGTACTGCTGCTCGGGGAGCCCTCTCAGCGTGTCTGACACAAAGGTGATGAAGGCCTCCCTGGGTGTGGACGGCCTCTCGCGGTCAAGCTGGGCCAGCAGCTGTGTGTTGGCCTTCATGCTGTCCCGGATCTCCCTCAGGCAGGCCTCCTCCTCAGCATCCTGGTGCCTCCTCTTTGTCGGCCGGCTGCTGCCACCTCTGCTGGGGCATGCACCTCTTGAGGTCTCTGCTGCGGCCCTCTCAATGTGTGAGAGCTGCCCTACATCCTCCACCTCCTCGTCATGGTCGGCTGCATCCGTGGGGACACTCTCTGCCTCAGACGCAGGCTCAGATGCAGCCTCCACAGTGTCACGGGACGGCTGTAGGTATAACCACAGTAATTACAGGTTAATGTTGTTGCATCATAAACCAGGGCTCGAAATAGTATGTGCACGTGTTATTTTGTGCTCTCATTATTTGTGTGGTGCATGTGAATTTAGACTGCACTTGGACTGGTGCTACTAACACATATTACTTGCACCAAAAACAGGTTACTTGCACCACCACATAAGAGGGCAGTCTGCTATCAATCGTAAAACCCCTCCTCTGATGCGTCAGACTCCTCCCCTCTGGGAAGTGTCTGAGGGAGAACAGCAGCAGCGGCAGGACAGTGTTTCCTCCTCTCACGTGCGCGCGCGAGCGCACCGTCTGAGCAGATCAATGTATTTATAAGCCACACAGAGGTGTGATAAAACAATGGTGACTGGTTATAACACAATTATGACAGAGTTTGAGGGCGAGTGAAAGCGAGAGAGAGGAGGGAGCCGCAGACAGACGTTTCTTTTTTCGTCCTTTCTTTGTTAGATGTGTGCGCGCCAACACAACAAATGGCACACAGCAACCCACTCTGTGTGTCTGAGTCATGAAACACAGGGCAAACGAAGCCAGCACACTGGAAATTGTTTTTTTTTTCCCCTTATTTATTCCTTTATTGTTCATTTTACTGGTGCTTATAGTTGATCAAACATGAATGACATTACTTGCACCAGTGCGAATACGTGCACCACACATAAATACATGCACACACTGGCACATGCATGTAGTTTTTTGGGCCCTGCTGTGTGTTGTCTTCGTCTACCCTACGTTATATGACCCATACACATGGGGCGAGTTGCTGTGCTCCATCTGTTGTGTTGGCGCGCGCACATGTACACAAAGAAGGAGAACTGGCTGGCTGTAGTTCCCGCTCTCTGTCCCCCTCAAACTCTGTCATAACTGTGTTATGAACCACTCACCATTTGATTTATTACACCTCTGTGTAGTTATTACATAAGATGATCTTCAAGGCCGAGGCGCTTGCGTGCACGTGACAAACGGGAACACTGTCCTGCCGCTGCTGCTGCTCTCCCCTCACACTCTCCTCAGACATTTTTTTTTTTTTGGTGTGACTTTTATTTTATTTTACCACCCGTGCAGTTTGCTTAAATGATGGATTTCGACGCCTGGACATCCAATGTGCGAGGGGGGGGGGGGGGGGGCACATAACATAATCAGCACGACCGACTAACATATATCACACATTGGGGGATAGTACTTACAGGTTTCATGGGTGCAGCCGTGCGGTGTCGCAGTCCCCCCTCATAGAAGGTGCATGTCTGCAGCACATACTTCTCCCGGTCTGTGAGTTTCTTGGTGGCCTGCCCCGACTTCCCCTTGTGCAGCTTTACATACCATGTATGCATGCCCCGCCACCAGCCCTGCAGGTGGTCAGGGGACACGTTCAGCTCCCTCCCCTTGTCCTCCCACATGGCCTTCTTCTTGTTCGTGTCTTTAAACAGCCGGTGTCCCCTTCACCACAGCAGCTCGTTGTCCCTGAGCCACTCGAAGACGGCGTCCTCATGTTCTGGTGGGTGCATGTAGTTTTTGCTGGCCTTCCATGCTGGCCGCTGGTCCACTGCCGTCTCTGTGTGTTTTATGGGCTTGACCTTCCCCTTCTCGGCGGTGGCCCGTGTCCCACTTTCATCCCCGGCGTCACTCCGGCCAGGGACGTCCTCCGGGACCTCCTCGGCAGCTGCGGGTGGCAGGGTGGGGGTCCGTGCCCTGTCTGTTGCTGGCGGTGGTGGGGTGGGAGATGGCGCCCTGTCCTCCGTGGCTGTTGCGGCCTTCTGTCCCCTCCTCCCACGTCTCGTCCGTGGTGGCATGTTGTCTGTGTGGCGTCTCTGTGAATACTGATCCCGGCAGGCCCGTTTGTGCTTCCTTTGTGTCCGCAATGCAAATGCGACGCATGCGCGACACCATCGCAGTTCCCGCCACGCATGTGCACTGTGTCCCCATTGCAGCTGTTGTACTGCCGTGTTCGTCGCTATGCGTCCAATCCCTCTCCTCTATACATGCGTTTTATACATCCATGTTTGGGCGTTGTATATCCGCAATGGCCGCAATACGTTCCACTACATTTACCAGCTGTGCCCCTCATGGGGGTGCCTCCGCGGTCGCATTCACTTCTATTCCCTGTTATATCCGATTTTCTTCCTCATGTATTCGCTATGCATTTATGATGTATACGTGATCCACCCCAGGACATTTGTCATTTCCGGCCACCTTTGCTGTGGACGCCCAGCTTTTGTGTCCTCATTTCATGCGCAAATCCTCCTTACAGCCATATTCCAAAATGGAGTAAATAATTTGTTTTCCCCTAAGAATTCTACACACAGTGCCTCAAAATGCCCTCCATGATTCCTTGCACCTGTTGTTAAACAGTTTGCTAAGCCCCACCTGGTTGCCGGGTCTTTGACATTGTCTGTTCATGATAACATTGCTGTTCGTATTGATGTTGGTTTCATTTGCACTTGCTTTAGAAGTACTTCATGGTACTAGTCCCCTACATTTTAGTTATGCTTTGTGAGTTTTGTTTATTCCCCTGTTCTTTCCATTTGTGATAATGCACTGCATCTTTTTTGGGACTTTTTTGTGTTTCCACCTGGCACTGCATTTGTTCAGATTCTTTGTTCATTTTTTGATTATAAAATCACTGTGGGTTTGAAACAACGTTGTCTCTGCTGCTTGCACGCTGGAGGTTCCTTGTTGACTTCACTCAGACCACAGCAGTGTTACAGTTGACAGTGCATGTCAGCACACAGACAAAGCACAAACTCAGTGGAATTATCTGTAGACCTCCGAGAGAGGATTGTTTTGAGATGCAAATCTAGGGAAATGTACAGAAACATTTATGCTGCTTCGAAGATCCCAATGAGCACAGTGGCCTCCATCATCTGTAAATGGAAGACTGGATCTGCCAGGACTCTTCCTAGAGCTGGCTACCAGTCTAAACTGAGCAATAGGGGGAGAAGGGCCTTAGTCAGGGAGGTGACCAAGAACCCCATGAACACTCTGTCAGATCCCCAGCATCCCTCTGTGGAGCGAGAACAACCTTCCAGAAGGACAACCATCTCTGCAGCAATTCACCAATGAGGCTTGTATGGTAGAGTTGCCAGACATAATCCACTCCTTAGTAAAAGGTACATGGCAATCTGTTTGGAGGAAACCAGGCACCATCAGTGAAGCATAGTGGTGGAAACATCATGCTGTGGGGATGTTTTTCAGCAGCAGGAAATGTGAGAATAGTCAGTATTGAGTAAAAGATGAATGCAGCAAGGTACAGAGACATCCTGGTTGAAAACCTGCTCCAGAGTGCTCAGACTGGGGCACCAGTTAATCTTTTAGTAGGACAACCACTCTATACACACAGCTGAGATATCAAATAGTGGCTTCAGGGCAACTCTGTGAATGTCCTTGAGTAGTCCAGCCAGAGTGCAGACTTGACTCAGTTGACCATCTCTGGAGACAACTGCAAATGGCTGTGCACAGATGCTCCCCATCCAGCCGCATGGAACTTGAGAGGTGCTGCAAAGATGAATGGGCAAAACTGCCCAGTGATAGGTGTGACAAGTTTGCGGCATCATATTCAACAAGACTTGAGGCTGTAATTGCTGCCAAAGGTGCATCAATAAAGTACTGAGCAAAGGGTGTGTATGCATGTGATTTCTTGGTTTTTATTTTTAGTAAATTTGGAGAAAAGAAAATTCATGTTGTCTTTATTGGGTGTTATGAGTAGAATTTTGAGGGAAGAAATGAATTTACTCCATTTTGAGTAACACAACAAAACACAACAAAATGTGCAAAATGTGAAACGCTGTGAATACTTTCTGGATGCACTGGAAACACGCACATGTGCTCCATTGTCCTTGTAAGTCACAAGTGGGAATGACGTTGCATCTGAGGCAAATTCCATTTTGCACACTTCAATTTTCCACTCAGTTTGAAAAATTAGCTGGATACATTCAAATAATAAATATATATGGAGCATAAAAAATTTTTTACACTTTGTGGATTAGAACAGATGGCAAACAAACTTCATTCCTTTTTTCCACACGGTTTGTTGGGCGGTGTAGCCAGTTGTTGTTTGCAACATCAAACTGTTTAGCCAACATTAGTACCACCACTTAACAGCATATTATGCAAAATTTCAAGCATACATTATATTGCAGCAATGTATCCACAGACAACAGTATAATAGTGCCTTATGCCCGATTTATTCAATGATCTATTTGAAAAATACAAAAGTGGTACCTTTAAAAACAAAGCCTTCACTGCTGTTCCTGCTGGATTGCTAATTCAGACTATATGAGGTTCATACACATATGACCTCTGACCCCAGTTGGAACACACCACCAATATAGATTACATTTTAGTGATACTCCATATCACATCTTAAATGTCTGTCAGCTTAACACTACCAGCTTCTCTCATAGGTCTATTGGTTAAACATTGGGCTTCAGATCAGAGGATCCTTGGTTCAAATCCCAGCCATACCGGAAAATTGCTAAGGACCCTTGGGCAAGGTCCTTCTTCACCCAGCTGCTCCCGGTGTGTAGCAGGTGCCTTGCATGACAGCACCCTGGCATCACTGTGTGTGAATGGGTGAATGTGAGGCATAAATGTAAAGAGCATTGAGCTTCTGATGAAAATGGAAAAGCGCTGTATAAATGCAGTCCATAGGTCTTCACTTTTCAGAATTTTGCCAGACAATGGAATGCAGGATCTATTTCTTTTTATATGATTTCCTACGGCCAACAGTTATAATCCTTTATGAGGCAGTTTTTTTTTCTCTCATAAGTCACAATCACAGCTTATATTGTTCAGTTGAGTATCAGACCCAGGGAGTAGTTTCATGGGCCTTGTGAGGTGGTGAAAGATTAACAAAGTGTAAATCAAAGGACTTTTACACATAAGGCATGATGGGAGAGATCAATCACTTCTGGACATTGCTGGCAAGTCTATTACAGCAAGTGCTGCATGGTGTAAATCAGTCACAGGTTGGTGGATGCCATGGGTGTCAAAATGAAAAGTAAATTATTCCAAAATTCTAATTCCATTGAATAACTATGTGCATATCAACATAACTATCGATCTAGCAGTCAAGTGTAAAAGGTTTACCATTAATATGAATCTGAGGATTTGTTTTTTTCCTTTGTAAAAGATAATCTATATACATAAAGGGCTACGTCTGTCTGTCTGTCTATCTGTCTGGGATAAACTCCCAAACTATAATATGTAGCCCTAAAAACTATATATATATATTCTGAATCCTCATGACATGAGGAACAAACTGGTACTATTTTTTAAAAAGTTGAACTTAAAATTACCCCAAAAATAGCCAGCTGTGGGTATGACCAGGGGCCTGTACTACGAAGCGGGGTTAACTTACTCAGATGTAACCCAGGGTCAACCTCTTAAACCGGGGTTGACAAAACCTGGTTTCCTCAAGTGGTGTTAATCGGTACTACGATGCTGAATAAGATGTTGATTTGTTGAACCTGTGTTAACCTAATTGGAGTTTGTGCGCGTTCACATAAAAGAGGCAGGTTGCAGCACACGTCACCATTTTTCAATGATGGCGCAGTCACCTTATTTTACCGAAGAAGAATGCACGATTATTATGCAGAGCTACGAGGAATTTAAATTAATGTTAAGGGGGGAATCGAACACATCGTCTGCCAGTAAAGCAAGACAGGCTTGTTGGCAGTGTATTGCTGATCAGGTAAATGCGTACGTACAATTCAATTGTTCCCCAAATCTGTTACAGATGATTAACCTGTGGAATGTCTAATATGTGTAAAAAAAATTACCTTTCATTAATTACGCCCAGATGCAACAGGATTCAGAAGTGGGCATAGGCCTACTAATAATTGTTAGGTTAATTTAATGTTTCCTAAATAGGCTACCTTGACTGTATGATTGCTATTCCTAATCCTGTCAATATTTCAGATGCAATAGCAGTGCCAAACGCACCTGGCAGCAGGTGAAGATGAAATATAAAAACATCCTTCAGAACGGTAGGTTTATATTCATAGCTTGATAAGCCCCACTTCGCCTAATTAATGGACATGCATTAGACCTATTTTGATATTAGTAATTACCCGCGATTGCATAAAACCCTTCTTTGATTTGCATTGCGGATAAATGGCCAGGGAAAACGACAAATGCATCCAACTGTTTAGATAGAGCAAGTACTACCTTGTGAATCATACGACATACAGTATTCTTGCTCAGATGTTCAGCATCACCGATGAAATACATAAATTGTCCACTGGCAAAATAGGCACAAGGCACATTATCTGCTCGATCGTCGGGCATTGCTACACTGTAAAAAATGACTTTTTTGTACAGGAAAACGCTGGCAGCTGTGGTTACCAGGGAATTCCTGTAAAACATACAGCAGCACAGTAGATAACATTACAGACATAATATGTATATGGATTTACAGTGAATGAACCTCGGATGACTCACATTAAAAGAACTGTTAAATCTACAAACAAGAGCTCTCTTTTTTTGTACATTTAACTGCTGTATTTTTTACAGGAATTCCCTGGTAACCACAGCTGCCAGTGTTTTCCTGTAAAAACAACAGTCTTTTTTTTTACAGTGTACGATGGGTGATGTTACAGACTTCTGGCCTGATCAGCTGACAAAGATAACGAATTCCCTCGGCTGATAATCTATATCTTTCATAGAGAATATTGTCCGGGTATGTCAGCGGATTCTGGCGGTCTTTAAAAACCCTCGCCCTGCGAAGACAGTCCCTCACAATTTGTGCCCCAATATCATCCATCATACAGGTAGGTCGGCATTGTCTTTGGAGTGATTGAAGGTGGATGGACGGTACTTATAAAGGGAGTGGTTAAGCGAAAACCTCAAGCTAACGGAGAACATAACCTGCTTGGAGCAGGTTTGGCACACAGCATAAATTGCCATGGCAGCATACCTCAATCAAAACCTATCCACCTTTCGTAGTACGGGTTAACCGGGAAGTTACTCCAGAAGTCATCAACTTACTCCCGAAGTTACCCTGAGAAGCCAGTAACCCCGCTTCGTAGTACAGGCACCAGGCAGATTCAAATTTCCAGCCCTGTATATGTGTTGGCATCTTTGTTTATTTAATCCCTTTCTTCAGCTACTTTATGTTCTCAAATGTTAAACACCTGACTGTCCTGTGCAACCCAGTTTGCCTTCCTGTCTGAATACATTCATTTTATGTTTGTAAAATTGCAATGTAAAAAGTGAAATACACCACTGCCTCAATTTTGATTCATTGATATTTATATTTACTGTTACTTACCTTTTGTGTGTAATTTTGTTCTAAATTTGATTGCAAAACAAAGTCTGTATGAAGGACTTCAAATGTCTTTGTCTTTTAACTAAGTATTTCCACTTAGTTTGGGGAGTCCACCTCTGGGGTACCTGGCGCTCGGGCAGCGCCAGGTACCCCAGCTAGTATATTATAAAGCTAAAATAGGTGAAACTGTGAAAACCTTGATTAAATAAGAGGATCGTTAGGAATTCTAAAATTGCAGGTGATGACAGAAAATGAATCAGTTGTATCAAAGAGATTTGGGTTTGAAAAGTGAAACCTCTACATAGATTTTACATTTTGTGCAGACATACGTTGAGCAAAGATTTCATGTACATAAATGCACCTTTTGCAAGCAGTATTCACTCTGCTGAGGACTGCTGAGTGCTACTGGACTTTGAAGGGGCTGTTTAGTATTGAAATTTTTAAAAATGAATGCACCTTATATATATATATATATATATATATATATATATATATATATATATATATATATATATATATATATATATATATATATATATATATATATATATATTGTTGTCCATTCAGCTGCTCCCATTTTGTTCGGGGTCGCCATAGCGGATACAGTTGGATCCACATTGGCATTGGCACAAGGTTTACGCCGGAGGACCTTCCTGATGCAACTCCAGTGTAACCTGGAGAAACATACACAGCAGCTGGTGTTCCAAAGAGGTCTCCCATCCAAGTACTAACCAGGCCCCGCACTGCTTAGCTTCAGAGCAGATCGGCTGCATATATATATATATGTATGTTCTCCACTCAGATTGCAATAGCCAATCACAGAGACAGGGACGCGAGAGCGCAGCCGCTTATGCAGTCAACTTCCGCATTGCGGCTGCGAGGTCCGGCTGGAATAACGTTGCGCTCCGCGCCGCCTTCATAAACGGACTGTCGTTGGTCCTGAAGGAGCAGCTGGTAGCTAAGGAGGAACCGCGGGATTTAGACGGGCTTATCGATCTCGTTATACGGTTAGACAATCGGTTGGAGGAACGCCGTCGGGAGCAAGGCGAAGGACCGGATACGCGCCGCCCCTCTCCCTTCCGGGTTCGAAAAGGGGCCGCCCTCCCCACGCTCCACAGCTGCAGCGCTCTGTGGGGCAACAGCTCCCCCTGCTGACGTTGTTAGGGAAACGCACAGGGCCAAAATGAGGAGGCTGATCCGCGGGGAGTGTTTTCTCTGCAGCTCAAAGGAGCACACACAGAAAAACTGCCCCAAACGGCCAAAACAAAACCGCCCTCAGCGACTGGGCTAAGGGGGGGTCAAAACATTCACGTGAGACACACACAGATTGCCACACGACTCCCAGTTAAAATCCTGAGCGGGGATTTAACCCTTCAAGCCCCAGCACTGGTGGACACGGGGTCAGAAGGGAGTCTGCTAGACAGCAGATGGGCAAGGGAGGTAGGGCTCCCTCTGGTGGCGCTTCCTTCGCCAGTGCAGGTGCGGGCACTAGATGGCACCCTCCTCCCTTTAATCACACACAAGACACAACCAGTAACTCTGGTGGTGTCTGGAAACCATCGGGAGGAGATTGAGTTTTTTGTGACTCCTTCTACCTCCCGCGTGATTTTGGGCTTCCCATGGATGTTGAAGCACAATCCCCGGATTGATTGGCCGTCTGGGGTGGTGGTTCAGTGGAGCGAGACCTGCCATCGGGTGTGTTTAGGATCCTCGGTTCCTCCCGGTTTACATGCTAAGGAAGAGGTCAAAGTCCCTCCCAATCTGACGGCAGTGCCGGTTGAGTACCACGATCTTGCTGACGTCTTCAGCAAGGATCTGGCACTCACCCTTCCCCCGCACCGACCGTACGATTGTGCCATTGATTCGGTTCTAGGCGCTGAGTTCCCGTCCAGCAGGCTGTACAACCTCTCACGACCTGAGCGCGAATCAATGGAGACCTACATCCGGGACTCATTAGCTGCCGGGCTGATCCAGAACTCCACCTCCCCAATGGGGGCAGGTTTCTTTTTTGTGGGCAAGAAAGATGGCGGACTCCGTCCATGCATTGATTACAGGGGGCTGAATGAGATTACGGTTCGCAACCGATACCCGTTGCCATTGTTGGATTCCGTGTTCACCCCCCTGCATGGAGCCAAAATCTTTACTAAGCTGGATCTTATAAAGGCGTATCACCTGGTTCAGATCCGGAAGGGAGACGAATGGAAGACGGCATTTAACACCCCGTTAGGTCACTTTGAGTACCTGGTCATGCCGTTCGGCCTCACCAACGCCCCCGCGACGTTCCAAGCCTTGGTTAACGACATCTTGCGGGACTTCCTGCACCGATTCATCTTCGTATATCTGGACGATATTCTCATCTTTTCTCCGGATCCTGAGACCCATGTCCAGCATGTACATCAGGTCCTGCAGCGGTCATTAGAGAACCGACTGTTTGTGAAGGGCGAGAAGTGCGAGTTTCACCGCACGTCTTTGTCCTTCCTGGGGTTTATCATCTCCTCTAACTCCATCGCCCCTGATCCGGCCAAGGTTGCAGCGGTGAGAGATTGGCCCCAACCAACAAGCCGTAGGAAGCTGCAACAGTTCCTCGGCTTCGCTAATTTGTATAGGAGGTTCATTAAGGGCTACAGTCAGGTAGTTAGCCCCCTGACAGCCCTGACCTCTCCAAAAGTCCCCTTCACCTGGTCGGATCGGTGCGAAGCCGCGTTCAAGGAGTTGAAACGACGGTTCTCTACTGCGCCAGTTTTGGTGCAGCCCAACCCTAGCCGCCAGTTCGTGGTTGAAGTGGACGCCTCTGACTCAGGGATAGGAGCCGTGCTATCCCAGAGCGGAGAGACCGATAAGGTTCTTCACCCATGTGCCTACTTTTCACGCAGGTTGACCCCGGCTGAACGGAACTATGACGTCGGCAAACGAGAACTCCTTGCGGTGAAAGAGGCTCTTGAGGAGTGGAGACACCTGTTGGAGGGAGCGTCTGTGCCATTCACGGTTTTCACTGACCATCGGAACCTGGAGTATATCAGGACCGCCAAGCGGCTGAACCCCAGGCAAGCCCGCTGGTCACTGTTCTTCGGACGTTTTGACTTCCGGATCACCTATTGCCCCGGGACCAAGAACCAGAGATCGGATGCCTTGTCCCGGGTACACGAAGACGAAGTCAAAACGGTGCTGTCGGATCCACCGGTGCCCATCATTCCGGAGTCCACTATCGTGGCCACCCTCACCTGGGACGTGGAGAAGACCATCCGGGAGGCCCTGGCACGGAGCCCGGACCCCGGAACCGGTCCGAAGAACCGCCTGTACGTCCCACCAGAGGCCAGAGCTGCAGTCTTGGACTTCTGTCATGGTCCTCCAGGGATACGAAGGACCGTGGCAGTTGTCCGGCAGCGCTTCTGGTGGGCGTCTATGGAGGCCGACGTCCGGGAATATATCCAGGCCTGCACCACCTGTGCCAGGGGCAACGCAGTACATAAGAAGGCCCAAGCACTCCTCCAGCCGCTGCCGGTGCCTCATCGCCCCTGGTCCCACATCGGCCTGGATTTCGTCACGGGCCTCCCGCCGTCCCAGGGCAACACCACCATCTTCACGATAGTGGACCGATTTTCCAAGGTGGCCCACTTCGTGGCCCTCCCGAAGCTCCCAACAGCCCAGGAGACAGCAGACCTCCTGGTCCACCACGTCGTCCGTCTGCATGGGATAACCTCCGACATCGTCTCTGATCGTGGTCCCCAGTTCTCCTCACACGTCTGGAGGAGCTTCTGCATGGAACTGGGGGCCACCGTGAGCCTCTCGTCCGGGTACCATCCACAGACGAACGGACAGGCAGAGCGGGCCAACCAGGAACTGGAGCAGACCCTCCGCTGCATCACATCTGTGCACCCGACGGCCTGGAGTAACCATCTGGCCTGGATCGAGTATGCGCATAACAGCCAGGTGTCTTCTGCCACCGGCCTCTCCCCATTTGAGGTATGTTTGGGGTATCAGCCCCCATTGAGGGAGAGGTAGGTGTGCCCTCGGTCCAGGCCCACCTGCAGAAGTGTTGTCGGGTGTGGCGCTCCGCCCGTTCTGCCTTGTTGAAGGCCCGGACGAGGGGGAAGACCCAAGCAGACCGCCGGCGATCCCCGGCCCCTGCTTACCAGCCCGGCCAGGAGGTATGGCTATCCACAAAGGACATCCCCCTCCAGGTGGACTCCCCGAAACTTCAGGACAGGTACATTGGCCCCTTCAAAATCCTCAAAGTTCTCAGTCCTGCCGCAGTGAAGCTCCAAGTCCCGGCTTCACTGCGGATCCATCCGGTCTTCCACGTGTCCCGCATCAAACCTCACCACACCTCACCCCTCTGTGCTCCTGGACCGGCGCCGCCTCCTGCTCGGATCATCGACGGGGAGCCGGCTTGGACGGTGCGCCGGCTCCTGGATGTCCGTCGGATGGGCCGGGGGTTCCAGTACTTGGTGGACTGGGAGGGGTATGGACCCAAAGAACGCTCCTGGGTGAAGAGGAGCTTCATCCTGGATCCGGCCCTCCTGGCTGACTTCTACCGTCGACACCCCAACAAGCCGGGTCGGGTGCCAGGAGGCGCCCGTTGAGGGGGGGGTCCTGTTGTGTGTGGGCCACCAGAAGAGGAGGTACTGCTGGCCCACCATCAGAGGGCGCCCTGCCTGAAGTGCGGGCTTCAGGCACGAGAGGGCGCTGCCGCCAAGGACGCAGCCGGGGGTGACAACTGTCACTCATTACCTCTTGACAGCTGTCACCCATCTACTCAACGTCCTCTCACTCCATAAAGACCAGACGTCATCTCCACCTCGTTGCCGAGATACTTCATTGGAGGTAATATCCTCAGCCATTTGTTTTACAATATATCTGTATATTGTGAGTGTTTGCAGGAGTACCGGTCCTACGTTTGTGGAGGCTGTGCAGGACGGCACTCTTTTTCCTCTGAGGGATCGCTGCAGCACGTATTGAGTGAGAGGTGGAGGTGGCATTCCCACCGCTGTTGTTACTGGGTGTACACACACCCACACTTGACTGTCTTTGTTCTCGCCAGCAGTACCAGATCCGACAGTCGGGGACGGTGATCACCTGGGAATTCGGGACTTGGCGGCTCTAGTATTCACCAGGTTCTGTGGAGGCGGAAATCGTGTGGTTCCGGCTCTTCTCAGGACAGACGTCTTCTATCCTCGAGCCTGCCCACACGTCACCTTGTGGATTGACTGTAATTATATTCTGAGATTGTCTGTATGTTCGTTGTGCACATTTCACAACATTAAATTGTTACCTTTTGGCTCATCTATTGGCCGTTCATTTGCGCCCCCTGTTGTGGGTCCGTGTCACTACACTTTCACAACACCCTTCCCAATTTGTGTGTCATGTTCAGTGCATATAGACTGAAAACCTTTAGATTTTGACATAGACTCCAATGACTTTGACTGCAGTGATTGACCTCTAATGCAAAACCAAACCTGGCAGACACATTTATGCCCAGGTGAAGTCTAATTTGCCAGAATTAGAAGTTAAAAATTTTGACTTTTGACTGGAGTGAACTTGAACTTGACCAGAACAAATACTTTCAATACAATTGTGGTGAAACAGTAATTCAGAAAAGACACACACATCCAGGATGTGTAAAATGGTGTGCTGGATCAAAAATGAGACAAATATCAAAGTAAAAATGAAAAAACATCATGAGCACTCCCATGCAACAAGCTTTATTTGGACACCAATAGTAGTAGTGATGTTTTGGGAAACTGTAATTCACCCATCAAGTTTTTGTTAAATTGGTGAAAGGCTCTGGGCGGAGTAAGAGAACAAACTGATTTTTTTAAACACAATGCACTTTAATCTTTGAACCCTGGAATTGTCTTAAGTTTGTTTCCAACAAATTCCGGTGGTCAACCAACATGCACACAGCAAGCTTGTTGGAAATTATCCCAAGAATGTCAAAGTAGTAGTGGTACAATAAAATACAAATGCTCACACTCTCACACTCATCTTCAACCGCTTAGTCCAAATAAGGGTTATGGGGGCTGGAGCCTATCCCAGCAGTCTTAAAGCGCAAGGCAGGGTACACTCAGGACAGGACGCCAGTCTGTCACAAGGCCACATGTAGACAATCAGTCACACCCGCACACACATCTACAGACAATTTTCAAAGTTTCCAATCCACCTAACCTACATGTCTTTGGATGTGGGAGGAAGCCGGAGCATCCAGAGAGAACCCATGCAAACACAGGGAGAACATTCAAACTCCACACAGAAAGGCCACAGGTGCGAATTGACCCACAACCTTCTCACTGTGAGGTAACAGTGCTAACCACTAAGCCACCGTGCTGCCTAAAATAAAATAAATGAATAAAAATCGAATTATAGCACATTATAAAATTATACTCGGGTATATTATCTGACCGATTTGTAGCAGATACTTCAGGCTGTTTGGATAAATGGCCCTCAGTGGGAGCAGTGGGAGCATTTATCACCCTGCATTTCATTTTCCCATCACCTCTGACAAATGTCCAGTTCCAAATGATGATTATTCTGCTATTACTTCACTTTGGGGACAGAGTTAATGTAACCATGGAACATGTCACACAGTGTAACCCTACCAGAAACCAAATTCCCATTCAGTCCTTGCTATTCAGAGATACTTTTGGGGTAGAATACATCTGTAGGAAACTGTAGGCTCATTACTCCCTGTCTGCTCCTTCTACCAATAATGCCACTGCTACCACTGACTGGAACCTTAATGGAAAATGATATGCTTGTTGGCAGCTCGCTGTAGCAATTCTGCAGTGGCCCATATCATGTCATAAAGAAATGGAAGGAATAATAGATGGGAGTCAGAGAAGCAGCGCTCGCTCGTTCTGTAATTCCTTCCCAACTGTGAGTGGAGGAGAAAAGAAACTCTTTTAACATTTATCATTTTTTGGATGCCATTGTCCTTTTTTGTGATCATCTGGGTAAGAGAATGCCCTGGATAGATGGACGTAAGTCAGAGTGACAGCTGAAAACACGTGAGTCATTTCCGTCTTTGTTGCCGCGGCGACAGCTTCCATTGTGCTTCCAGCAATGTGGGCATATTTCCTGGTCCAGAAATACATTTGATAGCTTGGTTTCAAGCTTCTGCAAAAAAAGTTGTTAACCAATATGACTGAACTCCCCGAGTGCATTGATAGTAGATTCTATTTTACTATGTATCTCCCCCTCGGAGACAATGAGCACTTTGGCAAATCGGTATCTGCTCTGCACCTAACCTCTTTCATATTTGCAGTGCCGGTGAAACGCTGAAGGGCATGTAAGGGGAAACTGTGTCATAAAAGAGGCAGAGCAGCCTGTCTGGCATGATGACTGTAGCAAGCTGACAAGGCAAAATGACTAAGGAGTAGTGAGTTCAGCAGTGCAGTGCCAACATCTCTGGTGTCCTAAAGTACCCCAGAGCTGTTTGGGCCAACTGTTGTGCTGAAACAATAACTGGGTGTTTACACTGACACTACTTCAGTGTCAGGACAAATGTTGATTTTTCTAATTGATAATTCTCTCTCTGAGTTCCTCCATCAATGAATGCTTCTTCCTCGCCACACCCTTCCTTTTCCCTGTTTTCTCAAGTCTGGCCCACATACCTGTTGATTACCATCATTCTGTTTGTACAGTAGTGTTCAGAATAATAGTAGTGCTATGTGACTAAAAGATTAGTCCAGGTTTTGAGTATATTTCTTATTGTTACATGGGAAACAAGGTACCAGTAGATTCAGTAGATTCTCACAAATCCAACAAGACCAAGCATTCAATGCTTTAAAATGGACAAAAAACCAGAGATGCATGGAAGAAAACGGATAACAACCATCAAAATGGATAGAGGAATAACCAGAATGGAAAGGCTCACCCATTGATCAGCTCCACGATAATCAAAGACAGTCTGGAGTTACCTGTAAGTGCTGTGACAGTTAGAAGACACCTGTGTGAAGCTAATTTATTTGCAAGAATCCCCCGCAAAGTCCCTCTGTTAAATAAAAGACGTGCAGAAGAGGTTACAATTTGCTAAAGAACACATCAACTGGCCTAAAGAGAAATGGAGGAATATTTTGTGGACTGGTGAGAGTAAAATTGTTCTTTTTGGGTCCAAGGGCTGCAGACAGTTTGTGAGATGACCCCTAAACTCTGAATTCAAGCCACAATTCACAGTGAAGACAGTGAAGCATGGTGGTGCAAGCATCATGATATGGGCATGTTTCTCCTACTATGGTGTTGGGCCTATATATCGCATACCAGGTATCATGGATCAGTTTGGATATGTCAAAATACTTGAAGAGGTCATGTTGCCTTATGGGTGAAATGGGTGTTTCAACAAGACAATGACCCCAAGCACACTAGCAAACAAGCAAAATCTTGGTTCAAAACCAACAAAATGAATGCCTCGCAGATGTGAAGAAATCATGAAAAACTGTGGTTATACAACTAAATAGTAGTTTAGTGATTCACAGGATTGCTGAAAAAGCAGTTTGAACATAATAGTTTTGAGTTTGTAGCGTCAACAGCAGATGCTACTATTATTGTGAACACCCCTTTTCTACTTTTTTTTTTACTTATAGCCCAATTTCATAGCCTTAAGAGTGTGCATATCATGAATGCTTGGTCTTGTTGGATTTGTGAGAATCTACTGAATCTACTGGTACCTTGTTTCCCATGTAACAATAAGAAATATATTCAAAACCTGGATTAATCTTTTTAGTCACATAGCACTACTATTATTCTGAACACTACTGTAAATGCTTTCATCCTCCATCAACTGTAAGAACAGAAGGTGGATTATATAATTGCACTTTGTATGCAGGTACAAGATACAAGATAATTTATTGATCATATGCAGGTTAACACAGAGTCAACAGTGCAATGAAATGCTTAGGATGAGAAGGACTGTTCAAACTCGCAGGAAGTACTAATAGCATCCAATATAAATACCGAAAATATAAGCATATGTAAAAAAAAAAAAAAAGAAAAAAGAAAAAAAAATAATAGTCAGCAGTAGTCAGGTTGTAGTATTCACAGGTTGTAGTATTGTTCATATTGCACATAGTATTATTGCACATAACATATTGCACAGTTGTGTAGCAAGTTATTTCACAGGTAATAATAAATAGTAAAAACTGAGATGAGTTATGAAAGGTAAGGTGGTGAAATACAAGATACAGTCACATTGATAACAGCAATAGACATATAGTATAGACATATAAGTGCATGCATCAGTCCCATGTTCTTCTGCACATGATTGAAATGGACATCCTAACTGGACACCTCCAAAATAATGGAAATTGCAGTATTATTCAGTTTCACTGAGATGCTATAAGGACCATTCAACCACACAGTCGGCCCGTCATGTGGGTTGTCACTTCATGTGTGGGTTTTGTCTTTTCAATGATTCCAGCCTTTTTGGTTTCCAAGTTCTTGACATGGACAAGAAGATTATGATGGAAAGCAAGGTTGCACATTTGTCTGTAACCACAGTTAACAGCAGTGAAAATGGAAATCCATTTTAAATTCACTTATAACCAGTGATGCCGGTAACGTGTTACTTAGTAACGTGTTACTCTAATCTAACCACTTTTTCTTAGTAATGAGTAATCTAACACGTTAATCTTTCCAAATCAGTAATCAGATTAAAATTACTTCTCCAAGTCACTGTGTGTTACTATTATTTTTGTATTGTGGTTCGATAGCAGCATTAAACTTGGTCCGTGGGCAGGAGATCGGGGTTCGACTGCACTGCCCACTTTAAGCGAGCTGTGTGCTTTTCATCCGCACCTCTTAAAGCATGGTGACAACAGCACACCTGCACTGAGCTTTATAAACACATCTTTATGCTTTTTTTTTTCTCCTTTATTTAGAATTCTGAGCTGAGCCGCTCCGTATCTGCTCATTAAAAACAGCTGATCCTCCACGACGCATCAACAACTAACACTATTTTCCACTCAAATGCACCTAAACTCTCTTTCTAAGGACCATATGATGTGAAAATGCAATAAAACTTTCTTACCTGTAAAGCTGGTCATGTTTTCTGCATAAATAAATGCTATCTATTCTTTGTGCTCAAATGCCAAAGCAGGGGCGAATCCAGATGGAGTGGGGGTGTGGGGCAAGGATGTGCCCCCCCCACAACACCCCTAGATTAAAGGTCCAGTTTTGAAGCCTTTTTTTACTACAACTACTAATACTACTTATAATAATAATAATTTAGACAAGTAAAATGTTTAGAAATAATTTAAATGTTAGAAATAATTTAATAGTTACATTTATAAACAATGTAGGTCAGAAATTGCAAGTTTTACTGTTACAGTGCTGTCAACAGTTAAATATGAGGTCAAGAAAGAGGTCTTTATTTTACTTTTTATAAAACAAGTATTTATTTCAATTGAAGTCAATAAAGGGTGACTATAAAGTGAGTTCTGGCAAAACAGGTGTCATTGTCATGTTGAGGTGACAGAGGGTTGTTGTCGGCAGCTGTGGAAAGTAACTAAAAAGTAACTAGTAATATAACTTACTTACTTTTACAACTGAGTAATCAGTAAAGTAAATAAGCTACTTTTTCAAGGAGTAATCAGTAATTGGATTAATTTTTCAAAGTAACTGCGGCAACACTGCTTATAACTATATACTAATGTAGCATACCTGCCCGCATCTGGAGTTGGTGTGACCAGTCGGATCACAAACTATCATCAAAGCAATCTGAGTGCATTGACACCCGTCATTTCATGTGATCAAGTGCAACCGGACAACCAAAAACACATTTTAATGGAAAGTGGAAATGGGATCTTGGCTTGCATGGAGTTTTTGGAGAACCACAAAACTTCACATGTGGATACAACCTTTTATTATATGGCTGCAACTCTACGTGTGCGCTGATTGGCTGATTACTGGCGGATATTTTCCCATATCGGATCGGTTACCATGACAGTCGGTCTGCAATGCGTATTTTTGTTACAAACGAGGAAGCTAAAAACACGGTTAGAAAAACCAAGTCGGACATGAACGTACTCCATAAATATCTAAACAACATCGGAAAACACACACATATTGAAACCTTACCAGCTAACGACCGGACCATCTGTTAACAAGTTCTTCATGAAAATGAAGAAAGAGAATGAGCCCAACACCATCAGCACATTCGGATGATACTGTAAGTTTGCGTGTTTATATATATATATATATATATATATATATATATATATATATATATATATATATATATATATATATATATATATATATATATATATAGTGATGAAAATGAGTATTTGAAGTATTTGATTTTGCAAGTTCTCCTACTTAGAAATCATGGAGGGGTCTGAAATTTTCATCTTAGGTGCATGTCCACTGTGAGAGACATAAAAAAAAAAAAAAAAAAATCCGGAAATCACAATGTATGTTTTTTTTAATAATTTATTTGTGTGTTACTGCTGCAAAAAATATTTGAACACCTGTGAAAATAAATGTTAATATTTTGTACAGTAGCCTTTGTTTGCAATTACAGAGGTCAAACGTTTCCTGTTTTTCACCAGGTTTGCACACACTGCAGCAGGAATTTTGGTCCACTCCTCCATACAGATCTTCTCTAGAACTTTCAGGTTTGGAGTTTCAGCTCCATCCGAAGATTTTCTATTGAGTTCAGGTCTGGAGACTGGCCAGGCCACTCCAGGACCTTGAAATTCTTCTTACGGAGCACCTCCTTAGTTGCCCTGGCTGTGTGTTTGGGGTCATTGTCATGCTGGAAGACCCAGCCATGACCCATCTTCAATGCTCTTACTGAGGGAAGGAGGTTGTTTGCCAAAATCTCACAATACATGATCCCATCCATCCTCCCTTCAATACGGTGCAGTCATCCTGTCCCCTTTGCAGAACAGCACCCCCAGAGTATGATGTTTCCACCCCCATGCTTCACGGTTAGGCTGATTTTCTTGGGGTTGTTTTCATCCTCTAAACATGGTAAGTGGAGTTGATTCCAAAAAGCTCTATTCTGGTCTCATCTGACCAAATGACCTTCTTTCATGCCTCCTCTGGATCATCCAGATGGTCACTGGTGAACTTCAAACGGGCCTGGACATGTGCTGGCTTGAGCAGGGGGACCTTGCTGCACTGCAGGATTTTAAACAGCATCATGTGTTACTAATGTAATCTTTGTGACTGTGGTCCCAGCTCTCTTCAGGTCATTGACAAGGTTCAAATACTTATTTGCAGCAGTAACATACAAATAAATTATTTAAAAAATCATACATTGTGATTTCCTTATTTTTTTTTTTTTTTAGATTATATCTTTCACAGTGGACATGCACCTAAGATGAAAATTTCAGACCGCTCCATGATTTCTAAGTGAGAGAACTTGCAAAACTGCAGGGTGTTCAAATTCTTACTTTCCTCACTGTGTGTGTGTATATATATATATATATATATATATATATATATATATATATATATATATATATATATATATATATATATATATATATAATATGTAATAGCCATATAATAAACAAATCATTAAACTCACTTGCTCCATCTGTACAGGGATATCAGACCTCTGTGTTTTTCGCATTGACCTCACTGACACTCAGTCTGTACTGTCAACACCTCTGTTTGATATTTCCCCGTACAAACCTCTTGCCCGGTTAAGAATCCTTTAATATTGATACAGATAACAGCAGGAAAAGAAAATCCAGCCTTAAAAACATAACCCCAGTACATTGTGAAATAAATGTCTTCTTATCAAGCACCCTTAAAATACAAAGTCAAACAACTTAACACAGTACAATTTTTTCCCTTCTTCCAAAGGTCACCAGTGAAAAAGATTCTTATGCACTTTTCTTTCTGCATGCCAAAACTCTGCATTGAGAATTGGATTGAGAATGATTAAGTTCAAACTACACTGACCCATCACCATATTTTGGCACCAGCTTCATCACCCTTGTGGAATCTGTCAACCTCCGAGCTACAGATCAAATACTAATGATTTCCTGTAAATTGAGACATTGATAGTAAAAACTCAAACCCCTGACTCTGATCTCTGTTTCTCTCACATGTACATACTTTTGTTCAAGGATGAAAGCGTGATTCAAGCATAACATGACTAAAAACATCTGATTACAGCTGTTCAGTTCTTCCATTTCAAACTTCACAAAGGTCTTAATTTCCACAAGTTAACCACATTAATGTGCAAATAGTCTTTTTGTTGATGGAATCAAGCCAACTAAAATATGCTTTTGGTACTTTGTTCCATGTGTTTATATGACCTCACTTACAGTACTTTATTTTGACTCTTGAACAGGCTTTGCTTGTTGTAAATAACACTCTTACATGCTCAATATCATTTTTGACTGGACTAGAGCCATGCTATTTTCTGCAAGAAGTGCTGTTCCGTCAATATGCACAATGAAATAACTCCTGTCCCAGGGTCCCTCAACAACTGTGGTTTACAAACCACCTCTGGTCAGACAAATTGTGGTACTGAGTTTGTAGGAACATGAATTTGCTCAGCTAATGAGATGTTCTTGAGGCTATTACATCTTCAAGGAACCTACAGTCATGTCCTACAGTCAAGTATTTGAACAATGGCATTTAAAAAAAATGCCTTTATATCACCACAGGCAGCATGGACTCTACTGGTGGTTGGCTCTCACTGCGGTATTGTCTCACTTCCTGTTCCGGAGCACAGCGGTGTTTTGCTGTATCTGTTAGCTGTTTGATCTGCGTAGATTGATCTAAATAACTAGATAACGATTTATTTCACAGTGTAATCTTCACGTGCCTTAACTAAAGCACCCTCTCTGCTGAATCACCTCTAAATTATTTTCACATTCTTCACTTTGTGTGTTTTTAGGAATCCGCTAGCTTAGCGCAGCTATTAGCTCTTAGCCGGTTTAGCATGGCGGCTTCTCCTGTATCTCCCGCACTTTTCTGCGCTGGGTGTGAAATGTTTAGTTATTCCTCGGCCTCCTTTAGCAGTAACAGTACTTGTAATAAGTGTAGCTTGTTCGTAGCTTTGGAGGCCAGGCTGGGCGAATTCGAGACTCGGCTCCGCACCTTGGAAAATCGTACAGCTAGCCAGGCCCCTGTAGTTGGTGCGGACCAAGGTAGCTTAGCCGCCGTTAACTGTCCCCCAGCAGATTCTGAGCAGCCGGGAAAGCAGGCCGGCTGTGTGACTGTGAGGAAGAAGCATAGTTCTAAACAGAAGCCCCCTGTACACCACCAACCCGTTCACATCTCTGTTTTTCCCCACTCAGCGACACACCCGCCGAGGATCAAACTCTGGTTATTGGCGACTCTGTTTTGAGAAATGTGAAGTTAGCCACACCAGCAACCATAGTCAAATGTCTTCTGGGGGCCAGAGCAGGTGACATTGAAGGAAATTTGAAACTGCTGGCTAAGGTTAAGTGTAAATTTGGTAAGATTCTAATTCACGTCGGCAGTAATGACACCCGGTTACGCCAATCGGAGGTCACTAAAATTAATATTGAATCGTTGTGTAACTTTGCAAAAACAATGTCAGACTCTGTAGTTTTCTCTGGGGCCCTGCCAAATCAGACCGGGAGTGACATGTTTAGCCGCATGTTCTCCTTGAATTGCTGGCTGTCTGAGTGGTGTCCAAAAAATGAGGTGGGCTTCATAGATTGTTGGCAAAGTTTCTGGGGAAACCCTGGTCTTGTTAGTAGAGACGGCATCCATCCCACTTTGGATGGAGCAGCTCTCTTCTCTAGAAATCTGGCCAATTTTATTAAATCCTCCAAATCGTGACTATCCAGGGTTGGGACCAGGAAGCAGAGTTGTAGTCTTACACACCTCTCTGCAGCTTCTCTCCCCCTGCCATCCCCTCATTACCCCATCCCCGTAGAGACGGTGCCTGCTCCCAGACCACCAATAACCAGTAAAAATCTATTTAAGCATAAAAATTCAAAAAGAAAAAATAATATAGCACCTTCAACTGCACCACAGACTAAAACAGTTAAATGTGGTCTATTAAACATTAGGTCTCTCTCTTCTAAGTCCCTGTTAGTAAATGATATAATAATTGATCAACATATTGATTTATTCTGCCTTACAGAAACCTGGTTACAGCAGGATGAATTGTTAGTTTAAATGAGTCAACACCCCCGAGTCACACTAACTGTCAAAATGCTCGAACCACGGGTCGAGGAGGAGGAGTAGCAGCAATCTTCCACTCCAGGTTATTAATTAATCAAATACCCAGACAGAGCTTGAATTCATTTAAAAGCTTGACTCTTAGTCTTGTCCATCCAAATTGGAAGTCCCAAAAAACAGTTTTATTTGTTATGATCTATCGTCCACCTGGTCATTACTGTGTGTTTCTTTGTGATTTTTCAGACCTTTTGTCTGACTTAGTGCTTAGCTCAGATAAGATAATTATAGTGGGTGATTTTAACATCCACATAGATGCTGAGAATGACAGCCTCAGCACTGCATTTAATCTATTATTAGACTCAGTTGGCTTCGCTCAAAATGTAAATGAGCCCACCCACCACCTTAGCCACACTTTAGATCTTGTTCTTACATATGGCATAGAAATTGAAGGTGTAACAGTATCCCCTGAAAACCCTTTTTGTCTGAGCATTTATTAATAACATTTACATTTACTTTAATGGACTACCCAGCAGTGGGGAATAAGTTTCATTACAGTAGAAGTCTTTCTGAAAGTGCTGTGACTAGGTTTAAGGATATGATTCCTTTTTGTTATGTTCTTCAATGCCATATACCAACACAGTGCAGAGTAGCTACCTAAACTCTGTGAGTGAGATAGATTATCTCGTCAATAGTTTTCCATCCTCACTGAAGACAACTTTGGATGCTGTAGCTCCTCTGAAAAAGAGAGCCTTAAATCAGAAGTGCCTGACTCCGTGGTATAACCCATAAACTCACAGTTTAAAGCAGATAACCCGTAAGCTGGAGAGGAAATGGTGTCTCACTAATTTAGAAGATCTTCACTTAGCCTGGAAAAAGAGTCTGCTGCTCTATAAAAAAGCCCTCCTTAAAGCTAGGACATCTTACTATTCATCATTAATTGAAGAAAATAAGAACAGCCCCAGGTTTCTTTTCAGCACTGTAGCCAGGCTGACAAAGAGTCAGAGCTCTATAGAGCTGAGTATTCCTTTAACTTTAACTAGTAATGACTTCATGAATTTCTTTGCAAATAAAATTTTAACTATTAGAGAAAAAATATTCATAACCATCCCAAAGACATATCTTTATGTTCGACTGCTTTCAGTAATGCTGGTATTTGGTTAGACTCTATCTCTCTGATTGTTCTGTCTGAGTTACTTTCATTAGTCACTTCCACCAAACCATCAACATGTCTATTAGACCCCATTCCTACCGGACTGCTCAAGGAAGCCCTACTGTTAATTAATGCTTCAATCTTAAATATGATCAATCTATCTTTATTAGTTGGCTATGTACCACAGGCTTTTAAGGTAGCAGTAATTAAACCATTACTTAAAAAGCCATCACTTGACCCAGCTATCTTAGCTAATTATAGGCCAATCTCCAACCTTCCTTTTCTCTCAAATATTCTTGAAAGGGTAATTGTAAAACAGCTAACTGATCATCTGCAGAGGAATGGTCTATTTGAAGAGTTTCAGTCAGGTTTCAGAATTCATAATAGTACAGAAACAGCATTAGTGAAGGTTACAAATGATCTTCTTATGGCCTCAGACAGTGGACCCATCTCTGTGCTCATCCTGTTAGACCTCAGTGCAGCTTTTGATACTGTTGACCATAAAATTTTATTACAGAGATTAGAACATGCCATAGGTATTAAAGGCACTGCGCTGCAGTGGTTTGAATCATATTTATCTAATAGATTACAATTTGTTCATGTAAATGGGGAGTCTTCTTCATGGACTAAGGTTAATTATGGAGTTCCACAAGGTTCTGTGCTCGGACCGATTTTATTCACTTTATACATGATTCCCTTAGGCAGTATTATTAGAAAGCATTGCTTAAATTTTCATTGTTTTTTTTTGTTTTTTTTTTGTCATTTACGTTTTTATTGTTATTTTTACAAGAAGGACATAAAAACATAACATAAAAATAATATTTTACAGTGGCACAATTCAATTAAAGTACAGTAAATTCAGCAGAGTTAGATCCTTTTACAAATTCAAAAAGATACGTCCAAATCCGGCTTGTTTTACCCTGAGTGCCATGAATTTTTGATAACAGTTTTATCTATCCATGAAGCCAGAGGACACACACCAATTAGTTAAACTGTAGGAATGTCTTTCAGACATAAAGACATGGATGACCTCTAATTTCCTGCGTTTAAATTCAGATAAAACTGAAGTTATTGCATTAAGTTATGGCATTACCCTGACCTCCAGTAATACTGTGAGACATTTTGATCAGGAGATGTCCTTCAATGCGCATATTAAGCAAATATGTAGGACTGCTTTTTTGCATTTGTGCAATATCTCTAAAATTAGAAAGGTCTTGTCTCAGAGTGATGCTGAAAAGCTAATTCATGCATTTATTTATTCTAGTATGGACTATTGTAATTCATTATTATCAGGTTGTCCAAAAAGTTCCCTGAAAAGCCTTCAGTTAATTCAAAATGCTGCAGCTAGAGTACTGACAGGGACTAGAAGGAGAGAGCATATTTCACCTATATTGGCTTCTCTTCATTGGCTCCCTGTTAATTCCAGAATAGAATTTAAAATTCTTCTTCTTCCTTATAAGCTTTTGAATAATCACGTCCCATCTTATCTTAGGGATCTCACAGTACCATATCACCCAATAGAGCGCTTTGCTCTCAGACTGCAGGCTTACTTGTAGTTCCTAGGGTTTGTAAGAGTAGAATGGGATGTAGAGCCTTCAGCTTTCAGGCTCCTCTCCTGTGGAACCAGCTCCCAATTCGGATTAGGGAGACAGACACCCTATCTACTTTTAAGATTAAGCTTAAAACTTTCCTTTTTGAAAAAGCTTATAGTTAGGGCTGGATCAGGTGACCCTGAACCATCCCTTAGTTATGCTGCTATAGACTTAGACTGCTGGGGGGTTTCCCATGATGCACCCAGTGTTTCTTTTTATTCACCTCTTTTTGCTTTGTATGCACCACTCTGCTTTTAATCATTAATGATTGATCTCTGCTCTCTTCCACAACGTCTTTTTCCGGATTCTCTCCCCTCAGCCCCAGCAGAAGACTGCCCCCTACTGAGCCTGGTTCTGCTGGAGGTTTCTTCCTGTTAAAATGGAGTTTTCCTTCCCACTGTCACCAAGTGCTTGCTCATAGGGGGTCGTTTTGACCGTTGGGGTTTTTCTGTAATTATTGTATGGCTTTTGCCTTACAATATAAAGTGCCTTGGGGCGACTGTTTGTTGTGATTTGGCGCTATATAAATAAAATTGATTTGATTTGATTTGATGGTTGCTTAGTGGTTAGCATTGTTGCCTCACAGCAAGAAGTTCAAGGGATCACTTCCCATCTGGGCCTTTCTGTGTGAAGTTTGCATGTTCTGCCCATGTTTGCGTATATTCCCTCTGGGTACTCCATCTTCCTCCCACTTTGAAAGACATGCAGGTTAGGTAAATTGATGACTCTAAATTGGCTGTAGGTGTGCCTGTGTGTGTGAGATTTATATTTGTCTGTGTATATGTGGCCATGTGATAGACTGGCGTCCTGCTCATTGTGTACCCCGCCTTGCGCCCTATGACTGCTGAGATAGTTTCTAGCCACCCCGTGATCCTTGATTGGAGTAAGAGGGTATAGAACTAATGTGCTCAACCAGTCGATCGTGATGGTGGACAAGAAAAATTATAATTTTCATCCTGTATTATGTTTTCATTTATTTGAAGGCCAAATCCATCTGTCTTATCTGCAATGTAAATGTGGTTTTACTGAAGAAAGGGAATTTGGTATGATGTAAACTTCTAATGGTAACCCGTCTAAATCCCCTCTGCTCACTCAAAAAGTACAGGAATTGAAAAGTCAGCGAGCAGCACAATGATTCATGGTCCATAAATATGAAGACTGATGAATGTGACGAACAAGATTGAAGTGTTCTGTTCGAGCCAGGAGTCTGAGGATGCATTTATTCTATTCGCAGCTGGAGGAGACACACATCTGTTGCACACAGACGTTAGGTGGCTCAGCAGAGGTAAATTTCTGGATGCCTGGACTGAAAGGTGCAGGTCACGCAGGACACACATGGGCTGAAAGTATTGCAGGAGTGTGCAGGAGGCCTGAAAAAAAACAAAAAAAACAAACAAAACAAAACAAACAAAAACACTGGTGTGCTATGGTGGCTGCTGTATCACTGTATTATGTTACTAAGCCATACATATTGATTTATAAGACAAAACTGGCAAAGGGGGTAATAAATATAAGTGTAAAGATGATTGAATATATCATCAGAGCAGTAAATTGATTAGTCCATGTGAACGTGGCACAGAATGCTGCTGTGTTCAGGTACCATTGGAAATTAACAGGACATTTTTTGTTGTTTCAAACTCAGCAGTTGCTTGTGGCAGGAGTGTGGTTTTTGTTTCCACCACGGCATACAAGTGGGTTTTTTCAGGCCTCCTCCACCTTTCAGTCCAGACCTTTGTGGAACAGTGTTCTGCCTGAAATTAAAGAATTTCTGAAATGTTCAAACCATGCTGAATATGCACTGCTTTTGGATTTGAAAGTAGATTTAAAAGCATATTACATGTGCTATCAAGCAGGTTGCAACAGTGTGACCTGCAGAACTTTCCACACATGAACACACAGAACTTAAGCACCAGGACAAAGACCGTGGAGCCTAAGAGTGCACATTATAATGATCACGTGCAGAGCATCTTGTCAGAATTTGACAGGTGCTTTACTGACTTTGCATCCAAAGATCCTGTTGTCAGTTTTCTTTGTTTTCCATTTGGGGAAAATATACAGTAGTGTTCAGAATAATAGTAGTGCTATGTGACTAAAAAGATTAATCCAGGTTTTGAGTATATTTCTTATTGTTACATTGGAAACAAGTTACCAGTAGATTCTCACAAATCCAACAAGACAAAGCATTCATGATATGCACACTCTTAAGGCTATGAAATTGGGCTATTAGTAAAAACAAAAAAAAAAAAGTAGAAAATGGGGTGTTCACAATAATAGTAGTGTGGCATTCAGTCAGTGAGTTCGTCTGTTTTGTGGAACAAACAGGTGTGAATCAGGTGTCCCCTATTTAAGGATGAAGCCAGCACCTGTTGAACATGCTTTTCTCTTTGAAAGACTGAGGAAAACGGGATGTTCAAGACATTGTTCAGAAGAACAGCGTAGTTTGATTAAAAAGTTGATTGGAGAGGGGAAAACTTATATGCAGGTGCAGAAAATTATAGGCTGTTCATCTACAATGATCTCTAATGCTTTAAAATGGACAAAAAAACAGAGATGCATGGAAGAAAATGAAAAAAAAAACAATAACAATAGAACAATAACCAGAATGGCAAAGGCTCACCCATTGATCAGCTCCAGGATGATCAAAGACAGTCTGGAGTTACCTGTAAGTGCTGTGACAGTTAGAAGATGCCTGTGTGAAGCTAATTTATTTGCAAGAATCCCCCACAAAGTCCCTCTGTTGAATAAAAGACATGCAGAAGAGGTTACAATTTGCCAAAGAACACATCAACTGGCCTAAAGAGAAATGGAGGAATATTTTGTGGACTGATGAGAGTAAAATTGTTCTTTTTGGGTCCAAGGGCTGCAGACAGTTTGTGAGACGACCCCTAATCTCTGAATTCAAGCCACAGTTCACAGTGAAGACAGTGAAGCATGGTGGTGCAAGCATCATGGTATGGGCATGTTTCTCGTACTATGGTGTTGGGCCTATATATCACATACTAGGTATCATGGATCAGTTTGGATATGTCAAAATACATGAAGAGGTCGTGTTGCCTTATGCTGAAGAGGACATGCACTTGAAATGGGTGTTTCAACAAGACAATGACCCCAAGCACACTAGTAAACAAGCAAAATCTTGGTTCGAAACCAACAAAATTAACCCCTTAACGCCTGAATTTATATAGCTGTATATAAAAAAATGTTTTGTGTGTGTTTTTGCCTTTAAGTAGATGGTAAATAATGTTGAGATTATTAATTTCACTTTTGCACAAAAATAAATAGTAATTTTGGTATTTTGGTAATAATTTATGTTATAATAATAATACTGGTATGTTGCAAATATGCGGCAACAGGCATACTGTTATGTGTCGGACGCAGGACGGAGAACCGACCAGCGTTTGAAGGACCCAGTATGAAATAAGCAGAGCACGGTACAAAGGATAACTGAATTTAATAAACATAACAGTGACGTGAAGAAAGTACAAACAAATAAGTGCGCGGTCTGCGAGGTGGATTACGGTGTGCTCCCAGCTGCACAAACGGTCCAGAGCCAGAAACAGTTCGGACCCAAGGACCCCGCCGACACCCCCCAGGTGGCCGCGACAAACCGAGTCTGTGAAAGAAGAAACCATCATGTGAGTCCACACTCCACACACAGAGAGACCACTCAAAGGTGTACATAGACAGCAAACACTTCCTGGCTTAATCACTAATCAGCTTCCCACCCTGCAGGCATGGAACACCCTGTTCACCTACTCAACTGCAGTGGAAGCTGATTAAACGACTAACATAACAGCTCAATATAATAAGGTGTGAGGGACACCACATTTACTGACTGTACAAATGTTAGTCACAAAACCTAACGTACCTCAGGAAGTATGCTGACGAGCGTGAGACCTCACCCCCTCCTCTTTCACAGACCATGGCATCAAACCTGGACGTTCTCTGCATCCATAATGATGAGATGGCTCTCAAGACGACGATCTCACCCGTCTGGTCACAAGGTCGAGTCTCTGGCAAATACACACTGTGTACTCCAGACTTAAATGCCACCATGCTCCAATCCGTGTAGATGCACCACAGCTGTGAGTCCTGATGAGCTGCACATGATCAGCCTCAGGTGATCAGGGTGAGGTCCTGGTAACTCAGCCACACAGCCACTCAGTCCTAAACGCGTACCACCTGGAAGGAAAAACAAAAGACAGAAACAGAAGACAGAAACAAAAAGCAGCCAGGCACCCCCAACCATACAACAGCACCCCACCCTCACGGGAAGCCTCCCGGCGACCACACAAACCTGGCCCAGGAGAAACACCCCCCTCCAGGGACCATGGCTGGAAACCGTATCTGCATTCATCTTCCAACAGAATCTTCATCTGACAGAACGGTTGACGTCTTCTCCTCTGACTGCATCTTTGCCCTTGTTTCTGTCAGTCAATTTGCACAGGTGTGGCCAGGAGTTCTTGAACCTGTGCGGTCAGCCTTTGTCCAACTATGTTTACAGTCTGTAGTCATAAAACAAAAAAGACAAACACAAACAACCAAACCACCACCCCCCCCTCCCCAGGGGACCGTCCCATCAAACCCCGGGAAGAGGAGAAAAGAAAAACCCAAACTTAAGCTTGCAATAAAAAAAACGCTAACACCCCCCCCCCTCCCCAGAGGACCGTCCCATCAAACCCCGGGAAGAGGAGAAAAGAAAAACCCAAACCCAAGCTTGCAAACAAAAACGCTAACACCCCCCCCCCCCCCCCCCCCGACGACATGTAGGGACCAACACCCCCCAGAGGACATCCTGCCAGCTCCAGGAGTAATAACCACAGCCGAGGTCCCTCTGGGATCCAAAGTCACCCACAGGGACTCCCAGCACCTCCCAGAGGACCGTTCCATCAACCCCAGGAGACGCCCCCCCCTCATGACCAACGGACCCAGCCCCGGCCGTCTACGGCTAGATGGACCCACAGCCCTTTCCCCCCCAGAGGACACCACAGTCAACCCTGAGGGCGGAAACTGGGGGGGAAAACAAAAGGAAAAAAAAACATACAAATAAAACAACCCCAACCCCACCCCCTCGGCACAGTGGAAACTGGAAGCACGTCCAGCGTCACCAACCATGACTATACCCCAGAAGTCAACCGGGAGGAGTGGAACAGTGGTTATGCCAGACGGCACAAAATGGCGCCACCCCTCCGACTTCCAAACCAGCCACCAGCTGTGGGTATATTCCACTGCCCCAAACCCCAGCCACGCTGACGGCAGATGGCTCAAAGGCATGCTGAAGCCGGAGGTGGAACAGGGAATCAACAAAAAAAAAACAACAACACAACCCCCCCCCCCCTCCCAGGTGCAGAGGTTACCTGGGAAACGCCCAGCATAACCGAACTGCACCACTCCAGCAACGCCGACAACCTACGGCTCACACGGCTGGAGCCAGAGGAGAAGAGAGGGAATAAAAAAAAATACCCCAACTCCCCCCCCCCCCTCCCGGGTGCAGAGGTTACCTGGGAAACGCCCAGCATAACCAGACTGCACCACTCCAGCAACACCGAAACGTATGGCTCACACGGCTGGAGCCAGAGGAGAAGAGAGGGCACAACAAAACAAAAAAAAAGAAAAAAGAAAAAACAACCCAATTACCCCCCCATCACCCCCCAGGGGACCGTCCCATCAAACCCTGGGAGGTGAAACCAAAAGAAATAAAAAAAGACTAACAGACTAACATAAAGTTAACTGGGTCCTTTTTATTTTTATGCTCCAGACAGACTGCAGGGTCACGACCCCAGACACTAATAGTGTAAAAAATCTCCCACAAAAACCAACTCAAAACACCCACAAAAAAATGAACCAACACAAAACTAATAAGTGACGTATACCGTTAAGCTCAAACAAATGGAACACACCTGTTCCACCTTAAGAGCATTAACGGTAATGTGACTCAGTCACCAACAGAGGGAGCCAAAGTGCTGAAAATAAAACCCCTTTGGTGACAGAGAAAACAAACTCATGCTGCTTTTTTTTTTTTTGTGCGAAGCTATGTGTAACACAACCAAACTGTGATTCAACTAAATTACGCCGGAGCTGAACAACAGACGCAGTAGCTATCTTTACCCGGGGAAACGGGGCTACAACTGTAACAACAGGAAGCACAGCGACCCGTGTCACAGAGCTCCGCCGTGCGTGGTCACCCATTACAGACCCACTCATGCAGCTCCCATTTAAACCTCTTATCCGGTCGAAGTGTGACACGAAGCCGTCGCCAGTCACACTCCACCACGACCCACGGATAAGGCACAACACAGGAACACGGCTGCAAGAGCGCTCAAATCAGTATTCAGTAATGGGTTCTCAAACACGCACCATCCGGGCGGAGAGCACCCGCAACTGATCCGGATAACTTCTGAACGTCTGCTGCCGCCTTCCCGGCGCATTACCGTCTCTGCTACCGCTGGGTCCGTGATGTTTGGCCAGAGACTACTGTTATGTGTCGGACGCAGGACGGAGAACCGACCAGCGTTTGAAGGACCCAGTATGAAATAAGCAGAGCACGGTACAAAGGATAACTGAATTTAATAAACATAACAGTGACGTGAAGAAAGTACAAACAAATAAGTGCGCGGTCTGCGAGGTGGATTACGGTGCGCTCCCAGCTGCACAAACGGTCCGGAGCCAGAAACAGTTCGGACCCAAGGACCCCGCCGACACCCCCCAGGTGGCCGCGACAAACCGAGTCTGTGAAAGAAGAAACCATCATGTGAGTCCACACTCCACACACAGAGAGACCACTCAAAGGTGTACATAGACAGCAAACACTTCCTGGCTTAATCACTAATCAGCTTCCCACCCTGCAGGCATGGAACACCCTGTTCACCTACTCAACTGCAGTGGAAGCTGATTAAACGACTAACATAACGGCTCAATATAATAAGGTGTGAGGGACACCACATTTACTGACTGTACAAATGTTAGTCACAAAACCTAACGTACCTCAGGAAGTGTGCTGACGAGCGTGAGACCTCACCCCCTCCTCTTTCACAGACCATGGCATCAAACCTGGACGTTCTCTGCATCCATAATGATGAGATGGCTCTCAAGACGACGATCTCACCCGTCTGGTCACAAGGTCGAGTCTCTGGCAAATACACACTGTGTACTCCAGACTTAAATGCCACCATGCTCCAATCCGTGTAGATGCACCACAGCTGTGAGTCCTGACGAGCTGCACATGATCAGTCTCAGGTGATCAGGGTGAGGTCCTGGTAACTCAGCCACACAGCCACTCAGTCCTAAACGCGTACCACCTGGAAGGAAAAACAAAAGACAGAAACAAAAAGCAGCTAGGCACCCCCAACCATACAACACATACTGGTCAATTTGGTATGTTGCATATTTGAGTCAAATATTGTAGCATATATGCGACAATAGGCGTTAAGGGGTTAATGCCTCGTAGATGTGAAGAAATCATGAAAAACTGTGGTTATACAACTAAATAGTAGTTTAGTGATTCACAGGATTGCTAAAAAAGCAGTTTGAACATAATAGTTTTGAGTTTGTAGCGTCAACAGCAGATGATACTATTATTGTGAACACCCCTTTTTCTACTTTTTTTACTAATAGCCCAATTTCATAGCCTTAAGCGTGTGCATATCATGAATGCTTGGTCTTGTTGGATTTGTGAGAATCTACTGAATCTACTGGTACCTTGTTTCCCATATAACAATAAGAAATATATTCAAAACCTGGATTAATCTTTTTAGTCACATAGCACTACTATTATTCTCAACACTACTGTAGATGTGGACTGTATATCGTCCAAAGTGGCATCACTCTTCAACCTGGATCTGACACTGAAAAATGACATTGAGCTCAATTCCAGAGCAAATCTGACATGAATGTCCAAATCTGGAATCTAATGCAGACAGAGAGTGTCTGAGTGCCTGCTTACGGCTGCACTCAGCTGCTACTGTCTGGACTATGAGAGACCAGCTTCCTCCTCTCGGGCACAGAAGTCCCACTAAGGTTGGGAACAACTTTTCCAACATGAGGCCAGTCCTAGGCCTACTTGTGCTTATTCTTTTCCAACATGCACATTTACATCAATGATGCATTATTATTGTTAAAATCTGCCAGAAAACTGTTATTTTATTGGTGCATAATATATATATATATATATATATATATATATATATATATATATTGTGATATAGAAATGGATGGATTGATGGATATACCACCACAATGTGGTTGAAATTAAAAAGGTCTAAGACCATTTGGAGGGTTTGTTTATCTGCAATATATATATATATATACATATATATATATATATATATGTATGTATGTATGTATGTGTGTGTGTGTGTGTGTGTTTGGTACTAAGACTCTTTGGAGGATCCTTGGGTACCACTTGAATGACTTTGTATCAAATGACCAGTTACACAGGGACACAAAGATACGGAGTATCACTTGCATTGTGAGGTCGTCTCACTTTCCACATTCTGGCCATGTTGCACTTTTTCCTATGCATGAACCAGCTCATAGGTGCCTGAGTATTATGAAGTCCATTGGCTGGAGAAGATCAAGTGGACTTACATGTTTCACCTGGCTGTGACAGTTTCAAAAGTATGGGGACAGATGAGTTGTCTGCCTGGGTGGTTATCATCCAGGATCTAAGGTGGTTTTGTGGTGCCATGGATGTGGTGCAGTGCAGCACCAGCGTATGCTCCCAGATTTGACAGTTATTGCAGTGGGGGTTGTAACAGTTTCACTGTGTTTCTGCTGTGAAGAGCAGTTAATTGTTTCTAATCTATGATTCAGAGGTTTGCATTTCTCACACTTGTGTTGTATTTATTTTGCTTTTAACATTTTGGAAGGCATAAGAAAGAGAATTTACATTACATTAGAAAAGCGCAAAGGACACAAAAAGATTTGACATGACTGTAGCTTAACTGAAAGCAAGGTTAAATAAGGTGTGTTTGCAGCCTTTGTTTCAAAATGTCAGCAGATTCTCCTCCATTGATATTTTCCATAACCTCTTCCATAACTGAGCCTGAGGTCATGATCACTAAGGGGTTGTTCTATTTCTTTAACATAAAGCAAAAGCATGGAATTAGAGTTGAAACTGTACAGCCTGGTGGCCCCTGATAAACATGATACACGTTTTAAAAAGCAAACTATAATATAATAAAACTGTGGTGACAGTAAAAACATCAACTTTATTTTCCTAAAGTGTAAAAAAAAAAAAAAAAAACTCTCATCAGCCCACACAATTGTATTGCTTTTTGAGTCATGTTTCTAAACCAACAGATTGTTCGATGTTGGATCAAGGAGAGACTCAGTAGTGATTCCACTGAGTCATTGTTTTTAGGAAATAAAAGTTCTCCTTCAGAAGTAGAAATAATGGACTGTAAAGCCAGGCAAGATGAACCGACCTACTTCAGCAGTCTGTTGGGTATAAATCCAACTTCAGTCATTTTGAGCTACAAGGAAAGCCCAAACAATTTGTGGAACTGGGTTTGATCTTAAGAGGACACTTGTTTAGGTGGCCAGCAATCTGTGTTGTCGTGGACCCACAGCCCAGGCTGATGCTTTCTGAAAATGTGGTGCTATCTTGATAACCTCACTCCTTGAAAACCTCCACCACCGCCACTCTGAGAATTCTGTACATTTCTTACAGCCTTTGACTTTAGTGCCAGGAGGAGTGTGTAGCTGCCAATCAGATAATATTTGAACCTGTTTTCTAAAGTGCAGTAAGGAAGGCAACCACAGAGCAAGTGCAAGTCTCTGCATGGGGTAAAACCAATCTAGTCTGCCAAAGATGAAAGCACACTACTGTGTAGCCTTGTGCATATTTTATTTAATCAATAATGTACTTTTTGTAGACTGATTCATCTTGGTTAAATTTTTTTCAAGAAATTCTTAAACCTTGGGGAAGAAACTGCCCGTGACTCTTTTTTTTTTTTTTTTTTTTTTGCCAGGAACTTTGAAAGTTCAAAGCAACACTCCCCCAGTTTGCAGTTTTAAAAATTGTAGATGTCAGAATTCAATTTACTGAGAATCTTAAAAGTGCAGTGGCACAATTTTGTTTAAGATGCCTCTACATGGTCATCATTTTATGTAATCATCACAAATTATTGGACACACTTTGCTTGGTTGGTCAGTTTTGTAAATTTTCTTCTTAATTATCTGAACATTTAAACAGCTGTGAAGTCAGCAGTGGTAGAGCAATATGACATTTGGCACCAGTGACCTTGATCTTCACTTCTGGCTGACCTTAAAATCAAAATCAATGAGAAAATAAAGTTCCTTGAAATATAATTTACCTAAACTATTTTTAAGGGCACTTATTGCACAAACATTCATTGAGATTCCAACTTTGGTGTAACTCAGCAAAAGGACTTCAGAGGAGTAGGCCAACAACCATGGAGGCAGTCATGATCTTGGTCCCAATGACTGACCTTTGTAAAATGTGAACTTGCTGAGCAACCCTTGAACCCACCTCACCCTATCCCTAACCCACAAATTTGCCAGGTTTAGTGCAAATCAGAGGGCAAAACGTTTGACTGAGTGTCACATTGGTGTGTGCATTGGACTGACGGGGGGGGGGGGTCCGCCATCAGCAGTAGCTGTTGAGATCTCTGGTTCTGGACATCCTAGCTGGGAAACACTTACCGTGTTTTGAAAGACATCATGTAACAACTGTCCACTGTGATGAGCATGTGTCTGCTTGCTGTCCTCATGTGGACATACATAAAAACATATATTGCTGTTGAGACAGGCTGCAGCTAGCGCACAGCATGCACACTGACAGGCTGCTCCAGGTGAAATGGGCCGTCAGATCATAACACGCAGCGGGTGATTTGAATGTCACGTCGCCCATGTGAGCTCTGTTCCACATGACGCGGTGTCTGTCCTGCCATGCACCGTCCACACGACACGTGTGTCGGACGGATATGTGCACTGGGCTGGCTTGCCATATGGACAAGCCAGGCCAGCAGATGTGGGCATAATGGCCCAGTCACACGGCACACGATGATTCCTGAACGAAGGGAAAAAGTAAAAACATCACAATTCGTTGAGAAAAGGTGGACAAAAGAGCTTTTATCACCGAACAGTCTGCGAAGCAAGAGTGCAGAAGGGACGAAAGAGGAAATTAACAAAACCGAAGCTCACGATCTTGACGAAACGCGCCTGGAGCCACAGCTGGAGCAGTGTGTGTCTTCGTTTCTGTGTTCCAGGACTTGGCGCTGGGACGGAGCTCATAGCACCTGAGTCCTGGAGAAACTGCAAACAGAATCTGTGGAGATCTGTGTGCACGTCGGTGGACCACCTGCTCTGGTTCCTCGTCCAGAACAAAAGAGGGATCATGTCCATCATTATCAGAATCCACACTGTCTGTTGACATGCTGCGCACTCCGTCTTCCTCCAATTAAAAAAAAAAAAAAAGTGTTCCGTGGTCACTGCTGTATCACAGTATTATGTTCTAAGCCATATATATTGATTTATAACAGAAAACTGTCAAAAGGGAGAATAAATATAAATATGTGTAAAGATGTTTGAATATATCAGAACAGTAAATTAATCAGTGCGTGTGAATGCGCGCATTGACTCACGTGCGGTTATTCCACCAGCTGATCACTGATCCACAACGTGAATTCTGTCTTCCAGAACAGCTCTTTATATAATCATTTTGATTCATCTACCTGTTGCCACATGTACAGAAGGACTGGATTGTCATTCCTACACTCAGATTATTATATTTAATAAAAATAATAAGCGCACGCAGGAGCTCCTGCAGCCGATGATGCTGCATTCAAGTACCGTTGGAAATTACACAACTTTTTTGTTGTTTCAAATTCAGCAGTTGCTTGTGGCAAAATAATTAATTATATCCACACAAAAGATTAATTTTGGCCTATGTAAGGTGGCTGAGCCCATTGAAGCTGCCCCCCCCCTGCACAGATCAAAAAATCCAAGCAAGCAGGCTGAGTTTGCCCTGTAATTTCCGATGTACATGAACGCCGCAGCAGCCTCAGTGCTCACAAACCAGCTTCTGCGCTGTGTGAAAACGTTCAGCTGCTCCAACGCAGTCAAATTAAACAATAACATTACAAAAACTACACAAACACTTAAAAAACATCAAGAACGACAGCAAAACGAGACACAGATGAATTGAGGTTTTCGTTGCCCTTCGTTCAAAATTTTCAACAGTTTAAAAATCCTGATGAAGCACCCGCTGCGGGAACGAGGCTGCACGAAGGTTAAACAATGCCAATGACAGTCAACAAAGGTCCAGATTTCTTGTTTCGTCAGGTCTTCGTCACCCTTCATTAAGTGCCGTGTGACTGGGCCATAAGAGAGCATTGCTCCATTCATGTCATTTCATGACTGTATGTCTATGACCATAGGTCATCTGCAGAGGAACAGACAGTTCATACATATTTTCCGCTCGAAAAGAGGGATTCAGTAAAATGTGGTGTTTTTTATGGTGTGTGTATGTGTTTTAATACCTTTATCTCCTTGTTGTTTGATAGGATAGCGATGATAGCACAGTGGTAAAGTTTCTGTCTGTTAATCAGAGCTTTTGTAAATTGCAGGTTCGAATCCTGCGGGTGGCATGTATTTTTTATTTTTTATTTTTTGCCACAGCAGCTGGGTGATGTCGTTCCAGGCACTCAAGCTGCTTGCACTGTGTTCCGGTTGCGACGGTTTCATGCACACTTGTGCGTGTGCACAAAACCATCATAGAGGGATCATTCACGCTTGCCTGACCACATGTCAATGTGTTATGCTGAATGTAGGAAGAATTTGGAAAGTCTTATCAATAGCTTTGTTTTTTTATCTTGTGGTTATCATGATTTGTTTCTAGTGTGCTTATATTTTGTGGTAGATTTGCTTTACTACAGGACAGTTTGGTCTGAGCAGGAAGGGAGTGCAAAAGTAGTAAATCATCTTAGACAAAGAAGCATGGTTATAGACTACATTACTCACAATTCTTTTGGGCAGAGTTAGGACCCTTTAAAAATCAGAGTCTCCAGCTAGAAGCTCTCTTTGTTCACTATTCACTTATGTTCTTTGCCTCTGTTGCCTTGCCTGTGTGCTTTTTGGGCTCTTCATTTTGCTTGTGACTTCTTTTTATACTTTGCATGGCAAAGCATATGTTTGTTGAAAAATGTTAATTCCTTGTACGACCTTCCAAATTAAACTACAATCCATTTATTATTAAGTCCAAATCTACTTCATTGAAGAATTTTTGTTAAATTAAATTCACGTCACCTCTTGATCTGCCTGCCCAGAAGATGATGGAAGACAGTTTCCTTTCGGTGAGTTGCCTAATAAAGACACCAAACGTTCATTCTGATAAACCAAGATGGCAACCTCAGCTTGTGTATCCATCCGGGTCAGCACTTGCCAGGCATTCATTCAACATGCTGTCAAACTCAACAAAGCTCCAAACCACCAAATGTTACTCTGATGAAAGACCTGCCAACCAGATTGGGCAATGACCGGCAGATACACTCTCTCAATGTCCATCCAGTCAAGCCGTTGAAGAGAGGCAGACAGACGAACAGCATGGAGGAACACAAATGGCTGTCAGCAACTGATTCCTGAACATCCAGCGCTGCTGTCAAAGTAAGCTGGCTGTTTCTTTCAGAATGTAGCAAAAGGGTCTTTATTTAACCTGTTCACACTTATCACTAGCATATCACATTAGCAATGCCAAAATAAACTCCACAGAATATAAAGTAATTCATTCTTAAATTTCCTGCAGATACACCCATGTTACAAAATGTTATATAATAATTATCCTGTGAGCTTCTTTGTCACTTTCAAAGCACATCAGTGCAATATGCCCTGCCCTGTTTAACCCCTGACTGAGTTAAATAAATGTTTAAACGTGTGGTTGTCTGTGATTTGTATTGTTACAACAGAGGTCCCGAATATTGCATCTGCAGAATTTATGACTGAAAGACACCATGTTATTTCCATTTGGATGATATTACGCATATTGACATTATATCCATGATATAACATCCAGACCAACAGGTGGTGCCCTGAATTAATTTGACGTAAAAATAGTGTACTCTTGCTAGTACAGCAGATGACTGTAAGAATCATTCAAATCTGGTTACAAGCACCAAAATTTGACTGTGTATACCTTTTGGTACATATTGTAGAAAAATAACAGCCATTTGAATTTTCAACAGGGGGCCAAGTAGGGGTCAATTGAAGAACTGCATAGGGGTAAAAAAAAGTTCTAATCATATTGAAAGCTATACCACATTGTGTCTGATCACAAAAATTCCTAAAAGGTATACATTGGACTATCTATAACTGAATGTTCTGGAGTTAAGGGGTAAAAACAGAAAGAATGGTGACAAAGGTCAGTTTCAGTTTGAACAGGGGTCAAAAGTTAAAGTTGCTCCAGTTTTGGTAAAACATGGTGCAAATTATTGGTTGAACTAATAGGATTAACAAGTGGAATAGTTCTGACTGTGTTGAATGCTTGGTCTCAAAAGTAAAGGTCAAACAATGACGACGTCCATTGGATTCTGTTAGGGTTAAACCCAAGAAAACAGTGATTAGGACTCAAAATGCAGAAAGCAGGCCAAAATACAAAACAGAATGATTTATTGAAATGTGTTGAGAGTGTCATAAGCCAAGAAGCCAAGCACTGGAGGAGGGAGAGACCGCTGGAGCTAACGGGAGGGAGGAAAGTCACACCCAAACACCGTTTGTCTGGAACAAGCACAGAACAGAACCAGGCGGCACAGTGAAGCAAAGGGAACCAGGAGCTATGAGGACACAGGAAACACAGAGTTAGTATAAGCTACTGACAAAAAAGTACAAAAAGGTAATCCAAACATGAGGCCGAAGAAATCTGTAGGCAAACTGAGTTTCCGGCGTCTGAGAGCGTGGAGAGATGAGATATTTGTACAGGTGGTTAATGAGTGTGAGCAGGTGAATCCAATCAGTTCCACGAGTGGCTCCAGCAGACACAGGAAGGGAGGGGGAGAGAGGCAGATACAGCAGCAACCCAAGGCAGCACAACAGGATTCTATGACATGTGACATATGTTACCCCATAACCAGAGGTGTCAAATCCGGCTTCAGAAAGTAAAAACCCTCCCATGTGTTGGTTCTACCTGTGCACCTAAAACAGGTGGTCGCAATAATTAGCTCATCCACCTGCCTGAAGAGCTGAACTAATTACAATCAGCTGGTTTATTGGGAAGGTGGAACAAATATATGGCTTGACTTTTACTTTCTGTAGCTGGATTTGACACCTCTGCCCATAACATGATAACTAAGCATGACACATGGTGCAAACTATTCCTTTTGAAAATCCTACTAACTCAACCAATAATTTGCATCATGTTTTACCATAATTTGAGCAACTTTAACTTTTGACCCCTGTACAAACTGAAAGTGACCTTGCTGTTTTTACCCCATAACTCCAGAACATTCAGTTATAGATAGTCCAAATTATACCTTTTTGGAATCTTTGTGATCAGACGCATAATGTGGTATAGCTTTCAATATGATTGGAACAGTTTTTTTGTTTTTTTTTACCCCTATGCAGTTCTTTAATTGTCCCCTACTTGGCCCCTATTGAAAATTCAAATGGCTAACGTTATTTTACTAAAATATGTACCAAAAGGTATACACAGTCAAACTTTGGTGCTTGTAACCTGATTTGAAGGATTCCTCTGTATATATTCTGTTGTCTGCTGCACTATGCTACAGATGTTATCTTCTTCCTCTATAAAAGGGAGACTTTATTAATTAAAGAAAAAAAATGATTGTATCAAGGCTAAATGTTTTATTTTTAAATTGTTCTGTTTAATTTCCAGACATGATTGTGGGATTATTTGATTTTATTTAACCAAGTAAGTTATTAAAAAAAAAAATACAATAACAACCTGGTGGATAGGGAAAACAGAGGTAAATCACAAATGTGGATCAAACACATTTTACAGTATATACAAAAGATTGCAATTACAATGTTTAAATGTGGGAAAGGTGAAAATTACTTGTTGCATTTCTGGCTGAATACTGTGTGAATTAATTTCTGTAATATATAATGTAAATTTAATGTTTCAGTTTATTACTTTATTACTTTATTTATTTATTTATTTATTTATTTATTATTTGCTTTCATGCAGTTCACAGAATTTATTTTCTTGTTTCTAGGTTGAGGAAAGTGTTATTGAATTCACAAGTAATTGTTTGGCTGTCCTTGGCCATAAGAAAAACATCTTAGAAGCATAGTAGAGAAGTTTGAATCTTCGACTGGACTGGGTTGCTTGACATGAGGACGTTTCGCTTCAAATCACAGAAGCTTCCTCAGCTAAAATTCTTGCTCTGGTAGTCTGACTTCTGTCTTGACTCTTGTAGAGAAGAATAAACCAGAAGCCAACAAAAGCTGCAGTTTTTAACCTAACCAGACCCCTCCTACCGAGAGGCCGACTGCTATAGGCTAGTGACTAAACAATAGCTCTAATTAGCACCTATTGTGCTCTAGTTAGCACTATCCTAATGATGGGATGGAAGCCTCCCCTGATGGCTCCCTTGACGACTCTCCTGATGATGTGAATGACTCATTACCATGAACAAAAGACTGAAACTGCTTTGACCTGAGTACCCCATTGTAAAGAGGGGACAAAGCCTGTCTGAGACCCGCCCCCCGGTTAAGGCTGGGTTTCAACTGTTTTACAAAGAATGCTTCCTTGACACCTCTCTCAAACCATTTCTTCTCTCTGGCTAAGATTTTAACTTCCTTGTCCTCAAACGTGTGGTTAGTGTGTGGTTAGTTACAATGGTACGCAGCGTTTGGAGCTGTGTGAACAGAATGGAGGATGATTCTAGTTTCTTTCTCACAATAAGACAGGAGTCCCAGTTAGTGACTTTAATCTGCACAAAAGTGACTCACGATTGACATATTCAGGGATGAAAGTGGTGAAAAACAAAAAAAAAAGAAAGCTGAAACCCAAAATTACCCACAACACCACCGGCATGAAAATGTTTGAATTCCAGAAGCTCTGAAATGCAATCTGGGGCTATTCCAGACATTAAACTGATGTGAGTGCAGCATCCATTTTGGTGAGAAAAAAAAAACAAAAACAACTTTCCTTATTCAAATTAATTCCAGTAGTATTCTGCTTTTACTAGGATGCAGCAGTTTTCTAGCTTGGCAGATAGTTCTGGAGGAAATCACTGAAGAAATTAAGAAATTGAAAATAAGATTTGACCAAAACAAATTGTCATTAAACTTAAATAAAACAGGGATGAAGTGGAGGTGTAAGAGTCACTTGGTGTTCACAGGAAACACTTATTTCTGAATGTATTTATTTATTTTCATTGTTAGTTGGTTTTATCTTTTCTGTTGTGTTTTGTTTCATCAGGTTCTTTTTCTCTTTCTCTAAAATTGTATTGTAGCATTATTAGTTATTATGGGTTAGTATTACTATTATTGTTTTTGTTGCTATTATTATTAATATATGAATAAAAATAAATTAAAAAAAATTAAAATCTGACTCTTACAACAACGAATGCTGAGCCATCAATTATTACACAGAAAACAAAATGCACACAAACTGAACAGCTTAATGCTGACTTTAACACTGAAAACGCCATAGACATGCTAACGCATTAGCATCTGTCCCATTTTTAAGTTAAAAAATATATCTCTCAACTGTTTCAGAAGACCATAACAGGTCGGTTTAACATTAAAAAAGGTAACTATTACAGAAATATGCTCTTTAGGGTTTTAGCGTGGAAAAATTAAGATAAAGCGAAATAAAACAATGAATCAACGAAGCAGCAGATCGAAGCACTGCTTCGATCTGTGAATCACTGCTTCGATTGGTTCAAGGTTCAAAGCAAAGCCGCGCTGCAGAAAAGTTGATTACAGACCCGCTACATCTAATCAATGTACAGAAGTTATAATTTTCCTGATAAACACCCCCAAAAGCAATGGCCACTCTGAAGGACCGATAAGGGAATTATTAAGCAAAATGTTTATGATGTTGGTGGATCGAATCATTTCTTAACAATACCTGAAACCGGTTAACAGTATCAGGAACTGGTTCTCAATACCCATCCCTAATCCCATTACTAACTCCATGTGTAATAAATTTTAAAAAAAATTTAATCAAATATGCATCATGCATTGCAGCAGTGCATCCTACTGGGAACTACGTGGCAGAGATCTGGAACATTCCAAAACAGTATATTTGAAAAATAATATCACTTACCTGTCTGCTGCTCTGTTCTTGTCAAATAATTACGTTTGAACTAGAAGCACTCAGAGAGTGCAAACCTCCGCCAATGCCATGGGGTCACTGACGCCATAACATCTACACACCGTGGAATCATTGAACCTAAAAAAGTCTAACAATGATGTTTGCTCAGTAGTAAAAAAGTTTCATCTGCTGTGACTGGATAGCATGTATCCTTAGCGCTTGGCATCACAGTTTATTGCAACTTGCACCTTTCCCAGAAGCTACTGTCATCTGAGCACTGATACTGATATTGCATGTGCTTATAGACAAAAACAAATAAGAGACAAATTAAATTTATTATTCAACTAAACTGCAAATATATGATTTTTTTAACATTTATGAAACACTTCTCTAAATAAATAACAGTAAATTCTTAAATAGAACTATTTCTTAAGTGTTGCATGTGCTACATAATGAAGTGCACCTTCTATATATTCAGTGAAGTGCACCGAAGCAGAATATATGTGACAGTAAGGTGCTAACGTCAGCCTCTGGATTTTCTGGATCCTAGACGTGATTCATCAACTCCTGGGAGTGGGTTTTGCACCTTGTGTACTTTGTTCAGTGATGTGCACTGAACCAGAACTTAACCACTGCTGAGTATACTGCTGACTCATCACTTGCTTTTGCTAAGTGAAGTAATCTAGATAGTGATATTCATTGCCAGTAAAACATAATAATGCCAAATGATAGTCCATCTAATAAATTCATTGTGCTCCCCAGCCCTGTATAGTTTGTCATGAGGGATTTCCTCTTTGCAGTGTGTTGTATTTGACATTGTTTACTAACAAGGCCATAGGGTCACTGATCCTAAAGAGATTCCCTCCTTGGCACAGTGATCTATTCAACAATTCAGTGTTACAACCAAAACTATGATACATAAACTTTTCTTTCATTTATATTTGACATCCTTGACCATGAAAACATACCACTAGAACTTGGAATCACTTTTACGTCTTTATTAGTTCAAACGTTATTGTATAAAAACGATTTTTCGGTAATGGCGGTTTTCGTCTGGATGTAGCTCCATAACATTTGAAGCTACATCAAATCTGATGACACCTTACTGAATCAGTACAGATTCAGCTACAATTTGGTGTTAGTTGTGCATCTCTAGCTTCATTTGTCACCTCACACTGACACATTTTCTATTTTCCCTATATTTTTGCATATTCTGGATCACCAGATCCGGAATCCGGATCCGATCATCACCAAACTTTGTTGTTTGATAGAACATTTGACTATGTTACACCCTAATTTTTTTCAAGCCTTTTTGCCTTGTTTTTGTGGAGTTAGAAACTAGAATGTCAAAATTCCCCCTATCCCGCAATGGTGAAGAATCATTTAAAAAATTCCTGGATCCGGATCGTGATCTGGATCACCACTAAAATTTAATCACTTGTTCCTCTTGTCATTTCCAACCACTCCACAAAATTTCATCAAAATCCGTTCAAAACATTTTGAGTTATCCTGCTGAAAAACAGATAGACAAACAAACAAACAAACTCGACCGAAAACATAACCTCCTTTGCGGAGGTAATGAATGAAATCCATTGGTAATGATAATTGATTTAAAAAAAAAAAAGTCCAGTAAAAAAATTCTGTGAGATTCCTTTGTGTGTGTGTGTGTGTGCGTGCGTGCGTTCCCCAGGGTCCCACCACATGCTTTTCCAAGACAATTTTCTTTACCTGAAAATACTTTTTTATTTTAATTTAGTTTTACAGACAAGGAATTTCTTTAAAAGTTTATCAGCATTTAGTGGCATATTTCAGGGAGGAGCTGCCTTGAACATATGCTGCAGCCTGAGTGCAGCCTGTCATGGGGACAGACAGTAGACACACCCATGCAACTTTTTCCAGTCTTTAAAATTTGATGTGATTCAAAGATAATTTTGAGAGAGAAGAATTTTACAGCTGAGCATTTGGAAGTGGCCGTATGAAATGTGTGTGAAGTTACATGTCTGATCCATTAATAGAAACATGATGAAAAGTAACGTTTGACCTGCCGAGCAATTCCAGGACCTTCTTGCTATGAGGCAACAGTGCTAACCACTAAGCCACTGTGCCACCCATTCAATCTTTTTTTTTTTTTTTTAACTTCCCCATTCCCATAATACAACAGATCCCCTCAAGACCAGATTTTGTTTTCTATTTTTATTACTTATTTTTTTTGTTTGTTGTTTTTTTTTTTCTTCTTCCCGCAATACACTGGGATCCTGTCCAGGGTGTGTGTACCCTGTCTTGCACCCTGTGACTGATGGGATAGGCTCCACCCCACATGACCCTTAATTGGAATAAGCGAGTATAGAAAATGGATAGATGGATGTTATTAGTTTTTTATGACACTGATGCAGAGTAAATAATGCAAAATGATGTCAGATATTCATTAATTTACAAATCAATAATCATTTTGGCACAGCCCTAATCAATGCATCACTGAGACAGAGACTACCATTATTCTTCCATTTTCACATGGAGATATAACTTAACATTGATGGAAATGGTTAATAGTATGTGATTTTGTTGTGTGGACCAGCAGACCTTTAAGCTGCAACCTCATTTACTTGATTTAAAGTGGATATGACACCTAAAAAATTAGGTAAAACTGATATACGAGGTCTGTCCATAAAGTATCGTACCTTTTTATTTATTTTTTTAAACTATATGGATTTTATTAATATGTTTTCACGTCAGACAAGCTTGAACCCTTGTGCGCATGCGTGAGTTTTTCCACGCCTGTCGGTGACGTCATTCGCCTGTGAGCACGCCTTGTGGAAGGAGTGGTTTGGACATGTCCAGCTCTCCACAATTTCACTGATACTTACTGGACTGGTAAGCATTGAAAGCCGAGATAGACATGTCCAAACTTGTCCTCTGACACGCCGAAACGGAGGTGTTCCTTTGTCTCGCTTCCAAAGCGAATCGGTCGTGACGCGCGAAGCCTCTGCGCGGCTTTCCATGACAAAATCTCTTGTTAAAAGTGAAATCTGCCGTAAAATGGCGATGTCCAGGTCTTGTGATAACCAGAGAAAGAGCACACGACGGTCTCGTATCCACAGAGCCATCAGCTCAGAAATGGTCCAGTGGCTTGTGCCGTGTCGTCGCAGCTCGGAGCGCGGTGCGCTGAGCGTCCTTAAAGGGGTCCTTAAAGCTGTACTACCAGACCTTATTCTCTGTGAAGCCCGTAAAATTTTCACCGAAAGCCAGATACATTTTTTGAATAGTTTCCAGCTGCCAGTCTCTAACAGCTTCTGAAAAAATTCTGATGGAAAAAAAACCCCAAATCATTCCGCCATTTCCAGACAATGAAAATCCGATGACGGGGCGGGACCACTCCTTCCATAAGGCGTGCTCACAGGCGAATGACGTCACCGACAGGCGTGGAAAAACTCACGCATGCGCACAAGGGTTCAAGCTTGTCTGACGTGAAAACATATGAATCAAATCCATATAGTTTAAAAAAAATAAAAAGGTACGATACTTTATGGACAGACCTCGTAAATATCAAAATATACATACACTATAGTAAGTTGAAAGTGGTTTTAATCATTATCACTGAGAAATAAAGTTTGTACAGCTTCTCAAAAGTATGTTACTTGGAAAGCGCGCTGGCAGCGTTCCATCAGCGGTCACGTGATGCCGTGACGTCACAGCGTGTAGAGTCTCGTCTTTGTCTGTTAGACAGAAACAGATGAACCTCAGCATGGACAGTGACCAGATCGAGAATTTTTCTGACTCTTCAAGTGTTTATTTTTTCTGTGAGGAAATCGAGACTGACTCGGATCCTGAGGATGTCGCAGCAGTGATTAGACCCTACAGATTCGAGCCGTATCTTTCAGATGAACATTCAAACCAGGAGCATTCTGGCAGCGAAAATACGTGGTCTATTAGAAAAGAAACCAACCTTTTTATTTTTTTCAAAAACTATATGGATTTGAATCACGTGCGATTACATCAGACAAGCTTGAACCCTCGTGGGCATGTGTGAGTTTTTTCATGCCTGTCGGTTGCGTCATTCGCCTGTAGGCAGGCTTTGAGTGACGAGTGGTCCACCCCTCCCGTCTATTTTTTCATTGTTTAGGAATGGCTCAGAGACTGCCGCTTTGCTTGATCAAAATTTTTTCAGAAACTGTAAGGCACATCCGAGTGGACACCATTCGAGAAATTCAGCTGGTTTTCGGTGACAATTTTAAGGGCTGATGAGAGATTATGGAGTGTTACTGTCGCTTTAAGGACAACCCACAGAGCCGGAGGGTGCGCCGCGCTCCGAGCTGCCGTCGTCAGCCTGCTTCGAGCTGAAAACTTCCAAATTTAAGCCTCTGTTGACCCAGGATGTCGTGAGAGAACAGCGAAGTTTCAGAAGAGGTCGGGATCAGCAGTTTACCCGGACATTCCACTGTTAAAGGAGATTTTGTAATGAAAGACGTGCGGATGGATTCACACATCAGCAGGCAGCCGCTCATGGCCCGGCGCCACAGAGAAACACCTCCGTGTTGATAACCATTCGTAAAATTCAGGCGGCTTTCGATGGTTTTCAGTCGAGTGAGTATCTGAGAAACTGTTTAACAGCTGGGCATGTTCAAACTTGTCCTGTAACGCTTCCAACGGAGGTGTTTCTCTGTGGGTTGTCCTTAAAGCAACAGTAACACTCCATAATCTCTCATCAACCCTTAAAATTTTCACCAAAAACCAGCTGAATTTCTCGAATGGTGTCCACTCGGATGTGCCTTACAGTTTCTAAAAAAATTTTGATCAAGCAAAGCGGCAGTCTCTGAGCCATTCCTAAACAATGAAAAAATAGACGAGAGGGGTGGACCACTCCTCACTCAAAGCCTGCCCACAGGCGAATGACGCAACCGACAGGCGTGAAAAAACTCTTGCATGCCCACAAGGGTTCAAGCTTGTCTGATGTAATCTCACGTGATTCAAATCCATATAGTTTTTGAAAAAAATAATAAGATCGGATACTTTTCTAATAGACCTCGTAATGCCGACAGTGCTTATGGCGGAGCCGAAGCAGAGGCAAGAGACGTGCCAATTCCAATGGATTTTGAAAGGCTGAAGAATATGGAATGGTAAGGGAGGCTTTGATTTTTGTTGCTGCTGTTTATAACACTATAATTATAGCATTTTCGATACTAGCGTCTGTTTACTGCCTTTGTTATTGTTCTGGAGCCGCGATAGTGTAGCTACTACTTGCGGATCACCGTCATTACCTTCAGGTTTTTGCCATTTCGAGTGCCTGGCATTGCATTCATTCATGTTTAGTTACATTATTTTCACGAAAGAATAGGAAATAAACAGTGAAAGTTTTGAAAAAGATCGACGAAAACAACAGTGAACATGCCGCCGCCGTGTTTACTACGTATTGCATTTTACAAGTTCCTTGACCATTTCAAGATTATTGTGAACATATTATTTGGGGTTGAAATTTTAGGTGTTCCTGTGAGTGGTGAGAACATGGAGACGGTAGAGGAAAGTGTCTGGTGTCGGGAGCAAATGCGGGTGTGTGAGCGGAGCGAGCGGCAGCCTGACATTTTGTGCATCACACAACACCGCGGCTTTCGATCAATCTGCCTGGACTTGAAAAGGCTAAAACCTTTTTGCCCTTGTGTTTGTGCAATATGCAGCGACACACTGGTCAGGCATATCGACAAATGAGTCCCTGAGAGCTGTGTTTAATCAAAGTTTCTGCTGCTAAAAAAAGTGTAAACAACGGATGCCAGGCGCGCAAGCCGATAACGGTCTACACATAGTGATGTATTTCAGGCTTAGTGCTCAGCGGGAAGCTGGTCACGGGGCGTGCACATTTTTCAGTGGTGGGACATTGAAATGTTGTATATAATGGGAGAACTGCGTCCATTTTCCCAAAATGCTTAGGTTGACTGAATTATATAACCTTTGACATGTAAAAAGACTATGTTGTCTTTAAGTGTCATATCCACTTTAAGACTTCACAATTGTTAATTAAATACAACCACAGACTTGTAAAAATTAAAACGGTAAAAAATGTTTGACTCAAGAAGTTTTTCATTCAGATTGTAACTTTGAAGGAGCACATTTTAAATTTAAAATTTCCAGATTATACTGTTACTCAAATAAGATCATTATTAAATGGGTCATACAGTACAGTACCAATATTTCAATGATCAAAAAAGTGAAACTTTATAAATTTAAGCCATATTGCACAACCCTGTGCTGCCCCTGCAAGTGGGTCTCAGGCCAGGCTAGGATTGGAGGCATGCATGGGTACTGCCTGTCACTGTATTCAAGACACCACAAATGGATGGATGGCAACCGCTCAGGCAGAAAATGTTTACAACACTACATCTCAAAATTTACCATCTATCTCCCACACCCAGATGGAATGTGGGTGTTTCAATGACCTTTCCAAGCCACTGGAGCCCTCAAACCCAATGAGTGTAAAAAGGCAAAATATTAACAAAACATTCTGAAACAACCCAAACTGCTATTTCTTTGTGGGTGAGCATAAGGCCAGTCTGTCTGCAACACTTAAATGTCATTAAGGAACCCATATCTGACACAGTTTTCTACACAAGGACATGTCTTACTCACTTTATTTGGATGTTGATGAGACAGCTATGGGAGCATCCAAGCAGCACGCTAATCTGGATAGAGAGAGGGGGGGAGGGAGAGAGAGAGAGAGACCTATTGATATGCAGGCATGATAGTGGTTGTAGTCAAACAAAGTACATCTTTGCCTTCTCCCAGCAGTCTTTTAATGACTTGGGGATTTGTAGATGGAAACAAATAAGACTCTGTGATGGACCTGTAATTGTATTTCCATTGCAGAAAAGTGTGTTTGTTTTTGCTGATCTTATCTGGGCTTATTAAAAATTCGCAATCAATATTACAGGGCATTAACGGGAAACTTGGAACCCATGGTGAGATAAAACAAGAAAGCAATTGCTATGCAGTGTGGAACAAAACAAACACACCTCTACTGACATTTCTTTGTACTGGGAGTGAATAACAAATATTCACACTCAGATTACAGTCAAATAATACTTGAAGTATACAGAGAATTGTAATACTTCTGAAGTGCTACATGAACTAATGTGTGGATTTTATTAAAAATGAAAGCAGAAACAATAATAGGGTCATATTGTACACAATGTTTTTAGCTTTTATATTTACTTATTTGCAGGTAATATGACTGGGGTTTCATGTTTTACATTCTTAAGGGCCCCTTCACACGTAACACGATAGAAGCCGACTTGTGCAGGATGGAGGAATTGCATGCCAGTCGTGAAAAATTGGAGCCACCTCCAATGCCTTGTACACCTGTCACTACAACTATTCGTGCACACTGGCAGCCAAAAGACAGAGAGTGCCCTGTGAGAGCACATTCCATCCCTCTTGCGGCAGGTGTCGGCCAAATTCCAGGTGTCACATACGAACATCCAACACCACTCGCTAGCCCCTTAGAAAATCTGGTGCTGCTTGCGCTGTCAGCATGAAAATAGTGAGCAGACAATCACTTTCATGCTGGCAGTGAAATTTGTGTGCCTCCACGAGTGTGGCGTTGCAAAGCAACACACATGTCACATGCACGTGTGTCGCGCCACCCCACCACACACTTGCATGACGGATAGACACATCTGAGCACACACAGGCGGGCTGCAGTGGCCTCACACAACACACGTCGGCAGGCTACTCCATGTGAAACAGAGTGTCAGATCATGCAGCAGGTGATCTGAATGTCATGCGTGTCCAGCCTGACACGTGTGTCCGGCAGAACACACGCGTCACAGGACTATGACAATATGACAAGCCAACACCGCAACAAATGTCACTTTCAGTCACATATCACCAAAAATACACCATAACAAATGCCATTTTGTCAGTTATTACGGTGCTTTTTTTTCTCTTTTTTAACAAAGTATGTTTATCTCCTTGTTGAGTTTAGCCATTTTATGCTCATGTTATAAGACAGTAATTGTAGCGCAGTGCTAAAGTTTGTCTGGTAATCTGAGCTTTTGTAAATTGCAGGTTCGAATCCCATGAGTGCCATTTATATTTAACCAGGGTACCGCAGGGTTCTGTATTGCATCCAATTTTATTTATTTATAAAACAGGAAAGAATGGCGCTCTGTGTAAAAGCCCCATTAGATTGCTGTGGTGGGCAATCATGCCCTTTTTCCTCATTTTTGGAATGTGGTTATAATTCGCGGCCAGAAATCAGCAATGGGAGATTGGCTTTACCCTAACCTGGGTACACAATATGAAGATATGGACTGATCCTTCATTTGAGCCAAGGTAAAATACCAAAATACCAGCAGCAGATTCTGCCAGTCTACTCTGTGCAAGCCTGAGCCAGTCAGTTCTCACAAAGCTAAAATGCTGTGCCAAATCCAAATGTGGATCTGTGCTGGATTCACTGTGGTGACCCTGAACAAAAACTGAAACAACTACAAGGTGAAACAACAACCAGCAGGGGATTCTCAGCACACACTGTGATGCTTTTGTTACCTCCGCCAAGGAGGTTATGTTTTCGGTCGGGTTTGTTTGTTTGTTGTCTGTCTGTTTGTCAGCAGGATAACTCAAAACCTTTTGAACAGGTTTTGATGAAATTTTGTGGACTGGTTGGAAATGACAAGAGGAACAAGTGATTAAATTTTAGTGGTGATCCGGATCCCGATGCTAACGCGTTAGCATGTCTATGGCATTTTCAATGTTAAAAGTTAGCATTAAGTAGTTGCAGCTGTCATCACATTCGGGTGCATTTGTTTTCAAATTGTAATATTTCTTAAATTTATTTTTACCTCTGCCAAGGAGGTTGGAAATGACAAGAGGAACAAGTGATTACATTTTAGTGGTGATCTGGATCATGATCCGGATCCTGATGCTAATGCGTTAGCATGTCTATGGCATTTTCAATGTTAAAAGTTAGCATTAAGCACTTGCAGCTGTCATCACGTTCGGGTGCATTTGTTTTCAAATTGTAATATTTCTTAAATTTATTTTTGTTTATATGTTAATAATCTAATGATTATTATATACAATTTTAGAGAAACAGACAAAAACAAATAGATCACTGTGCCAAGGAGGGAATCTTTTGTCTGTCTGTTTTTCAGCAGGATAACTCAAAAGGTTTTGAATGGATTTTGATGACATTTTGGGGAGTGGTTGGAAATGACAAGAGGAACAAGTGATTCACGATGCTAACGCGTTAGCATGTCTATGGCATTTTTAATGTTAAAAGTTAGCATTAAGTAATTGCAGCTGTCATCACGTTCGGGTGCAGTTGTTTACAAATTGTAATATTTATTATTATTATTATTATTATTATTATTTATTATATTATTATATCTTATACAATTTTAGAGAAAGAGACAAAAAGAAATAGATCACTGTGCCAAGGAGGGAATCTCTTTAGGGTCAGTGACCCTATGGCCTTGTTTAGAGAAGTGTTTCATAAATGTTAAAAAATTCATATATTTGCAGTTTAGTTGAATAATAAATTGAATTTTGTCTCTTTTGTCTCTTATTTGTTTTTGTCTATAAGCACATGCAATATCAATATCAGTGCTCAGATGACAGTAGCTTCTGGGAAAGGTGCAAGTTGCAATAAACTGCGATGCCAAGCGCGAAGGATACATACTATCCAGTCACAGCAGATGAAACTTTTTTTTACTACTGAGCAAACATCATTGTTACACTTATTTAGGTTCAATGATTCCACGGCGTGTAGATGTTATGACGTCAGTGACCCCATGGCCTTGGCGGAGGTTTGCACTCTCTGAGTGCTTCTAGTCGCAAATGTTTTGAGAAAAGATACAACCTCAAATAAACAAACAGATAAACAGAAATGCTGAAACCTAACTTGTGAAAAATGATGAATATGATTAAATTGTTCAGCTGTGTATGTTTAAGCATATGATATAATGTATCAATATGAACCCCTAACTGCTACTTGACAAGGCAGTGATATGATAAAATTTCCACTGACTTTTTTTCCCCCCTTTTTATGACTACAGTTTTATAACACAAATTGGAGTTGTAAATGGTTATGGTTGCATAACAATGGTTGCATTATTATTATCCACTTTTTGTCAAAGACAGGCATAATTACATTCTGATGATACCACATCCTGTTTGATCATATTATATTTGTAAGTTTTGTTTATGCTGTTGCATGACAATAGGTCTTTTATACGTGCTGTCAGAAGAAAAATTATGTTCTTCCATGTGGACATCTAGCTACTGAGTAAGAGTAACCAACCAGATAACGATATTCAGCACATTTACCCTCCTTTTAAATCACTTAACTCAAACACACATATACCTGTGTGTTTAATTGTGTCCCTAGTGTTTAATTATCTGCATATATTTTCAGGAAGTCTGAGTCTGCCAGATGAGGAGAAGAAAATAGTGCTATGGCTTGTTAGTGCTCGGATATTGATGTATAATGAAAGACAGGCGACTCAATATGGAGCTTTTCTGAAGTGAAAATAGCTGCAGAGATCAAATGTCTTAGTGTTTCAACAAGACTTTCTAAAAGAACAAAAATGTATAATAAGAGGAATAGCGTGTTGGCCTAGAGCTCGGATTAACATTTTTGGCCTGCAGGAATAATTTAGCGTCTATACTCAGAAGATTAATAAGCCAAATGTAGGGTATCCTAAATAAAACTGGCTGTGAACAGATGATAAACATGTCTAGTTTGCATATAATGTGTATTTGAAGCCATTTAGCGGTAATACTGCAAATAAGCAGTCATTTAACCTCACCTCAGCACTACATTTCATGAAAACAGGTTTAGTTGCCTTTATTGATTAATCCCAATAACAAAGCAAAGAATGTAGATCTCAGTGGAAGCAAAACATAAAAAAAGTATAGCATCACTGGCTGTTAATTGACTTATTTTGACTGTCAAATTGTATTTAGTTTATACAACAAAAGAGAGTATGCCAATGTGCAATATCACTTAAATGTCAAATGATTCATACCAGTCAAGAACTGCATTATGTCTAAGTTGTCATTCACTTACATACAACCCCAATTCCAATGGAGCTGGGACATTGTGTAAAATGTAAATAAAAACCAAACACAATGATTTGCAAATCCTATTCAACCTATAATCAATTGAATACACCACAAAGACAAGATATTTAATGTTTAAACTGATAAACGTTATTGTATTTGTGCAAATATTTGTTCATTTTGAAATGGATGCCTGCAACACATTTAAAAAAAAGCTGGGATAGTGGTATGTTTAACACTGTGTTACATTATCATTCCCTCTAACAACACTCAATAAGCATTTGGGAACTGAGGACACTAATTGTGAGTGTCATGAATGGGTATAAAAGGAGCATTCCCAAACATATCAGCTGTTTGCAAGCAAAGATGGGGCGAGGATCAACACTTTGTGAAAACTGCATGAAAAAATAGTCCCAACAGTTTAAGAACAATGTTTCTCAACGTTCAATTGCAAGGAATTTAGGGATTCCATCATCTACAGTCCAAAATATAATCAGAAGATTCAGAGAATCTGTTGAACGTTCGACAAGTAAGAGGCAGGGCCGAAAACCAACATTGAATGCCCGTGACCTTCGATCCCTCAGGCAGCACTGCGTTAAAAACCGACATCATTGTGTAAAGGATCTTACTGCATGGGCTCAGGAACACTTCAGAAAACCATTGTCAGTTAACACAGCTCGTCGCTACATCTACAAGTGCAAGTTAAAACTCTACCATGCAAAGCGAAAGCCATACATGAACAACATCCAGAAACGCCACCACCTTCTCTGGGCCCAAGCTCATTTGAAATGGACAGATGCAAAATGGAAAGGTTTGCTGTCATCTGATGAGTCCACGCTTCAAATTGTTTTTGGAAATCATGGACATTGTGTTCTCCAGACAAAAGAGGAAAAAGACCATCCACATTGTTAGCAGCGTTAAGTTCAAAAGCCATCATCTGTGATGGTATGGGGGTGTGTTAATGCCCATGACATGGGCAACTTACACATCTGTGATGACACCATCAATACTTAAAGGTACATGCAGGTTTTGGAGCAACACATGCTGCCATCCAAGCAACGTCTTTTTCAGGGACGTCCCTGCTTATTTCAGCAAGACAATGCCAAACCACATTCTGCATGTGTTACAACAGCGTGGCTTTGTAGTAAGAGTGTGGGTACTAGACTGGCCTGCCTGCAGTCCAGACCTGTCGCCCACTGAAAATGTGTGGGGCATTATGAAGCGCAAAATACGACAATGGAGACCCCCGACTGTTGAACAAATGAAATTGCACATCAAGCAAGAATGGTAAAGAATTCCACCTACAAAGCTTCAACAATTAATGTCCTCAGTTCTCAAACGATTATTAAATGTTGTTAGAAGGAAAGATGATGTAACACAGTGATAAACATACCACTGTCCCAGCTTTTTTGAAATGAGTTGCAGGTATCCATTTCAAAATGAGCAAATATTTGCACAAAAACAATAAAGCGTATCAGTTTGAACATTAAATATCTTGCCTTTGTGGTGTATTCAATTGGATATAGGTTGAGTATAATTTGCAAATCATTATATTCTGTTTTTATTTACATGTTACACAATGTCCCAACTTCATTGGAATTGGGGTTGTATCTTGTCAGTGACAATCACATTCATGGGTATTTGGGTTTCAAGATTGTCACTGGATAGAATTGTTAGGTAACGCTAATATCTTTTACAGGGGAATGACAGTCCACATCTTTGGGGATCTGGTGCTTCATGTCTTATTGTATCATTGTGAGACTTGCATGCTAACCAGTGACCAAAGGCAGTGACTAGATGTCTTTACTAGGTCACTTGGGAGGATCTTTAGCTTAATTTTCATCATCAAAGGACCCAATCATTTGGATCGAGGCAATGTCAGCTATGACATTTTGGCCATGTGTAACCTTTCTCTAGGCATGATTCAGCACCCACGTGTTTCCATGGAGAGGACCCCAGAAGTTCGAGGAGGCCAAAGGATTCATCACATTCTACATTCTACATTCTACACTCAGACTGACTGAGTGCTGTGTGGGTGGTTGCCATCCAAGGCCCAAGGCTGTTTTGCAGTCTGCCTGCCATTCTTGGTTGGCCTACTCCTGTCTGGCCAGTAAACAGTCACAACAGCAGATGCATGGTCAATTGGAGTCAAAGGTAAACGTGTAAGAGTATTTTTTTTTCACTCTAATTTATCGCAAAATTGGCACACATATGCAGTTGCATTCTAGACTTAACCAGGTAAACTCAAACATCCAAACTTGCCAATAAAAAACTTGCCAAAAGTTAATTGTTTCATTCCGATTTACCCCAGACTTGGCACATATGCCTATATATTGGAATTGTACAGCAAGATCATATTAGCCAGAGGTAAGTCATTGTGGTTAACTTCATGGCTGCATATCTGCTTGTTGGTGTCCTCTTCCCAGGGCCTTTTGCTGATTTCTACCAAACATGTTACGTCAATGAAGGTTGCCTTGTTTGGCAAAGGACAAGGAATTTGATTTGCAACCCATTTTGGACTAAATGTGCCACACACTTAGGTGTCTTCCAGAACTGTCCTGGCCAGGTCAGCCGGAAGTCAGTCACTTTAGTGAAGCTGAAGGTCACTGGGATCAAATATCAGATTGCTGCAGCCCTTGTTGTCTTCATGCCTTTAGGATAATATTACCTACTACCCAGATTGAAATTACATGTGTGAGAGGGCTGAAAGCCTGCAAGGCAAAGAATTCATAAGTGATATAATGAAGAGATGGATGTTGACAATTGCAGTTGACTACTCGTGTTTGCAAGGCAAAATGAAATGCAAGCTCACTGATGCTGGTGTTTAGCTGTTTCTCCAGGGGCTGCATCTCAAAATGGGGAAGGTAAATTACAGACAATGAGTGAGCATTCACATACACTATAACTGCAGAGCCACCACTCATTTACTGTTGCTCATGTAACTCACTGGGAACCCAAGGTTTTCCAGTACAGAAGGGGGATGGTGAGTCTTCAGTTTCCACCCGTCATAGTAATGTCATTGATTGTGTCAGACTCAGAGGTGTCCATGCAAAATGTGGTTTCCCATAAGATTTTATACCAGTCATACTCCATTGCACCAAACCATATTGTACATAATTTGACATTCTGATTGTTGGTGACTTCAGCATTCATATAAATAAGCCTTCTGACCCCCTCTGTAAATCATTCATGGACATTATAGATGTATTAGGATTACTGTATTAGGATTTCTGCAATGCATTCAGGGTTCGACACACATTAGTGGAAATACCCTGGATTTGGTCCACATTTGCAGTATCGCTGTCACAGATATTGACATTGTGCTTCTTGCTTCAGTGGTCTCAGATCACTCACTAATGAAGTTTAAAATCTCACTGCCTTCTTCACTGAAACAACAAAAAAAAAATGTATTTATTGTCAAGGCAACACATCAACTCCTCACCTACAATTGAACTTGGCGCCAGACTGTCTGATATCTTACCATCACTTTCAGAAAGTGACCATTCAGTAGATAGTTTTGCAGACAGTTAAAACTCAGCACTCACAACCACACTTGACATGATTGCTCTACCGACATTAAAAACTGCATCGCCTCAGGTGTGAGTCTCGATGCCTCGAATGGAAATGGCATAGCTCAAAACTAGAAGTATCCCACCTCGCGTGGGCTGATGCTTTTCCAGTCTATAAGCATGCACTATTGGCTCCAAAGCAGACCTATTACTCTGATTTGATTAATAAAAACAAGCATAATTCAAAGTTCCTGTTCAACACTGTGGCAACAGTTATTCATAGACAACCACCTGCAAGTCACTCTCTATTTACAGCCCAAGATTTCTTAGATCACTTTGAGAAGAAAATAGATAACATTAGGTGAAATATATCCAAGCATGCCTTATTCTGGCCACTACACCATGTTATTAAGGTGGGTGCCATCACTGATACATTACCTAGATTTACTGTTATGTTCACTGCAGGTATTATGTGTTTAGCTTGGTAAATACGCCATCTAGTGGTTGTGTTAATTCACTTTGTTTAAGACAGTAGAAGAAGAATTTAGACAGGAAGTCACTGAAAGACAGTCTCACTGCAGTTCATGGCAGTTCCACTTTCCTGACTCCTTCATTTTGGTGTTTGTTAAAGCATCGTCTTTTCACAAAAAAGAAAATAAGATTCAGTAAACTACGTTGAATGTCTCTCAGAGTCCGCCAAATTTTCTGGATCTGTGTTTAGCTGTTTGGATAGCTAAATCAGTTTCTAGCGAGGCCATTACAGTGAAAAGACAGCACCACAGCAAACAGCAATGCTACAAAAGCCACCACGTGGAGCCACTGCCATCTCGAAGAGCTGAGTAAAGAGTGACCAAGCAGAAGAAATCTACGCTTCAACACCTCTATACAGGAAACATACTTACTCAAAATGACTGAAACCAAATCCCAGAAAAGTGACATTAAATCAGTCCTTTCACAAAAGTCGTCATCACACGCAAGCTCAAGAGCCAACATTGAACTACTGAGAGGAAAAGCAAAGGCTGAAGCTGCTCAAACAAGAGCCTCCTATGCACAAAACGAAATAGAAATCAAAGTTGAACAATCACATTTACAAGCCACTCTTGATGCTCTTAGGGCAGAGCAAGAAAAGGAAGCTGCTATAGCAGAAGCAAATACTTTAGAAGCTGGACTACTTGAATTGAGCCTTGAAACACGCAGTGAAACCTGTGGGTCATCTCACACTGAGGACCAAAAACAGCGCACTGCGGAATATGTATTGTAACGAGCAGCTGTTACTGCAGCACAGCAAGACATTCCAGCAACGACTGAAAATGTTACTCCAGCATTTCCTCCCCAACCTGTAGCAAAGCAGGAAAGCAAATCAAACTATGCATCAAATTATGCTGCCTTTGACAATGGCCTTGATAAACCCCTGTCAACCAGCTTTAAACCACTCACACCTGGGATTCAAACTGTCCCCAAAACAAGCAATGTTCTGAGTGATTATATGCCAACCCTGCCAACCTATGACCTTGCCAAATACCTCGCACGCAGCCAACTCATAACGACAGGCCTTTCCACCTTCGATGACCAGCCTATGAACTACTGGGCATGGAAATCATCCTTCAAAAGTGCCATAGCAGGTTTAGACCTATCTGCAGGAGAAGAGCTTGATTTGCTAGTACGGTACCTTGTTAAAAACTCAGCCAAACAAGCCAAACAAATGAAAGCAGTCAACATAAGGTGTCCCGAAGTTGGCTTTATTATGACTTGGGAGAGACTTGAGGAAACATATGGCTCTACAGAGGCCATAGAGCAAGCCCTGTTTGATAAAGTAGAAAGTTTCCCCAAAATTACAATGAGAGAACCTTTTAAACTCCGTGATCTCGCCAATCTGCTGTTAGAGGTAGAGGCTGCCAAACTCGACGGCTATTTACCTGGCTTGTCTTATTTAGACACATCTAGGGGAATCCAACCTATCATCGACAAACTACCTTACAACATACAAGAGAAGTGGATGGCATACGGCTCAAAGTATAAACGTGAACATGGCACCAGCTTTCCCCCCTTCAGTGTCTTTTCCAACTTCATACGTACTGAAGCTAAAACACGAACTGACCCCAGTTTTAATTTGCACAGTTCTAACCAGCCTGCACTGGAGGTGAAATATGGTCCTGAAAGATTTCCTAAAGTGCCCATATCTGTTCACAAAACTCAAATCATTTCAGCTGACAGATCAGAGGGAGGAAGGATGAAAACCCCAGCTAACCCAAACAAGCAATGCCCAATTCACAATAAAACCCCACCCCCTAAAACGATGCAGAGGGTTCAGAGAGAAATTGATGGAAGAGCGCAAAGAGATCCTTAAAAAGTTTAACATCTGCTTCCGCTGTTGCTCATCCACTGATCACCTTGCAAAGAACTGTACCACAGAAATTGTATGTACAGAGTGTAATAGCAATACTCATGTTTCATCTCTCCATCCAGGTGCAGCCCCCTGGGAGTCCAAAGAATCCCTCCCCTCCCCTCACATAGCAAGGCGGGGAGAATGACAAATCAGACACCCAAGAAGTTTCGTCAAGCTGCACCGAAGTTTGTGGGGAAGGCGTGAGTGCAAGGGAATATTCACAGATAACACTAGTGAATGTGTACCCTGCTGGCCACAAAGAGCAAACAAAGAAAATGTATGCAATTTTTGGATGAACAGAACAACCACTCACTTGCTCGCTCTCAGTTCTTTGACCTGTTCCAGATCCAAGGTACAAATCACCCATACACGCTAAAGACATGTGCTGGACTCACAGGGGTAACTGGAAGGAGAGCGTGTGGCTTTGTAGTGGAGTCAGTGAATGAAAAGCTAAGCCTCCCTCTGCCAACACTCCTCGAATGCAATGACATTCCCAATAACCGCTCAGAAATCCCTACCTCAGAAGCTGCCCGCCACCACGCCCATCTGCAACAGATTGCTAATATGATCCCACCACTAGATCATACGGCTGACATACTGCTTCTGCTCAGCAGAGATGTGCTGAGGGTTCATAAGGTCAGAGAGCAAATAAATGGCCCAGGTAACTCCCCATTTGCTCAGAGACTTGATTTAGGATGGGTGGTGTTAGGTGACGTCTGTCTGGATGGAGTACACAGACCCTCACAAATGAACACCTACAAAACCTTTGTTCTGGAGAACGGTCGAACAAGCTACTTTCAGCCATGCAACAGTCAAATCAAAGTCAAAGAAACATTCACAAAGATTCCTGAACACTACCAAAATCAAGGGCAAATCTCCACAAGCACTCATGACCTCGGATGTAATGTGGACAGCATCGGTCAACAAATTTTTGCATGCACAGTGGATGACCACAAACTTGCTCCTTCAGTCGAGGACACACATTTTCTCCAAATAATGGAGTCTGAGTTCTATCAAGGCAGTGATAATAGCTGGGTAGGCCCTCTGCCTTTCAGGTCACCACGGCAAAGGCATCCTAACAACAGGCAACTGGCTTACGACCGCCTCATGTCACTCAGACGCACTCTGGAAAAACGGCTTGAGATGAAGGCACATTTTCTGGAGTTCATGAAGAACATGCTCAGCAGAGGGCATGCAGAAGTTGCGCCACCTCTTGGTCAGAACCAAGAATGCTGGTACCTGCCTCTGTTCGGGGTTTATCACCCAAGGAAACCTAATAAAATCAGGGCTGTGTTTGACTCAAGTGCTCCATACGAGGGAGACTCACTCAATGATGTGTTGCTTACAGGCCCAGACCTCAACAGCAGTCTGGTTGGTGTGCTGATGAGGTTCAGGAAGGAGCAAGTCGCAATAACTGCAGATATCGAACACATGTTCCACTGTTTTGTCGTTGAAGCAAACCACAGAGACTTTCTTGGCTTCTTATGGTACAAAGATAATGACATGTCCTCAGACATTATTGAGTACCGTATGTGTGTGCACATCTTCGGGAACAGTCCTTCAGCCTCTGTCGCCATGTATGGCTTGAAAAGAGCCGCAGCTATTGTGCGCCAGTTTATTGAGAGAGAGTTCTATGTTGATGATGCTCTAAAGTAATTTGCTACAGAGGAAGAGGCTGTTAACATTCTCAAACGAGTCCAACATGCCCTTGCAGCTTCAAACCTCTGACTGCACAAATTCACCTCCAATCGTGCTGCCGTCCAAGAGGCCTTTCAACCAGAGGACCGAGCAAAAAACATTGCAAACTTAGACTTGTGTGCTCAAGCTTTACCTGTACAATGCAGTCTAGGGCTGTTGGAACACTGGTGCAGACTCGTTCACATTCAAAGTTGATGATGATCAAAAACCCTTCACACGTAGAGGCATCCTCTCTACCGTTAATAGCCTCTACGACCCACTTGGGTTTCTCGCTCCTGTCACAGTTCAAGGCAAATTCATTCTGAGAGAATTCAGCAGCACTACTGCCGACTGGGATGCACCTCTTCCATATAGCATGAAAGCAGAGTGGAGTAAATGGAAAAACTCACTCCAAGAGTTGCAAAATGTCCAAATACTACGCCCATATACCACCCTGTCTACATCAAACGCCCAAAAGAAAGAACTCTGTGTGTTTGCTGATGCATCAGTAAAAGCCATTTCCACTTCAGACAACACAGAAGTGGGCTTTGCATTCGGGAAAGCAAAGTTGGCTCCGCAAACATGCCTAACAATTCCTAGGTTAGAGTTATGCGCTGCAGTACTCGCAGTTGAAGTCGCAGAACTGATTGTAGCAGAAATGGACATTACATTTGACAACACTGAGTATTACACAGACAGTAAAGTTGTACTAGGATACATATACAACCAGTCTTGTAGGTTCTATGTATATGTGCATAACAGAGTTCAACGCATCCTCCAGTCAGCACGTCCCAACCAGTGGAAATACATTCCATCTGAGCTCAACCCAGCCGACTATGGGTCCCGATCTGTAACAACGGCACAGCTGAGCAGTACAACATGGTTAGAAGGACCAACCTTTCTTGCCAAGTCATCTGTGCAGTTTTCACCTCCAGACACATACGACCTTGTTGATCCCACCCTCGACAAAGAAATACGGCCTCTGGTTGCAACAAGCCTCACTCATGCGACAAAACCTACAGTAAGTCCGACATATTTTGAGATGTTCTCCAACTACAGTACTCTCATCAGAGCATTAGCTCATCTGAATCATGTTGTTTGTTCCTTTGCTCACTCCAACCAAGTTTCCAGTTGTCGTGGCTGGCACCTTTGCCGACCTACAGAACAGGAGCATATAAAAGCCAAAGTTTATGTTGTAAAAGGTGTTCAAAGTGAGTATTATAAAGAAGAACTGAAACATATACACGAATTCCCCCTTCAAGCAGCCTCTGGAAGCTGCACCCTGTTCTAGACAAAGATGGACTCTTAAGAGTTGGGGGCCGTATCACACAGTCTGAGCTAGGCAGTGACGTCACCAGTCCCCTCATCATTCCTGCTCGACATCACCTCGCAACACTCCTAATCTGCCACTACCATGAGACTGTGACACATCAGGGGAGACATTTCACAGAGGGCACAATTAGGGCAGCAGGATTCTGGCTGGTAGGAGCAAAGCGAAGCATCAGCTCGTTTCTTTACAAGTGCGTCACCTGCAGAAAGTTAAGAGGAAAAACAGAATGTCAGCAAATGGGAAACTTACCATCTGAGCGGATGCAAGTGGCACCCCCCTTCACATATGTGGGTGTTGATGTGTTCGGGCTGTGGGATGTAGTAACACGCCGCACAAGAGGAGGACAAGCTAACTCTTAAAGGTGGGCAGTAATGTTCTCATGTATGTCAATAAGAGCAGTCCATATAGAGTTAATTGAAACAATGAGCACTGACAGCTTCATCAATGCTCTGAGACGTCTTTTTGCAATCAGAGGTCCTGTGAAACAAATAAGGTCTGATTGCGGCACAAACGTTATTGGTGCTTCCAGAGAACTGAAAATGGATAAGATAAACTTCAACACAAAGGACACTGAAAACTACTTGAATGAACAAAACTGCTCATAGATCTTCAACCCGCCTCACACATCACATATGGGCGGTGCCTGGGAGCGAATTGGAATTGCCAGGCGCATTCTCGACTCCATGCTGCAGGACTGAAAAAAAGTACAACTAACTTATGAACTGTTGTCAACATTCATAGCTGAAGTGTCTGCCATCATAAACGCTTGCCCTCTTGTTCCTGTGTCAAGTGATCCTGAGTCGCCCCTTATCCTCACACCTTCGATGTTGCTCACAATGAAAACAGGATCAGCACCACGGCCTCCTGGCAATTTTGAAAAAGGAATGCTTCTGAAAGAACAGTGGAAAAGAGTACAAAGTCTCACTGACACATTCTGGTCCAAATGGAGACAGGAATACCTCCACACACTTCAGTTGCGCCACAAATGGCAGGATAAGAAACCAAGTCTCAAAGAAGGAGATATTGTTTTGTTTAAAGACCCTCAGGTGAAGAGGAATGAGTGGCCCATGTCCATTATCACAAAAACCTTTTCAAGTCAAGATGGACTAGTTAGGAAAGTTGAAGTAACAACTTCTCATGCCGGCAACAAAAAGACTTTCTGCCGCCCTGTAACAGAAATCATTCTGCTGGTCTCTTCTGAGTAAAGAAATTTACAGGCTATTAAAATGTGGGATCACTGTAATCCCAGGTGGGGAGTATTATGTTCACTGTGGATATTATGTGTTTAGCTTGGTAAATACGCCATCTAGTGGTTGTGTTGGTTCACTTTAAGACAGTAGAAGAAGAATTTAGACAGGAAGGCACTGAAAGACAGTCTCACTGCAGTTCATGGCAGTTCCACTTTCCTTGCTCCTTCATTTTGGTGTTGGTAAAGCATCGTCTTTTCACAAAAAAGAAAATAAGATTCAGCAGACTACGTTGAACATCTCCTGGAGTCCGCAAAGTTTCTGGATCTGTGTTTAGCTATTTGGATAGCTAGATCAGTTTCTAGCGAGGCCATTACATATACCAAATTTGATATTACTTCACTGGGCGTGTTGACGAAACTTGTAACTTTTGCTAAAAGCAAAACCTGTTTGTTCGACCCTATACCAACAAAACTGTTTATGGACCTATGGAAATTATTACTCTGTCACTAACCTCAGGATCTGTTCCTGTTTCAAATCGGTAGTGCTTAAACAATTACTTAAGTAATCTAACCTTGAACCTAGTCTATTGAAACATTACAGGGCAATATCAAACCTATCATTTTCAACCCAAATTCTGGAAAAGTGGTTTCACAGCATCTTATGGACCACCTTACTGAGAATAATCTCTTTGAGCCACTCCAGTCTGCATTTAGAATGCATCATTCCATGGAGACAGCTCTCACTAAAGTGGAAAATAATCATCTGCATGAAACACCGCTAAAGTTCTGGTGCTGTTATCGCTTAGCGCTGCATTCAGTATGGCACATCATCATACTGTATTCTACTTGATAGGATGGATAATCATTTTAGGATTACTGGGAATGTCCTTGCATGGTTGACATCTTACCTAACCAGTCACTCTCACTGTGTCTTGTACAACAACACTACCTCTAACCTTGGTGACATGAAATATGGGGTTTCACAGGGGTCCATCTTAGGCCCCCTGTTTGTTCCCTTTATATAGCACTCCTCAGGCATATACTGTGGCATTATGGGATTATTTTTCAGTTCTATGATGATCACACTCAATTGTACATGCCAGTAACTGCTCGTAATCTCGTACACATAAAATCCTTAGAGGATTGCCTTACATCAGTGAAAAGATGGATGTCCAGCAATTACTTACTTTTAAACTCAGACAAGACTGAAATGATGATTCTTGGTCCAATGAGATGTCAGCATCAGTTTGACCAGCTAATGCTTATCCTCGGCTCATGTATCATACATCAAGGAATCTTGGGGTGATTACACATTAGAGATATTATGAGGACTACTTTCTTCCTCTTGCAATAGACAGCGAATATTCATCCCATCCTGTCTATGGCTGATGCAGAGACTCTTCATGCATTTGTCTCTTTCAGGCTGGACTACTGCAATGTTCTGTTTTCTGGTTTACCACAGTCCAGCATTAGGGATCTCCAACTGGTTCAAAATGCTGCTGCCAGAGTTTTGACAGGAAGCAGAATGTGTGACCACATTATAACCATTTTGGCATCTCGTCACTGGCTTCCTGTCTCTGCAAAGTCAGATTTTAAGGTTCTGTTATTAACCTATGAAATTATTTACAGATTAGCACCTCCCTACTTAGCTGACCTAATTTCACCCTATGTACAGACTGGGCTCTGCGTTCTCAGTGCACATGACTACTTTGTGTCCCTAGCATGAATAAAATGACTGAAGGCCACAGAGTTTTCTCTTATCATTCCCCTGTTTAGTGGAATGATCGCCCAATGGAGATAAAACTGTCAGAATTGCAATAATACTGCACCTTTTGTGCAATAATACTTGTATGCTTGTGTCATCATCACAACATCACTTGGACATGCATGTGCAATTTTACAAAACATTTCCTGTGTATACATCATGTACTCTATTCTACTGTATATATTGTTATTCTGCACAGAAGTTGACATTGTATTTTGATATTATTTTTCCTTTGCATTTTGTAAACTTGCACTGTTGTTCTGTGACTGTCCCTGTGCTGCTGTAACATTGTAAATTTCCCCATCTTGGGACTATTAAGGGATTATCTTATCTTAGATTCTGGAGCGACAGTCAAGTCCAGACTTAAGATACATCTATTCTCCGTCTTTTATGGCTAGCATACTGGCATAGTATGGTACTATGCTTCTTATCTCTTTAACTCATATTATTAGCAGTGAAACGGGTCTCAGTCTCACTTCATCTTAATTCTGCATCTGTTAGTGAAGCTTAGGGCTAGCAGCTGGCGATCACCTTAGTATTCTCCCTGCTTCCTTGTCGATTTACTCCTGGTGAACTCATACCTTAGGTGCAGTTTTTCTGGCCAACTGATTCTGCTCTTTTTTTTTCTCTGTCTGAGGCACTGGTGACATTGCACAAGGCTGACAGCTGCACACCACTGGGCACTGGAATGACCAGGAGATGCCATGGCTGAAGTTGATGCAGCACACTGCAGTCTGCTTTTGGAATATATTCTACCAGGAGGACAAGCCCACTGATGATGCGATGGATGGACACTGGCCCTGCACCCCAGGGTGCTGGATGCCCTGCCTTTGGCACAATTGCTTGCATGGTCATCTCAGTCATGCATTTTGTCTTGATGTTACTCTGGTTTTCTGTTTCTTGTTTCTTCAGCTTTATAAAATCTTTGTGAAAACCTTGTAACTATTAGAATGGCCTAAGCAGTGGGTCACCCCTCTGAGTCTGGTCTGCTTGACGTTTCTTCCTTAACATTATCAAAGGGAAATTTTCCTTACCACTGCTGCCTGTGTGCTTGCTCTAGGGGTTGGTAAGGTTACACCATACTCATATGAAGAGCCTTGTGGCAGTTTTGTTGTGATTTGGTGCTATATAAAATAAATAAATTGAATTAAAATGAAATTCAATACTTTGACTGTTGGGTACAAATACAAGTGATGTTCCACCCTTACCCTTAACCCCAGTGACCTAGACATTTAGGACCAATTCCAGGGTCCTGTCATTTTTTATATAAAAGTAGTGTTTCATTTGGACATGGCCTATACCATTTCAAATCTTCACTTTGTGCATAACCCTTTCAAATGTGGCACAGGATGCAGTCACTGAGGAATTGTGGTAAGAGTTGGGAAAGCTTATTCAACTATATTTAAAATAATATATTTTCAATCAGTAAAATATGACCCAGAAATAGCATTCATTTCTGTCTACGTAATTTCACTACAGGTCAGAACCTGTCCAACATGGCAATATTCAGAACACACAAAAGTGAATATGATAAATTCTGAAAAGGGGCCTTTTTAACACAATGAAAACATAGACTGGATTTACTGGACAAACCATCTGTAATGTCAGTCATAGGTTTTCTGAATCGGTGAGGCAGGGTACACCCTGGGCAGGATGCCAGTCTAACACAGGGCACTCACTAATTCAGTGAAATTAATAAGTGAAATGTCCAACCATTCAGTTCATTAATCAACTCCACGTTTCTGTCAAAGGTCAAGAAGGACTCAGACATTTTCATCTCTCATGGACCCAGACAGCACACAACACTCTTTCACTTAAGCATATTTCCTTGATTAGAATGTTCTCAGTAGTTGTGAAAATTAGCCTGCTAATTGTCTCTATTTTCATGAATGCATTTGAGCATTGCATTGAAATTCAACACAAATGAGTCCTTGCAGGTTTCATTCAATGGGTCCCAGCTGTGAGATGCAATGGTGCTAGAGCTCATATATACAATCAGATTTCCAGGGTTTTTTCTTCCTGCTATTGTTAGGTTTGTGAATTATTGCAACATTTTTTCCAAAGTTGTTTCAATTGAAGGTGCCTGTGCTTGTCAGCCATAGATCTGGGTTACGGGAAAGAAACAAAATAGTGATTCTTTGCAGCTTATGTTGATTTTTGCACTGCATTTCTTTAAGTTGATCAGACTGATCACTTGAACATTCAGAGAATTTATGGGAGCCCCAAGGACCTACTGGACATCATCACCAGTCTATACATTGATACTATGAGTGGAGTTTCAACAAAAGCCAGAGAGAGCCCCCCACCTCCCAGATATGCAACAAATGTTTGTCCAGAATGTGCTCTGGTTCCTACACTGTTCAATGCTTGCATGGACTGGGTGTTTGGTAGGGTTGAGGAACGTAGTGACTGAGGTGCTTTTGTTGGCAAGGAAAAGTTTACTGACCTTGACTTTGTGGACAATGCTGTGATCTTTGTAGAATCAATGAACACTCTGATTCCTCACTCAAATTCTCAGGTGTTGGAATCAGAGTGTCTGGGTTTGTGATTGCCCTGGATCAAGACTCAGATTCAGCCTATTAATGACTTCCTGGACTCAGCCATCTGAAGTGTATCTCTGTGGTGAAAAAGTTGATGTTGTAGAGATATTCATTTATCTCAGCAGTGACATACATGTCAATGCGCTCAGTCTTTGAGCGCAAGAGGTGCCTGGAAAGAGCTTATGGAATCATGAGGTCACTGGACAGAGGTGCTTGGTGATGCTGATATCTTTGCGAGCGAACAAATGGTAAATGGACTGCATTTATACAGCACTTTTCCATCTGCATCAGACGCTCAAAGGGCTTTACAACTAATGCCTCACCCCAATGTGAGGGTGCTGCCATACAAGGTACTCACTACACACCGGGAACAACTAGGGGATTAAGGACCTTACCCAAAGGCCCTTGGTGATTTTCCGGTCAGGATTTGGGATTTGAATCAAGGATCCTCTGGTCTCAAGCCCAACGCTTTAACCACTAGACCATCACCTCCCTGAACAAAGGTCCAAGTCTTTAGGATCCTAGGACTATCTGTTAAACTTGCATTAAGCACTCACCTAAGGCAAAAACGGGATGTTTTTCATGCTAGTTCTCTTCGAAGGATCCTTGGGTAGCACAGAAATTACTTGAAATGTATCAAATGAGCAGTTAGTAAGCGAGACTAGGATGAGCAGTATCATTTGCATTGCGAAGGAGAATTAGCTACATCTTTTTGAACATGTGGCCAGTTTTACTTTGCATGATCCAGAGCTCAGTTGCCTTTGAGGACCTAAGGTGCTGTAGAAGGCTAAGGGGACACCCATGTTTCTCCTGGATGCATCATATATATATATATATATATATATATATATATATAAATATATATATAAAATGTTTAGATATGCTGGAATGAATCGGCTGCTTGTCTGGGTGGTGGCCATCCAGGACCCAAGGCAGTTCCGCTGTCTTATGTGGTAAAGCACATCATCAAGACATACTCCCAGACTTGTCTTCTCAGTTCTACGATATAGCCAACAAATCCAAAACTAACCAAAAGTCTAACAGTCTACAAAGTTTACTAACATTACAGCTAAATTTAAATAGCTGTAAATACAGTAGAGAAAATATATGAAAAGTTAACCACAGACCTTACAGAAAAAGCTTACTGAAAGTAAATCAAAGTGAAAATAAATGAACATAGTTAATTAATTGTAAAGTTAACTGAGAATAAAATGTACCTGTGGGGTGTTCAAACCATTTCACATTATCTCATCTGTTTCACATTATCTCATGGACAAATATATGTATATTCATACATACACTTTCTTGCAGGTGTCCATACGCATGTATTTTCTCGTTTTATTACCTCCACCAATGAAGTTGGAGGAGGTTGTTTTTTCACCCATGTTTGTTTGTCTGTTTGTTTGTCTTTATGGGATTTTTACTGAAGAATCATATTCTGATAGGCAAGAACTGATTAAATTTTCAAGATCATAGGTCCAAGGTAAAAACCAGGAAAAATCTTGACAAGTTTTAAAAATCCCTATCTTTAATACTGAACGAATATTCAAAATGTCATTACTCTGTCAAAGTTTGATCCAGATTTGATCCATTTTACAGATTTTGTGCCATTTAAATTTAACATTGGAAACCACATTTAATATATATATATATATATATATATATATATTTTTTGTTTGCATAATATCTTAATCAAACGTGCCTTAATCACTCTCATATTTGAAAAGTGGGGTGGAGAATGACCCTCACTATCACCTGACAAAGTTTGATCTGGATCTGATTGAAATTGTGGATTTTGTGGACATTTGAATGTAACACTGAAAAGGTGTACATTATACAATTATAGACTTTTGATTTTGGTGTACCCGTGATTATGCGGACCTGGTCAGGATGGGGTTCACTGAGGACAACCCATCCTGACCAGGTCCGCATAATCACGGGTACAACGAACTCAAAAGTCTATAACTGCTTTATTATATGGTAAACAAGAAAATGGGGAGTTTGTCAAACATACTAAAACTGAAAAATCAATCTCAAGTTTCAACTCTTTATTATTACTGTTATACTGCACCAACTGACATCCCACCGATTGACTGGAGATGCCTGTTAAGTCCATGATGAAGAGTCATCAGGCTTGTTTCGTTATAAAGTTCAGCATTCGCCTGTCTAGCTTCTGTGTAAAATCGACCGAGTACTCCGTCAAGCATCCGTCTGTCATAAGTTTCAAAGTTGGGTGCATGTCCCTTTTCAGTGACGTACTTGCAAAACAGGTTGGCTGCTGACTGTGTATTTCTGTGGGTGTTCTTCGCATCTTTATCATGTAAAATTTGTTTTAAGTCGGCATCGCTAACAGAGAGTTAGGGTTTCAATGTGCGTACAGCAAGTGCACACACACACGCGTGTCTGTCAAACTTGGTCCATGTTCTGCAGCTCTGATGTCCAGGTCCAGAGATGTCAACAACTGCCACCCCATCTGTTCAGCACACAGATCAAAGTGTCCCTTTGTGATCAGATGAGATTTGCCTCGCATGCGGGGGGTAGGTGGAGGCACGAACCACACACATGCACCTGTTGGGGGGGCGGGGAAGCATAAACACACATCTCGGCAACCCCACAATCGTGTGGAACTGAGACAAATTTCACTCCCAGTACGACAGTGGTCGTCTGCAAGACTGCTGTCATACCAAGAGTGCAACTGGCCACGCATTTTCTAAGTGCCATGCAAGCGGTGTTAGGTGTTTGTGCGTGTCACCTGGAATTTGGCCAACACCTGCCGCAAGAGGTTGCGATGGGTTTGCACAGCACACACTTTGTCTTTCAGGCACTTGTGTGCGCAAATAGTTGTAGCAACAGGGATGACATTACACGGTTTGCACACGATTCTTGCGTCATATGCAGTAAGTGTGCACTTCGTCCAAACTTCGCACTATGCGTGAAGGGGCCCTTAGTTTTGCATTGCAAAGGAAATGAATGAATCCACCCCACCAGATGCTCTGACAGTTTGAACACCATCAGGCTGCTCACTTCCACACATGAACAAATTCCTCTTAAAACTCCCACTGGGTAAAATGGGCCCTGCCCCTTAACTTACTGCCTGAGTCAAGAAGAGTGCCTGTTGATACATTTGGAACTAACTAGCTGTGCTCAGAGATCCCTCGCTTTTTTTAATTTCTGCGTAGTTCTGCTTAAATACATCATGTTTGATTCTGCTCTTTCCACAGAATTTCAGCTGTTCTGATTCTGATTTACTCTTAAAAGACACTCGTTTATGACTAAGCATGGGTAGAAAATGGATAAATCCAGCAGAAAATTTATAGTACAATTTATAAAATAATGCCTTCGCCTAGATGTACACCAGGAAGTAATGAAGTGACATGGATTACCCTTCTTCCTTTTATGTTTTACATGAATTACCTGATGTGCTCGTCTCATGAAGAGCCGGCTCCCATCTCATGAAGAGCTGGCTCCCATGTCATGAAGCACTGGCTCCCGTGCCATAAACACATCAGCCAGCATGGCATGTCCAGCGCGCAGTGATCTGCACATGACCGCACTGCAAATGTGATATATGTTTTAATTATTACAATGTGCCTGTGGCTCCCAGTGTTGCGGTGCGCTGACGTGGTGGTCAGCTGACAGGTGAGATATGTGGTTTAAAAAAATGTTTCCTGTGCATCACTTAGGGCCCCTTCACACATAGTGAGAATTTGGTCAATTTGTGCATAAAGTGCACATGAAGCAGGACTCGTGTGCAAAATGTGTAAAATCATAGCTGCCTCATACACCTGTTGCTGTACACACCAGCGGCTGAAAGACAGAGTGTGCGCTGTGCAAGCCCATCGAACCCTCTCAACAATCACTGTCGACCTGGCAGTGAAATTTGTCTAAGTGCCCCTCCACTGTGAAATTGCTGAGTGTACATGTGGCATGCCAGAGTGGCGGCTCCCCACACAACACATATGTGCATGTGTTTCGCGTGGTCCCCCCGCTCCACAACACATCTGTACATGTGCCCCCACCCCCATATATCTCTTTTGGGATGGGAGGATAAACGGGTCATCAGTCTGTTTGGACACACAGCAGGCGATCTTAATGTCACATCTGACAGGACACACATTTCAGGCCATGGGGGCTGTGAGCGGCGTGCCGCACAACCAGGATGTGCCAACAGTATGGCAAATATGCCACTTTCAGTCACATATCAGCAGAAATACGCCAAACAATGTTTGGTCAGTTATCACAGCTTTTTTTTTTTTTTTTGAAAATACATTAATCTGCTTGTTGATTTACACAATTCACACTCCCGTTACAAGACAGTGATTGTAGCACAGTGGTAAAACTTCCATCTGGTAATCAGAGTGTGTGGGTTTGAATCCTGTGGCATTTTTTTCTTTTTATTTAAGCAGGGTTATTTAACAACCTCTTCATGACTGTATGTCTGTGACCATGGGTCATCTACAGAGGAACAGACGGATCATATTTGTATTGCCCACTTGATAAATGCAGTGTTTTTATATGATGTGTGGGTTTATTTCATTTTAAATACTGTACGTCCACCTCCTTCCTCATATCTGGCACATCCCCACAACTTTCACAGGACTGCAGTTGTAGCTCAGTAAAGTTTCTGACTGACATTCAGAGCTTTTGGAAGGTGCGGGTTCAAGTCCCGTGTGTGGCATGTAATTTTTTTTTTTTTCATCACCTGCTGTGTTCCCGCATGCACAAAACTGTCGCAGCATGTATTTTTTTCATTTATTTTTTCCACAGCAGCTGCACGATGTGTAACCACATCATGGAGCTAGCTGCTGGCAGTGTGTTCCCGCGTGCGTGAACCATCACACCGGCATTGTGCATGCTTGCCGTCAGCGTGATGTTTCATGGTTCGATCATACAAGCTGTTTCACCATGAGTCGCCCTGAGTTGAACTTTATTCGCACTATGTGTGAAGGGGCCCTAAATGACACACCAATAGGGCTACAAAACTATTCACAAAGATTCTGGCTTTACCCCACACAAAGGAGCACTGACTAAGCATGTAACGAGCTGGGAATGACAGCCTGTACTTTATTCATTTCTTTCAGTGGAGGATTTTGAAATGATTTCTTTGGTTATTGAAACATTATCACAGATTAGGAGTTAAAATGTTATTTCACACATTTGGATGCATTATTGTCACTTGCTGCAAGTTAATTAGTGCAACATCCATTTTATTTCTAATTAAACTATCCTGTGGTCCATTTTGGTTTGGATCCAAACCATTTGACATATGAAAGCTTCTAATAAACATTGCTACAATATACAAATAATGAATGTTTATGAGTTCAATGGTATGAATATTTTAAAATACATCCTTGTCATTTTATATTATATTAATTTACAAACAACAGAAAAGGAACTTACATGTTGGTACCTCCTCAGTGGAGCAAAAAAAAACAACAAAACAAAACAAAAAAACCCCAAAAACATCAGAAATTAATCCAGCTTTGGTGCATCACTGCTGCTTTGACATCAACAATTCAATTCAACACAAACTTTAAATAGGAGTCCAAAAATAATTCTGACAATGAAGTCCACCATGCCGTGCATAAAATCGTCATCTGTTAGCAAAACAATGTTTGTTTTAATTTTTTTTTTCAATTTCAATTTATTTTCATTTATATAGCACCAAATCACAACAGAGTTGCCTCAAGGTGCTTCACACAAGTAAGGTCTAACCTTACTAACCCCCAAAGCAGCAGTGGTAAGGAAAAACTCCCTCTGAGGAAGAAACCTCAACCAGACCAGACTCAAAGGGGTGACCCTCTGCTTGGGCCATGCTACGGACATAAATTACAGAACAATTCACAAAACGAATATACAGGAAATGCTGTTGGCGCACAGGACTGGAGGATGTCCAGTAGAAATACAACTCCCATCTCTGGATGGAGCTGCACCTTAAACAGAGAGGGAAAAAAAACAGAATCAGGCATCAGAAAGACCAGAAATACAGTATGAATTGTCAGAATTAAACAACAAGAAAAACAGGAAATACTAAGGTTATTGCCAGCCACTAGCCCTAAGCTTCACTAAAACACCCAGAATTTAGGTAAAGTTGAGGCCACGGCAAGCGCTGTTTCCTAATAAAATAAATTAAAAGGGTAAAAAGCGTAAAACTATACCAGTATCCTAGCCATATGAAAGGGAAAATAAGTGCGCCTAAAGTCTGAACTTGAAAGTCTCCACAGAATCTGACTGTTTTATTGACGCAGGGAGATCATTCCACAGAACAGGGGCATGATAAGAGAAAGCTCTGTGACCTACAGACTTCTTATTAACCCATCCATCCATCCATTTTCTTCCGCTTTATCCGGAGTCGGGTCGCGGGGGCAGCAGCTCAAGCAAAGCCGCCCAGACCTCCCGATCCACACACACCTCCCCCAGCTCCTCCGGGGGAACCCCAAGGCGTTCCCAAGACAGCCGAGAGATGTAATCCTTCCAGCGTGTCCTGGGTCTTCCCCGGGGCCTCCTCCCAATGGGATGTACTCAGAACACCTCAACAGCGAGGCGTCCAGGGGGCATCCAGAAAAGATGCCCGAGCCACCTCAACTGACTCCTTTTGATGTGGAGGAGCAGCGGCTCGACTCCGAGCTCCTCCCGAGTGACAGAGCTCCTCATCCTATCTCTAAGGGAGCACCCAGTCACCCTGCGGAGGAAACTCATCTCGGCCGCTTGTACCCGCGATCTCGTTCTTTTGGTCATGAGCCAAATCTCATGACCATAGGTGAGGATCTGAACGTAGATTGATCGGTAAATCAAGAGCTTTGCCCCCCTACTCAGCTATCTCTTCACCACGACGGTCCGATACAGTGACCGCATCACTGCAGACGCTGCACCGATCCGTCTATCGATCTCATGCTCCATCCGTCCCTCACTCGTGAACAAGACCCCGAGATACTTAAACTCATCCACTTGAGGCAAGGACACTCCACCGACCTGAAGAGGGCAAAGCACCTTTTTCCGGTCGAGAACCATGGCCTCGGATTTGGAGGTGCTGATCTTCATCCTGGACGCCTCACACTCGGCTGCAAACCGCCCCAGTGCACGCTGAAGGTCCTGATTTGACGAAGTCAACCACTTCGTCCGCAAACAGCAGAGACGAGATTCTGTGGTTCCCAAACCAGACCTCCTCTACACCCTGGCTGTGCCTAGAAATTCTGTCCATAAAAATAATGAACAGAACTGGTGACAAAGGGCAGCCCTGGCGGAGGCCAACGTGTACTGCAAACAGGTTTGACTTACTACCGGCAATGCGAACCAAGCTCCTGCTGCGGTCGTACAGCAACCGGATAGCCCTTAGCAAAGGACCCCGGACCCCGTACTCCCAGAGCACTCCCCACAGGGCGCCCCGAGGGACACGGTCGAACGCCTTCTCCAGATCCACAAAACACATGTGGACTGGTTGGGCAAACTCCCATGAACCCTCGAGAACCTGATGGAGCAGTCCAGTGTGCTGCAACCAGGACGAAAACCACACTGCTCCTCATGAATCCGAGGTTCGACCATCGGTCGAATTCTCCTCTCCAGTACTCTGGAATAGACCTTACCGGGGAGGCTGAGGAGTGTGATCCCCCTATAGTTGGAACACACCTTCTGGTCCCCCTTGTTAAACAGAGGGACCACCACCCCGGCCTGCCAATCCAGAGGCACTGTCCCCGATTGCCACGCGATGTTGCAGAGGCGTGTCAGCCAAGACAGTCCCACAACATCCAGAGACTTAAGGTACTCAGGACGGACTTCATCCACAACAGGAACCTTGCTACCGAGGAGCTTTCTAACCACCTCTGTGACTTCTGCCTGGGTAATGGATGAGTCCGCCTCTGGGTCCCCAGTCTCTGCTTCCTCTTCGGAAGACAGGGCGATGGGATTGAGGAGATCCTCGAAGTACTCCTTCCATCGCCCAACAACATCCCCAGTCAGGGTCAACAGCTCCCCACCCGAACCGTAAACAGTGCCGTTGGAGAGTTGCTTCCACCTCCTGAGGCATCGGACGGTTTGCCAGAATCTCTTCGAGGCCGACCGATAGTCCTCCTCCATAGCCTCCCCGAACTCCTCCCAGACCCGAGTTTTTGCCTCTGCTACCGCACTGGCTGTGGCACGCTTGGCCTGCCAGTACCTGTCAGCTGCCTCTGGGGTCCCACCTACCAACAAAGATAAGTAGGTCTCCTTCTTCAGCTTGATGGCATCCCTTACTTCCGGAGTCCACCACTGGGTTCGGGGATTGCTGCCGCGACAGGCACCAGAGACCTTGCGACCACAGCTACGAGCGGCCGCATCAACAATGGAGGTGGAGAACATGGTCCACTCGGACTCCATGTCTCCAACCTCCCCCGGGATCTGGGAGAAGCTCTCCCGGAGGTGGGAGTTGAAGACCTCCCTGACAGAGGTTTCCGCCAGTCATTCCCAGCAGACCCTCACAATACGTTTGGGCCTGCCAGGTCTGACTGGCTTTCTCCCCTCCCAGCGGATCCAACTCACCACCAGGTGGTGATCGGTCAAAAGCTCTGCCCCTCTCTTTACTCGAGTGTCCGAGACACATGGTCGAAGGTCAGATGATACGACTACAAAGTCGATCATCGACCTCCGGCTCAGGGTGTCCTGGTGCCACGTGCACTTATGGACACCCTTGTGCTCGAACATGGTGTTCGTGATGGACAAACTGTGACTAGCACAGAAGTCCAACAACTGAACACCACTCAGGTTCAGATCGGGGAGGCCGTGCTTCCCGATCACCCCCCTCCAGGTCTCACTGTCACCGCCCACGTGGGTGTTGAAATCCCCCAGGAGAACAATGGAGTCCCCAGTCAGAGCGCTATCTAGTACCCCTCCCAGGGACTCCAGGAAGGTCGGGTATTCTACACTGTTGCTCGGCCCGTAGGCCGAGACAACGGTGAGAGACCTGTCCCCGACCCGAAGGCGTAGGGACGCGACCCTCTCATTCACTGGAGTGAACTCCAACGCATGGCGATTGAGCTGAGGAGCAATAAGCAATGCAACCCCAGCTCTCCACCTCTCCCCATGGGCAACGCCAGAAAAATGAAGCATCCAGCCCCTCTCCAGGAGTTGGGTACCAGAGCCCATGCTGTGCATGGAGGTGAGCCCGACTATCTCTAGTCGGTATCTCTCAACCTCCCGCACAAGCTCAGGCTCCTTGCCCCCCAGTGAGGTGACATTCCATGTCCCAACAGCCAGGGGCTGTGAGCATGGACCGGGCCGCCGGGCCACCTGCCCTCGACCGCCACCCAATCCTTTCTGCACCCTACCCCCATGGCCCCCTCTGCAGGTGGTGAACCCACAGGAGGGCAGGCCCACGTTGCTCCTTTGGGCTGAGCCCGTCCGGGCCCCATGGGCTAAGGCCCGACCACCAGGCGCTCGCGCGCGAGCCCCAACCCCAGGCCTGGCTCCAGGTTGGGACCCCGGCTCCGCCATACCGGGCAACGTCTCGGTCCTTGTTCTTTCACTGGTCATGGAGGTTCTGAGCTGCCCTTAGTCTGACCCATCACCTAGGACCTGTTTGCCTTGGGAGACCCTACAGGGAGCACAAAGCCCCCGACAACATAGCTCTTAGGATCATTCGGGTACGCAAACTCCCCCACCACAATAAGGTGGCAGCTAGAGGGGGAGGTTCTTATTAACCCTAGGGACACAAAGTAGTCCTGAGAATGCAAAGCCCGGGCTGGTACGTAAGGTTTAATTAGGTCAGATAGGTAGGGAGGTGCCAGTTCGTGAACAATTTTATAGACTAGTAGCAGAACCTTAAAATCTGATCTCACTGGGACAGGAAGCCAGTGAAGGGATGCCAAAATGGGTGTAATGTGGTCGAACTTTCTGCTTTGTGTCAAAGGTCTGGCTGCAGCATTTTGTTTTAAACCTAAGCGCCATCGGAAGGCTTGTGTACACGTCTACTACCAAAAAAAAAAGTGTGTATTTCCTCAGTGCAGCGAAAAAAGTCACGTCAGATGGCTCACAGCACAGTGAATTAGTTTTGTGTATGTGCACGCGTGTATGTGCACATGCGCGCTCACGTGTGTGTGTGTGTGTGTCTGTGTGTGTGTGTGTGTGTGTGTGTGTGTGTGTGTGTGTGTGTGTGTGTGTGTGTGTGTAGAGTGCAATGGTACCAAACGTATGGAAACAAATTTGCACTCTAAATGCAAACTGCACTATAAATGCAATGGAACACAAATGGGACGAATAATCCATGTCATGTGACATACAAAGGACCAATTAAATGACAAGGATCCACTCAGCTGTTATATAATTCTTTATAACTCATTAAGTATAATGTCTGTAACATTCATTATCAATTGAAGACAGATGTCCTCCACAAATAAATCTCTTGAGAGAATGTAAACTCTGCTGTTGCTGTTTGTTGCTTTCCATAACTGCAACAAATCTCATGTCAGTTCCATCATGTGCATTGAATCCAAAAGTCACAGTTCATCTACATAGCTTTCAGCCATAATTCGTATTTATGTTTGCTACCAAAATGAATCACTGAGTTGCAATTTGTATATATGTGCCTTTTCAGTGGGTATAAACATGAAGACAGAGATAAGCCATTAAAAACTTTGAATTTTAGAGTATTTTCGATTTTTTGCAGATTTGAGAGAATGTTTGAAGTTTTTTTTTTAGTATTTCCCAGAGTAGAGGAGCATGGCAGTGTTGACTCAGTGGAGGGATTCATCTTGCTAAATCCAGACAGTGCATCAGAATTCAAAAGTGTTTTCCAGCTTTCCTCCGCTCCAAGATCAGATGCGACCTGGTTATTAAATGATGGTCACTTCTCTCATTTCTGTGACCTTCACAATTTCTGCTCTTACTAGTGCTCTGATCTGACATGCAGAGGGATCAAAGAAAGATAATTTCTCTGTAGGTAGAATCCTGCAGTTGCCCATCTGAGATGGCTAGATCAAAAACAAATCCATGTTGTTCATTGGGCATGGTGTTTATGAATCTAAAAATGACCATGTAGGGACTCAAGTTCCAACTCACGAGTGGTCTTCCAAATGAATTTTGCAATGTGTTTTTTTTTTTTTCTTAAAATGTCATTATATTGAAAACTGAATACAATTTTGAGTTGAGGCAGCTGCTGCTTCATGACAGTGCAATGTTACGTATTTTAAAACCATTTAATAGTCTGCTCTGAATGCACAGTGGCCCACCAGGTATTTCAGTCTCCATGTTTAAATGCAGAGTGGCGAGATGTGACTCTCATGTTGAAAGTTTCAAAACATATTTCACATTGATTCCAATGCAAAGCAAGTCTGTTTCTGGTGAACAGCATGTGAGGTATAACCTTACTCCCAGTCAGTCATTCAAATCTATGTTCTTCCCATTCTACAGTGTTGAGTGTTTTTCTCCTGGTTCCAGAAACAGTTTTCAAGAGTGCACCCACAAAGGAGCGTCTAAACACCCCATCCCTGCCCCGCCCCCAACCATTACAGTAAAAGATCACTTTTGAAGCCATTTTAAAAGAGATTTATTTGCATAGAACAGCAGTAATAATAATAATAATAATAATAATAATAATAATAATCACTATTTCTGAGTGTCTGAGTTTTACAATTACAATTCTGCACTATTTGGAATGGATGAGATAAAAAAAAAAAAAAACTTAATTTCTAAAGAACAAAATAAATGAAAACAAACATTTAAGAAGCAGCTTGGGTTGACATATCCACCCACATTAATACATGGGGAGTAGCAAGGTATGTGGGCAAAGGAGCTGGTCTTGCCAAAATGTAGACCTGGGTTTGAATCCCTCTGATACTACCTGTCTGAGTTCTCGGACAAGACTTTTATGAATGGGTACTGGTCTAAGTTGGCAAAGTAACTGGTTTTGGCCTGGTGTCTTTTCCAGAGGGAGTTTCAGCTCTCTTTCACTTGATGCAATGGAATCCAAAGATAAGCATCAATATCAGCGTGACTCAGGGCCTATATGTGACTTACTTCTTCCTAATGCATGGTGGAGCTTTTCAAGTAATATTCAAAGTATTGACTTCAAGGTGCTTACAATCTACTTTGTGCAAATGTAATACTGAGGAAAATACAAACTATCAGATCGAGACTTGTATTCAACATTAAATGACTGATCAGGATATCAGTATCATAAACTAAATGGGTATAGTGTACAGTTCCAACCAATGGACAACATGACCTTCAAACACATTGGGCCTCATGTATCAACGTTGCGTATGGCGATATTTGAGCGTATATGGGGTGTACGCCAAAACGGCTGCGCTACTTGGCATTTATCAATGTTGTCGTTGGCATACGCTGCACTGAAAATATACACCAAGTCGAGAGGTGGTGTAAATTATACACCAAAATGAACCAGCACTGGAATCCACATAAAAATGAAAATGATCAACATGATAAACAGTGCCATCATACAAATTAATGCATATGTTAAATAAATAACACTTTCTTGATTATACTACATAATAATTAATACAAATCCCGCTTTTGCAGGATTGTTGGTCTTCAGCACGATCCGTGGCCACAGCGCTGACCGCAAAGAAAGCGCTGGTCGCCTTTTTCTCCAGACTTCAAGCCTGGAGCCAGAGCAGCGCTGAGCTTAACTTTATGTGGTGTGACTGTTTTAGACAATGAAATTGATAATTACAACTGTAGTGTTGTCATTCCCTTTGCCTGTGCTGCAATCAGGTTTTGTCTTCTCCATTCGTTTGTTACAATAAAATAAATAAAGAAATACATTTTAAAAATAAAGAAATCTGAAAAAATTAGGCGTGTCTTATTAATTGAGAGAGCAAATATCCACATGTCAAGAATTATTGACATGTGAAAAGAGAATACAGTGGTCCCTCGCTATAACGCCGTTCACCTTTCGCGGTCTCGCCATTTCGCAGATTTTTTTAGTCCAATTTTGCATGCTTTTTTTACAGTGCATTGTGGTCTGCGCCCAGAAGAAAAAAGAGCGCCAACAACTACTCTTAACTGTGTTTGTCACTCGGAAAAAGACACCTGCAGCGAGGTGTGAGTGGAAAAAGGCGCGACAGTGGCGCAGCGCCAGGATGAAGAGGCGCGATCAGAGGAACTGTGAAATACTGGTCAGGCACTATTAATAATTTCTTATGTGTCCAACCTCGTAGGTTGATCATTAAAATTAAATTTGTTAGTTCTAAAAGCCATCATAATTATTCATAGGAAAACGTTCTATTTTTATTTCTCAAACAAATGTTTGGGCCTGAAAACAGTTTGGTCTTATTTTTCTACTAAGGTTTGAACTTTGAGAGTGTTTACACACGAGAGAAAAGTGAGAAAATGTTAATGCCTGATTGAGAAAAGTGTAGAAAGTGGTTTTACAGGGTTTTTACAGCTTTAAAACATCTATAATAATTGTAAAAAAATAACGCTGACTATGTCGCGGACTTCACGGACTTATTTTTAGAACGTAACTCCCGCGATAAACGAGGGACCACTGTAACACTTTTTTGATTATACTACAAAACAATTAATACGACAGCCACTTTCGACGCACTGTTGGCACGCGTCGTGATTGGTGGAGTTCTTTTTATTTGCCGTCTTCCTGGCTTCCATGTCGTAAAATGAGGGTGTGTCTGAAGCGGAGTCTAAATATTTATGGGCGTGTTTATTATAATTACGATTGTTTTCACCCGCCACATTTATCAAGGTCACGTCAGGCGTACGCTGGAAATGGGCAGGTGCGCACTGCTTGATACATGTCACGGCAACTTTGGTGTACTTCAAATTTACACCGTAAATTTATGCCACAAGTGCGCAACTTTGATACATGAGGCCCATTATCCCTAAACTGGCTCAGCCAGATGAATAAACATAGACACATGATGCAAGGCAATCCCAACTATATTTTCAGCAACAAATATATAATCAGGGACATAAGTAATTGTACAGTGATCAAAATGTGTTTGTCGTACTATTTTACCCATTTAGGAATTATGAGCATTTGCATACATTCCCTCCATTTCATAGTCCAAAAGTAATTGCACCAACTAATTACAAGGTTGGGTGCATTTCCCAGTGCCATCCATTGGTGGAAACTCATTGGGTCCTAGATCACAACGACCCCGGCAGACAATATCTCTGTCTCCACCTTTCAAAAGTACCCATCAATTCACAACAGCCAGGCCAAACATGGGCAACCCCTTGGTCTTCTACTGCCACTGGGGTCCTCAACAGTGAGGCACCTGCGTTTTGGCCCCTGCCTACAGAAATATGCTGCATGGCCAAAATGTCTAAATATGAGGATTACCTTATTGCAAATCATCTCTTTTATTGCCGATTTCTTCAGAAATTCTAATGTATCAGTCCCTTGATTTTTCTAAGTTATTCTCTTTTGCTTGAACTTCATTTACATCAGTCATTAAGAAACACAAACAGCGTGGTGGTACTCAGTGCTAAATCAGTTTGAAATTGTCAGTTTTGAAATACTCAATGACTGTGAGAGGAGACTAGTGGGGGAAGTCACCAAGACACCCAGACAACTTTGAAGGAGTTGTCAGTGTCTGTAATTGAAAAACTGTGCATAGTGTAACTTTTATCTCTTACTTTACCAATTATACATATTAAAAATTCCCTTTTTTCCGATTACTTAAGGACCTGACTGCAGCCAAGTGTTACAGTGTTATGAAGCTCAGAAATCACTCACAGTCAGTTCTACCTCACTGTTGATTTATTGTCATATATTTTCTAGTGGAGTTTGACTTGCTGGGTTTGAGTAACATGTCAGCAGCATGGGGTCCAACCACATTAAGGAACAAGGTGAACTCTCATGCTGGTACTCCGGCACAGTTGTTAATGTTGCTATTCTTGAGCTGTAGCCCTGCAACAACATCCATCATTGAGCCAGCTGTGCCAAGTTTTGTGTGTCTTCGGCTGCTTTCATCTCATTGCCACTGTCTCCCATTTCAATTCTGAGCACAGGTCATATTCAGTGGAACCGTATCCATGGAAACGTGCAATTATAAAAGACATCAACAATTCATGCTGAATAATTTTGTCAGCCACCAAATGGCAACAGTGGTTGTAGTCCCCCCCCCATTTATTGCTGTTCTCATCAACTGTGTGTTTCAGCAAAATTTGTGTTTATGGGAGTAAATATAGAGTGCTTACAGTGAGCAAAGTGTTGCACATGGTTAAGTTTTCTCCAAAATGTTGCTTCTTTGATGCACATTGCTGAAAATACAATCAGGGGATTTGTGACATAATGGTCATTTTGATCTGTGACCACAATAATTTTGACTGAATTGCTCTCACTGTTCTGGCACGTGCACTGCTCAGTGGTTGCAAGGACTAGGTACTGGGTAGGGTTGTGGAAATCACTGACTTAGGTGATTTTGTTGGCATAGAAAAGCTTATTCACCTTGACTTCAAGCATGATGCTGAAATCTTTGCAGAATTAGTGGATACAATGATTGCAACACCTGACATGCTGAATGAGGAATCAGAGGTTTGGGGTTGTCCTGGGTCAAGACTATGACTCAGGCTTTAAATTACTACCTGGAGTCAGCTATCCCAACTGTGTGTGTATTTCTTTGTAGAACTGAATTTGTAGAGGCATTTACTTGAATTGGAAGTGACATTCCTGTCTCTGGGTCCTCAACATCTGAGATTGAGAGCTGCCTTGGTAAGATCTTATAAAGTCATGAGGTCACCAGACAGAGGTGTTTAGTAATGTCAAAATTGATGCAACAGAACAAAGGTTTAAGTCTTTGGGGTCCTGTTGTTATGTGTCTTCATGTATTGTAGATTTGGACATTAAACGGTGGCCAAAGGCAATGACTGGCTATCTTTGGTAAAAGACATTTTCGAATGGCACCACTGTGAAGACGTTGTGTCAAACAAAGGGCTATTTGGGGTGAACAAGATGACAAGTATCAAATTGTGAGGGATTGTTAGCTTTGACATTTTGGTCTTGTGGCACATTTCTCTATGCACGATCCAGCACATAGGTGCTTGAGTACTGCGGTCCAAAGTGGCTGGAGAAGGCCAAGGAAATGTTCATGCTTCACCTGTCTGGTTGTAGTAAAGTAGAACCCAAATATGCAGACAGGGTATTGGCAGAGTCCAAGTGTAAACAGTTCAATAGTTAGCGCCCCTTCATACATAGTAAGATTAAGTACAAATCTGGGTGACTCACGACGGAACAGCTCGTATGAGTGAACCAGGAAAACATCGAGCCAATGGGCAGGCGTGCACAATCCCGGTGTGATGCATGCAACGGTGTTGTGCGAGCAGGAACATAATGCGAGTAGCTGGGACGAGGTGCACCACATTGATTGATGTGGAAGAAAATAAAATAAAAACCAGCTGTAAAATTAGTGAATATCACTGGGTTAAGATAAATAATACATAAAAGGGGACGCAATACAGAACCCTGTGGTTAAATAACCCTGCTTAAATTAAAACAAAAACAAAAATATAGAAATACCACTCATGGGATTCAAACCTGTAAGCTTTGATTCCCAGACAGAAACTTTACCACTGTGCTGCCATCGCTGGCCTGTAATCAAAGTTGAAAATTGCCTGAACTCAACAAGGACATGAAGGAGGTGTGCTGTGTGCAGCCCGGCGCAAAGGCAAAATATGTTTTATATAGTTCCACCTGAGGACAGCAGGCAGCGACACGCGCCTCATGGAGGAATATTGTAAGTTCATGTCCTTCCAAACACGGAACAGTTCTCAAGCTGGGACATCCAGGAGCAGAGATCTTTACAGCCGCGGCTGTGAGCGGACATGCCCCTCTCGTCCATTCAGCACCCAGACTAGCGTGTCGCTCTCTGTGTTATGTGGTCATTCATTTTCATTATTTGTTATGTAATTGCGTGTGTAGGTATTGTCATAATTATTTATATAACTGTCATGGCGATGGATTCTGTGTTTGTAATGTGTGCACTGAGCTGTCATCCAGCTGTCAGTGTGCTGTGATCAGCTGACAGGCACCTCCACGTGGCTGTGTGCGATCAGACCTTGCTGTCTGGACCCCATGTAATCAGATCTGTACATACATATAAGCATTTCATGCAAGTGCCCCCCGGCACGTAACACACATGCACACGTGCGAGACACATACAGACTGGCATCCTGTGCAGGGTGGAACCACCTCACGTCATACGACTGCTGGAATATTTTCCAGGCCCACCGTGACCCTTAATTAGCGGTAAAAGATGAGTGAGTGAGTGAGTGATGTATAATAGATAGATAGATATGTACCATCAGAAAATATTATGAATCATTGACAAAAACACCACTTACACTTGAACTGGTCTTTGCTCAAAACTGGAATTCCAAAAGCAAATTTGCAGTAGTAGCATTGCAGGACCATTTGTATGTATGCAAATAGGAAATTCTGTTTGCGGATTTACAGTCATAACAAAGTTTTAATGGTATTCTAAGATATAGCCAGATTCTGATGTCACTGAAATGCAGTTACAAAAGAATTAACAAATACTATAAATGATCTTGAGGTAGACAGAATCAAAAGGTGTCTTGGCTGGAGACATTGACAAGCCGAGTGAGGAGTCAGAGTGTCTAGCTGTGTATGTGTCTCGGATCAAACGAGATGTAGGCTTTCGACAGTTTGTGTGTAAAAATGTTGTGAGAGTTTCTATCTTTCTTGAAGGTTCACTTACCTTGGCAGTAACATTAAAATCTCTGGGAACCCAGCCTATGAGCTTGAGAGACTTTAAGTTAATGGACAGAGTTATACAGCTCTGCTGATGCTTTTTGCTGAAGTACAAAAGTGTAAGAATTTCCATGGTTTCCTTTGCCTCAGCAGTGACATTCATGTCTTCAGGCCTTAATTTATCAAACTGTGCATAGAAACGTTTTTAAATACCGTCTTACAAACAAAATGTAATATCTGTGTAAGTGCAAAATAAATAAAAAAAATGAATTAATGAATAAAATAATTTAAAAAAAAAGTGATGTCATGGCTGCACTGTCTTTGCTCATGAAATTTGAGCAGGAAATATAAGGTTAGATAATTTTTAATATAAAATTGCAAGAGGAAAAATATTTGATTCATGCCTTGTAGTGCAGGTGCAGATTAAGGTTTTGTTGCTGAAGTCAAAAGCTGTTGTTTAGTTCACACAGGTGTCTTTTGTAGGTTTTGACACCAGTGAGTCTCATTCAAACTAGACATAATTAATAATTGTAATTACACTATGTAACGCAATTTTTGTTCCTGGCTTCTAAGTGTTATATTTCAACTGCTTATGTCTAAAGTCTATGGAAAAAATGACTACATTCAGCACAAACTTTGATTTTATTTTTTTTAACGTTGTAGAAAGTTCTAAAAGTTTCTGGAAATTTCTAGATAATTCTGGAAACTTCTAGAAAATTCTGGACAGTTCTAGCTGTTAAAGAATATTCTAGAAGACTTCTCAGTAGTAGTGAAGCCGAATCAAGAATATTCTTGAAAACAGACACATTTGAAAATATCATTGTCCTGATCACAGAAGCAAAGTTTCTGTGGAATAACAGCTATTTTCTGTTTATTTAAGACATAACAGGTTAGAAAAACACACTGTGTACCCAGGAACAAAACAAAAATAAAAATTTGTTACATAGTGTTAATGGGCAGCACGGTGGCTTAGTGGTTAGCACTGTTACCTCACATCAAGAAGGTCCTGGGATTGATTCCCACCTGTGGCCTTTCTGTGTGGAGTTTACATGTTCTCTTCGTGTTTGTGTGGGTTTTCTCCGGGTGCTCCAGCTTCCTCCAACATCTAAAGACATGCAGGTTAGGTGAATTGGAAACTTTATACTTGTCCAGGTCTCCCTTGTAAAAGAGATCTTGATCACAATAATAATTGTCAGAGGTTGGACAAAGTCACTGTCAGGTCATTCTCAAGTCATGAATTGGAAAGTCACAAGTCTCAAGTCAGCTTGCAGAATTGGCTGACTTGAGAGTTGACTTGGGACTTGACTTGAGACTTGACGATTCATGACTTTGAGAGTGACTTGCTGGTGACTTCGTCCCATCTCTGCCAATTGTACAACCCCTGGCAAAAAGTATGGAATCACCGGCCTTGGAGGATGTTCATTCTGTTGTTTAATTTTGTAGAAAAAAAGCAGATCACAGACATGACACAACACTAAAGTCATTTCAAATGGCAACTTTCTGGCTTTAAGAAACACTACAAGAAATCAAGAAAAAAGATTGTGGCAGTCAGTAACGGTTACTTTTTTAGACCAAGCAGAGGAAAAAAATATGGACTCACTCAATTCTGAGGAATACATTATGGAATCACCCTGTAAATTTCCATCCCCAAAACTAACACCTGCATGAAATCACATCTGCTCGTTGACATTAACCCTATGTCATGAAATTGACCCTATGTGTCTTTTTGCAAGGAATGTTTTCACAGTTTTTGCTCTATGGCAAGATGCATTATCTTCTTGAAAAATGATTTCATCATCCTTAAACATCAGAAAAGTGTCCAAAATATCAACGTAAACTTGTGCATTTATTGATGATGTAATGACAGCCATCTCCCCAGTGCCTTTACATGACATGCAGCCCCATATCATCAATGACTGTGGAAATTTACATGTTGTCTTCAGGCAGTCATCTTTATAAATCTCATTGGAACAGCACCAAACAAAAGTTCCAGCATCATCACCTTGCCCAATGCAGATTCGAGATTCATCACTGAATATGACTTTCATCCAGTCATCCACAGTCCACGATTGCTTTTCTTTAGCCCATTGTAACCTTGTTTTTTTCTGTTTAGGTGTTAATGATGGCTTTTGTTTAGCTTTTCTGTATGTAAATCCCATTTCCTTTAGGCGGTTTCTTACAGTTCAGTCACAGACGTTGACTCCAGTTTCCTCCCATTCGTTCCTCATTTGTTTTGTTGTGCATTTTCGATTTTTGAGACATATTGCTTTAAGTTTTCTGTCTTGATGCTTTGATGTCTTCCTTGGTGTACCAGTATGTTTGCCTTTAACAACCTTCCCATGTTGTTTGTATTTGGTCCAGAGTTTAGACACAGCAGACTGTGAACAACCAACATCTTTTGCAACATTGCGTGATGATTTACCCTCTTTTAAGAGTTTGATAATCCTCTCCTTTGTTTCAACTGACATCTCTCGTGTTGGAGCCATGATTCATGTCAGTCCACTTGGTGCAACAGCTCTCCAAGGTGTGATCACTCCTTTTTAGATGCAGACTAACAAGCAGATGTGATTTGATGCAGGTGTTAGTTTTGGGGATGAAAATTTACAGGGTGATTCCATAATTTATTCCTCAGAATTGAGTGAGTCCATATTTTTTTCCTCTGCTTGGTCTAAAAAAGTAACCGTTACTGACTGCCACAATCTTTTTTTCTTGATTTCTTATAGTGTTTCTTAAAGCCAGAAAGTTGCCATTTGAAATGACTTTAGTTTTGTGTCATGTCTATGATCTGCTTTTTTTCTACAAAATTAAACAACTGAATGAACATCCTCCGAGGCCGGTGATTCCATAATTTTTGCCAGGGGTTGTAGTTATTCATTTGAATCTCATACTTTGCCTAGAAATATCCATATCCATGGTTTAAGCACAAATCTATGCCTGAAAACAGTTGACCAATGAGGTCCCAGCAGTTCAGTTTTGTTTTGTTTTTTTGTTTTTTTTTTTAGATTGAGGCATCTAGGAACAGCCTAATTACCCTTCAAATCAATTCTATAACTTTTAAATAGTTTTGGCTTTTATAGTCTTACTCCCCTAAAATTCCTGATGTGTGTGACAAAAAAAGAAATTTTGAGATAAACAAAATGCAAATAACCACAAATTGCATGATGCAGGTGATCATTTACATTACAATGATGTTGAAACATAGGCTTTTCATTAAGTTTTTGAAAGGTTTTATAATGTTGATAAACCACACACCTTTTGCAAAGTAACTGTAATCTGCTTCAAACTTTTGATCTCAATTGAAGGAATATATCCTAAATGTGCTTAAATATGCATTAACCATTTGTGCATTTTTTTCCTCATTCAGAATCATCCTATTATTCTTCTTTCTATTATTCTTTCACCCATTTGTTTCTGCAGCAATCACAAATGGAAACACAACAACCTGTTGTGCTGCTCAGAGGCTGCCAGAACTGTCATCATATTGTTGTCTGCCCTATAAGTTTTATTTGAAGGTCAGGACAAATCTAGTAGCAGGCACCATTGTACCACACCACAGAACAGCCATGTTGTCTGGTCCATCTACACAACTATCTGTCACAGCTGGGTGATACATGGGCATCCACTAGGTCTTTTCTAATTGTTGGGATGCTCAACACTGGACACAATCTACCATGCAATTACCTCAAAGAGCCATGACATACGACCATATTGTGCAATAGGATGTTCTTTCAGTCGCCATGTGGTAAGCCTCATTTGAGTCGCCCTAAGTAAATATGTGGTCCAGGTTGTGGGACGCAGTAACTTGGGAGGTTCTGTTGGTGAGAAAAGGTTTACTAACCTGGAATTGCACACAATACTGGGATCTTTATGGAATCAACAGATACAGTGACAGTAACACTTGACAAGCTCAGTGAGGTCTGGGATCTTTGTGGAATCAACAGATACAGTGACAGCAACGCTTGACAAGCTCAGTAAGGTCTGGGATTGTGATTGTCCTGGATCAAAAGTAACATCCACACTTTCAATGACTTCCTGGACTCGAACATCAGAAGTGTTTCACTAGGGTGAAAGACAATGACGGTCATTTTTTTTAAGGTCCTGGTGCTTCCTGTCTTGTATGGTTGTGAGATGTGGATGCTAACTAGTGACCAAAGGCAATAATGAGATGTGGTTGGTGCTAGGTCTCTTTGAAGGATAATTGGGTACAGCTAAAATGATTTTGTGTCAAACAAGAGGTTACTTAGTGTACTACAACTCCAATTCTGAATGACATTAGAATGTGGACTCATCAGACCACAGCACACTTTTCCACTTTGTGTCTGTCCATTTCAAACGAGCTCGGGCCCAGAGAAGGTAGTGGCATTTCTGGATGTTGTTGATGTATGGCTTTCACTTTGCATGGTAAAGTTTTAACTTGCACTTGTAGATGTAGTGACGAACTGTGTTAACTGACAGTGGTTTTCTGAAGTGTTCCTGAGCCCACGCGGTAATATCCTTTACACAATGATGTCAGTTTTTAATGCAGTGCCGCCTGAGGGATCGAAGGTCACGGGCATTTAATGTTGGTATTCGGCTTTGCCGCTTACGTGTAGAAAGTTCTCCAGATCCTCTGAATCTTTTGATTATATTATGCACTGTAGATGATGGAATCCCTAAATTCCTTGCAACTGAACATTGAAAAACATTGTTCTTAAACTGTTGGACTATTTTTTTTCATACAATTGTTCACAAAGTGGTGATCCTCGCCCCATCTTTGCTTGTGAACGGCTGAGCCATTTGGGGATGTGTCTTTTATACCCAATCATGAGACTCACCTGTTTCCAATTACCTGCTCACCTGTGGAATGTTCCACATGATATTCAAGCATTCATCAACTTTCCTAGTCTTTTGTTGCCCCGTCCCAGCTTTTTTGAAATGTGTTGCAGGCATCCATTTCAAAATGAGCAAATGTTTTGACAAAAACAAAAAATCTATCAGTTTGAACATTAAGTATCTTGCCTTTGTGGTGTATTTGATTGAATATAGGTTGAAGAGAATTTGCAAATCATTCTATTCTGTTTTTATGTACATTTCACACAATGTCCCAACATCACTGGAATTGAGGTTGTATTTTAATGGGCCACAGAAGATTGCCAAATTTCATGTGACTGTAGCGCATGGCCTCGATTCGCCCTAATGAAATAAATACATTAATGCTTTCTCAACAAAACCCTGAGGTTTTGAACTCAGGACAGAGAATGTTGTTTTCACTCTTAATTCTGAAATTCCTGAGCCCATCTAGAGACATCTCTGTGGGCTTGCTCCACATCAAAACAGAACACAGAGTTCTTCAAAGGAATCCTTGCTTGTTTATCGGTTAAATTTCGGTAACTATAAATTACATGACGTTATAATTGCTTCACGTCAGAATCTGAGCTTCCCCAGGACTGGAGAACCACCTTTTATGGCCTCAGGCCAAGGCCAGAACCTCTGCAGACATTGCAAAAAGATCTCTTCCACGATAAGATGTGGCCATAAAACTTTGGGCCTTGACAACCAGCAATTATCTCTAGGTCTAAGTGAAGAAAAGACCTTTTGTTTAAATGCAGGAGAACAGTATTTTCTTTTATTTATTTATAAACTTCTAATGTTGTCGGTGTTGCTTATTCAAGAAAATGCTTTGCATATAATCACTTCATTTAAATGACACGTGTTCCTTGTAACTGATGTATGCTGAATGTGATGTTTCTGACTTATCCATGTTTTGATAACCGTGGGATGTTCTGTTAACCAAGTGGTGTGTGCAGGATGTGTTTAAGCCTTTAATAATGCTATATTCATCCCCAAAATGTCTTAGAACAAATAGTATGCCAAAATAGTTAATGTGTTTAAATAACTGAATCATTTTTGTCTGCCTTTCTGAGCACATGAAGTTTCTGTAAAGTTACACACCCTAAATGGGTGGAGTTTAATGACGTACGAGGTCTATCAGATAAGAAACCAACACTTTTATTTTTTTTTAACTATATGGATTTGAATGACGTGCGATTACACCAATCATGCTTGAACCCTTGTGCGCATGCGTGAGTTTTTTCACGCGTGTCGGTGACGTCATTTCCCTGTGGGCAGGCCTTGAGTGAGATGTGGTCCAGCCCTCTCGGCTGAATTCCTTTGTTTCACACGCTGCTTGAGACGGCGCGCGTTGCTTTATCAAAATTTTTTCTGGACCTGTGAGGGATATCCGAGTGATATCTATTCGAGAAATTAAGCTGGTTTTCGGTGAAAAGTTTAAGGGCTGATGAGAGATTATGGGGTGTTTCTGTCACTGTAAGGACTTCCCATGGAGCGGGACGTCGCGCAGCGCTTCCAGGCGCCGTCGTCGGCCTGTTTCGACCTGAAAACATCCTAATTTAAGGCTTAATTCACCCAGGACGTCGTGAGAGAACAGAGAAGATTCAGAAGAGGCCGGCATGAGGACTTTATGCGGACATTCCACTGTTTAAGGACATTTTTTAATGAAAGACGTGCGCGTAAATTCACCGAGTCGTTTCCATGACGACTCGGCGAATCTGTGTGCGCTGCGACAGGAAAAACACCTCCGTGTTGAAAACCATTTGTAAAATTCAGGCGGCTTTTGATGGCTTTCAACAAGTGAGTAACTGAGAAATTGTTTAACAGCTTGGGCATGTTCCAACTTGCCCGTTAAGGTTTCCAACGGAGGTGTTTTTCCTGTCACGACCCCCCGAGGTCGGGTCCGGCCCGACATGCGACTCTGCCCGCATGTTCTTTCATTACAAAATGTCCGTTATCAATGGAATGTCCGAATAAACTCCTCATGCCGACTTCTTCTGAAAGTCTCTCTTCTCTTCTGCGAGCTCTTCTTCAAGCCTTTTTTTCTCTCTTTTCCTTTCTTCAAACTCTTAACTTTATTTTTGGGTCAACAAGGCCCCAAGCTAAGCTATGCTAAGCTACCACGTGGCTTCATTCATGCATTCATTCATTCGTCATTAGTCGTTGATAATGTTTTCAAGGTTCGTCAAGTCTTTCAAAGTTTTAAGAGAACTTCCAGTCTGAACTTTTAAAAATATTAGCGATTTTACAGCGACTTTCCTTTTTTGTACAATGCTGCTCTTAAAGTTTTTACTTTTTCTAAATTTACAAAGACTTTTAAACTGGCTCCAACAAACTTTTTAAAAGCTACCAGAACCCATTTTCAACAAATGCCTTCCACCTCTGGGGTCCAGTAAACTGTCAACCTGACTCCAAGCAGCCATGCTTTTGGTAAAATCAGCTAACTAAAGCCTTTGTGATCACCCGGGGAGACCTCTGGGTTAACCCCTGACCCAAGTGAGCTCACACTGCAAAGCGCCTAACACATCGATGACGGATGGACGGATCTCTTCAACGGATCAGCGAAGTGACCCAGTTAAAAGTTCCAGAAAAGGGTTTTGTTGTCAGTGGATGCAAAGTGGCTTCTTTTAAAACATATTCATGTTTGTTTAATATTTTTTCTTAATAATTGGCTTCAAATTTCATCACTAAATTCAAATCAGATTTATTTACTTAAAGTCTTTAAGCTTTATCTCTCTACTTTCTTTCAACGTCTCATGAGTAAGCAAATTGTGTCCATAAATGAACTGATTTAATCACTGTGCACTCAAAATGCCAGTAAACTGTTCATTTCTTGTTTATTTGTAAATAAAATGTAAATATTTCTGCTGTGGTTCATTTTGTGTTCAGAAGGAAACCCTTGGTCAATCATATCATAGAATTCAGACTTTTAAACCCGAGACTGATTAATTAAATTGAGACTGATAAATGAATGGATGTTTAAATTAAAGTATCTATGCGTTAAATAGGTGGTGCCCTGAGGATAATAATAATTATTAAGCCCTAAAATTCTTAATTATTTTGGTGACCCATTAAATGAGGTCTTGGCCAATCTAATTCAATTTGAGAGTTTAACAATACTTTCATTATTTCTGGTGCTCTCCGTGAGGCCAATTAACACATTGCAAGGCTTAACTACTCATTCACTACATTAAATTGGTGCCTCGGTGTGAGGTGCCATTCATTCCAAATAATTAAATTAATGTAATTCGTTACAGTTTATTTTGGTACGCCCGTGGAGAATTTAGAATTTTGCGACATATATTATATTGGTGCCCCATTGCGAGGCATGCAAATTCGCTATATATTTATTGGTGCCTCGTTGCGAGGCATGTAAAATTCACTATATATTTATTGGTGCGCCCGTGTGAGGAAAATTTGTAAATTCTCTATTTATTTATTGGTGCCCCGTTATGAGACAAATTTAGCAATTCGCTATATGACTTTCATGGGGGTTCACCATTTGCTTGCATAAGTCACAGGGCGTCACTCGCATGTTGCTTGAATTTTGAACTATCCAAAAATTTGTGCAACAATTTCCCTCATCAAATAGTCACATGGGTGTCATCAACCCTTTTCACTGCAGTCTCCATGATTCAGAATGTGCACAACATGTGAGACAACTTGTGAGGGACTGACAAACACACTTTTCCTTTTGTATGATCAGAGAAGAACTGTACTTCTGGCAGGAGCTGTGCTGGTTTGTTAGTATTTTCTGTCTCCACCTACTCTCCAACAGCCATGGCCCAATACAATACTATCCTTAGGGACACTCAGATGAGAAGTATCATTTGCATTGAGAGGGACAGTCAGCTTTGTAATCTTGGTCATGTGGCAAGTTTCTCTCTGCATGATCTAACACGAGTGCCTGAGTGTTGAGGAGCTGAGAGGACCCTTGTGTTTTGAGAAAACAAAGGGAACACTAAAGCTTCACCTGGATGCAGCAGATAGATAGCGACTTTCAAGAAACTGGTATGAACTGATTGTCTGCCTCTGTGGTTTCCATGCAGGACCCAAGGAGGCTCTTTGCTGTCTTGGATATGGAGACACACGACACCAGTGCATGCTACCAAACCTGCTGTGACTTAAATGCTTGTGTGAAAAACATTTTTTGGGTTGAACACAACCCACATGGATTTTAATTCTCCTTTTTGTACCATGTGTCATAGGGCCTCAAGTTAGGGCACTTTGTTTCAACAGTGGTTACTTATGGATACCTATGTGAGGCTTGTTAGTGTGAAACGACATGAGGCATGTTCATCCAAGCTTTAATGAGAACTCCAGCACCTTGATTAAGCCTATGGCATACCCATGAAACACCTGGATAAGGCAGAGGATAAAGCCATAAGAGAAAGTGCTTTAACCTGCTGAGTTCATTTACATTGTACCACATGATGCAACTATTGTAAGAGATAGTACATGAAATCCCCATGATCAAAGGGCAGATCATGCTGTAGCAAGTCTGGCTGGAGATGATTTGTTTTAAAACCCACATTTCACAAGTAAGCATTCCAGTAAGTAATGGTTTGCAAAAGTGACAAACAAGCATGCGATGATCACTGTTGCCTGTGAATGTGACATACCATATGTGTGATGATGTAAAGTGCTGGATTTTAATCATGTAACATATCTAAAAAGAATGGGAGTGTAACTGTGGAGACATTCCCTGCATTTGAATGCTTGGACAGGTAGAATATACTAGCCAAAATAAATACCTCTGATTACTATAGTATGTATTATATGTAAGCCAGTGGATAGAAGGGACACAATTTGGATTCACTTTGCTGCCACCATCTTGCCTGTCCATTGACCTGAATGTTAACAGATGACAGGATACCAAATTTGACACCAACATATTTGGATGGTTCTTTTTGTGGATGTCTCCTGTCTTTTTTGAAGGAAGTTCTTATTATTTTGTTCTCAGTTTCCAACTGCATCATGGGATAGTATTGCATAGTACATTTGCACACCACGGAGCTACTACTAGAAGCATATTGCATAATTGGGTACCTTACAGTTTGTGCATACTTGTCTCTGACTTGTTCATGTGTTGCTATTTTGCTATACCAGTCTCACATTTCCTTTGTAAACTCATCTTAATATTCACAACTTTTTTTTCTGGATTGTTAAGTCATTCTTGGATGTTGTACTTTGAAAAGGTATTGTTCTTTTCAGCATGGACTAGTTTGCTTTGTTCATATTTATTGAGGATTAGACCTTTAACAGATATATATATATATATATATATATATATATATATATATATATATATATATATATATATATATATATATATATATATATAGTTTATTTTCACTCTACTTCCAGCTGATTTCCATGAATACTGATTTTCCCCACATTGTTTTTGTTCATGCCACTTTGTCGAGTTAATGAGTGAACTGAACATTTGATTTCAAAGGTAACTCAGAAAGCTTGCCTATAACTAGTCTAACAATGTTAGCCATAATGTTATTGAAATGGTATTTCTTATTTTATAGAACAAATGTATTTCAGTTTGATGAAAGTGGAGTATGTCACCATTGTTTGTCAGTTTTCATTTTAAATTAACTGGACAAACTGCTGGACATTATGGATGATGCCAGTCACACTCTGCACACCATCATCAGCAACCACAGGAGCCTCTTCAGCCACAGACTGCTCCTTCCCAAGAGCAAGACCAGGAGTAACAGGAAGACACATCTGCAATCTTCACATTGCTTTAGGAAATTCTGAAGATAACTTCACCATCTCCCCTTCACATCTGCAATCTTCACATTGCTTTAGGAAATTCTGAAGAGAACTTTCAGACAAATTAAGTTTTTCAGATCCTGATGTTTTCCCCAAGTTAACATGTTTGGAGGCCTGAATTTCTTGAAGATACTGCATGGATACTAACTATAGTAAAGATTGTTGCTGTTGTTAGACATTGCTGTAATAAATTGCTATGGAGTTGCTACTGATCTTTCCTCTGAGAAATGCAGTGGGCACCACTTTAAGAGTACATGTGACTGTAAACTCAGTGCTGAAGATAGGTACAATGATAATAATAAGAAGTCCTATATAGGCCCTTAGGTTCATTGGTACCAGTGCTTATTCCTGGATACCATAGCAAGAAATGTAGCATCTATGGCTCCCTCTGGATGGGAAGCCTGTCTATTGTAGGTTGATTCCCCAGCCATGGCAAGGACCCATTTAGAATTGGGTGGACCAGGCTAAATTAAATGCCTTGCACAAGGACATGGACAGGTAGCCTAAAATGGACATAACCCAAATTAAACTTTACATCAAAAGGTCAACTTCACAGAAGCAACTAGTGTTCACAGAATTACTGCTATTGCTTTCTGATCCAGTATTCAGGAGCTTCATTGGTGATGACTGGGGTTGAGGGGGCCAAAAGAACATGCTTGGGTATTTTGGGGGGAAACAATAGCATGTTATCTGGACAGTCAGTGAATGCAAATTTGACTGAGGTGGGAATGCAGCAACATTCAGTACCAGTGGCTGCTCATAAATATGACTGCAAACTCTAGGGATCCTGTTGTGTGGGCCGCTGAAGAGGAGGTACTGCTGGCCCACCACCACAAGATGGCACCCTGCTTGAAGTGCGGACTTCAAGCACGAGAGGGCGTCTGAGCGACTGGGAGTGACAGCTGTCACTCATCATCCGTACCAGCTGTCACTCATCTACTACTCAACACCATCACCATAAAGGCCGGACTGCAACTCCACCTCCCCGCCGAGAAATCAGCTACCATTCAGGTAACTTCTCTGCTGACTTACATTGAGTAATAATCTGAACTTCTTTGCAACCGTTTTCCTGTGGTGTGTCCTTATCTGTGGGATTGGCGTTTGGTGTGGACTGCGACGGCTTCGCCTCACACCCCAAACCAGATAAGTGGTTAAACAGGAGCTGCACGAGTGTGTGATTGGAGGTGGAGGTGCTCCCTCCTAACTAAACACAGACTGTGGGATTACTGAGTGTGCGAACTCGCACTCATCAATACTGTTTCTGTTCTCTGCCAGCAGTACCGGGTCTGACTGCTGAAGACAGTGGCCACCTGGGGTGCAGGGCTTGGCGGCTCCGATGTTCTTCAGATCCGTTGGTGGTGGAAGCTGTCAGAAGTCTTCTATCGTCGAGCCTGCCCACACGTCACCTTGTGTATAATTGACGTTCCACCATATTGTTATTGTCTGTACTTCGTTGTGCGATTCACAACATTAAATTGCTACTTTTTGGCTTATCCATTGTCCGTTCATTACCGCCCCCTGTTGTGAGTCCATGTCACGACACTTTCACAACAGGGTTCCATCGGACATTGTCTTGGATCATGGTCCTCAGTTCTCCTCCCAGGTCTGGAGGAGTTTCTGCAGGGAACTGGGGGCCACCGTCAGTCTCTCGTCTGGGTACCACCCCCAGACGAACGGGCAGGCAGAGCGGATGAACCAGGAACTGGAGCAGGCCCTCCGCTGCGTGACCTCCGCGCACCCGACGGCGTGGAGTGACCATCTGGCCTGGATCGAGTACGCTCATAATACCCAAGTTTCATCTGCCACCGGCCTCTCCCTGTTTGAGGTGTGTTTGGAGTACCAGCCCCCATTGTTTCCGCTAGTGGAGGGAGAGGTCAGGGTGCCCTCGGTCCAGGCCCATCTGAGGAAGTGCCGTCGGGTGTGGCATACCGCCCGCTCTGCCCTGCTCATAGCCCGGACGAGGGCTAAGGCCCATGCAGACCGCCGGCATTCCCGGGCCCCTGCATACCAGCCCGGGCAGGAGGTTTGGCTATCCACAAAGGACATCCCCCTGCAGGTGGAATCCCAGAAGCTGAAGGACAGGTACATAGGACCCTTTTCCATACTCAAAGTCCTCAGTCTGGCCGCAGTGAGGCTGAAGCTGCCGGCTTCACTACAGATACACCCCGTTTTTCATGTGTCAAGACTCAAGCCCTGCCATACCTCACCACTGTGTGCCCCTGGACCGGCGCCGCCTCCTGCCCGGATCATCGACGGGGAGCCCGCATGGACAGTACGCCGGCTCCTGGACGTCCAACAAAAGGGCCGGGGGTTCCAGTATCTGGTGGACTGGGAGGGTTATGGACCCGAAGAGTGCTCCTGGGTGAAGAGGAGCTTCATCCTGGACCCAGGAGGCGCCCGCTCAGGGGGGGGTCCTGTTGTGTGGGCCGCTGAAGAGGAGGTACTGCTGGCCCACCACCACAAGATGGCACCCTGCTTGAAGTGCGGGCTTCAAGCACGAGAGGGCGTCGGAGCGACCGGGAGTGACAGCTGTCACTCATCATCCGTACCAGCTGTCACTCATCCACTACTCAACACCATCACCATAAAGGCCGGACTGCAACTCCACCTCCCCGCCGAGAAATCAGCTACCATTCAGGTAACTTCTCTGCTGACTTACATTGAGTAATAATCTGAACTTCTTTGCAGCTGTTTTCCTGTGGTGTGTCCTTATCTGTGGGATTGGCGTTTGGTGTGGACTGCGACGGCTTCGCCTCACACCCCAAACCAGATAAGTGGTTAAACAGGAGCTGCACGAGTGTGTGATTGGAGGTGGAGGTGCTCCCTCCTAACTAAACACAGACTGTGGGATTACTGAGTGTGCGAACTCGCGCTCATCAATACTGTTTCTGTTCTCTGCCAGCAGTACCAGGTCTGACTGCTGAAGACAGTTGCCACCTGGGGCGCAGGGCTTGGCGGCTCCGGTGTTCTTCAGATCCGTTGGTGGTGGAAGCTGTGTGGGATCCGGCTCTTCTCTCGGCAGACGTCTTCTATCGTCGTCACCTTGTGTATAATTGACGTTCCACCATATTGTTATTGTCTGTACTTCGTTGTGCGATTCACAACATTAAATTGCTACTTTTTGGCTTATCCATTGTCCATTCATTACCGCCCCCTGTTGTGGGTCCGTGTCACGACACTTTCACAACAGATCCAGCAAATTCAACCTGAAAGTTCTAACAAGATATACATACTGCTTGCCCTTCCTTTGAAAAGAACTAGATCACAAGAAGAATTCTTGAATTTTTACTGCTATAATACAGATGAAGTGCCTTGTACAAGGAATAGAACTTAGGTGTACATATTGGTACTCCAACTCCCTATCCCTTTGAGGTATCTGATCTCTCCTCAAAATCCATGCTGATAATGTAATAAAATACAGAATTCTTTTTTAGAACACCCCAGTAAAGTTAACACTGGGTTATATGTATAAACACAATTCCTTTACTAAACTCTAAATGGCAAAAAACTTATGTTGCTATATCTTCCAGCCCACTATGAATCTATACAAAGTTCCTTATTTACCATCCCAGTTAGCTGGTCCAATTTAAGCTGTAAAACTTTGTATTTCTGAAGTTTAAATCATTATTTCTAACTGCAGAGTGGCTCCGCTTCTGGACAAAAAAAAAAACAAAAAACAAAAAAACAAAGAAAAGAAATAGGCAGAGTCCAATCTACTGAAAACCTCCTACTAACACAATTTGTTCTGTATATCCTTCCCAGTTTGTCCGACCTATCCAAGAGCCCATACTCATTCTGTTGAACCTCCTTCCAGGCAACTTTGTCTTTTTCACCTCCTCATTTGCCTTTCTACATGTGCCGCTCTTGCTCTCTCCCGGTGCTAATCCCTGTTTGAGTTAAGACCGAGAGGCCGCCGCCATGCTCCCAAACTGTAGAAATCCATTAGTGTCAGTGTTAACGCGGGGCCACTGTCTGCTCATTATGGCCGAGTTTCTCATTTCACTGACGGATCTCAGGGCTTGTAACATAGTGATGGGTAGCGAAGCCAGAGCTGCACCACTACAGTCTCCTGGCAGTATGGGTGGATGTCATCTCAGACGCATTATATAAGAATAAAAAAAGTCCCATTTAAAAGGGTGAGTAGCAAGACACAAATGTACATTCAGTCATATGTCGTCATGAGCTGAGAGCTGCCTTGCTTAACAGGCCCTGGATGAATGTCAGCATTTGCTAGAGGTAAAGGACATACTGGAGATGGTGACTTAGAGACCGAGTGTGCATCAGCTGATGGCAACTCCAGTGTCCATTCATACTTATTCAGTAAGACAGGTGGATTGTGGATAGGTGCGACTGGCTGTATCTTCCAAACTGGATGTAAAGGACCAGAAGTGAATAATTAAATGTTTATCTGGATGACAAAATAATTATTTTACATTGATTAAAAAAAGAATCAAAAACTGTGTTATTATGTAACAGCTTCGAAGTTTTGTACAGACAAACCTGTAGGACTTTTATTTTGTAATTCCCAATACAATTATGTACATTTTTGCAAATGCCAAATGCAACTCTTCCACAGAGTCAGAGTCTAGTAAAACCTGTGCAACATGTCTTTAATGTAAACCATGAGATTACAACAATTTAATCTATGTGGTTGCATAAATAAATAAATAACAAAACCCAAATCATGAGAGTTGCAGCTGCTGTAGTTTTATTTTGTCCTCAAAGTTAATATTCTTTGATCAAGGATCCATCTCCCTTAAATAACCTTGACAATATTTAGGAATATGTTTCTATTTAAATTAGAGATTATGTTCGAATAAAGAGATTTGATATCAACTTGAAGCAGGTGTATGGTATTCAAAAGGTGAAATTTGGCCGTTATGTGTTACATTGCTGTTTTAATGAAACAAGTTTTGTGACAAACACTTTGTGACATTTACAGAAACATCATTCTCAGATAAAGGACGATGAATTCAGTAGAGACACGGGTTATGTAATTCACCAGCTGTGTGTGATGTGCCTGCATTTGTAGGATGAGTTCTTTAAAGTAAAGCTTTGATGTACTTTGCTACTACTTATTCAACATTGTGTTGGAATCTGTTTCTGTAGACATAAATGTTTAAGGATGCTTCCAGAGGCCTGGGAGTTTGAGGGTTCAGCGCAGTATCTTTGCTGTTTTTAGGACTGTACTCTTCTGGACAGAGACCTCTGATGTTGGGCATGCAGCTCCTAGTTCTCCTATTAGCATTGAGAACACTTTGAACTTTACTTTTCACATCTGCTCTAGTTACTCTTTCAGCCCTGGGTACGTCTTTTGTCATGCTCCTTATTTCTGATGTTGCAATAAGCTGCGTTTGCCAAATGGATCACAACTGCTGTTTTCTTTCCCTTCTCAACCACCCCCATATCTGGTTGGTTGGCCAACAACTGCTTGACTGTCTGGAATTTGAAGTCCCACAGGACCTCAGCCGTCATTCTCAACCACCTTTGGTGCCATATCCCATCGGGACTTGGGGACGTCTAATCCGTGTGCAGCATAGATGTTCCTGTACATGATTCCCAACACTTGGTTGTGCCGCTCAATGCACACTGTCCCAGCATGCATGTTGCATCCTGCTACTATGTGCTGGACTGTCTCTGGGGTACATTTGCACAGCCTGCAATAGCCTATCAGTTGTGGTAGACTCCTACCTCTATGAATCTGGTGCTTGTTCTTGTGCTGCCATGATCAGAGCCTTCATGCCATCCTTTAGGCCAGCCTCTGGTATGTCTTCTTGATGTCAGCCACTTCTTGTATCTGTTGATGGTACATCCCATGGAGTGGCTTAGTCTTCCATGATATCTCCTCTAGCTGTTCCTTATCACCCTCTGTCTTCAGCTGCCTGAGGCATTCTTGTAGCAGCTGATCTCTTGGCTGTGGGAGGGGTGGGGGGGCATCTTTCTGATGCATTCATAGATGCTCCTCATCTCATCCTGGATTGTGGCTCTGACATTCATTAGTCCTCACCCTCCCTCATTGTGTTGCTCACAGAGCAACAGGATCAGTGGCATCTATTTCCTCCTGTGGCCAGCTTATTTTCTCAGCTGGTTATCTGATGGCTGGGAGGGTGTATGTATTAATGGCTCTGATCTTATTCCTAGAATTGCGCTGGTTTCTCAGCACCTGTCTTATCTTCTGGGGGAATTTGGCTGTGGCTGACCTTCTTGCATGTTCAGCATGGTTGCCATTGGCTTGTGGGATTTGTACTTGTAACTGTTTTGTATGTGCCCTGTCATGCCTTCTGTCAGGGTGTGAGGTTGCTCTGTTTTGCTTTGTTTTGTCTGTATCTGTTTGGTTGCTCTCCTGTTTGTCTATTCCTCTGTGTGTTTTTTCTGCATCTCTCTTGGTGGTGGGTGTGTCTCTGCTTTCTGGACCACGCCCCCATTCTGGGCTCCTCCACGCGCACCTGCTGTCAATCTGCTGCTAATCACTGGAATGTATATATAATGCTCATTTTGCTCTGTTTCTTCGCCAGATTGATGCGCCCTGTGCCTTCTCTCCAGCTCTTGGTTCTGTATTCCTTTGTTCTGCCAGCCTCATTGTGTTCTTGGCCTCCGGCCTGTTTATTCTGACCTTGTCAAAGCCTGATGTTTTTTTGTACTGCTGCAGTGTTTTTGGACTGCCTTCCTGTGTACCGACCTCTGCTGTTTTCTTCACTAAAGTTTTTCAACCAGAGTTACCTGGGTGAGCCTCGCATTTGTGTCCAAACCATACATCCTGTCACCTTCTGGCAACTCCACCCCATTCCGGATCACCTTCCATTTCTATGCCATCATTTGGCCACACTTATCCAATCAGAATGACATCCCTATATCTTCACTGTAGATCCTGAAAAGGTGGATCAGTGACTCAGTGTCTCACTCACACTTGGCGTACAGCTTGATGTCATCACATGCACATCACCTTGTTATATTCCACACTTGATGGTGACCTGTGCGATTACCTTGGAGTTGGCCTCCAGTGATGTAATGCATAGTCCAACTGAGTTGCTGATGAAGGTCATCAGTGCACTGTTAGCCTTGTATAGTGCCAAGCAGTTCAGTATCCATTTGTGAGGCACTGAGTCATAGGCCTTCCTTTAGTCAATACAGGCTGTGCCAAGGTTGGTCTGTCTGGTCTTTGAGATCTGGTGTACTACATGGCCAACCAGTAGCTGGTGCTTTGACCCTCTGGTATTGTTTCCAATTCCATTCTGAGAAGTACTCATTTGTTGACTCATGTCTACTCAACTTGGTTGATGTGATCCCTGACAGGAGCATCCATGTTGTAGAGAGGCAGGCAATTGGCCAGTAGTTTGAAGGTGTCATACCCTTGGGGGGTTCTTTATGATCAGGATTGTCCTGACCTGTGTTAACCAGTCTGGGTGAGTACCTGCTATTAGTAGCACACCAATTTGTACTGCCAGGTGCACATGGAGCAGTGGGTGTGGATCATATCAAGTCCTGGTGCTGTCCAGATCTTCATCCCTGATACTCGTTGTTGGATGCCTGCCTTTGTGATGTTGATGGGTTCTTATTCTGGGAGGTGGCTGTGGTGTGCTCTTAGGTCCACCAGCCAGTTGGCATTGGTGTTGTTTGATAGCCTTTTTCTCCCAGATGTTCTTCCAGTCTTGTTCAGTCTTATATCCCTGTCACACATGGCCAGAATCATGAAGAATGTTGTCAGAATGACGAATCGGTGTATATCTGAAAAGTGTCGGCTTTCAGTTCCAAAGCGCTCTGACAGCCATCTGTGAGTGTCCACACAGTTGGTCAAAATCAGCCGGTGGCCCCAAGGGGTTACACATGTTCAAAACATTCAGGGTGCCATTTAGATGGGACACCTATCCGATGGCAGTCCATGGCAGTCTGAGGACCACAATTTACATATTCTGATGGTGGCAAAACATGATCAGAAATGATTTGAGAGCATACAGGGGAACCTGGAGATGGATCTGGCACAGCAAAGCCTGCCAGTATGACCTGCACGTGCCACATGCCCCCCCCAGGAGCACAGAGTAACTGTTGAAATGTACAGTAATGTTCAGAATAATAGTAGTGGTATGTGACTAAAAAGATTAATCCAGGTTGTGAGTATATTTCTTATTGTTATATGGCAGGGGTAGGCAACCTGTTTCAGAAAGAGCCATGAGGGTGCAGGTTTTCTTTGCAGCCACTGACTCCACCAGGTGATTTTACTGATTAATATCACTTTGAGCAGATGGAATCAGTTAATCAGTGAAATCACCTGGTGGAGTCAGTGGCTGCAAAGAAAACCTGCACCCTCATGGCTCTTTCTGGAACAGGTTGCCTACCCCTGTTATATGGGAAACAAGCTACCAGTAGATTCAGTAGATTCTCACAAATCCAACAAGACCAAGCATTATTGCTACTATTATTGTGAACACCCCCTTTTCTACTTTTTTTTTACTAAAAGCCCAGTTTCATAGCCTTAAGAGTGTGCATATCATAAATGCTTGGTCTTGTCTGATTTGTGAAAATCTGCTGAATCTACTGGTACCTTGTTTCCCATGTAACAATAAGAAATATACTCAAAACCTGGAGAGAAGAGAATGTAACTTTTTAAACAATTTAATATTTCATTTCTTCCTGTAAAAGTTGAATATGTACACATGATATAAGTTTAAAACTAGACTTTTCCTGCAAATAGTGGAAGGCATGGAGACGTTCAACTGCAGTTTAGATGTGACACAACTTCTTTCACTTTTTAACATTGCAATTCAAAATCCTGCCCTTGGTAAATATACAGTAGAAAAGTCCTTTGTCAAATCATTGAGTATTATTTTTATCCCAATCCTACTGCTATCTAAATAGCAATCCAATTTCAGTAACAGAAATTTTGCAAAGATATATAGTTGAATACATAAATATATGGACAGTTATACATGTATGTGTATGTGGTGTGTGTCTGTGAAATTTTGCCTATGTACTCTCATACAGTGTAGTTGAAGTGAAACACGCAAGATCTGCGTGTAATGTAGTCTTTCAGATTTACTTCAGTAGATTTTACAAAAATCATTTATGAATTAGTCATTCTTATAAATAATGCCTTCATTTTCAGGTGTGACCTGTTCTCTTGTTCTCCCATGGCTAATTTAGTAGATAAAACATCTGGAGTTGATTCCGTGTGTAGGGTATGACTTTGTAGATGTTGACTGTAACTCACAGTATATGGTCCAAAGAAATATCAATGTATGGGGGGAGGAGACGTGAAACTTTGAGTGCCCAAACCAACTTGGTAAAAATAAATAAATACATATAAAATTGGCCTTGTTAATATGGATAATGTCACAGTTCATTTATGGGTAAGAAAGCATTCCTCACAAAATCCATCCAAGCCAAGAATACCCTAGTGGAGATAAGACTGCCACTGTCAAAGTATGCCATCAGGATGTCTCCATGAATGTAAATAAAGAGGCTCTCTCTCTCTCTCTCTCGGTTGTCTGTCGCGGATGACAATGACATTCAGGCTCATTCAGGCAGGTTGGGATGGTGTCTCCACATGCGGCTGTGAAGACCAATGCATGAGAGACAGTGCTGGCTACACACAGGACAGTGGAGAGGAAATCCAGGTGGGGCCTGAGGCTCAGTGTTGGGTTGGTGTCGACGGGCCCTCCAATCATTGCTGGCCTGGTCATAGGCCTTGTCAAAGCATGTAGCTGCAGCATTGCAGGTAGAACGCCAGCTGTTTCGGTCAGCTGCTAGTTGCTCTAAGCTCTGAGGAGGAATAGCCCATTTTTTGTGTAGATTTCATGTGGTCCTTGAGTAGCTTTTTCTGGCCACCCATGGAGTAGCTGCCTTCAGTAAGATGGCCATACAAAACTTTGATAGGCAATCGGTTGCCAGACATCCAGATTACATGGCCTAACCATCGTAACTGCCGGTGAAGAAGCACAGACTCCAGGGAGGTTACACCAGCCCTTTTCCTGATTACAGAGTGTGGCACCTTCTCCCACCACCGGCGGCCGAGGATTTGCTGAAGGCAGCAGTTCTGGAAGGACTTGAGCATCTGAACGTCACCGGTACAGCACCCAGGCATCACAGCCATAAAGTAGGATGGAAATGATGACTGCATTATACACAGCACTCTTGACATGAACAGCAAGAGCTCTGTTTGAAAAAACACACTCCTTAAGATGACCGAAAGCTGAAGAGGCCAGGTGATATGATGCTGACTCTCATCTGTGAGATCACAGGCGGAGGTAAGGGTGAAACCGAGATAGGTGAAGCTCGCAGAGGTGAAAAGAGGGTATACAAGAAGGTGTAAACCTGTAACAACACTCAAGCACAGGAAGGCCACACTAAACTTTGCCAATAAAGAAGTTACTGAAGATAAAAAAAAACAAAAAAAAAAAACACAAACAATCAACAACTCAAGGAGAATGAAGTATACACTTGGCAAAGCACTTCATGGAGCATACTCAGCATTTGGTCACATTATTGGGTTTCAGGCTTCATGCAGTCACTGTCTGTAAACAATTCTGTTTTCTTGCTTTGATGATGTACAGAGATGACTGTAATTAATGTCACTTCAGATGCTCCCTCATTTTCACTCAGGATCACCGCAGCAGATCATGTTGATTTGGTACAAGTTTTACGCCGGGTGCCTTTCTTGACACAACTCGATATTACATAGAGGATAAGCAGGAGTGGGGTTTGAACCAGAAATATTCCACACTGGAAATAAGCGTACTTAACCACTTGGCTGCCACCCCTGCCACCTGGGGTCCCTTCCCATTCATTCTACCTGTCTGTATCCTTGAATTACACACTTTATCTACATTGTCCTCACCCACCCAGCTATAAGTGTTGCAATGTAATGAAGTAGAAATATTAATTTTAAGGTATCTGTACTTTACTTCATTATTTACATTTCTAGCGACGTTCACTTTAACCCCACTACATTTCCTTAATAAAATGTATACTTTTATACCGATACATTTCCCTTAACCATCTTCATTACTCGTTACTACAATATAAAGTAGAAGAAATTTGATTGGGCAATGCCTGTTTGCAAAGGTGAATGTAAGCTGGAGCGCAACTATACACCACAAAGAGATACGGTCCTCTACAGGTGGAGCACAGCGCCTTCCATCCCTGCAGCATCAAGTGTCGTATTTGACATAAAACATGTTTAAAAAAAAACAAAAGATGACAGGTTGAAGCTGCACCCCCGCTGAGGAAGAGGAGACTGTGCAGGGTGAAAGCCATCTGCACTTCGGATTCCAAATGCATATACACTGATGCACACACACATACACACGGATTGGCTCATGCTGTAGTCCACTGCACGAGCTGAGTGAACACACACTTGAGGGGAAGACTTCAGTACAGTGGTCCCTCGTTTATTGGGGGAGTTACGTTCTAAAAATAGCCCGCAATAGGCAAAATCTGCAAAGTAGTCAGCGTTATTTTTTACAATTATTATAGATGTATTAAGGCTGTAAAACCCCTCACTACACACTTTATACACTTTTCTCAAACAGGCATTAACATTTTTCTCACTTTTCTCTCCTGTGTAAACACTCTCAAAGTTCAAACCTTAGTAGAAAAATAAGACCAACCTGTTTTCAGGCCCAAACATTTGTTTGAGAAATAAAAATAGAACGTTTTCCTATAAATAATTATGATGGCTTTTAGAACAAATTTAATTTAAACGATCAACCTACGAGGGTGGACACATAAGAAATTATTAATAGTTACTGACCAGTATTTCACAGTTCCTCTGACCGCGCCTCTTCGTCGTGGCGCTGCGCCGCTGTTGCGCCTTTTTCCACTGAGTGACTCCTCGGTGCAGGTGTCTTTTTCCGAGTGAAAAGCACAGTTATGGGTAGTTGTTTGTGCTCTTTTTTCTTATGGGCGAGAAGATTCTTATAAACAGACACGCAGAACACAATGCGCGTACTCTCCCTTCGCGGTGCCGCTACCGGCCTGCTTGATGAGGACGCAGAACACAATGTGCTGTAAAAAAATAAGAAAAAAAGCATATAAAATTGGACTAAAAAAATCTGTGAAACTGCGAGGCCGCGAAAGGTGAACCGCGTTATAGCGAGGGACCACTGACAAAACTGACCGGCATGTCTGTTTCAGTTTATTTTATTTGAAATGTTTGCAGAGAAGCAACGCATTTTGGATTCAAGAGCACAACAACTGCTGCCTTTGGCTGCTTTGCAGTGGCTGGTGGTTGAAAAGTTGTTGTTTTACTTTTCCTTAAATTTGGCACAACTTTTCAGCTACAATTGACTGTTCTGTTTCAGAAGAGCCTGGCTGTTGTCTTTAACAGAAAAGTGTTGTGTGGATCTTCCAGGAAAACGACTGAATGGCAACTACATTTACAGCTATTTACATCCATCTGTTGCTTCATCATCCCATCACCAACAGCAACTGCTCCTCCAGAGGCGGATCCAGCCTTTTATAGGGGCTGAGCCCTTCCTCCTGGTTTTTTCAGACACCACACTGGCTTTCATTTCTGTCACCGTTTTACTCTCCACTTGTTTTGGATTTGACTTTTACTCAATACTTTTACTTAAAGTACATTTTATATGAGAAATTTACTTTTGATACTTAAGTATAATTGTATACTGTATAATGTATAATTACTCAAGTGATATTTTTCAAGGAGAGTTTTACTTTTACCAAAGTAATTTTATGCTAAGATACTTGTACTTTCACTCAAGTATCAGACTGGTAAATGGGTACAAGACTTTCTTATGGGAATGTCCCAGAAAGTACCGTTCCTTCTCGTTTCATCCCAAATACCAAATTGGGGAGCATTTTGAAGCATTATAGTAACTCCTTGATCCATCATGTCTATCTTGAGCAAACTTAATATTCATGATTTTGAGCTGTTCAAAGATTGCATACCGATTTACCATATTGTCACTCGTGTATGGTAACTTCTGGGTGGTCATAGTCTTAACAGCTTCAGTCATATTCAAACATCTTTAAATGGGATATTCCTTGTGAGTTCAGATTTTAACTTGCTGGACCATGGTCAACTGAGGTAAAAACATTGAAGCAGAAACTGAAGCTGAGGGCACAGCTGGATGTAGCTCCTTACTTTCGTTTTCAGGCAGTGTGCCAGTTCTGCAATTGATAAGCCAGCCAGTTGCCAGGTCTCCACTTTTATGAGCCATGCAGAATAGTGGTGTTAGGCAAGTAACCTGTTTCAGGCTGCTGGCTTGTCCAAGTGCCATTGTAGACTCTCATCCACTCTCGACAATGGGTCTCAGGGCCTGTCTATCAAAATGTCTACACTACAAGGACATCTTGATTGCACTCTGCAACACTGGAGTTGAAATAAAACAGAGGCACAAGTCTTTAAACTGTGTTAGTGTCCAAATACTCATGTATTCAACTGTATAAGTGCATGCTTCTAAGTATGTGTTTCCATAATGACATGATCCCCCCCCCCCCCCCCAACATTATTTTAGCAAACCAGGAAAAAAATGCACATCATCCAAATCCAACACTCTGTTCCTTGTCATTTTTTTAATCCAAAATGAATACCACACTTTAAGTGGCTGAGCACTTAAAAATAATTAAATTTCCTGCTACAATGCTATGTGAGCTTATTTACACCACATGGTAGCCTATCAAACAATCCCTAATTGATTCAAATTTATCAGGAATTTCTTTTGCATCGTAAGTACTTCTGTTCCACCTCATTTACATGACACTCATTAACACAGACAACAAACACACTTTTGTGTTGTTGGGTAAACATGTGTTCAGTGCTTGTACAGGTTTTACTAATGACTAAGATTCCATTTCCAGTCACGACCACAGGCTCATTGCACATGGATTACCCTTCCCTCCTCCACTATGTCTTTTTTTTTCACCCTCAGAATACGACCACAAGGTGCCTTGAAAGTATGGTTCATTTATCTGATCATATCTCCCAGAATTGAAACATTTATTGAGATGAAGGGGGATAGTGGGTGTGTGTGTATATATATGTTTGTGTGCATGCAAACAGGCACATCAAACCCGGATGTGATGTAAACTCGATCAAAGGCATAAAAAAAGCCCAAAGTGTGAAATCCTGCCCACTCTGCACCATTAGGACACTCACGATTCGCTGAATTTTGGCTGTATTTTTGCTGTCGGGTGCAGTCGAGGACATGCCCCATTATTAACAAGCACCTCAGTGCACAAGATGAGGCTCTGTCCCCTGTTATGACTTCTAAAAGGCTGCCTTCATTACATTTAAAGAGAAACAAATGTGCAGCACCCCAACCATGCAAATTCAATCACCAAATGCGTGCCAAGTTGTTTGCATGATTCTAACGAGGCAGCTTGTAAGAAATGTTGAGTGTTGAAGCAGCTACTTGAATTTAATTGAACTTAATTTGCACTCAGCTGAGGTTAAAGTTTTCTTATCCTAATAAAGTAAGACTCGTCTGCCATGTTTTCCAAAGATACCACTTGATTATTGAATTGCGAGCTGAGAACTGACCAATTTAATGAAATCTATTTCAAGTGTCAGTTATACCCACAAGCTACACAGAAAGCAGAAAAAAACTATTTAAAACTCAACAAAAACATTCAGAGCAGGAAATACTAATTAATAGCAGTTTGTATACCAAAACAGGATACTTAAACCTGTGTTCTGATTACCCTAAACAAACACTTATATTCAACATCAAATTGTAATAACATAATTAAATCACAAAAAAAGAGTATATTTACTAGAAGTATGCATGCAGTAAAGCCAAAGACGTAATTAATTCACCATGGTGTAAATAGTTAAACTGTGAAAAGTGTTTGCAGAGTCTGACTTCTATATACTGATTTAACAGTTTTAAATATTTCCTAAAATACACAAAATGCCAAAGTGCTAAAAAAAAATGCAGTTCAGTGAATCCTGGTTCATATTTGGATTGGAAAGGTTTCACATGGACACACTGGACAATGGCTGTAACCTTTTTTACTTTTTGTGAATAAATTAGCCTGAGAACTTTTGATTTTTCTAAGCAAGACTCACTAGCTAGCTAGATAGCTAGGTAGCTAGCGAGCAGGGCTAATGTGTTATAACTGACAAAAAAAAAAGATAGATTTTTTTTTTACATTTGTTTTAATTTATTATATTTATTTTTGAAGAAGTATTATTTTTAACAGGAAACCTGTATTAAATTTGATACATATGGTTGGCTAATATACTCCTATTCAGCATGATGTCATAGCAGTTTCACTTCTCCATTTCACATCTTTGCCAATATTTATTTCAAGTATAAATTATCCTATGAAGAAATGCCCAGACTCATGTGCTTTAGTAACAAACCACCATCCAACGTGGTCTAGTTATGCTCTCCCCTGTCAGCATCTTACAGTGTTCCATTTCTTTTAGGTTCCATCACCTATAAAGAATGTAGCCCAACTGTGTGTACCTTGCGCTGCTTTTATATAAGGGGAAACTGAGAAGTTTTGAGCCTGAGCCTGGAAAAGCAAGGCGTTATTCTCCATCTTTTGCATTCTGAGAAACAAGCATGTCTTGAGAATATGTAAAATTTGACTCACTGGGTGTAATGTTGAGAAATGTTGGTTTCTCAGAATGCAAAAGATGGAGAACCAGACCCAACAATTTATTGATACCATATCCACCCATTACTTCCTCAATGTAATTAATTCCTCACTCTTTCTCCTTAATCTCACAGCCTACCTATGGTCATGTGTGAGGTGCGACTCCATCCAGAGGTGGGACTGGGTGTGTTCTTCTTTTTGCTCCATGCAATTAACAGGTTAAACTGCAGCTAATGGTGGTCAGTATTTTTCTCTTTCTGTTCAGCATACTGATGCTATATAGTAAGTTAATATTCTGTGAGTTATGACTATTGAGTCCATCATCACCCCTTCAATTTCCAACTTCACCCTCATTACCCTGTCAGACACTTGCTTAACCTCCAATACAATTTTGATTTAGTCTTCCTTTAAAATGGCCCCAACAGCATTTCTCCTCCCATCCACCACAACTTGAAACCCTCCTGGCCTTAATTTCTTTGCACTTGGTTTCTTGGACACACAATATGTCTACCTTTCTCCGTAATTTCTTACGTAATTATTGCATGGCTTTGCCTTACAATATAAAGCGCCTTGGGGCAACTGTTTGTTGTGATTTGGCGCTATATAAATAAAATTGATTGATTTATTGATTCTCCTCTCCATTCTATCAGCCATCTCGCTCCCTTTTTCAGTCATACTGCCAACAATCAACGTCCCGACTCTCACTTCCACCCTCTTAACATTCCTTCTCTTTCCCATCTCTGGACACGTACTAATACTCTTCCTGTCCTTCACCAAGCAGTAGCCAAATTTCCAGCAACATCCTGTTGGGAACCAGGACCGATGGTGGTCATTGCCAACCTGAGCCTGTGGAATTTTGATTTGGAACCTTTTGTTTTTTGACATTTTTTATACTGGATGTCCTTCCTGATGCAACCTTGCTCATTTATCTGATCTTGGGATAGGTGCTCAGAATGTACTGGCTGCATACCTCATGTAGCTTAGATTTGACAAATTTTAGGGTGAACACACTGCCTCCTTGTACCCTCTTCATTTGCGCGGGCTTTGGACTGGCCCTCAGAATGTACTGGCTGCACACCCCGTGTGCCTGAGTTGTTCCACAAAATCAGTAATCAGTGCACACTAGTAGCCAGTATGTCTTTTACTTTTTTCTAGAGGAATTTGGTTTTCATTTCATGACTGCATCTTGAAATATGTTCTTTATACATGAATATGGATTTGGCTGTACAGTCACTTTCATTGCAACTTAAGCCTTATAAGGTCTTCAGGTCTGTTGGACCTCATTATTTAGCTTAAGACAAATGATGCAAAAAAAATTATTTTTTCAAAGTAAGATTCACTGGCCTTGGCCCATTTTCCATGAGGAACATGAATCAGAAAACATTTTCAATGACACACCCCCTGTATACCCCCCTTCACGTTTATATTACATACGGGGTCTTCAGGTCCACTGGACGAAGGGCTAGTGAAAGTGTGAAAATTATAGGTCCTCTGCACCCTCTTTTTCACTTTCTGCTCCCTGGGAGAGAGAGATAGAGAGAGAGAAAGAGAGAGAGAGAGAGAGAGAGAGAGAGAGAGAGAGAGAGAGAGAGAGAAAGAGAAGCACCCACTGTTCCCAAACAATGTTGCAACCTTGTGTGTGAACAGCACCCAATTTCCCACACATTTCCCCTCTGTCTTGTGGGAATGAATCTTGGAGACCTGACACTATAAATAGCTTTGTCAGTGTGGTTCCATATCGCAAATGATCAAGATGGCAAAGCGAACCCTCTTCCCCCCCTGCCCAAGACAAATTTCTCCCTAGGTGGATTAATAAAGACACTTTGACTTTGTTCAGGCTACCTTACAGATGATATTGGAAGAGACAGAGGATTGGATGGTAATACAGAGGAAGAAGTATACAACCCCTGGCAATAATTGTGGAATCACCGGCCTCGGAGGATGTTCATTCAGTTGTTTAATTTTGTAGAAAAAAAGCAGATCACAGACATGACACAAAACTAAAGTAATTTCAAATGGCAACTTTCTGGCTTTAAGAAACACTATAAGAAATCAAGAAAAAAAATTGTGGCAGTCAGTAACGGTTACGTTTTTAGACCAAGCAGAGGGAAAAAATATGGACTCACTCAATTCTGAGCAATAAATTATGGAATCACCCTGAAAATTTTCATCCCCAAAACTAACACCTGCATCAAATCAGATCTACTCATTAGTCTGCATCTAAAAAAGGAGTGATCACACCTTGGAGAGCTGTTGCACCAAGTGGACTGACATGAATCATGGCTCCAACACGAGAGATGTCAATTGAAACAAAGGAGAGGATTATCAAACTCTTAAAAGAGGGTAAATCATCATGCAATGATGCAAAAGATGTTGGTTGTTCACAGTCAGCTGTGTCTAAACTCTGGACCAAATACAAACAGCATGGGAAGGTTGTTAAAGGCAGACATACTGGTAGACCAAGGAAGACATCAAAACGTCAAGACAGAAAACTTAAAGCAATATGTCTCAAAAATTGAAAATGCACAACAAAACAAATGAGGAACGAATGGGAGGAAACTGGAGTCAACGTCTGTGACCAAACTGTAAGAAACCGCCTAAAGGAAATGGGATTTACATACAGAAAAGCTAAACGAAAGCCATCATTAACACTTAAACAGAAAAAAAACAAGGTTACAATGGGCTAAGGAAAAGCAATCGTGGACTGTGGATGACTGGATGAAAGTCATATTCAGTGATGAATCTCAAATCTGCATTGGGCAAGGTGATGATGCTGGAACTTTGTTTGGTGCCGTTCCAATGAGATTTCTAAAGATGACTGCCTGAAGACAACATGTAAATTTCCACAGTCATTGACGATATGGGGCTGCATGTCAGGTAAAGGCACTGGGGAGATGGCTGTCATTACATCATCAATAAATGCACAAGTTTACGTTGATATTTTGGACACTTTTCTTATCCCATCAATTGAAAGGATGTTTGGGGATGATGAAATCATTTTTTCAAGATGTTAATTCATCTTGCCATAGAGAAAAAACTGTGAAAACATTCCTTGCAAAAAGACACATAGGGTCAATGTCATGGCCTGCAAATAGTCAAGATCTTAATCCAATTGAAAATCTTTGGTGGAAGTTGAAGAAAATGGTCCATGACAAGGCTCCAACCTGCAAAGCTGATCTGGTAACACCAATCAGAGAAAGTTGGAGCCAGATTGATGAAGAGTACTGTTTGTCACTCATTAAGAGACTGCAAGCTGTTATAAAAGCCAGAGGTGGTGCAACAAAATACTAGTGATGTGTTGGAGTGTTCTTTTGTTTTTTCATGATTCCATAATTTTTTCCTCAGAATTGAGTGTTTTTTCCCTCTGCTTGGTCTAAAAAAGTAACCGTTACTGACTGCCACAATTATTTTTCCTGATTTCTTATAGTTTTCTTAAAGCCAGAAAGTTGCCATTTGAAATGACTTTAGTTTTGTGCCATGTCTGTGATCTGCTTTTGTTCTACAAAATTAAACAACTGAATGAACATCCTCCGAGGCCGGTGATTCCACAATTTTTGCCATGGGTTGTATACAGTGAGGAAAATAAATATTTGAACACCCTGCAATTTTGCAAGTTCTCCCACTTAGAAATCATGGAGGGGTCTGAAATTTTCACCTTAGGTGCATGTCCACTGTGAGAGACATAATCTCTCACAGAGAAAAAAAAAAAAAAAATCCGGAAATCACAATGTATGATTTTTTTTTTAATAATTTATTTGTATGTTACTGCTGCAAATAAGTATTTCAACACCTGTGAAAATCAATGTTAATATTTGGTACAGTAGCCTTTGATTGCAATTACAGAGGTCAAATGTTTCCTGTAGTTTTTCACCAGGTTTGCACACACTGCAGCAGGGATTTTGGCCCATTCCTCCACACAGATCTTCTGTAGATCAGCCAGGCTACTGGGCTGTCACTGAGAAACACAGAGTTTGAGCTCCCTCCAAAGATTTTCTATTGCGTTTAGGTCTGGAGACTGGCTAGCCCACTCCTGAACCTTGATATGCTTCTTACAGAGCCACTCCTTGGTTATCCTGGCAGTGTGCTTTGTGTCATTGTCATGTTGGAAGACCCATCTACGACCCATCTTCAGTGCTCTAACTGAGGGAAGGAGGTTGTTCCCCAAAATCTCGCAATACATGGCCCTGGTCATCCTCTCCTTAATACAGTGCAGTCATCCTGTCCCATGTGCAGAAAAACACCCCCAAAGCATGATGCTTCCACCCCCATGCTTCACAGTAGGGACAGTGTTTTTGGGATGGTACTCAGCATTCTTCTTCCTCCAAACACGGCGAGTGGAATTAAGACCCAAAAGTTCTATTTTGGTCTCATCTGACCACATAACTTTCTCCCATGACTCCTCTGGATCATCCAAATGGTCATGGGCAAAGTTAAGACGGGCCTGGACGTGTGCTGATTTAAGCAGGGGAACGTTCTGTGCCATTCATGATTTTAACCCATGACATCTTAGTGTATTACCCACACTAACCTTGGAAACAGTGGTGCCAGCTCTCTTCAGGTCATTGACCAGCTCCTCCCGTGCAGTTCTGGGCTGATTCCTCACCTTTCTTAGTATCATTGACATGCCACGGGGTGGGATCTTGCATGGAGCCCCAGTCCGAGGGAGACTGACAGTCATGTTTAGCTTCTTCCATTTTCTAATAATTCCTCCAACAGTTGATCTTTTTTCACCAAGCTGCTTGGCAATTGCCCCATAGCCCTTTCCAGCCTTGTGGAGGTTTACAATTTTGTCTCTGGTGTCTTTGGACAGCTCTTTGGTCATAGCCATGTTAGTACACTCAACAAAAATATAAACGCAACACTTTTGGTTTTGCTCCCATTTTGTATGAGATGAACTCAAAGATCTAAAACTTTTTCCACATACACAATATCACCATTTCCCTCAAATATTGTTCACAAACCAGTCTAAATCTGTGATAGTGAGCACTTCTTTGCTGAGATAATCCATCCCACCTCACAGGTGTGCCATATCAAGATGCTGATTAGACACCATGATTAGTGCACAGGTGTGCCTTAGACTGTCCACAATAAAAGGCCACTCTGAAAGGTGCAGTTTTATCACACAGCACAATGCCACAGATGTCGCAAGATTTGAGGGAGCGTGCAATTGGCATGCTGACAGCAGGAATGTCAACCAGAGCTGTTGCTCGTGTATTGAATGTTCATTTCTCTACCATAAGTCATTTCCAAAGGCGTTTCAGAGAATTTGGCAGTACATCCAACCAGCCTCACAAACGCAGACCACGTGTAACCACACCAGCCCAGGACCTCTACATCCAGCATGTTCACCTCCAAGATCGTCTGAGACCAGCCACTCAGACAGCTGCTGAAACAAACGGTTTGCATAACCAAAGAATTTCTGCACAAACTGTCAGAAACCGTCTCAGGGAAGCTCATCTGCATGCTCATCGTCCTCATCGGGGTCTCATCCTGACTCCAGTTCGTCATCGTAACCGACTTGAGTGGGCAAATGCTCACATTCGCTGGCGTTTGGCACATTGGAGAGATGTTCTCTTCACGGATAAATCCCGGTTCACACTGTCCAGGGCAGATGGCAGACAGCGTGTGTGGCGTCGTGTGTGTGAATCGAGTGGCCCATGGTGGCGGTGGGGTTATGGTATGGGCAGGCGTCCGTTATGGACGAAGAACACAGGTGCATTTTATTGATGGCATTTTGAATGCACAGAGATACCGTGACAAGATCCTGAGGCCCATTGTTGTGCCATCCAAGAACATCACCTCATGTTGCAGCAGGATAATGCACGGCCCCATGTTGCAAGGATCTGTACACAATTCTTGGAAGCTGAAAATGTCCCAGTTCTTGCATGGCCGGCATACTCACCGGACATGTCAGCCATTGAGCATGTTTGGGATGCTCTGGACCGGCGTATACAACAGCGTGTACCAGTTCCTGCCAATATCCAGCAACTTCGCACAGCCATTGAAGAGGAGTGGACCAACATTCCCCAAGCCACAATTGACAACCTGATCAACTCTATGCGAAGGAGATGTGTTGCACTGCATGAGGCAAATGGTGGTCACACCAGATACTGACTGGTATCCCCCCCAATCAAACAAAACTGCACCTTTCAGAGTGGCTTTTTATTGTGGGCAGTCTAAGGCACACCTGTGCACTAATCATGGTGTCTAATCAGCATCTTGATATGGGGCACCTGTGAGGTGGGATGGATTATCTCAGCAAAGGAGAAGTGCTCACTATCACAGATTTAGAATGGTTTGTGAACAATATTTGAGGGAAATAGTGATATTGTGTATGTGGAAAAAGTTTTAGATCTTTGAGTTCATCTCATACAAAATGGGAGCAAAACCAAAAGTGTTGTGTTTATATTTTTGTTGAGTGTAGGTGGAGTCTTACTGATTGTGTGGGGTGGACAGGTGTCTTTATGCAGCTAACGACCTCAAATAGGTGCTTCTTATTTGGAATAATAAGTGGAGTGGAGGTGGACTTTTTAGAGGTGGACTAACAGGTCTTTGATTGGCAGGTGTTGAAATACTTATTTGCAGCAGTAACATGCAAATAAAGTATTAAAAAATCATACATTGTTATTTCCGTTTTTTTTTTTTTTTTTTTTTTTTTTTTTTTGGATTATGTCTCTTACAATGGACATGCACCTAAGATGAAAATTTCAGACCCTTCCATGATTTCTAAGTGGGAGAACTTGCAAAATGGCAGGGTGTTCAAACACTTATTTTTCTCACTGTATGCAATACACGTACAGTGAATGTCTGAGTTTGTTTTTCATGCTCCCATAATGAAATGAGTCAAATTTTAGTGTTTTTTTTTTTTTCTTTTTTTCTAATACTAACACTACCCTTCCCCCTAACCCTAACCATAACCTACCCCTAACACTACTCCTTCACCTAACCATAAACCCCCAGACTCCCCCGCATCACTTTTAATTTCGTGCACCCAACAAGGAATGTATTAGAATAAATTTGTGGTCCTGTTATGAAAATTTAGAACTTTTCGTAGATTAATGTGTATTTCCTTGTGCAGAATCATAACATGCCCTGAGATATGATAGGGTATAGTCAGGTATGAAAATGGCTGAGTTCAATGGAGCTAATCTGTTGTTTAGACAGATGTTATGTGTAAACTGACCTGAGTAGGTTGAATTTGTAATGAAATTCAAATCAGTGATACACAATAGTTTTGGAACAACTTGCTTCATTTCTATATTTGTTAATTATTTTGCAGTGATGTTTCATGATACATTTCCTTATTTTGTTACATTTTAATTAAAAGACAAAAACGAATGGCATTTACATTCATAAATGTGATTAAACAAAGGTAAAAGGAACAAATTTAACATATGTGGTGTTTATATTACTTGCAATTGGAATGAAGTAAACATCCGCTGAGTATTTAAAAAAAATGGTTTGATTACATTGAATTAAAAGCCCCAAAATGCAATGGGTCCGCCAGACCCAGCAGGACTCCCTATGTGACCCTGTAAGGGTTAAAATGAAAAGCTTAATTTGAAATACAATGCAAATTATTCTAGTTTGTTTGTATTTGTTATTTTATTTTTGGGGGTGCACTTCACTTTCATTGACTGGAGCAGTCAGCTGATAACTGAACTAAACTGAGTTCTGCTGTGTTCAATGCTGCTTATAATCAGCAGTAATCTGGTGTATAATTTTGTATGAGACTACAACTCATAACTTTAGACTGCTTTTGTAATGAATCAGGCCTGATTTTCCTGTTTTTGGAATCAGCAAGGTAATACTAAGGGCCCCTTCACACATAACACGATTGAGGCTGAATGGCGCATGAAGGAGGATTTGAATAGCACTCATTCAAGCACAGCACATGCGCTCGACATTTGCGTGCTGCTTGCGCTGGGAACCCATTCGAATGGCGGCCAAGATGAGGTTGCACTGCCATCTGACCATGCTCGCAAAATTTGCACAGCATGTCAAACGCAGGTCATACATATCGTGTCGTAGCCGAGGGTCTGCATGAAATCATCAGGCACATAATATATTTGCGCCATTCGGCCAAATGCCACGATCAGGGCAGACTTCACACCAGCAGCCAAATGACACCGAATGAATGGTGTGCGAGTGCGCGTTTGACCCACTGTCGGCTGGAGTTCAGATGCCACCCACGAACATCCAACATGACTCACAGGGCATTTCGAAAAGGTGGGGCCAGCACCTAAGCAGAGCTCAGGGCAACCACTTTTGAGCTTGCTGCACAAATGGCCCCGCATTTTTTTTTTTAAATAAGTTTCTTTTTATTGCTTTTTCAAATAGAGCAAACATACAGAAACTTTACAACAAACAGTCTGGATGATCAAAATACTGTTTTACATGTTCTGTTTACACAAGTGTATCTGCATTCTTGTGTGTGCCACTTGAAAATTAAGTCCGTTTTCCCCACTGTTTGACATATTTATCATTTTTCAATCTAAGATTCTGTGTCATCTTTTCCATTGTTGAGATTCCCTCCATAATTTTTATCCAGTCTTCTTGGGTGGGTGGGTTTAGTTTTAACCAACTTTTTGTCATTGCCTTCTTTTTTGCAGTCAATATCGCTCTTGTCATGGCCATATCCTCTGCCCTTACCACATTTGTTATGTTTCCCAAGTACATAACTGGGCAGGCATTTGGAATCCTGTACCCTAGAATTTTATGTAATGTTGTTCTGACTTGCTCTCAGTATCTAGTTATTTTAGCACAACTCCAAAAGATATGTGTGTGATTAGCTTCAAGTTACCCACGTTGCCTCCAACATTCTTGTATAGAGGAGGTCTGTTTGCTTTTAATTTGAGGTGTTATGAAAAAATGTGTTAAATTCTTCCAACAAAACTCTCTCCATGATAGTGAGTTTGTTGCGCTATGTTGTATTTCACACATTTGGAACCATTCATCATCTGATATTTCAACTGTCAATTCTCTTTCCCATTTCTTTTTTTAGGTACAATGTTGTTTCCTCTCTCCAATCCCCCATTGAGTTATAAAAAGGTGATATCACTTTCATTGTTTTCCGTAAATATTAATCTATTACTACTCCAACAACACCATTTTTTGTATCATTATCACATAGTTTTGGTTTTATTTGTTTTGAAGTACATAAAGAAATCTTTGTCATCTAGCTTATGTTTAGCTTTCATTTCTTGAAAGCTCATCAATTGCCCATTTTTCAAAAGGGGCAATAGATTGCAGTGATTCCTCTAATTTCCCATTGTTTGAATGCTTGATCGAGGTGTCCTGGTTTTAATTTTGTATCATAAGCCATTTCAGTAAAAGAACCTTATCTTTCAAATATTTATTGATTACTGAGTACCATATTTCCAATGTAAATTTCACAATATGGTTAATTTTGTCCTTGAGTAATGTGGTCAGCAATTTATCAGATAAGAAAGCTTCGATTTTATAACCCTGAGCTTCCTTTTCAATTTCCTTCCAGTGGGGTTCATAGTCTGGTCTACACCAGCAAGCAAGAGGTCTCAATTGAGCGGCAATAAAATGTTCTCTCAGGTTGGGCAATGCCATAACCCATTTACTTTTAGGAAGCTGCAAAGTTGTATATTTTATTTGTGTTTTTTTCTTTCCATATGAACCTTGAAATCATTCTATCCCATCCATCCATCCATCCATCCATCCATCCATCCATCCATCCATCCATCCATCCATCCATCCATCCATCCATCCATCCATCCATCCATCCATCCATCCATTTTCTTCCAATTTATCCAGAGTCGGGTTGTGGGGGCAGCAGCTCAAGCAAAGCCGCCCAGACCTCCCAATCCACACACACCTCCCCCAGCTCCTCCGAGGGAACCCCGAGGCGTTCCCAAGCCAGCTGAGAGACGTAGCCCCTTTAGCGTGTCCTGGGTCTTCCCCGGGGCCTCCTCCCAATGGGACATGCCCGGAACACCTCTCCAGCGAGGCGTCCAGGGGGCATCCGGAAAAGATGCCCGAGCCACCTCAGCTGACTCCTTTCGATGTGGAGGAGCAGCGGCTCGACTCCGAGCTCCTCCAAGCTCCTTCCGAGTGACCGAGCTCCTCACCCTATCTCGAAGGGAGCGCCCAGCCACCCTGCGGAGGAAACTCATCTCGGTTGTACTTGCTACTTGCTTGTACTCGCGATCCCATTCTTTCGGTCATGAGCCAAATCTCATGACCATAGGTGAGGGTCGGAATGTAGATTGATCGGTAAGTCGAGAGCTCTGCCCCCCTGCTCAGCTCTCTCTTCACCACAACAGTCCCATACAGTGACTGCATCACTGCAGGCACTGCACCGATCCGTATGTCATTCTCACGCTCCATCTGTCCCCCGCTCGTGAACAAGACCCCGAGATACTTGAGGTAAGGACACTCCACCAACCTGTAGAGGGCAAGGCACTGTTTTCCGGTCAAGAACCATGGTCTCGGATTTGTAGCTGCTGATTTTCATCCCGGATGCTTCACACTCGGCTGCAAAGCACCCCAGTGCACGCTGAAGGTCCTGATTTGACTAAGCCAACAGAACCACATCATCCGCAAACACAAGAGATGAGATTCTGTGGTTCCCAAACTGGACCCCCTCTACACCCTGGCTGCGCCTAGAAATTCTGTCCATAAAGGTAATGAACAGAACCAGTGACAAAGGGCAGCCCTGGCAGAGGCCAAAGTGCACTGAAAACAGGTTCGACCTTACTACCGACAATGCGAAGCAAGCTCCTGCTGCGGTCATACAGGGACCGGATAGTCCTTAGCAAAGGACCCCATAGTCCCGGAGCACCCCCCACAGGGTGCCCCGAGGGACACGGTCAAGCACCTTCTGCAGATCTACAAAGCACATGTGGACTGGTTGGGCGAACTCCCATGAACTCTTGAGCACCCGATGGAGGGTGTAGAGCTGGTCCAGTGTGCCGTGACCAGGCCAAAAACCACACTGCTTCTCCTGAATCCAAGGTTTGACTATCGGTCAAATTCTCCTCTCCAGTACTCTGGAATAGACCTTACCGGGGAGGCTGAGGAGTGTGATCCCCCTATAGTTGGAACACACCCTCCAGTCCCTCTTCTTAAACAGAGGGGCCACCACCCCCGTCTGCCAATCCAGAGGCACTGTCCCCGACCACTACGCAATGTTGCAGAGGCGTGTAAACCAAGACAGTCTACAACATCCAGAGACCCAAGGATACCCAGGACAGACTTTATCCACCCCAGGAGCCCCGCCACCGAGGAGCTCCCCAATCACCTCGGTGACCTCGGCCTGGGCGATGGATGAGTCCGCCTCTGGGTCCCCAGTCTCTGCTTCCTCTTCAGAAGACTTGACGATGGGATTGAGGAGATCCTCGAAGTATTCCTTCCACCACCCGACAACATCCCCAGTCAGGGTCAACAAGCTCCCCACTCACCGGTGGGGAGCTGCTTCCACCCCTGAGGCGTCGGACGGTTTGCCAGAATTTCTTCGAGGCCGACCGATAGTCCTCCTCCATGGCCTCCCCAAACTCTTCCCAGACCCGCGTTTATGCCTCTGTGACTGCACACGCTGCAGCACGCTTGGCCTGCCGGTACCTGTCAGCTGCCTCCGGGGTCCTATTTACTTCCGGCGTCCACCACCGGGTTCGGGGATTGCCGCCATGACAGGCACCAGAGACCTTGTGACCACACCTATGAGCGGCCGCATCGACAGTGGAGGTGGAGAACATGGTCCACTCGGACTCCATGTCTCCAACCTCCCCCGGGATCTGGGAGAAGCTCTCCTGGAGGTAGGAGTTGAAGACCTCGCTGACACAGGATTCCACCAGTCATTCCCAGAAGACCCTCACGATACATTTGGCCCTGCCAGGTCTGACCAGCTTTCTCCCCTCCTAGCGAATCCAACTCACCACCAGGTGGTGATCGGTTGACAGCTCAGCCTCTCTCTTCATCCCAGTGTCCGAGACACGTGGCCGAAGGTAAAACTACAAAGTCAATCATCGACCTCCGGCTCAGGGTGTCCTGGTGCCACGTGCACTTATGGACAGGCTTGTGCTCGAACATGGTGTTCGTGATGGACAAACTGTGACTAGCACAGAAGTCCAACAACTGAACACCACTCAGGTTCAGATCGGGGAGGCCATGCTTCCCGATCACCCCCCTCCAGGTCTCACTGTCGCCGTCCATGTGGGCATTGAAATCCCCCAGGAGAGCAATGGAGTCCCCAGTCAGAGCACTATCTAGTACCCCTCCCAGGGACTCCAAGAAGGTCGGGTACTCTGCACTGTCGCCCGGCCTGTAGGCCAAGACGATGCAAAGGTGTAGGGATGCGGCCCTCTCATTCACCGGGGTGAACTCCAACACATGGCGACTGAGCTGGGGAGCAATAAGCAATGCTACCCTAGCTCTCCGCCTCTCCCTGTGGGCAACTCAAGAAAAGTGAAGCCTACAGTTAGTACAGTAATTTTGTACTGGTCATGGGAGATTCTGAACTGCCCTTAGTCTGACCCATCACCTAGGACCTGTTTGCCTTAGGAGACCCTACCAGGGGCACATAGCTCCTAGGATCATTCGTGTACGCAAACTCCCCCACCACGATGTCTATCTCGGCTTTCAATGCTTACCAGTCCAGTAAGTATCAGTGAAATTGTGGAGAGCTGGACATGTCCAAACTTGTCCTCTGACACGCCGAAATGGAGGTGTTCCTTTGTCTCGCTTCCAAAGCGAATCGGTCGTGACGCGCGAAGCCTCCGCGCAGCTTTCCATGACAAAATCTCTTGTTAAAAGTGAAATCTGCCAGAAAATGGCTGATGTCCAGCTCTTGTGATAACCAGAGAAAGAGCACACGACGGTCTCGTATCCACAGAGCCATCAGCTCAGAAATGGTCCGGTGGCTTGTGCCTTGTCGTCGGAGCGCAGCACGCTGAGCGTCCTTAAAGGGGTCCTTAAAGCTGTACTACCAGACCTTATTCTCTGTGAAGCCCGTAAAATGTTCACCGAAAGCCAGATAAATTTTCGAATAGTTTCCAGGAGCCAGTCTCTAACAGCTTCTGAAAAATTCTGATTGAAAAAAAAACCCAAATCATTCCGCCATTTCCAGACAATGAAAATCCGATGACGGGGCGGGACCACTCCTTCCACAAGGCATGCTCACAGGCGAATAACGTCACCGACAGGAGTGGAAAAACTCACGCATGCGCACAAGGGTTCTGCTTGTCTGACATGAAAACATATGAATCAAATCCATATAGTTTAAAAAATAAATAAAAAGGTACGATACTTTATGGACAGACCTTGTAAGCTGCAGCCCTGTTTATTTCCTCTTTCAAGCTGTATTTTGTTTGTTATGTTGCCATTTATCTTGATTCTGGCAGTGGGTTTGTGATGCAATGTTGTAATACACTGAATAGAGTCATCTTTAAATCCAAACTTTTTTAGTACTTCATAGAAAAAAAACGCCCAGCTTACACTATTAAATGCTTTTTTTGGTCCAAACTAATCAACTCTGCGCTAAAATTTGTATTTTGAACTTTATCTATGATATAAAGTACACGCTTTATATTGTCTTGAGTTTGGCGCCCCCTAATGAAACCTGTTTGGTCTACATTAATCAAATCTAGTAGGAAGGTTTCAAATCGTTAACAAATAATCGAAGTATACATTTTATAATACACGTTCAGTAGTGATATTGGCCTAAAGTTTTTACATTGTTCCTTATCTCTGCCTTCTTTGGGTATAAGAGTAATATTGATTCTCTCCATGATGGAGGGGCTGTCCGTTGCTTGACAGTCTAGTTAAAGCATGACTGAAGTAGTGGTTTGAGTTCCTCCCTAAAAACTTTATAAAATTCTGATGGAAAACCATCACTGCCTGGTGTTTTGTCTTCTGTTTTCCGATTGCTGTCTCTATTTCTTTATCTGTGATCTGTGACATGATAAGTTTATTTGGGTCTCCCCTATAGTAGGTAAATCAAGACCATGTAGAAATTGTCTAATAGTTTATTTACTCTGGATGTTCACCGGTGGGTAAGGTGGTGGTTTCCTCCTGAAGTTGATCATCTCCTTCGTATTACTGGTGTTGAGACACAAGTGGTTGCGTTCACACCAGTCCACAAAGTCTGTGATGACCGACCGGTACTCCAGCTCGTTCACCTCAGACACGCGACCCACAATGGCGGAGTCATCAGAGAACTTCTGGAGATGGCAACTGTCCATGTTGTAGGTGAAGTCTGAGGTGTAGAGGGTGAAGAGAAAAGGCGAGAGGACGGTGCCCTGGGGGGCCCCGGTGCTGCACCTTACCACCTCAGACTGACAGCCGCGCAGCAGCACGTACTGCGGGTGGTCAGTGAGGTAGTCGATGGTCCAGGCGGCGAGATGTCCATCCACACCTGTGTCCTCCAGCTTATATATATATATATATATATATATATATATATATTATATATATATATATATATATATATATATATATATATATATATATATATATATATATATATATTCTGTTTCTACCTCATCTTCTTATTTTATTGTACTGTTACAAGTATTATTATTATTATTGCTTATCCTTGCACATGCTGTTTGATGAACATTTTCCTCTGCTTGCATCCATCTTGTGTGTTTTTTAAGAGGTGACGTAACGTGAATTTCTCCTCTGTGAGATCAATAAAGTTTATCTTATCTTACCTTATCTTATCTGCAGCTGGAGGTTGGGAATATAATTTAGTATAGTATTTTTCAAACTCACTTTCAAGCTCGTTAGATTTATAGTACAACTGATTACAACCCATATCTCTAATTTTGCTGATCATCATTAATTCTTGTTTACGCAGTCGCCTCACCAACATTCTGATTGCTTTGGGTCCTACTTCATAATAGATTTGTTTTGTAAGTCTGGCTCTTTTTTTTTCCCCCAATTTCTTCTTGAAGAATATCATCAATTTCTTTTCAGATTTCTTGGATTTTTTTAAAAACTGACCGATTACCAGTTTGTTTGTGTTCTTCCTCAAGATGTTTGAGATTTTCTGTTTTATTTTTGTATGCAGTCGTTCTGGCACATTTTTGCAAATCAATTAGCTTTCCTCTCAAAACTGCTTTTATCGCTTCCCACAGTGTAGTTGGATCTACGTATCCTGTATCATTTTCTTCAATGTCTCTTTTAATTTCTTCTTTGATATGCTTTTTATTGTCTTCACTGTTTAGAATACTCAAATTGAGTCTCCATGCAGTGTAATTTTCCTATTGTTAAGGTTAATTTTGAGATGAATCATGCTGTGGTCAGAGCCATCTGCCACATTGATTTGACATTCTGTTACATTGAAAATGTGTTCAGAGTTAATCAGAAAATAATAAATTCTGGAATATACAGCATGGGGAACTGAGTACTGTGGGTAATCCTTCACCTGAGGATGGAGCTCTCCCCATATATCTACCAGCCCCACTTCCTGTATCATTGTATTTATTACTTTAGTCATAGTGTTCTTGCAGTTTTTAACACTCATTGTATCCATATTACGATTCAAGACTACATTAAAATCTCCTCCACAGAGTAAAGGCCTTCCATTTCCTCAGCTACAATATTAAAAAGATCTATAAAAAAATCTTTCTTACTTTCTGGGGGCGCATACACGTTAACCAAAGTAACCAGTTTATTTTCTAGTTTTTCTTTAAGGAACACATATCGACCCTCTTTTCTGTTAAACCTTTATAACATTCAAATTGTACCAAATTTGCATTAGAATAGCTACTCCCCTTTATTGGCTATGTTTATAAGAGCTATAAAATGTATTTCTGTAGCCAAATCTTAAGTTTTCGTGTTCTTGTGATGGCAGATGGGTCTCCTGCAAAAAAACAAAAAAACAAACAAAAAACCCCCAAAAAAAAACAAAAACAAAAAAACTACTTGGGGTTTTTAATTTTTAAGCTTGGTCAAACCTTATTTCTTTTAACCAGGTCTATTCACATTCAGTGACACCAACTTGATATTGTTTAAAGCAATATAAGTGGCCAAAATGTATATCAAAATGTTCCAGACAAAGAACAAAGGCCTGAACATGTGGCCAGATATACTCAAACATAGCTAAAATAGTAAAGTAAGACAAAAGCAAAAGTCTAACTTCCAGTCTGGGGTAGGTCTTTCTCCTCCCAAGTCCCCGTTGGCAGGTTGAGGAGTATGTCTCTTTAAGGAGGGCTCCTCTCTGGAGGTGAGACATCTCATTTCACACATCCAGAAGTCCAACGTTATCCAACAGCATACTTTACCACTTCAGCAAAGTCAATGCAAAACAATATAACTTTTCAATTAAACTTCCTTTGGTATCTCCTCCTGTCTATGTTAATATATGAGCTTGTCTCCTAAATAGCTTATTTTACATGTTCCTGTTTCAGTCGACGCAAATTATCCAGATACTTCTAATTTGGTATAACTTGTCTTCACTGCTCGTCCAGTCGCACTGCAGTGTGTTGCCATGTTGGCAACCGGGATATACGCATGTCCATGTCCGCTGGGTCAGAGTTTGGTAATGGCATGGAGTATCGTCTTCACCTCATCTCCAAAGCTGCTTCATGAGTGCTGCCATATGTTCGCACTCCCGTTTCCCAATGAATGAGTATTTTGTCAAATGGTGTTTGAAACCGGACACCTTTCTCCTTCAGAGCCCTTTTTGATGCTAGCATATTCCTTGCCCTTCTTCACCACTTCTGTGGCTTAGTCATGGTCAAACAATAGCTGCTGTCCATCATACGTCACTTTACCGGACCATGCCTTCTTCAGTATGCTTTCTTTTGTGACATATTCTTGAAAGTTTATTATTATAGACCTGGGTGGATCATTTGGACCCGATTTTTTTTGCCAGTGCTCAGTAGGCTCGCTGTATGTGTAGGCTAGCATCCTCAGGCAATGAAAGTGTCACTTTTAACAGCTTATCCACGAACCGTAGCATTGAATCACTCTCTTTCCCCTCTGGAACCCCAAAAAGGCAGATATTATTCCTTCTAAATCTCCCCTCCAGATCTGTTAGTTTAGTTTGTACAGACTTGTGGTTTTCTAATACTTTAACCAATGTTCAAAGTTTCAGTTTTGGCTAACCGTGCCTCAGCCTCTGTTAGCTTGTTTTTGAGAGCAGTTGATTTTCTCAGGGTTGGCAGATATGTTTTGATAGAGTTCCCTTTTTATTCCTTTCAACTGGATTTCACAACTTCTTTAATTTCTTCCTTCAGTCTTTGGAGATCCTGTTTGTTCTCGTTATGAAATTCACATAGTTCAGTCTTGATAGCTTGTAGCATTAAGCTAACGTTCTCCTTGTGGTGTTGATGATCATCCATTTTCCGTTCTTCTTGTTGCTTTTCACGTTTTGCTTGACTTCTAGTCTTTTTGCCCCTGTCATTCCAATGTAGTCCATAAAATAGGCCACACCACGAGCCTACATTGTCAAGGTGGCGGCTGAGGTGGTTAGACTCAAAAGGTGGCCGGAGTGCACTGCCATCGCTGTCAGAGCAGTGCGCACATGTGGATGGCTGTCATGCCTATGATGGAACAGCTGACAGCTGTGGAACACCCATCATGACATACCCAGCATGTCCCACTGAGGTGTAATCATCGGCGAGCAGCATCCCCCACACCACCCCAATAGAGATAAAAAAAAAACTCCACCACTCCGGCTGCATTTTACAGCACCAGCATGCCATCTGCCTGAACAGGCACATCATGTGACACATGATCACAACATCCACACGTGCATCCGTCATGTGACAGCCCGACTGACAGATCAGCCATGTCCATGAGCCCATTCATATGAGCGCTGTGCTGCTCTGGACAGGTGGGCATGTCGCTGATGAGCCACTGCAACTGACCTCTGTGTCATCACTACACACAGCTTGAGAACACATATTGCACCATGAAGAACACCACCTCTCAACACGCCTCTGCGATGCACGTGTCGGCATGCTCTCCTGACATGGTAAAAAAATTAAAACACACCTCCGGCAATCCAAATGTCATGTCTACCACGTGAGTTAAAGTCCATAGATGCAGTGTCCTTCAGCACCCCATACGCTGGATAGCTGGATGTGTACAGCCAGCTGATGTGTTCATGATATGGCACATCATTTCATTCATGTCAGTTCATTAATTCCTTGTTTACGTCCATGGCCATGGTTCATGAACATGAAGGAAAGAAAGGAAAATAATTCTTGTATTGTTTGCTCTATATAACAGGAATTAAATATTTAACAGACCAAAAGGAAATCCATTTGTTTCATCATTTCCAACACAGACCCGTCAAGTCATCAGGCATCAATTACACATCATTACCAGTAGCATGATTCTCTTTATTCAGTCTTAGTAGGGATGAGCGAGTACGCCACTATCTGTATCTGTATCTGTTCAACCATCTAAATTATCTGTATCTGTACTCTGTGTGGGTGGGGCTTACATCTGTACATTATTTTAAATCCGGATTTGATATGGATTGATCAGAAGTTGCTATATTTATTGTTTATTTGAAAATTATTTACAGAACAGACTCAAAATTGAGATTCAAATCAATGATTTGAGCACAAAAGTATGAGAACTATTTACCTAAGTTTTTTTTATGAACTCAGAACATGAATTTTCTCAAGTGTATGAAGGAATATTACAGAGCAGCCTCAGAATTGAGATTAAATGTTTTTGATCACAATAGTAAGGAACTATTTACAAAACAGCCCCAAAATTGAGATTCGAATCAATGATTTGAAAAAACACAACTTCTTATTTGATCCTATACCAACAAAATTGTTTAAGGATTTTGGCCCATTCTTGGGCCGACTGTGCTGGAAATTGTTAACCTTTCTCTAAACTCTGGATCTGTTCCAAAATTGTTTTAAATCTGCAGTGGTTAAACCACTACTCAAGAAATCTATCTTGATCCTGGTGTATTAAAAATTATAAGCCAATATCAAATCTGTCATTCTGCTCTAAAATTCTGGAAAAGGTGATTTCACGGCAGCTTGTGGACTATCCTTCCTGAGATTACCTTTTTGAGCAACTGCAGTCTCCATTTAGAAGACATCACTCCACAGAAACAGCACTTATTAAAGTAGTTAATGATCTTCTGCGAGCAATGGACTCGGATACAGCTACAGTATTGGTGTTGCTGGATCTCAGTGCTGCGTTTGACACAGTTGATCATCATATTCTACTTGATAGGCTAGAAAACTGTTTCAGGATTGCTGGAAACTGCTCTTGCCTGGCTGACGTCTTATCTGTCTGGTCGTTCCCACTGTGTTGTTGTGCAACGACACTACCTCTGACTTTAGGGGCATGAAGTTCGGGGTTCCGCAGGGATCCGTTTTAGGTCCCCTGCTTTTTTCCCTGTATATGGCACCCCTTGGGAACATTTTGCTGTGTTTTGGGGTTGCTTTTCATTGCTATGCTGATGACACTCAGTTGTACATGCCGATAGCTGCTGGAAATCCTGTCCACATAAAATATTTACAGGACTGTCTCGCAGCAGTGAGAAGTTGGATGTCTAGCAACTTTCTACTTTTGAACTCTGATAAGACTGAAATGATGGTTCTTGGTCCAGCAAGACATCGGCATCAATTTGATCAGCTAGTGCTTAGCCTAGGTTCATGTGTTATACATCATACTGACAAAGTGAGGAACCTTGGGGTAATTTTTTGATCCTACGTTGTCCTTTGACCTCCACATTAGGGACACTACGAGGACTGCTTTCTTTCATCTAAGAAATATAGCAAAGATTCGTCCCATCCTGTCTATGGCTGATGCTGAGACTCTGATTCATGTGTTTGTCTCTTCTAGATTGGACTATGTAATGCTTTGTTTTCTGGTTTACCACAGTCCAGCATCAGGGGTCTTCAACTGTTCAAATGCTGCTGCCAGACTTCTGACATGAAGCAGAAGGTTTGATCATATTACGCCTGTTCTGGAATCCCTTCACTGGCTTCCGGTCTCCTTGAGAGCGGATTTTAAGGTGTTACTATTGGCCTATAAAATTGTTCACGGACTGGCGCCCACCTATCTGGCCGGCCTGTTGAGTCTTATGTGCAAGGGCTCTGCGTTCACAGGGTGCGGGACTATTTTGTGTCCCGAAGGTGAAGAAATGTCAGCGGGTTACAGAGCTTTTTATCACCACGCCCCAGCTCTGTGGAATGATCTGCCTGCGCTAATACGACAGTCGGACTCTGTGGAGATTTTTAAAAGCCAGGTTGAAGACACATCTGTTCTCCCTGTTTTATCATTAGTATTTTATATGATTGTGTGTCTTTTTTTTATTTGTTTTACTTATTTTACCTTTTATGGTTATTTTTTTTATTGTGTTTTAATCTTATTTCATTTTATTCTGCTTTTAAATGTTTGTGAAGCGCCTTGGGGCAATTACTCGTGATTTGGCGCTATATAAATTAATAAATTATTATTATATATTATAATGATTTTGATCACAAAAGTAAGACACCTGTTTACGGAACAAGTTTTTTTTTTTTTTTTTATGAACTCAGAACAAGAATATTCTTAAGTATATGAATGAATATTTACAGAACAGCCTCAGAATTGAGATTTAATGTTTTGATCACAATAGTAAAGGAACAATTTTACAGAACAAGTTTTTTTTATAAACTCGGAACATGAATATTCTTAAGGGTATGTATGAGTAACAGAACCGCCTCAGAATTGACATTCACTGTAGTAGGAAATTAGGAACTAACTATGCATGAACAAGGAGTTGTCATACTCAACACAACTTTCTTTTATTATTATTATTTGTTTTGGTTTTTTTTACAAACTGAAATTGACCGTTGTCACCATTCTTTTTGTTTTTACCCCATAACTCCATAACATTCACTCATAGATAGTCCAAACTATACCTTTTTGGTATTGTTGTGATCAGACAAATAATGTGGTATAGCTTTCAATATGATTGAAATATTTTTAAATTTTGACCCTGTGTAATTCTTCAATTGACCCCTACCTGGCCGCCTACTGAAAATTCAAGTGGCTACTCAGTTTTTCAAAAGAGTGCTTCTTTCTTTCCAGATTTGAAGGATTCCTCTGTAAATATTCTGTTATCTGCTGCACTATTATGGCCTCTTCACACATAATATGAAGTTGGATGAATGAGGCAGAAACCGGCCGAAAAAGGCAGGAAAAAAACAAACAAACAACAAACAAACAAAAAAATAGGCGAACCTCGAAAAAGTCCAGCGGCTGTCTATAGCGACAGATGGTCAGACAGCTGTGTACAATCCCGTGATGACGGTGTCATGCAAGCTCATGTGCATGCACATGAACACAGTGCAACCACGTGAGTTGTGTGATACCACATCATGCTCACACAGCAGCGGCAGCTACGAAATGTTGGACAGATGTACATATGTAAGGACAAAATAATGAGAGAGCACAGAACATCCTAAGAACTTGGGTTGAGCCTCCGGTACGGATAAAGCATTTTTGATGAGCACAAGCATGATCCGAGTAAAACTCGTCAATATCTGTGCTCATGCTGAAGGAAAATCCTGTTTGGCTAACTGACTGTCTTCACGCACTGTGATTGGCCAATCACACACAGCGCCTGCCCCTCCCTACACAGACATGTCTCGCACACACACAGACAGGATCTGCTCTCTCTATGTGCTTGGCTTGACTCTAGCTCACGTTGATGTGTCAGTACTCATTTTTTCTTCAATTCACCTCTGTTTTGGTTTGTATGGTATTTAAAGTTACTTGGTGAACTTGTTTAGTAACGTACACGGTGCATTTGACAAGACAGAGTGGAAAACAGCTCGTGTTGTGTTGGTCACTGACTCCACTCTGGTCGTTTTTTTTTTTTTAACCATTTGTTTGCTGGTTGGAGATATAAAGTCAGTAGAGAATTTTGCTTTTACTAAACGTGGTGCTTTTGAGAAGAATAGAGTGAACAAGGCTGCATGCACACAGATACACACACACAGACACCTTAATCAAAATGCCAAGAACGTTAGGTCTTAAAAATAAATAAATAATTGGAAAAAAATGTTTGATCATAAAAAACAAAAAAAAAACAAATAATAATAATAAAAGAAAGTTGTGTTGAGTATGACAACTCTTGTTCATGCATACTTAGTTCATAATTTCCTACTACATTGAATGTCAATTCTGAGGCAGTTCTGTTACTCATTCATACCCTTAAGAATATTCATGTGAATTTATAAAAAACTTGTTCTGTAAAATTGTTCCTTTACTATTGTGATCAAAAACATTGAATCTCAATTCTGAGGCTGTTCTGTAAATATTCATTCATAAACTTAAGAATATTCTTTTTCTGAGTTAATAAAAAAAAAAAACTTGTTCCATAAACAGTTCTCTTACTTTTGTGATCAAAATCATTATAATAATATAATAATAATTTATTAATTTATATAGCGCCAAATTACGAGAAAGGCGCTTCATAAACATTTAAAAGCAGAATAAAATGAAATAAGATTAAAACACAATAATAAAAAAAATTAACCATAAAAGGTAAAAGAAGTAAAATAAATAAAATGAATAAAAAAAGATACACAATCATATAAAATACTAATGATAAAACAGGGAGAACAGATGTGTCTTCAACCTGGCTTTAAAAGTCTCAACAGAGTCTGACTGTCGTATTAGTGCCGTCAGATCATTCCACAGAGCTGGGGCGCGGTGATAAAAAGCTCTGTAACCTGCTGACCTTTTCTTCACCCTTGGGGCACACAATAGTCCCGCACCCTGTGAACGCAGAGCACTTGCCGCACATAAGACTCAACCAGGCCGGCCAGATAGGGGGGCACCAGAAATGAACAATTGTTACAGTTATCTGCTTCACTATAAGCAATTGGAAACCAGACTTAGAGTTCATCCAGAGCAACAAACTCAAACATTCTGAGTTCTCACTCTGCTTCTCATATACCGGAATAAGGGCAGCAATGAGTTATAGACAGCGTTACACTTATACTCTATTGTGACTGGTAATTTAATTTGCAATGCACTATAACTGGTTAGAACTAAGGGTACAGGTAAGACAAGAGTCATTATGAAATGCAGTGGGAACCTGCCAGAACAACAGCACCAATGGAAGATTTGTTAACGTGTATGAGTTCTGTAATGTGATGTCAATACAACCTCTTGAAGTACCCATTGTGCAAGAATTACCACAATGCTACCAGAGGTTTTGGGTTTTGATAACATTGCACCCATCACCATTTACTGTGGCCAAATTATTTTAATAGTGACATAGATTTTAGAGAAGTAACTTCCACCAACAGTCACAAACTATTTGGGGCCCAGTTATAGTACAGGTTTCTAGCACCTGACCTGCTGAGTGCAAAAAGATGTTTGCATGTATACTTGTTTTTTTCAAGAGAAATGCCATAACCTTATGCAGTGTTTGCAGAATCATGTCTATATGGGCTCCAAAGACCATCAAATGTTTGATGGATAGCTCCCATGAAACCTTGTGACCTCCAAATAAGCTATAATGTAATTCCACTTCTTCCCTCAATGACCCTGTGTTAAGAACAATCAGCAACTTTCAGCTATGCACCATGCCAAGGTTCAAATATCCCAAAGGGGGAAAAATACACCTGGCCTCAAACAACATGACCCCATTGTGCATACAACCTAAGACTGCTTTTCAAGAAAATGCAATGTGGTAATATTGACTTGTTTTAGTGTGTTTTGTATGAACCAGCGCAAAGGAGGAATATGTTTTACCTTGCTCTTTTTCACTATTTTACCAAAATTTAGGCTACACCTTTTAAAAGTATTTCGACATAATGTGTGGAATATTTTTTAGGCACTCTATATTTTCAGAAGCAAGTATTGATCTTTTCTTTATTTAAAGCTGTACTGCCTTTAAATCTTCATAAACACAAAATTAAAGCATCATAATGTGGGTTGATTTTTGAAATGTTTTGCAAAATTACAGCTCATTTTAATGAAAATAAAAAATATATATGGGGGAGGGGAATTCCATGGCAAATATTGTCTTTTCCTTCTCCTTAATACCATCATGCAGACAGCCCAGTCTCACGTTTTTGTTTTGTTTTTTTTTTGTTTTGTTTTTTTTCGTGCTCCCGTGACGAAATTAGTCAAATTTTCATGACAGAGCTTTTTTTTAACTCACTATTCCTAACCCTACTCCCACTCCCAACCCTAACCTTAACCATAACCTAATTTTACTCCTTCTCCCCACCCTAACCATAACCCCGACACCCGCTTCGCTTTTAATTTCGTCAAGCCATCATGGAATGAATGAGAATGAATTTGTGCTGCCGTGACGAAAATGAGGTGCTTTTCGCCACAATATCACGAACCAATAGATTAATGTATATTTTGTGCTGCTGAAGCATGACTTGCCGTGAGACCAGGTTGCATGCAGAATAACTGCAAGAGGAAGCATGGGAGTGCATGTGTGAGGATTTGAGAATACCCGTGACCTGAACTGTTGCTTTAATGCATGTTCCCAGGGTGTGCACAATAACATCCATAACATCCTTATAATGGATTATAGAGGATTGAAAAACGTGATGTGTCACTGAGTTTTTACTCTATGCTTGACTGCTTAAAAAATATCTGTTTCAGACTGTTTTCCACCATCTTGGTTTATTTTGTCCGAGCAAGCAACCAGCCAATGTGATATTGCCTGTCTTTACTCCACTTGGCAGTCAATGTGTTTCAGGGGAGCATGAGCATGGCTAAAATGTTTCAGCTTCTGGGGAGCTCCACCCCCCCAGCACCCCCCCCCCCCCCACACCACACCCCATGGCAGCTCTCTTAACCTCCTGCCACTTTAAGCATTTTTTTATGTAGATGGAAATTAATATTAAAAGTTTTCAGCTAGTTGACAGTAGGGATGTACAATATGGCCAAATTATTATATCTCAATATTGTCATATCATATGATATACGATATGACACAAATACTACAAATAAAGTACAACTCAGGGCGATTCATGGTGAAACAGCTCGAATGATTGAACCACAAAATCGCGCCAACGGGCAGGTGTGTGCAATGCCGCTGCCACGGTTTATGCACGTGGGAACACAGCAGCTTTTCACAGCAGTTGCTGAAAATAAAAAAAAAATAAAAATTACATGTCACCCATGGGACTCAAACTCATGCCTTCCAAAAGCTCTGATTGCCATTCAGAAACTCTGCCGCTGAGCTACAATCACTGTGCTGTGAAAGCTGCAGGAACCTGTCTGATATGAGGAAGGAGATGGATGTATTGAAAATGAAATAAACCCACACACCATATAAAAACACATTTTGTCAAGCGGGTAATACAATTATGATCCGTCTGTTCCTCTGTAGATGACCCGTGGTCACAGGCATACAGTCATGAAGGAGGTGTTAAATACCCTTGTTAAATAAAAAGAAAAAACACGAGAGGAGAGAGAGAGAGAGAGAGAGAGAGAAAGAGGAGAGAGGAGGAGAGAGAGGGAGAGAGAGAGAGAGGAGAGAGAAAGAGAAGCACCCACTGTTCCCAAACATGTTGCAACCTGTGTGTGAACAGCACCCAATTTCCCACACATTTCCCCTCTGTCTTGTGGGAATGAATCTTGGAGACCTGACACTATAAATAGCTTTGTCAGTGTGGTTCCATATCGCAAATGATCAAGATGGCAAAGCGAACCCTTCCCCCCCTGCCCAAGACAAATTTCTCCCTAGGTGGATTAATAAAGACACTTTGACTTTGTTCAGGCTACCTTACAGATGATATTGAAGAGAGAGACGAGGATTGGATGGTAATACAGAGGAAGAAGTATACAACCCTGGCAATAATTGTGGAATCACCGGCCTCGGAGGATGTTCATTCAGTTGTTTAATTTTGTAGAAAAAAAGCAGATCACAGACATGACACAAAACTAAAGTAATTTCAAATGGCAACTTTCTGGCTTTAAGAAACACTATAAGAAATCAAAAAAAAAATTGTGGCAGTCAGTAACGGTTACGTTTTTAGACCAAGCAGAGGGAAAAAATATGGACTCACTCAATTCTGAGCAATAAATTATGGAATCACCCTGAAATTTTCATCCCCAAAACTAACACCTGCATCAAATCAGATCTACTCATTAGTCTGCATCTAAAAAAGGAGTGATCACACCTTGGAGAGCTGTTGCACCAAGTGGACTGACATGAATCATGGCTCCAACACGAGAGATGTCAATTGAAACAAAGGAGAGGATTATCAAACTCTTAAAAGAGGGTAAATCATCATGCAATGATGCAAAAGATGTTGGTTGTTCACAGTCAGCTGTGTCTAAACTCTGGACCAAATACAAACAGCATGGGAAGGTTGTTAAAGGCAGACATACTGGTAGACCAAGGAAGACATCAAAACGTCAAGACAGAAAACTTAAAGCAATATGTCTCAAAAATTGAAAATGCACAACAAAACAAATGAGGAACGAATGGGAGGAAACTGGAGTCAACGTCTGTGACCAAACTGTAAGAAACCGCCTAAAGGAATGGGATTTACATACAGAAAAGCTAAACGAAAGCCATCATTAACACTTAAACAGAAAAAAAAACAAGGTTACAATGGACTAAGGAAAAGCAATCGTGGACTGTGGATGACTGGATGAAAGTCATATTCAGTGATGAATCTCAAATCTGCATTGGGCAAGGTGATGATGCTGGAACTTTGTTGGTGCCGTTCCAATGAGATTTCTAAAGATGACTGCCTGAAGACAACATGTAAATTTCCACAGTCATTGACGATATGGGGCTGCATGTCAGGTAAAGGCACTGGGGAGATGGCTGTCATTACATCATCAATAAATGCACAAGTTTACGTTGATATTTTGGACACTTTTCTTATCCCATCAATTGAAAGGATGTTTGGGGATGATGAAATCATTTTTTCAAGATGTTAATTCATCTTGCCATAGAGAAAAAACTGTGAAAACATTCCTTGCAAAAAGACACATAGGGTCAATGTCATGGCCTGCAAATAGTCAAGATCTTAATCCAATTGAAAATCTTTGGTGGAAGTTGAAGAAAATGGTCCATGACAAGGCTCCCACCTGCAAAGCTGATCTGGTAACACCAACAGAGAAAGTTGAGCCAGATTGATGAAGAGTACTGTTTTGTCACTCATTAAGAGACTGCAAGCTGTTATAAAAGCCAGAGGTGGTAGCAACCAAAATACTAGTGATGGTGTTGGAGTGTTCTTTTTTTTTTTTCATGATTCCATAATTTTTTCCTCAGAATTGAGTGTTTTTTTCCCTCTGCTTGGTCTAAAAAAGTAACCGTTACTGACTGCCACAATTATTTTTCCTGATTTCTTATAGTTTTTCTTAAAGCCAGAAAGTTGCCATTTGAAATGACTTTAGTTTTGTGCCATTCTGTGGATCTGCTTTTTGTTCTACAAAAGTAAACACTGAATGAACACCTCCGAGGCCGGTGATTCCACAATTTTGCCATGGGTTGTATACAGTGAGAAAATAAATATTTGAACACCCTGCAATTTTGCAAGTTCTCCCACTTAGAAATCATGGAGGGTCTGAAATTTTCACCTTAGGTGCATGTCCACTGTGAGAGACATAATCTCTCACAGAGAAAAAAAAAAAAAAAATCCGGAAATCACAATGTATGATTTTTTTTTTAATAATTTATTTGTATGTTACTGCTGCAAATAATTATTTCAACACCTGTGAAAATCATGTTAATATTTGGTACAGTAGCCTTGATTGCAATTACAGAGGTCAAATGTTTCCTGTAGTTTTTCACCAGGTTTGCACACACTGCAGCAGGGATTTTGGCCCATTCCCTCCACACAGATCTTCTGTAGATCAGCCAGGCTACTGGGCTGTCACTGAGAAACACAGAGTTTGAGCTCCCTCCAAAGATTTTCTATTGCGTTTAGGTCTGGAGACTGGCTAGCCCACTCCTGAACCTTGATATGCTTCTTACAGAGCCACTCCTTGGTTATCCTGGCAGTGTGCTTTGTGTCATTGTCATGTTGGAAGACCCATCTACGACCCATCTTCAGTGCTCTAACTGAGGGAAGGAGGTTGTTCCCCAAATCTCGCAATACATGGCCCTGGTCATCCTCTCCTTAATACAGTGCAGTCATCCTGTCCCATGTGCAGAAAAACACCCCCAAAGCATGATGCTTCCACCCCCCATGCTTCACAGTAGGGACAGTGTTTTTTGGGATGGTACTACAGCATTCTTCTTCCTCCAAACACGGCGAGTGGAATTAAGACCCAAAAGTTCTATTTTGGTCTCATCTGACCACATAACTTTCTCCCATGACTCCTCTGGATCATCCAAATGGTCATGGGCAAAGTTAAGACGGGCCTGGACGTGTGCTGATTTAAGCAGGGGAACGTTCTGTGCCATTCATGATTTTAACCCATGACATCTTAGTGTATTACCCACACTAACCTTGGAAACAGTGGTGCCAGCTCTCTTCAGGTCATTGACCAGCTCCTCCCGTGCAGTTCTGGGCTGATTCCTCACCTTTCTTAGTATCATTGACATGCCACGGGGTGGGATCTTGCATGGAGCCCCAGTCCGAGGGAGACTGACAGTCATGTTTAGCTTCTTCCATTTTCTAATAATTCCTCCAACAGTTGATCTTTTTTCACCAAGCTGCTTGGCAATTGCCCCATAGCCCTTCCAGCCTTGTGGAGGTTTACAATTTTGTCTCTGGTGTCTTTGGACAGCTCTTTGGTCATAGCCATGTTAGTACACTCAACAAAAATATAAACGCAACACTTTTGGTTTTGCTCCCATTTTGTATGAGATGAACTCAAAGATCTAAAACTTTTTCCACATACACAATATCACCATTTCCCTCAAATATTGTTCACAAACCAGTCTAAATCTGTGATAGTGAGCACTTCTTTGCTGAGATAATCCATCCCACCTCACAGGTGTGCCATATCAAGATGCTGATTAGACACCATGATTAGTGCACAGGTGTGCCTTAGACTGTCCACAATAAAAGGCCACTCTGAAAGGTGCAGTTTTATCACACAGCACAATGCCACAGATGTCGCAAGATTTGAGGGAGCGTGCAATTGGCATGCTGACAGCAGGAATGTCAACCAGAGCTGTTTGCTCGTGTATTGAATGTTCATTTCTCTACCATAAGTCATTTCCAAGGCGTTTCAGAGAATTTGGCAGTACATCCAACCAGCCTCACAAACGCAGACCACGTGTAACCACACCAGCCCAGGACCTCTACATCCAGCATGTTCACCTCCAAGATCGTCTGAGACCAGCCACTCAGACAGCTGCTGAAACAAACGGTTTGCATAACCAAAGAATTTCTGCACAAACTGTCAGAAACCGTCTCAGGGAAGCTCATCTGCATGCTCATCGTCCTCATCGGGGTCTCATCCTGACTCCAGTTCGTCATCGTAACCGACTTGAGTGGGCAAATGCTCACATCGCTGGCGTTTGGCACATTGGAGAGATGTTCTCTTCACGGATAAATCCCGGTTCACACTGTCCAGGGCAGATGGCAGACAGCGTGTGTGGCGTCGTGTGTGTGAATCGAGTGGCCCATGGTGGCGGTGGGGTTATGGTATGGGCAGGCGTCCGTTATGGACGAAGAACACAGGTGCATTTTATTGATGGCATTTTGAATGCACAGAGATACCGTGACAGATCCTGAGGCCCATTGTTGTGCCATCCAAGAACATCACCTCATGTTGCAGCAGGATAATGCACGGCCCCATGTTGCAAGGATCTGTACACAATTCTTGGAAGCTGAAATGTCCCAGTTCTTGCATGGCCGCATACTCACCGGACATGTCAGCCATTGAGCATGTTTGGGATCTCTGGACCGGCGTATACAACAGCGTTACCAGTTCCTGCAATATCCAGCAACTTCGCAAAGGCCATGAAGAGAGTGGACCAACATTCCCCAGCCACAATTGACAACCTGATCAACTCTATGCGAAGGAGATGTGTTGCACTGCATGAGGCAAATGGTGGTCACACCAATCTGACTGTTATCCCCCCAATCAACAAAACTGCACCTTTCAGAGTGGCTTTTAGTGTGGCAGTCTAAGGCCACACCTGTGGCACTAATCATGGTGTCTATCAGCATCTTGATATGGGGCACCTGTGAGGTGGGATGGGATTAGCTCAGCAAAGGAGAAGTGCTCACTATCACAGATTTAGAATGTTTGTGAACAATATATGAGGGGAAGTAGTGATATTGTGTATGTGGAAAAAGTTTTAGATCTTTGAGTTCTCTCATACAAAATGGGAGCAAAACCAAAAGTGTTGTGTTTATATTTTTGGTGATGTAGGTGGAGTCTTACTGATTGTGTGGGGTGGACAGGTGTCTTTATGCAGCTAACAGCCTCAAATAGGTGCTTCTTATTTGGAATAATAATGGAGTGGAGGTGGACTTTTAGAGGTGGACTAACCGGTCTTGATTGGCAGGTGTTGAATACTTATTTGCAGCAGTACATGCAAATAAAGTATTAAAAAATCATACATTGGTATTTCCGTTTTTTTTTTTTTTTTTTTTTTTTTTTTTGGATTATGTCTCTTACAATGGACATGCACCTAAGATGAAAATTTCAGACCCTTCCAGATTTCTAAGTGGGAGAACTTGCAAAATGGCAGGGTGTTCAAACACTTATTTTCTCACTGTAGGCAATACACGTACAGTGAATGTCTGAGTTTTGTTTTTCATGCTCCCATAATGAAATGAGTCAAATTTTAGTTGGTTTTTTTTTTTTCTTTTTTTCTAATACTAACACTACCCTTCCCCCTAACCCTAACCATAACCTACCCCTAACACTACTATCCTTCACCTAACCATAAACCCCCAGACTCCCCCGCATCACTTTAATTTCGTGCACCAACAAGGAATGTATAGAATAAATTTGTGGTCCTGTTATGAAAATTTAGAACTTTTCGTAGATTAATGTGTATTTCCTTGTGCAGAATCATAACATGCCCTGAGATATGATAGGGTATAGTCAGGTATGAAAATGCTGAGTTCAATGAGAGCTAATCTGTTGTTTAGACAGATGTTATGTGTAAACTGACCTGAGTAGGTTGAATTTGTAATGAAATTCAAATCAGTGATACACAATAGTTTTGGAACAACTTGCTTCAGTTCTATATTTGTTAATTATTTTGCAGTGATGTTTCATGATACTTTCCTTATTTTGTTACATTTTAATTAAAAGACAAAAACGAATGGCATTTACTTCATAAATGTGATTAAACAAAGGTAAAAGGAACAAATTTAACATATGTGGTGTTATATTACTTGCAATTGGAATGAAGTAAACATCCGCTGAGTATTAAAAAAAATGGGTTTGATTACATTGAATTAAAGCCCCAAAATGCAATGGGTCCGCCAGACCCAGCAGGACTCCCTATGTGACCCTGTAAGGTTAAAATGAAAAGCTTAATTTGAAATACAATGCAAATTATTCTAGTTTGTTTGTATTTGTTATTTTATTTTTGGGGGTGCACTTCACTTTCATTGACTGGAGCAGTCAGCTGATAACTGAACTAAACTGAGTTCTGCTGTGTTCAATGCTGCTTATAATCAGCAGTAATCTGGTGTATAATTTTGTATGAGACTACAACTCATAACTTTAGACTGCTTTTGTAATGAATCAGGCCTGATTTTCCTGTTTTTGGAATCAGCAAGGTAATACTAAGGGCCCCTTCACACATAACACGATTGAGGCTGAATGGCGCATGAAGGAGGATTGAATAGCACTCATTCAAGCACAGCACATGCGCTCGACATTTGCGTGCCTGCTTGCGCTGGGAACCCATTCGAATGGCGGCCAAGATGAGGTTGCAACTGCCATCTGACCATGCTCGCAAAATTTGCACAGCATGTCAAACGCAGGTCATACATATCGTGTCGTAGCCGAGGGTCTGCATGAAATCATCAGGCACATAATATATTTGCGCCATTCGGCCAAATGCCACGATCAGGGCAGACTCACACCAGCAGCCAAATGACACCGAATGAATGGTGTGCGAGTGCGCGTTTGACCCACTGTCGGCTGGAGTTCAGATGCACCCACGAACATCCAACATGACTCACAGGGCATTTCGAAAAGGTGGGGGCCAGCACCTAAGCAGAGCTCAGGGCAACCACTTTTGAGCTTGCTGCACAAATGGCCCCGCATTTTTTTTTTAAATAAGTTTCTTTTTATTGCTTTTCAAATAGAGCAAACATACAGAAACTTTACAACAAACAGTCTGGATGATCAAAATACTGTTTTACATGTTCTGTTTACACAAGTGTATCTGCATTCTTGTGTGTGCCACTTGAAAATTAAGTCCGTTTTCCCCACTGTTTGACATATTTATCATTTTTCAATCTAAGATTCTGTGTCATCTTTTCCATTGTTGAGATTCCCTCCATAATTTTTATCCAGTCTTCTTGGGTGGGTGGGTTTAGTTTTAACCAACTTTTTGTCATTGCCTTCTTTTTTTGCAGTCAATATCGCTCTTGTCATGGCCATATCCTCTGCCCTTACCACATTTGTTATGTTTCCCAAGTACATAACTGGGCAGGCATTTGGATCCTGTACCCTAGAATTTTATGTAATGTTGTTCTGACTTGCTCTCAGTATCTAGTTATTTAGCACAACTCCAAAAGATATGTGTGTGATTAGCTTCAAGTTACCCACGTTGCCTCCAACATTCTTGTATAGAGGAGGTCTGTTTGCTTTTAATTTGAGGTGTTATGAAAAAATGTGTTAAATTCTTCCAACAAAACTCTCTCCATGATAGTGAGTTTGTTGCGCTATGTTGTATTTCACACATTTGGAACCATTCATCATCTGATATTTCAACTGTCAATTCTCTTTCCCATTTCTTTTTTAGGTACAATGTTGTTTCCTCTCTCCAATCCCCCATTGAGTTATAAAAAGGTGATATCACTTTCATTGTTTTCCGTAAATATTAATCTATTACTACTCCAACAACACCATTTTTTGTATCATTATCACATAGTTTTGGTTTTATTTGTTTTGAAGTACATAAAGAAATCTTTGTCATCTAGCTTATGTTTAGCTTTCATTTCTTGAAAGCTCATCAATTGCCCATTTTTCAAAGGGGCAATAGATTGCAGTGATTCCTCTAATTTCCCATTGTTTGAATGCTTGATCGAGGTGTCCTGGTTTTAATTTTGTATCATAAGCCATTTCAGTAAAAGAACCTTATCTTTCAAATATTTATTGATTACTGAGTACCATATTTCCAATGTAAATTTCACAATATGGTTAATTTTGTCCTTGAGTAATGTGGTCAGCAATTATCAGATAAGAAAGCTTCGATTTTATAACCCTGAGCTTCCTTTTCAATTTCCTTCCAGTGGGGTTCATAGTCTGGGTCTACACCAGCAAGCAGAGGTCTCAATTGAGCGGCAATAAAATGTTCTCCTCAGGTTGGGCAATGCCATAACCCATTTACTTTTAGGAAGCTGCAAAGTTGTATATTTTATTTGTGTTTTTTTCTTTCCATATGAACCTTGAAATCATTCTATCCCATCCATCCATCCATCCATCCATCCATCCATCCATCCATCCATCCATCCATCCATCCATCCATCCATCCATCCATCCATCCATCCATCCATCCATTTTCTTCCAATTTATCCAGAGTCGGGTTGTGGGGGCAGCAGCTCAAGCAAAGCCGCCCAGACCTCCCAATCCACACACACCTCCCCCAGCTCCTCCGAGGGAACCCCGAGGCGTTCCCAAGCCAGCTGAGAGACGTAGCCCCTTTAGCGTGTCCTGGGTCTTCCCCGGGGCCTCCTCCCAATGGGACATGCCCGGAACACCTCTCCAGCGAGGCGTCCAGGGGGCATCCTGAAAAAGATGCCCGAGCCACCTCAGCTGACTCCTTTCGATGTGGAGGAGCAGCGGCTCGACTCCGAGCTCCTCCAAGCTCCTTCCGAGTGACCGAGCTCCTCACCCTATCTCGAAGGGAGCGCCCAGCCACCCTGCGGAGGAAACTCATCTCGGTTGTACTTGCTACTTGCTTGTACTCGCGATCCCATTCTTTCGGTCATGAGCCAAATCTCATGACCATAGGTGAGGGTCGGAATGTAGATTGATCGGTAAGTCGAGAGCTCTGCCCCCCTGCTCAGCTCTCTCTTCACCACAACAGTCCCATACAGTGACTGCATCACTGCAGGCACTGCACCGATCCGTATGTCATTCTCACGCTCCATCTGTCCCCCGCTCGTGAACAAGACCCCGAGATACTTGAGGTAAGGACACTCCACCAACCTGTAGAGGGCAAGGCACTGTTTTCCCGGTCAAGAACCATGGTCTCGGATTTGTAGCTGCTGATTTCATCCCGGATGCTTCACACTCGGCTGCAAAGCACCCCAGTGCACGCTGAAGGTCCTGATTTGACTAAGCCAACAGAACCACATCATCCGCAAACACAAGAGATGAGATTCTGTGGTTCCCAACTGGACCCCCTCTACACCCTGGCTGCGCCTAGAAATTCTGTCCATAAAGGTAATGAACAGAACCAGTGACAAAGGGCAGCCCTGGCAGAGGCCAAAGTGCACTGAAAACAGGTTCGACCTTACTACCGACAATGCGAAGCAAGCTCCTGCTGCGGTCATACAGGGACCGGATAGTCCTTAGCAAAGGACCCCATAGTCCCGGAGCACCCCCCACAGGGTGCCCCGAGGGACACGGTCAAGCACCTTCTGCAGATCTACAAAGCACATGTGGACTGGTTTGGGCGAACTCCCATGAACTCTTGAGCACCCGATGGAGGGTGTAGAGCTGGTCCAGTGTGCCGTGACCAGGCCAAAAACCACACTGCTTCTCCTGAATCCAAGGTTTGACTATCGGTCAAATTCTCCTCTCCAGTACTCTGGAATAGACCTTACCGGGGAGGCTGAGGAGTGTGATCCCCCTATAGTTGGAACACACCCTCCAGTCCCTCTTCTTAAACAGAGGGGCCACCACCCCCGTCTGCCAATCCAGAGGCACTGTCCCCGACCACTACGCAATGTTGCAGAGGCGTGTAAACCAAGACAGTCTACAACATCCAGAGACCCAAGGATACCCAGGACAGACTTTATCCACCCCAGGAGCCCCGCCACCGAGGAGCTCCCCAATCACCTCGGTGACCTCGGCCTGGGCGATGGATGAGTCCGCCTCTGGGTCCCCAGTCTCTGCTTCCTCTTCAGAAGACTTGACGATGGGATTGAGGAGATCCTCGAAGTATTCCTTCCACCACCCGACAACATCCCCAGTCAGGGTCAACAAGCTCCCCACTCACCGGTGGGGAGCTGCTTCCACCCCCTGAGGCGTCGGACGGTTTGCCAGAATTTCTTCGAGGCCGACCGATAGTCCTCCTCCATGGCCTCCCCAAACTCTTCCCAGACCCGCGTTTATGCCTCTGTGACTGCACACGCTGCAGCACGCTTGGCCTGCCGGTACCTGTCAGCTGCCTCCGGGGTCCTATTTACTTCCGGCGTCCACCACCGGGTTCGGGGATTGCCGCCATGACAGGCACCAGAGACCTTGTGACCACACCTATGAGCGGCCGCATCGACAGTGGAGGTGGAGAACATGGTCCACTCGGACTCCATGTCTCCAACCTCCCCCGGGATCTGGGAGAAGCTCTCCTGGAGGTAGGAGTTGAAGACCTCGCTGACACAGGATTCCACCAGTCATTCCCAGAAGACCCTCACGATACATTTGGCCCTGCCAGGTCTGACCAGCTTTCTCCCCTCCTAGCGAATCCAACTCACCACCAGGTGGTGATCGGTTGACAGCTCAGCCTCTCTCTTCATCCCAGTGTCCGAGACACGTGGCCGAAGGTAAAACTACAAAGTCAATCATCGACCTCCGGCTCAGGGTGTCCTGGTGCCACGTGCACTTATGGACAGGCTTGTGCTCGAACATGGTGTTCGTGATGGACAAACTGTGACTAGCACAGAAGTCCAACAACTGAACACCACTCAGGTTCAGATCGGGGAGGCCATGCTTCCCGATCACCCCCCTCCAGGTCTCACTGTCGCCGTCCATGTGGGCATTGAAATCCCCCAGGAGAGCAATGGAGTCCCCAGTCAGAGCACTATCTAGTACCCCTCCCAGGGACTCCAAGAAGGTCGGGTACTCTGCACTGTCGCCCGGCCTGTAGGCCAAGACGATGCAAAGGTGTAGGGATGCGGCCCTCTCATTCACCGGGGTGAACTCCAACACATGGCGACTGAGCTGGGGAGCAATAAGCAATGCTACCCTAGCTCTCCGCCTCTCCCTGTGGGCAACTCAAGAAAAGTGAAGCCTACAGTTAGTACAGTAATTTTGTACTGGTCATGGGAGATTCTGAACTGCCCTTAGTCTGACCCATCACCTAGGACCTGTTTGCCTTAGGAGACCCTACCAGGGGCACATAGCTCCTAGGATCATTCGTGTACGCAAACTCCCCCACCACGATGTCTATCTCGGCTTTCAATGCTTACCAGTCCAGTAAGTATCAGTGAAATTGTGGAGAGCTGGACATGTCCAAACTTGTCCTCTGACACGCCGAAATGGAGGTGTTCCTTTGTCTCGCTTCCAAAGCGAATCGGTCGTGACGCGCGAAGCCTCCGCGCAGCTTTCCATGACAAAATCTCTTGTTAAAAGTGAAATCTGCCAGAAAATGGCTGATGTCCAGCTCTTGTGATAACCAGAGAAAGAGCACACGACGGTCTCGTATCCACAGAGCCATCAGCTCAGAAATGGTCCGGTGGCTTGTGCCTTGTCGTCGGAGCGCAGCACGCTGAGCGTCCTTAAAGGGGTCCTTAAAGCTGTACTACCAGACCTTATTCTCTGTGAAGCCCGTAAAATGTTCACCGAAAGCCAGATAAATTTTTCGAATAGTTTCCAGGAGCCAGTCTCTAACAGCTTCTGAAAAAATTCTGATTGAAAAAAAACCCAAATCATTCCGCCATTTCCAGACAATGAAAATCCGATGACGGGGCGGGACCACTCCTTCCACAAGGCATGCTCACAGGCGAATAACGTCACCGACAGGAGTGGAAAAACTCACGCATGCGCACAAGGGTTCTGCTTGTCTGACATGAAAACATATGAATCAAATCCATATAGTTTAAAAAATAAATAAAAAGGTACGATACTTTATGGACAGACCTTGTAAGCTGCAGCCCTGTTTATTTCCTCTTTCAAGCTGTATTTTGTTTGTTATGTTGCCATTTATCTTGATTCTGGCAGTGGGTTTGTGATGCAATGTTGTAATACACTGAATAGAGTCATCTTTAAATCCAAACTTTTTTAGTACTTCATAGAAAAAAAACGCCCAGCTTACACTATTAAATGCTTTTTTTGGTCCAAACTAATCAACTCTGCGCTAAAATTTGTATTTTGAACTTTATCTATGATATAAAGTACACGCTTTATATTGTCTTGAGTTTGGCGCCCCCTAATGAAACCTGTTTGGTCTACATTAATCAAATCTAGTAGGAAGGTTTCAAATCGTTAACAAATAATCGAAGTATACATTTTATAATACACGTTCAGTAGTGATATTGGCCTAAAGTTTTACATTGTTCCTTATCTCTGCCTTCTTTGGGTATAAGAGTAATATTGATTCTCTCCATGATGGAGGGGCTGTCCGTTGCTTGACAGTCTAGTTAAAGCATGACTGAAGTAGTGGTTTGAGTTCCTCCCTAAAAACTTTATAAAATTCTGATGGAAAACCATCACTGCCTGGTGTTTTGTCTTCTGTTTTCCGATTGCTGTCTCTATTTCTTTATCTGTGATCTGTGACATGATAAGTTTATTTTGGGTCTCCCCTATAGTAGGTAAATCAAGACCATGTAGAAATTGTCTAATAGTTTATTTACTCTGGATGTTCACCGGTGGGTAAGGTGGTGGTTTCCTCCTGAAGTTGATCATCTCCTTCGTATTACTGGTGTTGAGACACAAGTGGTTGCGTTCACACCAGTCCACAAAGTCTGTGATGACCGACCGGTACTCCAGCTCGTTCACCTCAGACACGCGACCCACAATGGCGGAGTCATCAGAGAACTTCTGGAGATGGCAACTGTCCATGTTGTAGGTGAAGTCTGAGGTGTAGAGGGTGAAGAGAAAAGGCGAGAGGACGGTGCCCTGGGGGGGCCCCGGTGCTGCACCTTACCACCTCAGACTGACAGCCGCGCAGCAGCACGTACTGCGGGTGGTCAGTGAGGTAGTCGATGGTCCAGGCGGCGAGATGTCCATCCACACCTGTGTCCTCCAGCTTATATATATATATATATATATATATATATATATATATATATATATATATATATATATATATATATATATATATATATATATATATATATATATATATTCTGTTTCTACCTCATCTTCTTATTTTATTGTACTGTTACAAGTATTATTATTATTATTGCTTATCCTTGCACATGCTGTTTGATGAACATTTTCCTCTGCTTGCATCCATCTTGTGTGTTTTTTAAGAGGTGACGTAACGTGAATTTCTCCTCTGTGAGATCAATAAAGTTTATCTTATCTTACCTTATCTTATCTGCAGCTGGAGGTTGGGAATATAATTTAGTATAGTATTTTTCAAACTCACTTTCAAGCTCGTTAGATTTATAGTACAACTGATTACAACCCATATCTCTAATTTTGCTGATCATCATTAATTCTTGTTTACGCAGTCGCCTCACCAACATTCTGATTGCTTTGGGTCCTACTTCATAATAGATTTGTTTTGTAAGTCTGGCTCTTTTTTTTTCCCCCAATTTCTTCTTGAAGAATATCATCAATTTTTTTTCAGATTTCTTGGATTTTTTAAAAACTGACCGATTACCAGTTTGTTTGTGTTCTTCCTCAAGATGTTTGAGATTTTCTGTTTTATTTTTGTATGCAGTCGTTCTGGCACATTTTTGCAAATCAATTAGCTTTCCTCTCAAAACTGCTTTTATCGCTTCCCACAGTGTAGTTGGATCTACGTATCCTGTATCATTTTCTTCAATGTCTCTTTTAATTTCTTCTTTGATATGCTTTTTATTGTCTTCACTGTTTAGAATACTCAAATTGAGTCTCCATGCAGTGTTAATTTTCCTATTGTTAAGGTTAATTTTGAGATGAATCATGCTGTGGTCAGAGCCATCTGCCACATTGATTTGACATTCTGTTACATTGAAAATGTGTTCAGAGTTAATCAGAAAATAATAAATTCTGGAATATACAGCATGGGGAACTGAGTACTGTGGGTAATCCTTCACCTGAGGATGGAGCTCTCCCCATATATCTACCAGCCCCACTTCCTGTATCATTGTATTTATTACTTTAGTCATAGTGTTCTTGCAGTTTTTAACACTCATTGTATCCATATTACGATTCAAGACTACATTAAAATCTCCTCCACAGAGTAAAAGGCCTTCCATTTCCTCAGCTACAATATTAAAAAGATCTATAAAAAAATCTTTCTTACTTTCTGGGGGCGCATACACGTTAACCAAAGTAACCAGTTTATTTTCTAGTTTTTCTTTAAGGAACACATATCGACCCTCTTTTTCTGTTAAACCTTTATAACATTCAAATTGTACCAAATTTGCATTAGAATAGCTACTCCCCTTTATTGGCTATGTTTATAAGAGCTATAAAATGTATTTCTGTAGCCAAATCTTAAGTTTTTCGTGTTCTTGTGATGGCAGATGGGTCTCCTGCAAAAAAACAAAAAAACAAACAAAAAACCCCCAAAAAAAAACAAAAACAAAAAAACTACTTGGGGTTTTTAATTTTTAAGCTTGGTCAAACCTTATTTCTTTTAACCAGGTCTATTCACATTCAGTGACACCAACTTGATATTGTTTAAAGCAATATAAGTGGCCAAAATGTATATCAAAATGTTCCAGACAAAGAACAAAGGCCTGAACATGTGGCCAGATATACTCAAACATAGCTAAAATAGTAAAGTAAGACAAAAGCAAAAGTCTAACTTCCAGTCTGGGGTAGGTCTTTCTCCTCCCAAGTCCCCGTTGGCAGGTTGAGGAGTATGTCTCTTTAAGGAGGGCTCCTCTCTGGAGGTGAGACATCTCATTTCACACATCCAGAAGTCCAACGTTATCCAACAGCATACTTTACCACTTCAGCAAAGTCAATGCAAAACAATATAACTTTTCAATTAAACTTCCTTTGGTATCTCCTCCTGTCTATGTTAATATATGAGCTTGTCTCCTAAATAGCTTATTTTACATGTTCCTGTTTCAGTCGACGCAAATTATCCAGATACTTCTAATTTGGTATAACTTGTCTTCACTGCTCGTCCAGTCGCACTGCAGTGTGTTGCCATGTTGGCAACCGGGATATACGCATGTCCATGTCCGCTGGGTCAGAGTTTGGTAATGGCATGGAGTATCGTCTTCACCTCATCTCCAAAGCTGCTTCATGAGTGCTGCCATATGTTCGCACTCCCGTTTCCCAATGAATGAGTATTTTGTCAAATGGTGTTTGAAACCGGACACCTTTCTCCTTCAGAGCCCTTTTTGATGCTAGCATATTCCTTGCCCTTCTTCACCACTTCTGTGGCTTAGTCATGGTCAAACAATAGCTGCTGTCCATCATACGTCACTTTACCGGACCATGCCTTCTTCAGTATGCTTTCTTTTGTGACATATTCTTGAAAGTTTATTATTATAGACCTGGGTGGATCATTTGGACCCGATTTTTTTTGCCAGTGCTCAGTAGGCTCGCTGTATGTGTAGGCTAGCATCCTCAGGCAATGAAAGTGTCACTTTTAACAGCTTATCCACGAACCGTAGCATTGAATCACTCTCTTTCCCCTCTGGAACCCCAAAAAGGCAGATATTATTCCTTCTAAATCTCCCCTCCAGATCTGTTAGTTTAGTTTGTACAGACTTGTGGTTTTCTAATACTTTAACCAATGTTCAAAGTTTCAGTTTTGGCTAACCGTGCCTCAGCCTCTGTTAGCTTGTTTTTGAGAGCATTGATTTTCTCAGGGTTGGCAGATATGTTTTGATAGAGTTCCCTTTTTATTCCTTTCAACTTGGATTTCACAACTTCTTTAATTTCTTCCTTCAGTCTTTGGAGATCCTGTTTGTTCTCGTTATGAAATTCACATAGTTCAGTCTTGATAGCTTGTAGCATTAAGCTAACGTTCTCCTTGTGGTGTTGATGATCATCCATTTTCCGTTCTTCTTGTTGCTTTTCACGTTTTGCTTGACTTCTAGTCTTTTTGCCCCCTGTCATTCCAATGTAGTCCATAAAATAGGCCACACCACGAGCCTACATTGTCAAGGTGCGGCTGAGGTGGTTAGACTCAAAAGGTGGCCGGAGTGCACTGCCATCGCTGTCAGAGCAGTGCGCACATGTGGATGGCTGTCATGCCTATGATGGAACAGCTGACAGCTGTGGAACACCCATCATGACATACCCAGCATGTCCCACTGAGGTGTAATCATCGGCGAGCAGCATCCCCACACCACCCCAATAGAGATAAAAAAAAAACTCCACCACTCCGGCTGCATTTTACAGCACCAGCATGCCATCTGCCTGAACAGGCACATCATGTGACACATGATCACAACATCCACACGGTGCATCCGTCATGTGACAGCCCGACTGACAGATCAGCCATGTCCATGAGCCCATTCATATGAGCGCTGTGCTGCTCTGGACAGGTGGGCATGTCGCTGATGAGCCACTGCAACTGACCTCTGTGTCATCACTACACACAGCTTGAGAACACATATTGCACCATGAAGAACACCACCTCTCAACACGCCTCTGCGATGCACGTGTCGGCATGCTCTCCTGACATGGTAAAAAATTAAAACACACCTCCGGCAATCCAAATGTCATGTCTACCACGTGAGTTAAAGTCCATATGATGCAGTGTCCTTCAGCACCCCATACGCTGGATAGCTGGATGTGTACAGCCAGCTGATGTGTTCATGATATGGGCACATCATTTCATTCATGTCAGTTCATTAATTCCTTGTTTACGTCCATGGCCATGGTTCATGAACATGAAGGAAGAGAAGGAAAATAATTCTTGTATTGTTTGCTCTATATAACAGGAATTAAATATTTTAACAGACAAAAGGAAATCCATTTGTTTCATCATTTCCAACACAGACCGTCAAGTCATCAGGCATCAATTACACATCATTACCAGTAGCATGATTCTCTTTATTCAGTCTTAGTAGGGATGAGCGAGTACGCCACTATCTGTATCTGTATCTGTTCAACCATCTAAATTATCTGTATCTGTACTCTGTGTGGGTGGGGCTTACATCTGTACATTATTTTAAATCCGGATTTGATATGGATTGATCAGAAGTTGCTATATTTATTGTTTATTTGAAAATTATTTACAGAACAGACTCAAAATTGAGATTCAAATCAATGATTTTGAGCACAAAAGTATGAGAACTATTTACCTAAGTTTTTTTTATGAACTCAGAACATGAATTTTCTCAAGTGTATGAAGGAATATTTACAGAGCAGCCTCAGAATTGAGATTAAATGTTTTTGATCACAATAGTAAAGGAACTATTTACAAAACAGCCCCAAAATTGAGATTCGAATCAATGATTTGAAAAAACACAACTTCTTTATTTGATCCTATACCAACAAAATTGTTTAAGGATTTTTGGCCCATTCTTGGGCCGACTGTGCTGGAAATTGTTAACCTTTCTCTAAACTCTGGATCTGTTCCAAATTGTTTTAAATCTGCAGTGGTTAAACCACTACTCAAGAAATCTAATCTTGATCCTGGTGTATTAAAAAATTATAAGCCAATATCAAATCTGTCATTCTGCTCTAAAATTCTGGAAAAGATGATTTCACGGCAGCTTGTGGACTATCTTCCTGAGAATTACCTTTTTGAGCAACTGCAGTCTCCATTTAGAAGACATCACTCCACAGAAACAGCACTTATTAAAGTAGTTAATGATCTTCTGCGAGCAATGGACTCGGATACAGCTACAGTATTGGTGTTGCTGGATCTCAGTGCTGCGTTTGACACAGTTGATCATCATATTCTACTTGATAGGCTAGAAAACTGTTTCAGGATTGCTGGAACTGCTCTTGCCTGGCTGACGTCTTATCTGTCTGGTCGTTCCCACTGTGTTTTGTGCAACGACACTACCTCTGACTTTAGGGGCATGAAGTTCGGGGTTCCGCAGGGATCCGTTTTAGGTCCCCTGCTTTTTTCCCTGTATATGGCACCCCTTGGGAACATTTTGCTGTGTTTTGGGGTTGCTTTTCATTGCTATGCTGATGACACTCAGTTGTACATGCCGATAGCTGCTGGAAATCCTGTCCACATAAAATATTTACAGGACTGTCTCGCAGCAGTGAGAAGTTGGATGTCTAGCAACTTTCTACTTTTGAACTCTGATAAGACTGAAATGATGGTTCTTGGTCCAGCAAGACATCGGCATCAATTTGATCAGCTAGTGCTTAGCCTAGGTTCATGTGTTATACATCATACTGACAAAGTGAGGAACCTTGGGGTAATTTTTGATCCTACGTTGTCCTTTGACCTCCACATTAGGGACACTACGAGGACTGCTTTCTTTCATCTAAGAAATATAGCAAAGATTCGTCCCATCCTGTCTATGGCTGATGCTGAGACTCTGATTCATGTGTTTGTCTCTTCTAGATTGGACTATTGTAATGCTTTGTTTTCTGGTTTACCACAGTCCAGCATCAGGGGTCTTCAACTGTTCAAAATGCTGCTGCCAGACTTCTGACATGAAGCAGAAGGTTTGATCATATTACGCCTGTTCTGGAATCCCTTCACTGGCTTCCGGTCTCCTTGAGATCGGATTTTAAGGTGTTACTATTGGCCTATAAAATTGTTCACGGACTGGCGCCCACCTATCTGGCCGGCCTGGTTGAGTCTTATGTGCAAGGGCTCTGCGTTCACAGGGTGCGGGACTATTTTGTGTCCCGAAGGTGAAGAAATGTCAGCGGGTTACAGAGCTTTTTATCACCACGCCCCAGCTCTGTGGAATGATCTGCCTGCGCTAATATGACAGTCGGACTCTGTGGAGATTTTTAAAGCCAGGTTGAAGACACATCTGTTCTCCCTGTTTTATCATTAGTATTTTATATGATTGTGTGTCTTTTTTTTATTTGTTTTACTTATTTTACCTTTTATGGTTATTTTTTTTATTGTGTTTTAATCTTATTTCATTTTATTCTGCTTTTAAATGTTTGTGAAGCGCCTTGGGGCAATTACTCGTGATTTGGCGCTATATAAATTAATAAATTATTATTATATATTATAATGATTTTGATCACAAAAGTAAGACACCTGTTTACGGAACAAGTTTTTTTTTTTTTTTATGAACTCAGAACAAGAATATTCTTAAGTATATGAATGAATATTTACAGAACAGCCTCAGAATTGAGATTTAATGTTTTTGATCACAATAGTAAAGGAACAATTTTACAGAACAAGTTTTTTTTTATAAACTCGGAACATGAATATTCTTAAGGGTATGTATGAGTAACAGAACCGCCTCAGAATTGACATTCACTGTAGTAGGAAATTAGGAACTAACTATGCATGAACAAGAGTTGTCATACTCAACACAACTTTCTTTTATTATTATTATTTGTTTTGGTTTTTTTTTACAAACTGAAATTGACCGTTGTCACCATTCTTTTTGTTTTTACCCCATAACTCCATAACATTCACTCATAGATAGTCCAAACTATACCTTTTTGGTATTGTTGTGATCAGACAAATAATGTGGTATAGCTTTCAATATGATTGAAATATTTTTAAATTTTGACCCCTGTGTAATTCTTCAATTGACCCCTACCTGGCCGCCTACTGAAAATTCAAGTGGCTACTCAGTTTTTCAAAAGAGTGCTTCTTCTTTCCAGATTTGAAGGATTCCTCTGTAAATATTCTGTTATCTGCTGCACTATTATGGCCTCTTCACACATAATATGAAGTTGGATGAATGAGGCAGAAACCGGCCGAAAAAGGCAGGAAAAAAACAAACAAACAAACAAACAAACAAAAAAATAGGCGAACCTCGAAAAAGTCCAGCGGCTGTCTATAGCGACAGATGGTCAGACAGCTGTGTACAATCCCGTGATGACGGTGTCATGCAAGCTCATGTGCATGCACATGAACACAGTGCAACCACGTGAGTTGTGTGATACCACATCATGCTCACACAGCAGCGGCAGCTACGAAATGTTGGACAGATGTACATATGTAAGGACAAAATAATGAGAGAGCACAGAACATCCTAAGAACTTGGGTTGAGCCTCCGGTACGGATAAAGCATTTTTGATGAGCACAAGCATGATCCGAGTAAAACTCGTCAATATCTGTGCTCATGCTGAAGGAAAATCCTGTTTGGCTAACTGACTGTCTTCACGCACTGTGATTGGCCAATCACACACAGCGCCTGCCCCTCCCTACACAGACATGTCTCGCACACACACAGACAGGATCTGCTCTCTCTATGTGCTTGGCTTGACTCTAGCTCACGTTGATGTGTCAGTACTCATTTTTTCTTCAATTCACCTCTGTTTTGGTTTGTATGGTATTTAAAGTTACTTGGTGAACTTGTTTAGTAACGTACACGGTGCATTTGACAAGACAGAGTGGAAAACAGCTCGTGTTGTGTTGGTCACTGACTCCACTCTGATCGTTTTTTTTTTTTTAACCATTTGTTTGCTGGTTGGAGATATAAAGTCAGTAGAGAATTTTGCTTTTACTAAACGTGGTGCTTTTGAGAAGAATAGAGTGAACAAGGCTGCATGCACACAGATACACACACACAGACACCTTAATCAAAATGCCAAGAACGTTAGGTCTTAAAAATAAATAAATAATTGGAAAAAAATCTGTTTGATCATAAAAAACAAACAAAAAAAAACAAATAATAATAATAAAAGAAAGTTGTGTTGAGTATGACAACTCTTGTTCATGCATACTTAGTTCATAATTTCCTACTACATTGAATGTCAATTCTGAGGCAGTTCTGTTACTCATTCATACCCTTAAGAATATTCATGTGAATTTATAAAAAACTTGTTCTGTAAAATTGTTCCTTTACTATTGTGATCAAAAACATTGAATCTCAATTCTGAGGCTGTTCTGTAAATATTCATTCATAAACTTAAGAATATTCTTTTTCTGAGTTAATAAAAAAAAACAAAACTTGTTCCATAAACAGTTCTCTTACTTTTGTGATCAAAATCATTATAATAATATAATAATAATTTATTAATTTATATAGCGCCAAATTACGAGAAAGGCGCTTCATAAACATTTAAAAGCAGAATAAAATGAAATAAGATTAAAACACAATAATAAAAAAAATTAACCATAAAAGGTAAAAGAAGTAAAATAAATAAAATGAATAAAAAAAGATACACAATCATATAAAATACTAATGATAAAACAGGGAGAACAGATGTGTCTTCAACCTGGCTTTAAAAGTCTCAACAGAGTCTGACTGTCGTATTAGTGCCGTCAGATCATTCCACAGAGCTGGGGCGCGGTGATAAAAAGCTCTGTAACCTGCTGACCTTTTCTTCACCCTTGGGGCACACAATAGTCCCGCACCCTGTGAACGCAGAGCACTTGCCTGCACATAAGACTCAACCAGGCCGGCCAGATAGGGGGGCACCAGAAATGAACAATTGTTACAGTTATCTGCTTCACTATAAGCAATTGGAAACCAGACTTAGAGTTCATCCAGAGCAACAAACTCAAACATTCTGAGTTCTCACTCTGCTTCTCATATACCGGAATAAGGGCAGCAATGAGTTATAGACAGCGTTACACTTATACTCTATTGTGACTGGTAATTTAATTTGCAATGCACTATAACTGGTTAGAACTAAGGGTACAGGTAAGACAAGAGTCATTATGAAATGCAGTGGGAACCTGCCAGAACAACAGCACCAATGGAAGATTTGTTATAACGTGTATGAGTTCTGTAATGTGATGTCAATACAACCTCTTGAAGTACCCATTGTGCAAGAATTACCACAATGCTACCAGAGGTTTTGGGTTTTGATAACATTGCACCCATCACCATTTACTGTGGCCAAATTATTTTAATAGTGACATAGATTTTAGAGAAGTAACTTCCACCAACAGTCACAAACTATTTGGGGCCCAGTTATAGTACAGGTTTCTAGCACCTGACCTGCTGAGTGCAAAAAGATGTTTGCATGTATACTTGTTTTTTTCAAGAGAAATGCCATAACCTTATGCAGTGTTTGCAGAATCATGTCTATATGGGCTCCAAAGACCATCAAATGTTTGATGGATAGCTCCCATGAAACCTTGTGACCTCCAAATAAGCTATAATGTAATTCCACTTCTTCCCTCAATGACCCTGTGTTAAGAACAATCAGCAACTTTCAGCTATGCACCATGCCAAGGTTCAAATATCCCAAAGGGGGAAAAATACACCTGGCCTCAAACAACATGACCCCATTGTGCATACAACCTAAGACTGCTTTTCAAGAAAATGCAATGTGGTAATATTGACTTGTTTTAGTGTGTTTTGTATGAACCAGCGCAAAGGAGGAATATGTTTTACCTTGCTCTTTTTCACTATTTTACCAAAATTTAGGCTACACCTTTTAAAAGTATTTCGACATAATGTGTGGAATATTTTTTTAGGCACTCTATAATTTTCAGAAGCAAGTATTGATCTTTTCTTTATTTAAAGCTGTACTGCCTTTAAATCTTCATAAAACTGACAAAATTAAAGCATCATAATGTGGGTTGATTTTTGAAATGTGTTGCAAAATTACAGCTCATTTTAATGAAAATAAAAAATATATATGGGGGAGGGGAATTCCATGGCAAATATTGTCTTTTCCTTCTCCTTAATACCATCATGCAGACAGCCCAGTCTCACGTTTTTGTTTTGTTTTTTTTTTTGTTTTGTTTTTTTTTCGTGCTCCCGTGACGAAATTAGTCAAATTTTCATGACAGAGCTTTTTTTTAACTCACTATTCCTAACCCTACTCCCACTCCCAACCCTAACCTTAACCATAACCTAATTTTACTCCTTCTCCCCACCCTAACCATAACCACCCGACACCCCGCTTCGCTTTTAATTTCGTCAAGCCATCATGGAATGAATGAGAATGAATTTGTGCTGCCGTGACGAAAATGAGGTGCTTTTCGCCACAATATCACGAACCAATAGATTAATGTATATTTTGTGCTGCTGAAGCATGACTTGCCGTGAGACCAGGTTGCATGCAGAATAACTGCAAGAGGAAGCATGGGAGTGCATGTGTGAGGATTTGAGAATACCCGTGACCTGAACTGTTGCTTTAATGCATGTTCCCAGGGTGTGCACAATAACATCCATAACATCCTTATAATGGATTATAGAGGATTGAAAAACGTGATGTGTCACTGAGTTTTTACTCTATGCTTGACTGCTTAAAAAATAATCTGTTTCAGACTGTTTTCCACCATCTTGGTTTATTTTGTCCGAGCAAGCAACCAGCCAATGTGATATTGCCTGTCTTTACTCCACTTGGCAGTCAATGTGTTTCAGGGGAGCATGAGCATGGCTAAAATGTTTCAGCTTCTGGGGAGCTCCACCCCACCAGCACCCCCCCCCCCCCCCACACACACACCCCATGGCAGCTCTCTTAACCTCCTGCCACTTTAAGCATTTTTTTATGTAGATGGAAATTAATATTAAAAGTTTTCAGCTAGTTGACAGTAGGGATGTACAATATGGCCAAATTATTATATCTCAATATTGTCATATCAATATGATATACGATATGACACAAATACTACAAATAAAGTACAACTCAGGGCGATTCATGGTGAAACAGCTCGAATGATTGAACCACAAAACATCGCGCCAACGGGCAGGTGTGTGCAATGCCGCTGCCACGGTTTATGCACGTGGGAACACAGCAGCTTTTCACAGCAGTTGCTGAAAATATAAAAAAAAAATAAAAATTACATGTCACCCATGGGACTCAAACTCATGCCTTCCAAAAGCTCTGATTGCCATTCAGAAACTCTGCCGCTGAGCTACAATCACTGTGCTGTGAAAGCTGCAGGAACCTGTCTGATATGAGGAAGGAGATGGATGTATTGAAAATGAAATAAACCCACACACCATATAAAAACACCACATTTTGTCAAGCGGGTAATACAATTATGATCCGTCTGTTCCTCTGTAGATGACCCGTGGTCACAGGCATACAGTCATGAAGGAGGTGTTAAATACCCTTGTTAAATAAAAAGAAAAAACACCATGGGATTCAAAAACACACACTTGGATTAACAGACAGAAACTTTACTACTGCGCGACAATCACTGTCTTGTAACAGAACCGTGAAATTGGTCAAATCAACAACCAGATAAATGTTTTTTTTTTTTAAATAAAAAATGCATAAACAAAATACCAACAAAAGAATCTCTTACTCACAAAACAAATCATGAGCATGACAAAAACCTTTTAGCTTCTGACCCCCCGCCTTTTTAAGCATTTTCCTTATTTTGCATTTCAGCTTCTGGAGGAGCTCTGCCCCTCATACTCTCCACCTTTTTTAAGCATTTTTCTTTTTTGCTTTTCAACCGACCCCCTAATTACAGCCCTCTTAACCCCCTGTCGCTTTAAGTGATTTTTTAATGTAGATGTAAATGGCCAAATTTTTGTATCTCAATATTGTCATATAAATTGTCATGTAAATGTCACTTACATACATGATGTCCATATTCTTGAGCCGCTTAGGTAGGTAGGGAGAGTTCCCATGGGATAAAAAAGCTTTTCAACCTACCATCCCTGGTTCTCAAGAACAGGCACCTAAGCGGCCCTACTCTCTCTTGCTTTTTTTGTTTTTAAAGATATTTAGGTGTACCTTAGTAAACACTAGTAGAGTTCCACCTTCGATTTGGAATGTATAATAGAAGATATACTTTACTGAATTGTCATATCAATATGATATACGATATGACTATGATTTGACACCAAATGCAGCAACAGTGAAAATTAAGCATTCTTAAACAAAACAGTAATAATACCACAGTCATTTTGCACTCATCATAAGGTCAGGATACTGTGCCCTCCAAAAGTATTGGAACACTTGGTATTTCACACTGCTGCATTATATATGAGATGTAAGGTACTGCTCCTCAGTGTTTCACAACTGCCCTCAAAAGTATTGGAACACTTGGTATTTCACACATTTTAATTTGTTTATGCAATTTTAAATACAAGAAATACAAAATAAATAAATAAATAAAGATTTAAAATTTCTAAAATTATCTTCCTCAAACTCAAAACTGAAAGCAAATCTCTAAAACTTGATAAAACCTGTAAATAATAATCAGTTGATTGCCAGTTTTCTTTAGACAAGTCAAGGGATGGAAACATGAACATTTCCAAGTCACTGAATATGTCTTGGACTTTATTTACATCAATTATGAAGAAATACAAAAGTTTATTTCACCAAAACATCAAATCTAGGCTTTCATCTCAAATGCTGAACTATCAGGTCTTCTTTTTTAAGAAAATCCTCCTCTACACCATTTCATCAGGAAGCTGGATTTTATATTTTTAATTAATTGATATCAAGTTGTAGAGATTTGTTTTCAGTTAAGGGAGATAATTTTAGAAAAAAATGTTTTGAAATGGAATAAACAAATTAAAATGTGTGAAATACCAAGTGTTCCAATACTTTTGAGGGCAGTTGTGAAACACTGAGGAGCAGTACCTTACATCTCATATATAATGCAGCAGATAAGAGAATATTTAGAGTGGAATCCTGCAAATGGTGATATAAACACCAAATTTGGCACAGATAATCCATAGACATTAATGCTTTAAAAATAACTGGTCACTTGAATTTTCAATAGGCAGCCAGGTAGGGGTCAATTGAAGAATTACACAGGAGTTTAATTCAGGGGTGGGCAACTTGTTCCAGAAAGGGCCAAGAGGGTGCAGGGTTTCTTTGCAGCCACTGACTCCACCAGGTGATTTCACCGATTAATATCACTTCGAGCAGATGGAATCAGTTAACCCTCTGGGGTCCGAGGGCATTTTTTGAACAGTTCACTCGCCTGGCATAAATGTTTTATTATTGCTGTTAACAGCTCTCCCTGCATCCCACAATCAAGTTTTATGTCTGTTTTTTTCAGGACAACCTGTGCTTTCAGAATATAGATGTTTTTGTTGTGTTTTATAAGTGTAATAAAGGTTTACAATCAAAAATAGGCAAGGAAAAAAATAAAGTGAAAAATAATTTTCCACACACATTTATTCAAAACACACAGCAAACTGTAATAAACAACTGTTTTGACACTTTATAAAGGTAATTTGAGGTCTTGTGGGAGAGACTATACAACAAAAAGGTTCAAACAATAAACACAAATGGTCATTTTGAACAATATATACAAAATGGTCTATGCGTTTTGTTATTTTGATATGGTAAACAGTGCTTTACGCAGAGAAAGCAACAGAGATATCCAGTAACATTCACATGCAAACTAGTGGAGCAATCCTGATAGTTACACACTTTTGATTGAGGAAGTGAGATTGTCATCAGAAGCTCTCTGTCTCCGCCGCTTTATTCATATTACATAAATAACTAGCTAAATCTGATGTGAAACGTCCAAACATTTCTTTTTCAGCAAAAAATGAAGAGAAAAAATAGTAATCAGGGATTATAATCACACTTTCAAAATGACATAATTCCAATTACATAAGTCACCACTGTCAATAATAACAAAATGATAAGATAGGTGAAGTAGTCACACCTTTTCCATACAGATGTAGAGTGCATCCAGAAAGTATTCACAGCACTTCATTTTTTTCCCACATTTTATGTTCCAACCTTATTTTAAAATGATGAAATTATTTTTCCCCCTCAAAATTCTACTCACAACACCCCATAATGTCAACATGAATAATGTTTATATATATATATATATATATATATATATATATATATATATATATATATATATATATATATATATATAACCCCTGGCAAAAATTATGGAATCACCGGCCTCAGAGGATGTTCATTCAGTTGTTTAATTTTGTAGAAAAAAAAGCAGATCACAGACATGACACAAAACTAAAGTCATTTCAAATGGCAACTTTCTGGCTTTAAGAAACACTATAAGAAATCAAGAAAAAAAGATTGTGGCAGTCAGTAATGGTTACTTTTTAAGACCAAGCAGAGGAAAAAAATATGGAATCACTCAATTCTGAGGAAAAAAAAAAATTTCATCCCCCAAATTAACACCTGCATCAAATCAGATCTGCTCATTGACATTGACCCTATGCCATGACATTGACCCTATGTGTCTTTTTGCAAGGAATGTTTTTGCAGTTTTTGCTCTATGGCAAGATGCATTATCATCTTGAAAAATGATTTCATCATCCCCAAACATCCTTTCAATTGTCCAAAATATCAACATAAACTTGTGCATTTATTGATGATGTAATGACAGCCATCTCCCCAGTGCCTTTACCTGACATGCAGCCCCATATCATCAATGACTGTGGAAATTTACATGTTCTCTTCAGGCAGTCATCTTTATAAATCTCATTGGAAAGGCACCAAACAAAAGTTCCGGCATCATCGCCCAATGCAGATTCGAGATTCATCACTGAATATGACTTTCATCCAGTCATCCACAGTCCACAATTGCTTTTCCTTAGCCCATTGTAACCTTGTTTTTTTCTGTTTAGGTGTTAATGATGCCTTTCGTTTAGCTTTTCTGTATGTAAATCCCATTTCCTTTAGGCGGTTTCTTACAGTTCGGTCACAGACGTTGAATCCAGTTTCCTCCCATTCGTTCCTCATTTGTTTTGTTGTACATTTTTCGATTTTTGAGACATATTGCTTTAAGTTTTCTGTCTTGACGCTTTGATGTCTTCCTTGGTCTACCAGTATGTTTGCCTTTAACAACCTTCCCATGTTGTTTATATTTGGTCCAGAGTTTAGACACAGCTGACTGTGAACAACCAACATCTTTTGCAACATTGCGTGATGATTTACTCTCTTTTAAGAGTTTGATAATCCTCTCCTTTGTTTCAATTGACATCTCTCGTGTTGGAGCCATGATTCATGTCAGTCCACTTGGTGCAACAGCTCTCCAAGGTGTGTTCACTCCTTTTTAGATGCAGACTAACGAGCAGATCTGATATGATGCAGGTGTTAGTTTTGGGGATGAAAATTTACAGGGTGATTCCATAATTTTTTCCTCAGAATTGAGTGATTCCATATTTTTTTCCTCTGCTTGGTCTAAAAAAGTAACCGTTACTGACTGCCACAATCTTTTTTTCTTGATTTCTTATAGTGTTTCTTAAAGCCAGAAAGTTGCCATTTGAAATGACTTTAGTTTTGTGTCATGTCTGTGATCTGCTTTTTTTCTACAAAATTAAACAACTGAATGAACATCCTCCGAGGCCGGTTATTCCATAATTTTTGCCATGGGTTGTGTATATATATATATATATATATATATATATAAACAAAACAAAATTAAGAAATAACATATACTTAAGTATTCACACTCTGCTCAATACTTTGTTGATGCGTCTTTGGCAGCAATTACAGCCTCAAGTCTTTGTTCATATGATGCCAAAAGCTTGGCACAGCTTTCATTGGGCAGTTTTGACATTTTCAAATCTCTCCAGAGATCTTCAATCAGATTCAGGTCTGGGGTCTGGCTGGACCACCCAAGGACATTCACAGAGTTGTCCTGAAGCCACTCCTTTGATATCTTGGCTGTGTGCTTAGGGTCATTGTCCTGTTGAAAGATGAACCATTTGAGGTCAAGAGTACTCTGGAGCAGGCTGTGTGCCCCTCAGGACTGTACTAATATCCTCCCCACTGCCCCAAGTCACAGCTACCACACACCACTTTGCACAATCAATGCTCAATCGATGTTCTACCCCAAAACAGAAAAACATTTTTAATTTCAGCCTATAATTACCTCGACCAACGAAGTTGGAGGAGGTTAAATTATTACCTTGTTTGTCTGTTTGTGAACAGCCTGGAGTGCACAATGTTTCATATATCGTTGTGAAATTTTTCCTGAAGATTCTTGCCCTAATAGGCAAGAACTGATTGAATTTTCCATGTCTTAGGTCAAAGGTCAAAGTCAGGAAATATCTTGGAAATCCTGAAAAATCCCTATCTTTAACATTGAATGAATTTTCAATAATACATGAGTCTGTCAAAAAAGATCTACTTTACAAAGCATTCTTTTTTATTAGCTACTCATTGGTAAGAACATAAACAGATGGCTTCATAATTATTAATAACAAAATATGTAATGTCTTTATAAAACATTTATAAATGATTTTTTAATTCTCTATAAACCATTCAAGAAAAGTTGATCATTAATTGTTCATTTACAAATGTAAAATCAAAACCATTCATTAGTGATAAAATACTTTACAAATCATATTTTTATTGCCTTTACATTTTTTCCTCATAAATTATTAAGGCTTTACTGAGCATTAAAAAAAAAAAACATTAGTTGATGCTCAATGTATCAGTTCTAACATTTATAAAGATTGCATTACTACTTTTCCTTATTTCTCAATACTTTAAATATTGTTTGTTAATAATGTACACAGCTCAAATCTCTTCCCCCATCACTATAAATATGCAGTTTTAAAGACTATCTATGTGCGAATTCTTCTTTCAATGTACAAATAAGCCTTAACTGAGCATTAGTTAAGGATTTGTAATATCCTTGTGGTGATTAAATTTGTTTTATAACTCATTTGTATATGCTTAATATATATTTTAATTACAGTCTTAAACAGTTGACCAATTCACTTTTATATGTCCATTTATAAATGCTTATCAACACATTAGTGAACTTAAAAATACTATTATAAAGCCTTTACAAGCTGTTAGTAAAGCATTTGGTGTGAGCTTAACGAAAGTGATGGTTAAATTTGCATTTGTAACTCATTTGTTGATGCTAATTACATATTATACTCAGAGTCAATTTTATGTATTCATTCATAAATACTTATCGCATATTTTGTTTTGAGGAATTGGTACAACGGTATTAGATTTTGTCGCAAAATGTTAAAGTGATGTTGGGGTTAGGAGGTGGTGTTAAATTGTGAGTAATTGTGCTGCCATTAGTTGCTAACCGATAGCTAAATGTGGGTTCATAACGGGTTGCAATTAGCCGCTAAGCGATCGTGGCTAATCGGCTAACTGGTATTAAAAAGTTAACAAGGTTTTATATCCGATTATATAAATTCACATCGATCAAGCGGATAGCCTCTCGGACGGAAACAAAGTGTCCGCTTGATGATTTTTAACCTTAGAATATGTTAATCAGTTAGATTTGGTACAATGACGGTTAGCCAATGCAGCTTTAGCCTAGCTTTCACTAACACTTACGCGCATAGGTGAAGGTGAAGCGTCTGCTGAAAGTGTGCGTGTGAGAATGTCAGTGATTAAGCAGCATTAGTCCATACTGTCCGAAAAATGATTAAAACCAGTTTTTCATTTTAATCTCTCTCCTCGGACATTTGTTGTCAGTCACCATAAAAACAGGACTATTTGTAAATGAACAATTAATGATCAACTTTTATTGAATGGTTTATAGATAATTTAAAGAAATCATTTAGAAGCCATTTTAATTTGTTGAACAATTGTCACTACCATCTTTTGGCGATATAGTATCATCTGCATTTGGTGTTGCAGCCATTTGTTGGTGAGGTAAGTAAAATCACATCTTTGGTTTGAAAAAACAATAGGTTTATATTCCTAGAAATGATTGGGTGCTTAAAATTAGAAAATTTAATTAATAAAACATAAAATACATAAACGATTGAGTGCTAAAAAATTAAAATTAAGAAAGAAAATAAAATAAAAATAAGGACTAATAAATAATAATAATAATAATAAATAAATAAAAATACCATAATAATATTAATAACATAAATAAAAGAAGTGGCACTGGGAAAAATCTCAATATGAGGACCTGCTTAACTGTACAGTATTTGAGAGAGCTAAAAAAGAAAAGAGGAAAGAATTAGAGTGCAGAAAGCAGGTAGCAGCTAAAAGAACAGAAGAGGATGTGATGAACAAATAATAGGTGCAGAGAGAAGTCATTATTGTGGGATTCTTAAATGGTTTATAAAGAATTTATATATATATATATATATATATGTGTGTGTGTGTGTGTGTGTGTTTTATAAAGACATTACATATTTTGCTATTAATAATTATTAATTATTATTAATATTTATGTTCTTACCAACAAGTAGCTAATAAAAAAGAATGCTTAATAATTTGTGAGGAAAATGTAAAGACAATAAAAATATGATTTGTAAACTATTTTCATCACTAATGAATAGTGTCTGATTTTACATTTGTAAATGATGAACTATTACTGATCAACTTTTGTTGAATGGTTTATGGAGAACTAACAAATCATTCATAAATGTTGCATATTTTGTTATTAATAATTATTAAGTCATCTATTTATGTTCTTACCAATGAGTAGCCAATAAAAAAGAATGCTTTGTAAATGTTTTACAAGTAGTTATTTAAGCATTTACTTACACTTTATAAATGTGTTACTAGTGCTTTACAGCGTGCAGTCCATCTAAAATGTTAGCGAAAAAGTAAAAAAAAAATGATTCTTACCAATGAGTAGCCAATAAAAAAGAATGCTTTGTAAATGTTTTACAAGTAGTTATTTAAGCATTTACTTACACTTTATAAATGTGTTACTAGTGCTTTACAGCGTGCAGTCCATCTAAAATGTTAGCGAAAAAGTAAAAAAAAAATGACAACACCACAAAACACTTTGATTCAAGTGCATGAACTAAATACATACTCCTTACAGTTGATTACATCTAATTTAGCTCATGAAAGCCCATTTCTAATAGGACTTTGACCTTGAAACTTTTTCCAAGGTAAAAAGTTTGTGGAATTAGAAACTAGTGTTGGTGGAGGTTTGCGCTCTACCAGCACAGTGCTCTAGTTTTAACTTGCTATGAATCCACGTTCAAGAGGAAATATATATATATATATATATATATATATATATATATATATGAGGATCACCACTTTGTGAACAACTGCACGAAAAAATAGTCTAACAGTTTAAGAACAATGTTTCTCAATGTTCAATTGCAAGGACTTTAGGGATTCAATCATCTACAGTCCATAATAGAATCAGAAGGTTCAGAGAACCTGCAGAACTTTCTTCACATAAGCAGCAATGCTGAGAACCAACAGTGAATGCCTGTGACCTTCAGTCCCTCAGGTGGCACTGCATTAAACACCAACATCATTGTGCAAAGGGCTCAGGAACACTTCAGAAAACCATTGTCAGTTAAAACAGTTTGTCGCTGCATCTACAAGTTCAAGTTAAAACTCTGCCATGCAAAGCAAAAGCCATACATCAACAACATACAGAAATGCTGCCGCCTTCTCTAGGTCTGAGTACATTTGAAACGGACAGACACAAAGTGGAAAAGTGTGCTGTGGTCTGATGAGTGCACATTTCAAATTGTTTTTGGAAATCAAGGACGTTGTGTCCTGTCTGTGATGGTATGGGGTGTGTTACTGCCCATGACATGGGCAACTTACACATTGTGATGGCACCATCAATGGTGAAAACAGTGGTGGGCTCAGCTAACCAAAATGTTAGCTTTGATAACAGCTAATCAGCTAACTGAAAAGTTATCTTTTGTAAAGCTAAACCGATAAACCACCCAACAATTTATTGGAATCTACAGCTAACCCATCACGATAACTTTCAAAATTGAGGTTTAACACCACAATCACAAACCCTAAACAATGAATCACCACTTCTGACTTTGTCCGCTGTGCCCCCTGCTAGAAGCTCCTGTTTACTACATATTTTACTCTATCACAGCAAAAGAAGCCTGATCACCAGCTTGTCACCAAAAAAAAGTCATTATTCCTTAACCGCATACAGTTGTTCTGCCATGAGGCAGAGGTCTTGGAAAATAAAGCAGTTCTGACTTATGGTTTTGATTTATAAATCAAATTATTCTGGACAGAATAACTACATTAATGACAATTCTGCCATTTATACAAAGTTAAAATGTAACACATATCTTTTCATTTTAAATAATGTACTAATTCTGAAGTTTTGTAACAAACACACACATATGCCAAAGGGATTATGGGTAAACTGAGCCTCCGCTAACACTGATTGTTTGACTCATTCTTTCTATGTAAAAACAAACATGTTAATGTGAGGTGTGTGTTGGTGTTTATATATAAATGTGCTTTTGTAAAATATGCATTTTTTTCATATGTAAATAAACGAAGCCATTTGCAAAAGCCAAAAGTCAAGTTGTGATTAGACAACCGTCTGATATAGCCGGGGCAAACTGCATAGAACATGTAGTGCATGGCTTCGCTTCGCCTGATTAAATAAATAATCGGAAATTGCCATGTATAGCATTGCCTTGTGCTGCTGAAGTGAGCTAAAACACAACAAAAACAAATTAAAGTTTGCTGGAAAGGCTGCATCTGATGAGTCCTGTGTGCATGGGAAAGCTTGGCCCACTGCCACCAGACTTTAGCAGTAAAAGGTGTCCAATGGCTGATAGTGGTACACATGCACGTACGTGTGCATGCATAGTGGCTCATTCAGCTGTTATGAACACACACACACACACACACACACACACACACACACACACACCCTGAGCAATCATTTCAGTGAGGCCAGTAGTGCTAGGAACGAGAGGACGAGCAGCGATGTGATTGCATGAGTGAGTGAGTGACTGCACTGATGCCAGCTCTGACACATATGGCGTGAGCCTGGTCCATACGTTGGTTGTCCTCCAATGTCCAATACCAGCAGGGACTGTGCAAAAGGGGGACACAGCGCTGTCTCCCACACCAGTCCCATTTTTTCCAGACATTTGGACAACGAGCAGTCTTCACCAACTTTTATGGCCATCTGACAGCAGTCTGTGTCATCTCACTGTTGTCTAAATATGCTGTGGATGCAATCGTACAGGTATGGACGAGGTAGTCTGGACGGGATCTGCCCACAGTCTGCATGCCTCTTTCCCTCCCGACTGTGTCCGAACTATGGCCATATTTGCCGTGTCAGGCCTGGTTCCTGCACATTCTTGCTATGTGTGACAGGGGCTTAAATAATGAAGAATGAAATCAAAATCACCAAAAATTAACTTTGCTTGGCAATGCTAATGCCTGCTTGTAATTTCTGCATGACAGCATAAAAAATGGCTCATATTGAACATCACCCTTGGTGGGGACTTAAAATGTTTAATTCACAGCCTGTCTCTGCTGAATGAGGTTTTTTTTTTGTTTGTTTTTTTAATAAGTGTGCTGTGAATGGGGTTTGTTGCTTTTATTTAATGTGCTGTGTTGATGGGCTTTTCCTGTCAAAATGAAATTGGAATTAAGCAAGTGCAGTCAGACACAGCAGACAACCACAGGACAATTATTTGATCTGGATTATTTTGTGTAGATTGGTTGGAATTAGTGAGTGTATGTCGAGGCAAATATGAGCAAAAGTGTAAAAAGAGAGAGAGAGACTGGTGTCATGGCACATGAATCAGTCTTTAAGTCTTACTCGACTTACTCGAGTAAGTCAAATAATTCCATTACAAAAAATGTTCAAGGCAAATCATTTGCCAGGCCTATTGTGACGCTGTAACGCTCAAACAAAAAGTGGAAAAGAAGACACAGAGCATATGCATTACCGATGTAAGAAGCTAATCAATTTAACAGCAGAAGCTACAACTTTCCAAAGTGGCAGACTGAGTAAAATAGAGCCTTTTAAGAGAAAAATGGTCTGTGCTGATCTGCGGAAATAGACTTAATGTGTATTTAGAGTGAAGAAGTGTGTTCCTATATTAAAAAAAAAAAAAATCGACACTACGCTGTCCAGGAAATCCCCAAAATTTTTAAATCTGCATGGTGGAGCTACGCCATTGTGCCTTTTCTCAGGGTCCCTTCAAACATAATATGAAGTTGGCTGAAAGAAGGAGAAACCGACAGAAAAAGAGCAAAAAAAAAAAAAAATGAATTGGCGAATGACAAAAACTTCCAGCCGCTGTTGGGAGGGACACATGGTCAGACAGGCATGAATGATCCTGCAGAGGAACATCGTTCAAGCACGTTAGAGGTGTGATACCACATCACGCTCACACTGCAGCAGAAGCAATTAGATGTGCAAATGTACATAAATCTGTTGTGTGGGCCGCCAGAAGAGGTACTGCTGGCCCACCACCAAAGGGTGCCCTGCCTGAAGTGCGGGCTTCAGGCACGAGAGGGCGCTGCCGCCACGGACACAGCCGGGAGTGACAGCTGTCACTCATTAATTCCTGACAGCTGTCACACATTCTTCATCATCACACTCCATAAAGACCAGACGTCATCTCCACCTCGTTGCCGAGATATCATACTTCATTGTAGGTAATATCCTCAGCCTTTTTGTGTTTATCTGTAATCTGTACATTGTGAGTGTTTGCAGGCGTACCGGTCCCTTGTTTTGTGGAAGCTGAGTGAGTGCAGGACGGCACTCTTTTTCTCTGAGGGATCACTGCAAACACATCAGCATATTGAGTGAGAGGTGGAGGTGGCATTCCCACCGTTGTTGTTACTGGGTGTACACACACCCACACTTGACTGTCTTTGTTCTCGCCAGCAGTACCAGATCCGACAGTCGGGGACGGTGATCACCTGGGAATTCGGGACTTGGCGGCTCCAGTATTCTCTGGGTTCGGTGGCGGAGGAAATCGTGTGGTTCCGGTTCATCTCAGGACAGACGTCTTCTATCCTCGAGCCTGCCCACACGTCACCTTTGTGATTTGACTGTAATTATATTCTGAGATTGTCTGTATATTCGTTGTGCACGTTTCACAACATTAAATTGTTACTTTTTGGCTCATCTATTGGCCGTTCATTTGCGCCCCCTGTTGTGGGTCCGTGTCACTACACTTTCACAACATAAATCAACAAATTACGACATCTGGATTACGTCTGGAGTGTGCAGTGAGGCCCACCTGAAGGTGTTATGTCTTTTTATTCCGTAACACCTCAGGAAAGCATGCCAACACGTGGATCGTAGTGGAGTGTCATGAGGTGATGGTCTACATGGCACAATATATGTTCTCCAGCTGTGAGTAGTGAAGACATTTCGCTGAGTTGCTGCGGCTTGTTGCTGACACGTCCATCTGTCCAGGGCAAATCACAGCTGGAGAACACATATCTGCCATGAAGACCATCAACTCTCACCACGCTACAGCAATACACATGTGTGGGCGTGGTCTCATGACATGCTGATCATTGTTGTATTAGTATTATTTATTGTTCTTTTTTTATTTAACACATTTTTTCACCCTGTCAGTGTCAGCTGAGAGAGTGAGTCTGAGCTGGACACCCCTGTGTTTGGAAAGCGAACCACAGCCATCACACATGAATGAGGTCAGACTGTTGTCCTCATTGTTTGTATCTTTTTAATTTAACACTGTTTCTTTTAACTGAACACCTCGCTGTCACTTGACACCTGACAACGTGTGTGTTATCATCTGATAGCATCAGTAAGCCTGCGCTGACATGATCTGAGCAACACGCCCCCTTGGGCTCACAGCTCTGGCTGTCACTCAAAGTCACACATTGCGATTATGTGTCACATGGCTGTCCACTCAATTGCCATGTTGGCTGCGGACCACCGTGTCATATGGGGTGTATATGAGATCTATGCGAGTCATATGAGACAGCAGTTTTGTGAGCTTTTTTTTTTTTTTTTTTGAACACTGTAGTCACGATGTGTGCACTGCTACATGGTGTCCAACCTCCAGAGGGACATGCTGAATATGTCATGATGGGTGGTCCAGAGCTCTGATATGCCGGTCAGCTGTGTGTGCGAGCCTGTTACAAGCATCGACTCGTGTGCACCTGCATGTCTGGTACTACAGCTGTAATAATCATATTGTCCGATACACATTGTGTAATGGGAGGGAATGTGTTACATGGTGTCCATCATGGACATGACAGGCCGTCCAGATGTGCACACTGTGCTGGACAGCTATCGCATTGCACTCCAGCTGCCATTGGAACATTTTCCACCTCAGCTACACCTCCGGCCGAGGGTGGGTTGAACGGTCACTCGTCCGGCATTTTCCATCAGTTGGCCGCTGGTGTGAAGGCTGCCTCAATCGCGCGGCCAGGGTTCGAGATGGCCGATGATTTTGAAAAGCCCCTCAGCCACAGCACGACATATCCAACCTGTGTACAACATGCTGTGTGAATGTTGCGAGCATGATCAGATGGCAATGCGACTTCATCTTGCCTGCCATTTGAATGGGTTTCTAGTGCGAACGACACACAAATATAGAGTGCATGTGCTGTGGCCTGCTGTACGAAGCATTCGAGTACAGCTCCAAAATTTCACAAATGCCATTCAAATCCTCCTTCATGTGCCATTCGGCCTCAATCGTGTTATGTTTGAAGGGGCCCTAAGAGAAAGCTCTGGTGCTGTTGATATTTTTTGTTTAAAAACACAAAACAACATGCACCCTTACAGGTATTCAAACCACATTTTACATTTATTAGCCTGTTACTTATAAATTGCTGTCTGCAATTCAATGACGTGTGTGAAGTTCAGAGAAGACCAAAAACAGACACAATTAAAACAAGCAGAAATTGTCAGGCTGAGTGGTAGCGAAGCACAGACAGAGGCTGGACACCAAATGCAGACTCTAAGGTAAGATGTATAAGTAAAAGGCAGGGTCTTGAATGCAAGCAAGGGTTCGGTATACATGGAAGCCATCCACAAAGCAAAGGTAACAGGTAGGGGCAAGACAACAGGGGCCTGTACTACGAAGCGGGGTTAACTTACTCAGATGTAACCCAGGGTCAACCTCTTAAACCGGGGTTGACAAAACCTGGTTCCCTCAAGTGGCGTTAATCGGTACTACGATGCTGATTAAGATGTTGATTTGTTGAACCTGTGTTAACCTAAGTGGAGTATGTGCGCGTTCACACAAAAGGGGCGGGTTGCAGCACATGTCACCATTTTTCAGTGATGGCGCAGTCACCTTATTTTACCGAAGAAGAATGTACGATTATTATGCGGCGCTACAAGGAATTTAAATTAACGTTAAGGGGGAAATCGAACACATCGTCTGCCAATAAAGCAAGACAGGCTTGCTGGCAATGTATTGCTGATCAGGTAAATGTGTAATTGTTCTCCAAATCTGTTACAGATGATTAACCTGTGGAATGTCTGATATGTGTAGGAAAATGTCCCTCTTTCATTAATTACGCCCAGATGCAACACGATTCAGAAGTGGCCATAGGCCTCCTAATAAATGTTAGGTTAATTTAATGTTTCCTAAATAGGCTACCTTGACTGTATGATTGCTATTCCTAATCCTGTCAATATTTCAGATGCAATAGCAGTGCCAAACGCACCTGGCAGCAGGTGAAGATGAAATATAAAAACATCCTTCAGAACGGTAGGTTTATATTCATAGCTTGATAAGCCCCACTTCGCCTAATTAATGGACATGCATTAGACCTATTTTGATATTAGTAATTACTCGAGATTGCATACAACCCTTCTTTGATTTGCATTGCGGATAAATGGCCAGGGAAAACGACAAATGCATCCAACAGTTTAGATAGAGCAAGTACTACCTTGCGAATCATATGACATACAGTATTCTTGATCAGATGTTCAGCATCAACGATGGAATACATAAATTGTCCACTGGCAGAATATCTAAGCGCAAGGCACATATCTGCTCGATCGTCGGGGCATTGCTACACTGTAACAAATTACTTGTTTTTAGAGGAAAACGCTGGCAGCTGTGATTACCAGGGAAAACATACAGCAGCACAGTAGATAACATTACAGAGTTAATATGTATATGGATTTACAGTGGATGAACCACGGCTGACTCACATTAAAGGAACTGTTAAATCTACAAACAAGAGCTCTTTTGTTTTGTACATTTAACCGCTGTATTTTTTTACTGTGGTAATGACAGCTGCCAGCATTTTCCTGTAAAAACAACAGTCTTTTATTACAGTGTACGATGGATGATGTTACAGACGTCTGGCCCGATCAGCTGACAAAGATAACGAATTCCCTCGGCTGAGGATCTATATCATTCATAGAGAATATCGTCTGGGTATGTCAGCGGATTCCGGCGGTCTTTAAAAGCCCTCACCCTGCGAAGAGAGCCCCCACAATTTGTGCCCCAATATCAAACGGATCATCCAGGTAGGCCGGCATTGTCTTTGCAGGTGGATGGACGGTACTTATAAAGGGAGTGGTTAAGCGAGAACCTCACGCTAATCCTAGAACCTGCTCGGAGCAGGTTTGGTGCAAAGCGTAAGTTGCCATGGCAGCATGCCTCGATCGAAACCTATGCACCTTTCATAGTACGGGTTAACCGGGAAGTTACTCCACACGTCATCAACTTACTCCCGAAGTTACCCTGAAAAGCCAGTAATCCCGCTTCATAGTACAGGCCCCAGGTGTGGTCAAAAACAAGCAGGGTTCAATCAACGAGCAAACTGCTCTGTTTCCCGCCATCTGCCTTTTGCCTCTGCCCTGAAAACTCAGAGTCAAAACACAGCTGGGCAAAAACAGGACTGAGGTAAAGAGCTGGTGAGTTCAACAAATGAGCAAGGAGTGGTGGGTGGGAACAGCTTAAGTAAGCAGGTGGTGATTGGCTAACAAGGAACATGTGCAGGAGAACATTCTAGAAAGGGGGCATGGCTGGTGGATGATGGCAGTGCAAGGTGCAAGATAGTGAGGTGGAAAAAACACAAAGTGGAGTGATGTAAGACACAAAAACACATGAGCAAGTGCAAAAAGCATGAGAGAATGGAACACTAAGCAGAAACAATCACAGTGAGAGACAAAGACACAGGGCCAGGTGCATGGGGGTGGAGTGACAACACAATCAAAGGGATTAAGAGACATGAGAACAAAGATAAATCAAAAACCGAGGACAGACTAAAGTACTAATATAAAAAAGGAACAAAGTAAGCATACACATACGAACTGAAAGGTGAATCATTAGAAAATAAGTACTGAAACAAAACTAGGATGGAACTGATCGTGGCAAACTATACGTAGTCCAGCAGTTAAGGGACAGAATCGTGCACTTTTTTACAAAAGCGCCAAACTTTGTCCAGGGACTCTTTAGCTTATATTAAGTCATGTCAAAGCGGGAGACATTTGATTGTAGCCCGGTATCCTGCTTTTTTTAAAAGGGTGTTTGCATGGTTATAATACAGTGTATATTTTGCTCTTCATATGACAATACAATCATATGGTTATTATGTAGGGGGCCAGTGATCAAGACTGGACATTGTTAAGCTGTTGAGAATGGCTTCTGCAACTAGTGCAAAGCTATACTGAGCTTATGTGATCATGTATCGTCCGTCGTGCGGCGTCATGCATCATCGTACATCCTTATACATTAGCAGGGTGGTATGTTTCAAAATGGAAAGAGGTACAGGACTTATTTCAGTCCTGTAGGGATCTTTAACAGGCCTCTACCTCTGAGACATAAAATTAGGTTACTGTGATCTTCCTAGCATGAAAGCTCTAGAGAGTAGTTCATCTATATACATAAATGGCTACTTTTGTCTTTCTGTCTGTCCGGAATAGGCTCTAAAACTACAAAAGGTGAACTCCCCAAAGTTACATATTCTGAACCACCATGACATGGGCTACAACCTGGTACTATTTTCAAACAAAAAAATTAATATTAAGACAACACTATTAACAATAATCTGATACATACAGTTTTGTCTTTCTATCTGTCCGGAATAGGCTCTAAAACTACAAAAGGTGAACTCCCCAAAGTTACATATTCTGAACCACCATGACATGGGCTACAACCTGGTACTATTTTTTAAAAAAAATAATAATAATATTAAGACAACAATATTAATAATAATCTGATACATACAGTTCAACCCCAAAGTTACATATTCTGAACCACCTTGACATGGGCCACCACCTGGTATTATTTTCAAACAAAAAAAAAATAATATTAAGACAATATTAACAATAATCTGATACATACAGTTGAACCATATGTACCTCAGTGGCAGTTGTACTCCAGCACAAACCTCTCAGCTTTAATAGCTGGCCGCTGGCCCTATGCATATATGCAGGAGCTCAGTAGCCTGCCTACTGCTATAAACAGAGCCCAGACTAATGGGCTATCTGCTGCTGGCTGCTGGCTAGCACACATAGCGTGGGTGTGCATGCCAGCTTGGTTGTATAACCAAGCAGATTCAAATATCCCCCTTGATATGAATGCATCCTTTCTCTGCACATGCTGCATGTGGGTGCTACAAACCTGTTTGACTCTGCTTGAAAAGATTTGAACAACTCTACAAACTTTAGTGTTTTCAGACCTGTTTATAGCAAAAACAAATGTGAGTACGAGGTCTATTAGAAAAGTATCCGACCTTATTATTTTTTCAAAAACCATATGGATTTGAATCACGTGTGATTACATCAGACATGCTTGAACCCTCGTGGGCATGCGAGAGTTTTTTCACGCCTGTCGGTTACGTCATTCGCCTGTGGGCAGTCTTTGAGTGAGGAGTCCTCCACCCGCTCGGCGATTTTTTTCATTGTTTAGGAATGGCTCAGAGACTGTTGCTTTGTTTGATAAATTTTTTTTCAAAACTGTGAGGCACAACTGAGTGGACACCATTCAATAAATTCAGCTGGTTTTCGGTAAAAATTTTAACGGCTGATGAGAGATTTTGGTCTGGTAGTGTCGCTTTAAGGACGGTCCACGGCGATCTGTGCTTCGAGGCAGCAGCGTCTCGCCGTTTCAAGTTGAAAACTTCCACATTTCAGGCTCTGTTGACGCAGTAAGTCGTCAGAGAACAGAGAACTTTCAGAAGAAGTCGGCATGAGGAGTTTATTCGGACATTCCATTGTTAACAGTCATTTTGTAATGAAAGAACGTGCGGGCAGAGTCGCATGTCGGGCTGGACCCGACCGCGGGGGGTCGCGACAGGAAAAACACCTCCGTTGGAAATCTTAACGGGCAAGTTGGAACATGCCCAAGCTGTTAAACAATTTCTCAGTTACTCACTTGTTGAAAGCCATTAAAAGCCGCCTGAATTCTACAAATGGTTTTCAACACGGAGGTGTTTTTCCTGTCGCGGCGCACACAGATTTGCCGAGTCGTCACGGAAACGACTCGGCGAATTTGCGTGTACGTCTTTCATTAAAAAAATGTCCTTAAACAGTGGAATGTCCGCATAAATTCCTCATGCCGGCCTCTTCTGAATCTTCTCTGTTCTCTCACGATGTCCTGGGTGAATTAAGCCTTAAATTAGGATGGTTTCAGCTCGAAACAGGCCGACGACAGCGCCTGGAAGCGCTGCAGGACGTCCCGCTCCGTGGGAAGTCCTTACACCGACAGAAACACCCCATAATCTCTCATCAGCCGTTAAACTTTTCACAGAAAACCAGCTTAATTTCTGGAATAGTGTCCACTCGGATATTCCTCACAGGTCCAGAAAAAATTTTGATAAAGCAACGCGCGCCGTCTCGAGCAGCGTGTGAAACAAAGGAATTCAGCCGAGAGGGCGGGACCACATCTCACTCAAGGCCTGCCCACAGGGAAATGATGTCACCGACATGCGTGAAAAAACTCACGCATGCGCACGAGGGTTCAAGCATGATTGGTGTAATCGCATGTCATTCAAATCCATATAGTTAAAAAAAAAAATAAAAGGGTCAGTTTATTATCTAAGAGACCTCGTATTCTGTCATTTACTGACTAATCATATATTGAACATTTTGATTGTAAGAATATAAATACACAATTCAATACAAAGTAACTTTCTTCCATGTGCTTTGTTATCCCCATACTGCCCTCTACCAATATTACACCCATGATATTTGACACCATGTGTGAATGAGTAGATATGCCATCCTACTTAAAAATAGTTCTTAAATCTGCTTTAATCATTATGGCAATATGCACCCTCAAATTGAGATTTTTCTGTACCTAATGGCCAATACTGCATTATGTTTATCAACTTCAAAATAAATACAGGGTAAACTCTTCATAATGCTGTCCCCAGGAACAAGGATTTAGACCTGCAGATAAGGTGCCAGCTCAGAGATGTAGATGGGTTCTCCCCATGCCAGGCATTGGTGGCTGGGGTGGGGTGGGTCAATCCACATGAATTTTGATAAAACTTATACACAATCACTATGATATAATACTTATCAGAATACAGCCTATTCCTTCTTGGAATGACGGTTTTCACTCTTAGCAGAGAGCTTTCAACCACAGGCTGTAAATTAAACTTTAAAAGTTTACTGCAAGGCTATAAATTAAACTTTAAAAGTTTACTGGATAAAATATCAAGCTTTGTCTTTTCTTGCAATTTGTACATGTATTTCTAAACATTTGCACATTTTCTAAAAATAAAGGTGTAGAGTGTACATGATGTGTATCACTTGCCTAGCGTTGATCATAATGTATCAGGCAAACACGTTTTCTGTATCACAATGGTACTCTGCAGATCATTTGAAAAAGTGATATAGTTCTAACTGTGATGGGGCAGCACCCATTCAATCAGCCAGTAAGCTGGCATAGAGCCTGTGTTCTCCAATGGCACGTTGTATATAGGCTGCTCATTATGATGTAAATATAAATAAAATTTTGTTATTTATCAACTCTTCACAACCTGCTGTCTATTATAATAGTGCACTAGCTTTGGGGTTGATCTAATAGTTTTGGTATGTTGATGTTTCATGGCTCAAACTGTTTTTAGTGGTCAAACCTCTTTTTTTACAATTGAAAAGATTGTTTGTTCTCTAAATATACCAATGAATGCATAACTTTAAGAAATATGCAAGGCAACATTTACACCATTTAAAGATGGAATGCCTCAAAGTGTGCAAAAAGAAACCGCTGCTTTTGTTGATAATGTGGCTGGCCTGAATATGGCAGAACCTGTGATCTTCCACAGTTAGTTAGTCAGATGCTCCAGAGTTGGTAACCGCAATCAGCTGTACGAGGTCTATTAGAAAAGTATCCGACCTTATTATTTTTTTTAAAAAAACATATGGATTTGAATCACGTGTGATTGCGTCAGACAAGCTTGAACCCTCGTGCACATGCATGAGTTTTTCCACGCCTGTAGGTTGCGTCATTCGCCTGTGAGCAGGCTGTGAGTGAGGAGTGGTCCACCCCCTCAGCGGATTTTCATTGTCAGGAAATGGCGGAATGATTTGGGCTTTTTTTCCATCAGAATTTTTTCAGAAACTGTTAGAGACTGGAACCTGGAAATCATTGGAAAAAATTTATCTGGCTTTCTGTGAAAATTTTACGGGCTTCACAGAGAATAAGGACTGTTACTACAGCTTTAAGGACAGCTTTAAGGACGGCTTTAAGGACGCTCGGTGCACCGCGCTCCGTGCCGCCATCAAGAGCCACAAACCACCGGATCATTTCTAAACAGATGGCTCTGTGGAGCCGGACCGCTGTGTGCACTTTTTCTGGTTATCACAAGAGCTGGACATCAACCATTTTGCGGCAGATTTCACTTTTAACAAGAGATTTTGTCATGGAAAGCCGAGCGGAGGCTTCGCGCGTCACGACTGATTTGCTGATGGAGCGAGACAAAACCACCTCCGTTTTGGTCTCACAGGACGGCTTTGAGATGGCGTTCAGACAGCTGTCGGTGGTTTTTCCATCGAGTGATTATCCGAGAAATGTGGATGTGCCTGGACATGCCAGAACATGTCCCATGAGGCTTCATCATGGCGTTGCTGTGCGCCATGCAGCACTGCCGCGACGCGCGAAGCCTCCGCTCCTCTTTCCATGACAAAAACTCCTGTAACAGTGGAATGTGCCGTTCATTTCCAAACTGAACGCTGTGTTTTATCCAGGACATCGTCTGACTAGCACAGGAATTGTGAAAAGACGTGGACATCAGCACTTTTTCGGCACATTGAGACAGACGTGCGGAGGAATTCTGCGTGTCACGGTGGTGCCGCATGGCACACAGCAACGCCATGATGAAGCCTCACGGGAAATGTTCTGGCATGTCCAGGCACATCCACAATTTCTCGGATAATCACTCGATGGAAAAACCACCGACAGCTGTCTGAACGCCATCTCAAAGCCGTCCTGTGAGACCAAAATGGAGGTGTTCCTTTGTCTCGCTCCATCAGCAAATCGGTTGTGACGCGCGAAGCCACCGAAAGCCAGATAAATTTTTCGAATGGTTTCCAGCTGCCAGTCTATAACAGTTTCTGAAAAAAATTCTGATGGGAAAAAAAGCCCAAATCATTCCGCTATTTCCTGACAATGAAAATCTGCTGAGGGGGTGGACCATCTCCTCACTCAAAGCCTGCTCACAGGCGAATGACGCAACCGACAGGCGTGGAAAAACTCACGCATGTGCATGAGGGTTCAAGCTTGTCTGACGCAGTCACACGTGATTCAAATCCATATGGTTTTTAAAAAAAATAATAAGGTCAGATACTTTTCTAATAGACCTCGTATATCCACTTTCCTGACAGAAGGACAAGGAACATTGTCTACCAAGAGGCTCTTCAGAACTATTGGTCAGTAAAAGCTACATTTAAATATATATTCAAGATCTCAAATCCAAAATTAACATTTGCTTAAAAGCCATTTTATTTTTGTAGCATTCTTATAAACTAGATTTGCAATGTATCAACAATTATAAAGGTCATAACACCAGTTCTGATTAATGATTATGAGCATACTTGATCTGCAATATAAAGTCTGAAGAACTTCATTGTTGTTTCTTGCATGCAGCAAAATTCAGTTTTCTCTGTTGGTTTGGGGATTCCACCTATTTTGGGTTTTTAGTTCAAACCTTTGCCTATTCGGACTACATATATACTTATAAGATATCTACAATTATGACAAAATATAAACTTTGGAATATTTTGTAGAATATATCTTAAACAGGTTAACCTGGGCAACGCCGGGTACCCCAGCTAGTTAAAAATATTCATGAAACATTTGTGCATATCTAGCAAGTTTGCCAACCAGGTATTTACAATGTTTTCAGTTAAAAAAAAAATGGTGATAATCGTCTTAATACCAATAACATAAAATAATAATGATAACAACAACAACAACAATAATAATAATAATAATGGTTATGGCCATAAAAAGCAAAACTGATTTTAAAAAAGCATTTCTTTCCATTCAAACACTGTTGTTATTTTAGAGTGTAAATATGTTAGAGTGCATGAGTAGCATCTTTCCTTTGCCCTATGCTCACACACAGCTATACTGCATAGGTATATTGATATTCACAATGAGATAGACAATATTTAGTCACTTTCCCTAGATTAACACTTTTTCTAAGAGTGTAAGCACACTGAAGTACATTCAAAGCATCCATATTTAGCCTTAATACATTTTTCATAACCTTCAAGTTTATATTATGAACTTAAAAAGACATTTGGATAAGAGTTTGTCATGAATTATATGCTGTAGAAGGCTGAAAATGGTTATTCTCTTAAACCCAAGTTTTTAGAGCGTAGACGTTTATGGATTCAGTGTCTCCCGATCTTATATACTTCAGGACACTATAAAGTACCTCTGATAAAGTTTTGGCGCTTTTGTATAAAAGTGCATGATTCCCCTAAAATTTGATTAAAAAATGATTAACAGAAAACAAAACCCAATACTACAGTAAAACAGATATTGTTATGGATTGGGGGGTGTTTGGCTGGCCCTGTTTTTCTCTGTCTCCCCAGGTGGTTCTGGGGGGGGTTATTGTCATGGAGTGGGGGGTGTTTGGCTGGGCCTGCTTTCTCTGTGTCTCCCCAGGTGGTTTGCATTTGGTCCTGAGTTGAGAAGAGGTGAAGTGTGTAGAGGATCAGAGAACCTTACTCATTGCCTGCACCTGCTGCCTGTCTACACGTGCAGATCAACAGGAGAACAGCTGGAGTGCATTCCCTGATGAGGCCTGCTGGATTTAAGCCCTGAAGATACAGGGCTTCTTGGCCAGAGGATTACCTTTGTGCCATCAGTGTGAGGCTGACTTGGAGAGATCAGCTTCGTTACAATAGACGCTGAGGACCGCTCCAGGTTTGAGGCACGTGTCTGTGAGAGAGGAGAAGTGAGGTTCTCAAGCTGTACTGCGCACTTCCTGAGGTACCTTAATGTTTATGGTTTCTAATAATTAACAGCTGTAATTGAGCGTGTTACGTTAATTGTTTGGTTCGCTCCTCACCGCCGTTCATGGAAATTGTTGGTTGGCACTTGCGGTGAGGAGCTACCTTTAACATAAGCCTGGAAGTGTTTGCTGAGTATATGCTTGTGTGAACTTCCCTCTGAGTTGAAGGTTTGGGCTGACTAACCTCGTTCTCCTCTTCACAGACTCGGTGGTCTGTGCAGCCACCTGGGGGGGGTGTCAGCAGGGTTCCTGAGTCCAGAACATTTGTGGCTCCGGGCCATTTGCGCACGCCGTCCTCCCACGCCAGACCGCTGCTCCCTTTTGCACATTATTACACAGTTGGTTAATAAATCTGTTTTCTTTGAACTGCTCTCTGTTCTTTTAACGCTGGGTCCGGTCAGACGCTGGTTCGGGTCCTCCGGGCCGCGTCGGCACACAGAACAGAATCCTCTGGCCAAACATCACGGACCCAGCGGCAGCAGAGTCGGTACCGTGCCGGGAAGGCGGCAGCAGACGTTGGAAGTTATCCGGGATCAGTTGCGGGTGCTCTCCGCCCGGGTTGTGCGTGTCAGTGATCCTAAAAGTGAATAATAGTTTGAACTCTCTTGCAGCCGTGTTCCTGTGATGTTGCCTTGTCTATGGAATTGGCGTTAAGCGTGATCAGCGACGGCTTTGCTTCAAACTCCAACCAGATGAGAGGTTAGACAGGAGCTGCATGAGTGTGTGATTGGAGGGTGAATACGCACGGTTCTGCAGCACGGGTCGGTTTGCGTCCTGCTGTTACAGTCGTAGCCCCGTCTCCCCGGGTGAAGATAGCTACTACGTCTGTTGTATCAGCTCCGGACTTAGTAGTTAAATCACACTTTAGCTGTATGCTACACGTAGCTGCTCACAAGTAAAGCAGTGTGTGTTGAGTTTACTCGGTTGCCACAGGGCTTTTCATTTTTAGCACTCTGGCCCCCCCTGCTGGTGACTGAGCCACATTACCGTCACAGCTCTTAAGGTAGAACAGTGGAGTGACACCTGTCACCAGGAATGTTTAGGATCCTCGGTTCCACCCGTTGTGACAGCTAACGAGGAGGTTAAAGTCCCCCTCCAATCTGTCGGCGGTGCCTGAGGAGTACCATGCTGACGACTTCAGCAAAGATCTGGCACTCACTCTTCCCCCGCACCATCCATATGATTGTACCATTGATTTGATCCCGGGCACTGAGTACCCGTCCAGCAGGTTGTACAATCTCTCTCGTCTTGAGCGCGAATCAATGAAGACCTACATCCGGGACTCCTTAGCTGCCGGGTTGATCCGGAACTCCACCTCCCCGATGGGTGCAGGTTTCTTTTTCGTGGGCAAAAAGGACGGCGGACTCCGTCCACGCATTGACTACAGAAGGCTGAACGAAGTCACGGTTCGCAATCGATACCCGCTGCCTCTGCTAGATTCTGTGTTCACGCCCTTGCATGGAGCCCAAATCTTCACCAAACTAGATCTTAGGAATGCGTATCACCTGGTTCGGATCCGGAAGGGAGACGAGTGGAAGACGGCATTTAACACCCCGTTAAGTCACTTTGAGTACCTGGTCATGCCGTTCGGCCTCACCAATGTGCCCGCAATGTTCCAAGCGTTGGTTAATGACGTCTTGCGGGACTTCCTGCACCGGTTCGTCTTTGTATACCTGGACGATATCCTAATCTTCTCCCCGGATCCTGAGACTCATGTGCTGCATGTACGTCAGGTCCTGCAGCAGTTGTTGGAGAACCGGCTGTTTGTGAAGGGCGAGAAGTGCAAGTTCCACCACACTTCTTTGTCTTTCCTGGGGTTCATAATCTCCTCCAACTCCGTCGCCCCTGATCCGGCCAAGGTTGCGGCGGTGAGGGATTGGCCCCAACCGACAAGCCGTAGGAAATTGCAGCAGTTCCTCGGTTTTGCAAATTTCTACCGGAGGTTCATAAAGGGCTATAGCCAGGTAGTTAGCCCCCTGACAGCCCTAACCTCCACTAAAGTCCCCTTCACCTGGTCGGATCGGTGCGAAGCCGCGTTTAAGGAGTTGAAACGTCGGTTCTCGACTGCACCCGTTCTGGTGCAGCCCGATCCCAATCGCCAGTTTGTAGTCGAAGTGGATGCCTCTGACTCAGGGATAGGAGCCGTGCTGTCCCAGAGCAGGGAGTCTGATAAGGTTCTCCATCCTTGTGCCTATTTTTCCCGTAGGTTGACCCCGGCAGAGCTGAACTACGATGTTGGCAATCGGAAACTCCTAGTGGTGAAAGAGGCTCTTGAGGAGTGGAGGCACCTGTTGGAGGGAGCGACGGTGCCCTTCACGGTTTTCACGGACCATCGGAACCTGGAGTACATCCGGACCACCAGGCATCTGAACCCCAGGCAAGCCCGCTGGTCACTGTTCTTTGGGCGTTTTGACTTCCAGATCACCTACCGCCCCGGGACCAAAAACCAGCAATCTGACGCCCTGTCCTGGGTCCACGAAGAGGAAGTCAAGGTGGAGCAGTCAGATCCACCGGTATCCATCATCCCCGAGTCCACTATCGTGGCCGCCCTCACCTGGGACGTGGAGAAGACCGTCCGGGAGGCCCTGGCACAGAACCCGGACCCAGGGACTGGCCCAAAGAACAGACTTTACGTCCCACCAGAAGCCAGAGCTGCAGTCCTGGACTTCTGTCACGGGTGCAAGCTCTCCTGTGATCCAGGGGTGCGAATAACCGTGGCAGTGGTCCGGCAGCACTTCTGGTGGGCATCTATGGAAGCCAACGTCCAGGAGTACGTCCAGGCCTGCACCACCTGCGCCAGGGGAAAAGCTGACCACCAGTGGGCACAGGGACTCCTCCAGCCGTTACCTGTGCCTCACCGCCCCTGGTCCCACATCGGCCTGGACTTCATCACTTGTCTCCCGCCATCCCAGGGCATGACCACCATCTTCACAATATTGGATCAGTTCTCCAAGGTGGCCCACTTCATGGCCCTCCCAAAGCTCCCGACTGCCCAGGAGGCCGCAGACCTCCTGGTCCACCACGTCGTACGTCTGCATGGGATTCCATCCGACGTCGTCTCTGACCGTGGTCCCCAGTTCTCCTCGCTTGTCTGGAGGAGTTTCTGTAGGGAACTGGGGGCCACCGTGAGCCTCTCGTCCAGGTACCATCCCCAGACGAACGGACAGGCAGAGCGGGCCAACCAGGAATTGGAGCAGGCCCTTCGCTGCGTGACCTCAGCGCACCCGACGGCCTGGAGCAACCATCTGGCCTGGATCAAGTACGCACATAACAGCCAAGTTTCATCTGCCACCGGCCTCTCCCCGTTTGAAGTATGTTTGGGGTACCAGCCCCCATTGTTTCCGCTTGTGGAGGGAGAGGTCGGGGTGCCCTCGGTCCAGGCCCATCTGAGGAGGTGCCGTCGGGTGTGGCGCTCTGCCCGCTCTGCCCTGCTCAAAGCCCGGATGAGGGCCAAGGCCCATGCAGACCGCCGGCGATCCCCGGCCCCTGCATACCAGCCCGGGCAGGAGGTTTGGCTGTCAATGAAGGACATTCCATTACAGGTGGAGTCTCAAAAACTAAAAGATCAATACATCGGCCCCTTCTCCATCCTCAAGGTCCTCAGACCGGCGCCGCCTCCTGTCCGGATCATCGATGGGGAGCCGGCCTGGACAGTGCGCAGGCTCCTGGACGTCCGTCGACGGGGCCAGGGTTTCCAGTATCTGGTGGACAGGGAGGGTTATGGACCCGACGAGCGCTCCTGGGTGAAGAGGAGCTTCATCCTGGACCCGGCCCTCCTGGCTGATTTCTACCGCCGGCATCCGGACAAACCTGGTCGGGCACCAGGAGGTGCCTGTTGAGGGGGGGTCCTGTTATGTGGGCCGCTGAAGAGGAGGTACTGCTGGCCCACCACCAGAGGGCGCCCTGCCTGAAGTGCGGGCTTCAGGCACGAGAGGGCGCCGGAGCAACCGGGAGTGGCAGCTGGCATTCATCACCAGCACCAGCTGTCACTCATCATCACCACAACCACATCTCCATAAAAGCCGGGCGGCATCTTCACCTCACTGCCGAGAAATCGTCTACCAATCAGGTAAACACTCAGTCGTAGTTTGTGCCACACTATCGTTCTGAACATTTGCAGGTGTACCTGTTGACTGGTCAGCAGCTGGAAGCTGGGAGGAGACGACGCTCTTCGCTCCTCGGATAAGTAGTCTTTCAGGCGCTGCACGTTGTTGTTCCTGTGTGACTGTGCTTAAGAGGTGGAGGTGATACCCACCCTTTTTGACTGTTTACTGAGTGTTCACGCACCCACCATCACCTCTCTGTTCTTCCTGCCAGCAGTACCCAATCTGACAGCCAGAGGCAGTGGCCACCTGGGGACCCAGCGCTTGGTGGCTCCGGGGTGCTTTTCGGATCCCACACGTTTTCCGGGGAAAACGTGTGGGATCCAGCTCTTCTCTGGACGGGCGTCTTCTATCTTTTTTCACAACAGAATCGGCCAGTATACATAAATTTCAGTCATGAAATTGACACTTCTTGTCAAGCCAACAAGTCAAATCTCCATGAGATGGAGGAAGAGGAGGTCAAGTTGGATTAAATACATTAATTAGATAATTAAAAATATTTTCTAACTGTACTTTTATTTCTTAACATTTCTTTTTGTTCATTTAATTATTTATGTACATCTTTAGCCAAAACTAAATTCATATTAATTAAAAAAAACAAAGCAGTTTTTCTTTTTTTTTAGCCGTTTATGGGATTTACAATATCACGCTTAACTTTTCACTTTGCAGATAAGCAGTTACCCAAGCCAACTTTTAGGGTAGCTGTGCCCACCACTGGGAATACTTTTTCCCAAGGCACAAAATCATTTGAACAAAACTGAGTTTTCTTGAAAGCAGATGTGTACATCCTTGAGCAGTTCTCTCATTTTCAACAAGAATTTGGTGTCTTGGGGTTTGAATTCCACCCAGCATCACATCAACAAGGCAAGAACTGCAGGAGTGCTTGTTATCATCCTCATTTCCCACATCACAGGGAACCTGAACTGCTCATCTGCAGTCTGCACAGAGGCCTCGACAGAGTAATTCTGCAGTACATGTTGGAATTGGTCAACAATTTCACTGCACTATCTCACAGCCGCAGACTTGTATTCCTGATGAACACCTCATTAGGACACCCAGGTCTGTTTAAAGATCAATTTCAAACAGATTTCCCATGATGCTGAGCTTCCATGCACATGTGTACGCCCTCAGACAGAAATCAACACACAAACTGAATAACAGCCTCGCTTTCTTTGTCCACCTCTGCAGAGCATCACAACAGGAAATCACCTCTTTCATTCATTTGCACTACATGTGGAAATCCATATTATTTGCTTCACATAAGGCCTCACACAAGGGGAAATATGTTTTGAGACCGATTGCATCAGAAACATGGCAATAAATTCAAATCTGATATTCAACCCATCCAAATCAAATGCTTCCTTTGTGGTATAAAGGTTTCTCTGAGACATGTGCAGTTTTGCTCACACATAACCATTTATTTTATGATTTCAGTTGTTGGGTAAGGTATCAGTTTGAAAATGATCCCCAAAAGAGAGAACACAGCTGTAAAGTAGCATTGGAAATGCTAGAAAAATTAGATGAGGGGGATTCTGGGAGTGAGGAGGATTCGGTCAACTCTTGGTCCGTCATCAGCTCCAGTGACAGCGAGCTGGAGAGTGAGCCTCCCCCGGCTAAAAAGCAACGAGTTGTCCCATCAGCAAGAGGTGGTGATAACACAATTTTTCAAGGTAGTTAAAGAGTAAGAATGCGACCTGTCAAAATGACGGCCTTGGCAGTTCGAGTAGTGTTAGAGTTCTGGGAGTCCTAGTGTTAAAATATTTATCTGAAGCTACTCATAATTGATAATTGATAACTGCTAAGTATAAAGCTTTATTATATGAATTTAACTTTGGCTTGATATTGCAGGCTCCAAAACTGAGTGGGAAAAAAGGACTATCTGAAATTTTAAGATGCAGAAGCGTTATCATGGAGGGTCCCAAAAAAGTTGAGTCTGCCTACATCATCATTAGTTTCATATGAAGCCCCAGAAGCTGAAAGGTTTTAGTCATGCTCATGCTCCCAAGAACCATTTTACTGAAAAAAGTCTGAAGGACCGAAAGGACATGGTTCAATGGCAAGGAGCTTTTCCAGGCATGTGAGAGGCAAATAAAGAAAAATACTTAAAAAAAAGCATGGGGTCTGGGGAGGGGGGGTGTCTGCTGCCCAGAAACTGAAAGGTTTTTCCCATTCTAATTCTCCCCTGAAGCATTTACTCAAAATAAAGTCTGAAGGACCTAAATGACATGGTGAGATGCTGACGAGCTTCACTTGTTCATGTCCGCGACATATGCATATTAAATAGGATGATGATGATAACCACACAGTCATGTTCACATTCAGAAAATTAGTAAATAGTACTCATGCACATGATGACAATCACAGCTATGACCTTAAACTTCACTCAAATGATTGACCTCTGGCTGACCATACCAGGGTAATTCTGATTGTGCCACATTTGGTCCACATCAGGTTGGAATATTGGCACCTTCCTAAAATAATGGCCGAAGTCATGCTTTGGAAAATATGATTTAGGCCATTATTTTAGGAAGGTGACAATATATTCCTTGAACATAACCATTGACAAAAGCATTATTATTATTATCCATCCATTTCCTACACCCACTGGAGCCTATCCCTGTAGTCATAGCGTGTGAGCAAGGTACACCCCAGACAGGATGCCCGTCCATCGCAGGGCCACATATACACAATCACATTCTCTTGTGAATGTGTAGTGACACGGACCCACAACAGGGGGCGTTAATGACCGGACAATGGATAAGCCAAAAAGTAACAATTTAATGTTGTGAATTGCACAACGGAATACAGACAATAACAATGGAGGAGTACAGTCAATCATACACAAGGTGACGTGTGGGCAGGCTCGAGGATAGAAGACGTCTGTCCAGAGAAAAGCCGGATCCCACACGGCTTCCACCGCCAGCGGATCTGAAGAACACCGGAGCCGCCAAGTCCCGAGTCCCAGGTGGCCACCATCTCCAGCTGTTAGACCTGGTACTGCTGGCAGAAACAGAAACAGTTAATGGTGGGTGTGTGAAGACACACCCAGTAATCCTTCCTTGCTCAGTTCCTCCGGGAGGGAGAACCTCCACCTCCAGAAACAGAGTCACCCGTGCAGCTCCTGTCAGTCACTTCCCTGGAAGGAGTGAGAGGCGAAGATGTCGCGCTCACACTTTCTGCTAATCCAGCTTCAGACTGTAGCCACAGGAAAACGGCTGCACACAGAACAACGTTTAGTCACAGAAAATTACCACAGAGAAAGTTACCTTGAGTGGTAGCTGATTTCTCGGCGGGGAGGTGGAGTGGCAGTCCGGCCTTTATGGTGATGGTGATGTGTGATGAGTGACAGCTGGTGCTGATGACGAGTGACAGCTGTCACTCCCAGTTGCTATGATGCCCTCTCGTGCTTGAAGCCCGCACTTCAAGCTGGGCGCCATGTGGTGGTGGTGGGCCAGCAGTACCTCCTCTTCAGCGGCCCACACAACACATTCACTCCTACATGCACACCCATGGACAATTTATAGTTTGTAATTCACCTAAGCTGCATGTTGTTGGAAGCTGGAGCCCCCAAAGGGAACCTATACAAACAAGAGGAGAACATGCAAAGTCCATAAAGAAAGGACATAGGTGGGAAGCAAATCCATAACCTTCTTGCTGTGAGGTGAAGGTGCAAACCACTAAGACACATTATTATTATTATTAATTCTAGGGATGTCCCGATCACGTGATCACAAATCAAGCCCAATCACATGGTTTCAGACTTGATTGAAATCGTACATTGCAGAAGCGTCGTGTCAAAAGCCAAGCTAAAGCGACGCTTCTGAAGGGAGCGCACATTGCCGCTTGTCGGCAGGCTGACATGGTCAAAGTTCAACCCAATCTTTTTTTTTTTTGAACAAAAGAAAAAAAAAACATAAGTTCAACCCAATCCAACTTTCGACACTCTGAGCTGTGACGTAGCTTCGCACTGTCCAATAGGAACGACGCGTCGGGCCAAAACACAGAAGACTAGTGGCAGAAACCACTGATCTCTATAAAACAGATCGATGCAGAAACCACTGATCTGTACAAAACAGAAAGGTGTCACAGGACTGCTCATTTATAGAGCAGTTTTCTGAAGAAAAATCCTTGGAAATGTTTTTTTGTTGTTTGTTACCTCAAAATTTCTGATTACTATTTAAAAAAGTTTAGAACACTTGTAATTAAAATAGCTAAATAAATCAATAAATGGTTCTTCAGAAACCTTTCATCTGTAAATTAAAACCACCTGTTTTTTCAGATTAGATAATTTCTTGTTTAACATAAGGAACGTTGGACATTTATTTTTAGACAAATAAATAACATGGAAATTTTTACATCTTTTAAGTTTGGTAGATTATTACTTGATTGTTCAAGCTACCTCAGGGAGAAGTGCACTGTTTAAGTGATAAATAATAAAATAAGGTGATTAAAATGAAAATATTATATATTTAGCATTTGTTCATTGTTCATTCAGTTTTTTAAAGTATCAGATGGAGACTCGGTATCAGCAGATACTCAAGATCAAATGACTCGGAATCGGATCGGGGCCAAAAAAAATCCTGATCGGGACATCCCAAGTTCAAGTCATTCATTTTTTTACAACAATTGACATACCACATTTGTTAGGAAACATCACAAGGACCTGGGAGGAGTTGACCACCAACAAACAGACAAGCAGGCATGACTTTGCCACACTTCGCCTTTCAGTTGAATGGGACAATGTGTTCAAATATTTTACTGTTACAGTATGTGTATGCGATTTGGGGGTTTGGAGCCATCTATGTACTAAGTTTGTTGGAAATGAATTAGAGTACCTGAGAGATTTAGATGAACAGACACTGAAACCAATGTCCTTGACATTTGCCACATCCACACAGCAAAATCACCAGTGTGAAATTACAACCCCAATGCCAATGAAGTTGGGATATTGTGTAAAATGTAAATAAAAACAGAATACAACGAATTGCAAATCCTCTTCAAACTGTATTCATTTAAATACACCACACAGACAAGATATTTAGTGTTCAAACTGATAAACTTTATTGTTTTTGTGTAAATATTTGCTCATTTTGAAATGGATGCCTGCAACACATTTCAAAAAAGATGGGACAGGGCAACAAAAGACTGGGAAAGTTGATGAATGCTCAAAGAACACCTCACCTTTTTGGAAACAGGTGAGTGTCATGATTGGGTACAAAAGGAGCATCCCCAAAAGGCTCAGCCATTCACAAGCAAAGATGGGGCAAGGATCACCACTTTGTGAACAACTGCATGAAAAAATAGTCCAACAGTTTAAGAACAATGTTTCTCAACATTCAATTGCAAGGAATTTAGGGATTCCATCATCTACAGTCCAGAATATAATCAGAAGATTCAGACAATCTCGAGAACTTTCTAGCCAAAAGCCAACATTGAATGCCGCTGACCTTTGATCCCTCAGGCGGCACTGCATTAACCCTCTGGGGTCCGAGGGCATTTTTTGGACAGTTCACTTGCCTGGCATAAATGTTTTATTATTGCTGTTAACAGCTCTCCCTGCATCCCACAATCAAGTTTTATGTCTCTTTTTTTCAGGACAACCTGTACTTTCAGAATATATATGCTATAGTTCTGTTTTGTAAGTGTAATAAAGGTTTACAATCAGAACTAAGAAAGGAAAAAGTAAAGTGGAAAATAATTTTCCACACACATTTATTCAAAACACACAGTAAACTATAATAAACAACTGTTTTGAAACTTTATAAAGGTTATGCGGGCTCTTGTGTGAAAGACTGTACAACAAAAAGGGCCAAACAATAAACACAAATGCACATTTTGAACAATATATACAAAATGGTCTATGTGTTTTATTTGTCTTCATCTCAAAGCAAATTCTGTCTGCTATTACACAAAGGTCACATCACAAACCTCTATGTCTACTGTGTTTTGAAGTGTTCTGTCCTGCACTAAAAGCAGCTTTGACACTTTGGCACATCTACACTCTGAGGAGCTTGCCCCTCCCCCCCTCGCTCCATTGATAAACGGTGCTTTACACCGGAGCAAGACAGCTTGCCACAGGCTTATTCAATAACATTCAGAGGTAATGAGGAGTGGAGCATCTCTAAAACTCACACACTCTGTGTTTGAGCACATGAGATTGTCATCTGAGGCCCTCTGTCTGCTCTGTCTGCTCAGTTTCACTGAACACTGTGCATAATGGCACAGGGCGCATTAAGCAAAGAGCCAGGTGGCTATTCAAATGGGCCAACTAGTAACACATCACTCCTAAAATGATCTTTGCTTTATCACGTAAGGTAAATCTGCCCTACGATTGGATTTTGGAAAACCATGTGACGGTGAACCAATTCTAACTGGACACTCACATTGCGCACATCATCACACAGCTTCTATGAGGAGTAAAAAGATGGCCGATGGCTGGCTCGAAGGTCCGCGGAGTTAAGTTCTCAGCAGTAAGTTTAGAGTAAGTTTCTATCTCATATCATTAAAAAGTATCTATATTTATAATTTAGTAAAGCTTGGTCTCACCGTCGTATACGATGGCATCGGCCCCAGAGGGTTAAAAACTGACATCATTGTGTAAAGGATCTTACCACGTGGGCTCAGGAACACTTCAGAAAACCATTGTCTGTTAACACAGTTCGTCAATACATCTACAAGTGCAAGTTAAAACTACCATGCAAAGCGAAAGCCATACATCAACATTGAGAGACGCCGCCACCTTCCCTGAGCCTGAGCTCATTTGAAGTGGACAGATGCAAAGTGGAAAAGTGTGCTGTGGTCTGATGAGTCCACATTTCAAATTGTGTTTGGAAATTATGGACATTGTGTCCTCCGGATAAAAGAGGAAAAAGACCATCCAGATTGTTACCAGCGCAAAGTTCAAAAGACAGCTTCTGTGATGGTATGGGGGTGTGTTAGTGCCCATGGCATGGGCAACTTACACCTCTATGATGGCACCATCAATGCTGAAAGGTACATCCAGGTTTTGGAACAATACATGCTGCCATCCAAGCAATGTCTTTTTCAGGGACGTCCCTGTTTATTTCAGCAAGACAATGCCAAGCCACATTCTGCACGTGTTACAACAGCGTGGCTTTGTAGTAAGAGTGCGGGTACTAGACTGGCCTGCCTGCAGTCCAGACCTGTCGCCTGTTGAAAATGTGTGGCGCATTATGAAGCACAAAATACGACAATAGAGACCCCGGACTGTTGAACAACTGAAGTCGTACATCAAGCAAGATTGGGAAAGAATTTCACCTACAAAGTTTCAAAAATTAGTGTCCTCAGTTCTCAAATGCTTATTGAGTGTTAGAAGGAAAGGTGATGTAACACAGTGGTAAACATACCACTGTCCCAGCTTTTTGAAACGTGTTGCAGGCATCCATTTCAAAATGAGCAAATATTTGCCCATAAACAATGAAGTTTATCAGTTTGAAGATTAAATATCTTGTCTTTGTGGTGTATTCAACTGAATATAGGTTGAAGAGGATTTGCAATTCGTATTCTGTTTTTATATACATTTTACACAACTTACCAACTTCATTGGAATTGGGGTTGTAACACGGACAGTGTATATATGGTCCCACACTGGGTCAGTGTAGGGTCAGTGTAGAACCTGGCAGTCTGAATTTAACACTGTCAGTGTGAATTCAGCAGATGTGATTTTTGCTAAATTTGCTGTGCAGTCTTCATGCACACAGCATGTTTGGTGGAAATTGGCCAAGCAATTCAGATGAGTGGTGGCACAAACAAAAACAAAAAAAACAGAAACATGCAAACATTTCTGACATTATAGTACGATGTTGCAGTCATTTAGATGGTCTTTTCCAGAAAACCTCCAACTGCAGGAACTAATTTCTAATCTGAATGATTTTAAGATGCATTGTCCTTCAGAATACAAATTGTTATGTTTCGGATGCGGTCGGAGCACCGACCCAGCGTTTGAAAGGACCCAGCATAAAATAAGCAGAGCACGGTTCAAAAGATAACAGAATTTAATAAACATAACAGTGTGTGCAGTGCTAAACAACTAAAAAGTCCGCGGTCTGGTGAGGTGAAAACACGGCGCGCTCTCAACAGCGCAAACGGTCTGGAGCCACAGCAGTTCGGACCCAGGGACCCCGCCGACACCCCCCAGGTGGCCGCGACAAACCGAGTCTGTGAAGAAAGAAAACATGAGGTGAGTCCAACTCCACACAGAGAGACACAACTCAAAGGTGCACGCAATCAGCAAACACTTCCTGGCTTAAATCTATACATCAGCTTCTCACCCTGCAGGCACGGAACAACTCAGTTCAAATCTCCACTGCAGCAGAAGCTGATTAGACAATTAGCATAACGTGACAGCTCACTAACACAAGGTGTGAGGGACACCAAATCCACTGTCATTACTTCATAAAAGTCACTAAAAACCGAATTACCTCAGGAAGTGTGCTGAAGAGCATGAGACCTCACCCAATCCTCCTTCACAGACTGTGGCGTCAAACCTGGAGCAGTCTCTGCATCCGTGATGGTGAGATTGTTCTCCTGACGTCGATCTCACACGTCTGCTCACAAGGTTGAGTCTCTGGCAATCACACACTGTGCATTCAAGGTTTAAATGCAGCAATCTCTGATCAAGACAAAATACACCACAGCTGTGAGTCCTGATGACCTGCATGTGAAAACAAGCCTCAGGTGTTCAGGGTGAGGTCCTAATGCTCAGCCACTCAGTCCTGAATGCATACCACCTGGTGGGAGAAACAGAAAACAAAAACCAAGCCAGCCAAACTCCCCAGCCCACAACAGTACCCCACCCTCACGGGAAGCCTCCCGGCGACCACACGGACCTGGGCCAGAAAAAACAAAGCCCCCCTCCAGGGACCATGGCTGGAATGTTGGCTGGGAACAAAAAACACCTCCTGCAGCTTCAGTTTCAGCTCCTTGTGCTGACGATCCAGCCGGGAAAGGCCCGTCCCCAGGAGCTGTGCACTCTAAACCCAGATATTGTTTTAATTTAAACTTTTTAGTAATCATTAATTATTCTTTCGTGTTTTGTAAAAAAACGTTCTCATTAGTAAATCAAATTAGTTGATTGCACTATCCAATTGAAATTTGGAGTGTAATAATCATGTTAAGCAGAGATGACTTTGTATGTTATGTTTCTGTAAGGGAGGGGAGGGGCCCTCTCAAAATTCTGCCTAGCAACCGGTGTGCGCATGCCCAGAGTAAAGACTCCGCGCTGACTTGTGGTGCTCGAAAGTCGTGGATTTTTCAGAGCAACTTGAGCAACGTTATGCTGGAATGGTGAGTGTGTAAAGCAATTTGTTCATAACTTTCTAGTCAAAAGATGGTTCACTGACAACAAATTAAGTGCTGCTTTTTTTTTTCCTGTCGGTAAATGTCTTGTGTTGCGTTGTGTGAAGTGTTCTCTCGACGCCAATTTAGTCACTCCAACTGTGTGTTTTTGAGAGAAACTTTGAATTACAAAAAATGGAATGTAAGGCTTCAAATTAGCTATTCGTTGATAACTTTCTGGAAACTATTTTAGCCCAAAGGCCGGTCCCGTGACAACAAGTTCGCTAACTGAAGTTAGCTTGTGTGCTAATTAGCACATGTGTTTGGTTGTAGCTAACTAGCTAAAGTTTGAATGAATGAATGAATGAAAACTGTTTATTTCGAACATTTGATACAACAACAATTACAAGACAGATCAGTAAAGACAACAACAAAAAAGTTCCTACTGTGTACCGAACATGTCCGAAAAGGGGTAGGGTGAAGCATCAGCTTATTTATCCTACCCCTTCTTCCCCACAACCAGTAATACCCTTTGCCACATATACACATAGATTCCTACACACCTAAACCGATATCAATATATATATATATATATATATATATATATATATATCAATATATATATCAATATATATATATATATATATATATATATATATATATATATATATATATATATATATATATATATATATATATATATACACACATATACACACATATATACACAAACATAAATATACACCTACACATACCTACTTACATACAAAATACTATATATTTACAAGCCGAAGCAAAAAACAAAAACACCCTAACCCTCATTACTCTTCCTCCTCCCTATACCTAGAAAAAAACATATTTTTGTACCGCTGTTTGAACTGGTTCATGCTTGGACATTGCTTGAGCCCCACTCCCAATCTGTTCCACATCCTCACCCCACAGACAGAAATACAGAAACCTTTTAATGTTGTTCGTGCCCACTGATGCTTTAAATTAAATTTCCCCCTCAGACTGCAATCCCCTGATCTGTTAAAAAACATATTTTTTATATTTGCTGGAAGTAAATTGTTTATTGCTTTATACACAATTTGTACTGTTTGAAAATGAACCAAGTCTGTGAATTTTAAGAATTTGGATTGTAAAAATAGTGGATTTGTATGATCTCTATAGCCAGTATTATGAATGATTCTTATAGCTCTTTTCTGAATTACTGATAGTGATTGTGTTGTACCTTTATAAGTATTACCCCATACCTCTGCACAGTACTGTAAATATGGTAAAACCAGTGAGCAGTAAAGAATGCGGAGTGAGTTGTGGTCCAGAATATGTTTCGCTTTGTTTATAACTGAAATGCTTCTTGACAGTTTACTTTGTATATGTTTTATATGAGTCTTCCAGTTTATCTTATCATCTATTATCACCCCCAGAAACTTATTTTCATGTACCCTTTCAATATCTACCCCCTTGACTTGTAACTGAACCTGTATGTCTGTATTACAATAGCCAAATAACATGTATTTTGTTTTACTTTTAAGTTTAATGATAATTTGTTTCTGTCAAACCATATTTTCAATTTTCCCATTTCTATACTGATCCTCCTCAGTAACTCCTGCAAATCCCCCCCTGAACAAAAAATGCTTGTGTCATCTGCAAATAATACTAATTTTAATATTTTGGAAACATTGACAATATCATTTATATAAATTAGAAACAGTTTTGGACCCAATACTGACCCCTGTGGGACGCCACAAGCATTGTCCAAGCATGATGATGTATATTCCCCCAACTTCACAAACTGTTTTCTGTTACTTAAGTAGCTTCTCACCCAGTGCAACACCAACCCCCTAATCCCATACTGTTCAAGTTTATTGATTAATATGTCATGATTGATTGTATCAAAAGCCTTTTTAAGGTCTATAAATATTCCAACTGAATGTAATTTGTGGTCTATGGCGTTTGTAATCTCCTCAACTGATTCTATTAATGCAAGTGATGTTGAACTATGTGCTCTGAATCCATATTGACTATCAGTAAGTAATTTATGTTTATTTATGAATTTGTCTAATCTATTATTGAATAACCTTTCTAATAATTTGGAAAATTGTGGAAGCAAAGAAACAGGTCTATAATTTGTGAAGTGGTGTCTATCCCCAGTCTTATACAGCGGCACAACCTTAGCTATTTTCATTTGATTGGTAAATTTACCGGTTTGAAATGATAAGTTACAGATGTATGTTAATGGTTCTACAATCCATTCAATGACCTGTTTTACCACCACCATATCAATTTCATTTAAATCGGTAGATGTTTTATATTTACAATTATTCACAATGTCTATAATTTATTTTCCATCCACTGCTGTGAGGAACATTGAACAGGGATTTCTTTCTATGAGATTATTATCCCAATCCTCAGGTTGGGAATTGGGAATTTTTTCTGCCAAGCTTGGTCCAATATTTACAAAAAAATTATTAAAACCGTTGACTACCTCATCCTTATTTTCCTTCTTGACATTATTATCAATGAAATACTGAGGGTAACTCTGTTTTGTATTACCATTTTTGATAATGCTATTTAATATATCCCATATTCCTTTAATATTGTTTTTGTTATTATATAATATGTTACTATAATATTCCTTTCTACATACCCGTATAATATTAGTTAATCTATTTTTGTATTTCTTATATCTATTTTCTGCCTCTTTAGTCTTTAGTTTTATGAATTCTCTATACAGTGTATTTTTCTTATTACATGCATTTCGTAACCCTTTCGTCATCCATGGTTGAGCTTGGATTTTTTGTTTTCTGTAGTCTTGTTTAATTGGACAATTTTTATCATATAATGATGTAAATATTTGTAAAAAAGTTTCATATGCACTATCAACATCACTTTCACTGTATACCTTTTCCCAGTTTTGCTCCTGTAAATCCTTCTTTAGTGTGTTCATGTTTTCCTCTGTCCACACTCGCCTGTATTTTATTTTCTCCTCTGGCTGATTCCGCCGATGGTTTCTATTATAAACGATGAAAACTGGTAGATGATCACTAATGTCATTGATTAATAATACACTCACAGTGTTATTCTCAATATCATTGCTGAATATATTATCAATTAAGGTAGCACTATGGGATGTAATTCTGCTTGGCCTGGTGATTTTTGGATATAAACTCATACTGTACATTATATTGATAAATTCATCTGTTATTTTATGCTTATTTGGATTGAGCAGATCAATATTTAAGTCACCACAAATGAACACAGTTTTTTGATTAGTTTTTGAGAACATTTTTCCCATACAGTCAGTGAATGTTTCAATACTAGATCCTGGTGCTCTATATATACAGCTGACTAATACATTTTTGCTTTTTTCTTCACATATTTCAATAGTTATACATTCTAATAAGTTATCGATCACAGTTGTCATATTGTCTACTATTTTATAATCCATGTTCTTATCCACATACACAGCCACTCCTCCTCCACACTTATTCTTTCTGTTTACACAGTTAAATTCATATCCATCCAGTTCAAAATCCATTCCTTTATCTTCATTGATCCACGTTTCTGATACAGCAATTATGTTAAATATTTTTTTTAATTGACTTAAATATTCTTTAATGTTGTTAAAGTTTGCATATAGACTTCTGCTGTTGAAATGGATTATTGATAATTTGTTATCTGTTTTAATGATCCGATTAAACTGTTCATCTGTATAATAGGAACAACTGTCATTGATATTTGAGAAGAAATTATTGTCCGGGTCTATATCATGCTCCAAGTCCAGTACATTGTGGTCTGTGTATTTAAATGTTCTCAGTTCTACTTTTCCATGATCAGCAATCCTTTGAGTTATATCCTTCTTGTCTCCAGATGTAGATGATGTAGTAGATGAATAGGTTCCTCTGGTCTGTGTGATGGTTTGTTCAGTATGTAACTTAGTAAACATTTCAAACGATAAGGGTGATGGTGTCCTTTGTAATGTTTAGCAGAGCTTAATTTTACACACTGGAGTTAATGTTTCTGCAGCTCCATTTCTCAGCTAAATATTTTCCTATGTTCTGTTTTTACAGGTTCTTGTGAAGATGCAGTGGCAGTGTAAGTATTGTGAGTTTATATGTGAGAAAAGGGGTTACCTATTAAAACATTACAGGTTAAAACATGCAAGCTACAGCAGAACTGTACAGTTTCCTTGCTTACACCAACAATGTTTGTGCACATTTAACTCCATCAATGCACTTAAGGTCCACTTATCTAAGATTCACCAGACAGCCAAGAATGCTCAACTGTGTGAAACTGCCCATGTAACCTTTCACTGTCAGTTATGTGATTTTTCAGCACCCTGTACTGAAGCAGTTTTTTTCACTCACCTGCGTAGTACACATTTAAAAGTTAATCACAGAGTCCAGTGTCCATATACAGGCTGTAACTTTCACACTAACGTGTACTCCACATTTAATGCACATAAAAGTAAAGAGCACAGGACAGAGAATTGGAGGATGTTCAAGCCAACAATAGTCTCTGGTGTTAATACTAATGAAATGACCCTTGAAGAACATATGCCTCCAGATGACACCCCTGATTTAGAGGAGAGTGAGGATTCCAGCAGTGAAGAGCTTCATGATCTAGGGGAACAGTTGGAGCACAATCTGGCAGCTCTTTTTTAAAGATGCAAACAGTCCTTCATATTCCAGAGTGTTCTGTACAAGAAATCATACAACAGCTTTTACAGATGTGTGAACTCTCCCAGCCACTGCTGCATAAGTCTGTCAAGGATATTCTAAAACAACATACAAATGTAGATGATTCCGTTGTGAGACAGTTAGTTAAAGCTGCTTCAGAGAGCAATATCATAAGGAGATTTTGTGGCAAGAATGGCTCTTTATCAACCACTAAAAAAAGAGCAGCATATGTCAGGAAGAACTTCACAGTCGTTACGCCAGTAGAGTACATTATTGATAGAGAAAAAGAAGCTAGTGTTGTATATGTTCCTTTACATGCAATGCTACAGAAAATGTTGAACAGGGATGATATTTTAGACAAAGTTCTTCCAGTACAAAAGCATGTGCCACATGAGTACAGTACATACAGAGATGGTACATACTGTAAAGAAAATGACCTCCTTAAAGGTGAGGAGTTCAAAATCGCCGTTGGACTTTACACAGATGACTTTGAAGTGTCCAATCCTTTAGGAACATGTGTATTGGGTGATAGCTAATGTGCCATCAAAATACAGGTCCACACTCCACTCCATTCAGCTTGCTCTTTTGTGTAAAGCAACTGATGTAAAAGAATATGGCTATGCCAGAATTCTCCATCCTCTCATACAAGATCTGGTCTCTTTGGAGCAACATGGTGTATATGTTGAGAAGTTGGGAGAATGTGTCAAAGGCACCGTGTTATATGTGGCTGCTGTTAACTTGGCCGCTCATTCACTTGCAGGATTCTTCGAGAGTTTCACAGTGGACAGATTCTGCAGATTCTGCATGGTGATGAGGAAAGAGATCCAAGAGAAGGAGGTACGTTCAGACACCTTTGAACCCAGAACTAGAGACACACACACAACCGGCAGGTGCAGGAGGTACGGCAGGATCCCACTGTGGCTAAAGAGTATGGTGTGAAAGGAGTATGTGTATTGACTGACAGTCTGGAATACTTTCATGTTGTTCGTGGTTATCCCCCTGACATCCTGCATGACCTTTTGGAAGGCATTGTTCCTGTTGAGTTATCACTCTGCATTTCAGACCTGATTTCTAAGAAGTATTTCACTTTAGAAACACTGAACCACGCTATCAAGTCTTTTGCATATGCCTTTAATGACAAAACTGACCAGCCTCAGCCTATTTCCCGTGGCTTTTCTACCAAAGGAACCATAGGAGGAAATGGCCATGAGAACTGGGCATTACTCAGACTGCTCCCACTTCTCATAGGCCATAAAGTACCTGAAGGAGACAATGCATGGAACATTCTGATGCTCCTTAAAGACATTGTTGAGTTGACTGTAGCAACAAGGCACACTGAAGAGTCAATACATTTTCTTGACTGCAAAGTGTCAGAACACAGAGAACTGTTGCAAAGTACATTCCCTGATTTCAGCCTACGTCCAAAACATCACTTCATTGAACACTATCCTCAACTGATTAAGGCATTTGTCTCACTTTCAGATGTCTGGACAATGCGCTTTGAGGGAAAGCACAAATTTTTCAAACGGGTTATTCGTAATGCTCACAACTTCACAAATGTAGCTCTTACACTGGCTGTAAAGCATCAGAAAATGATGGCTTACTATATGGACACAAGTTCATTTTTCAAACCCTCAACTGAAATGGACAAGGTGTCTACAGCATTGATCAAATCTTACCCTGAGAATGTCCAACACGTTTTCTGCCAGAAAGTTCCTCAGCTTGCAACTGTTCTTGTTGCATCATCAGTCTCTGTAGATGGAATTAGATATTGCACTGATATGATAGTTTCTGTCAGTTCATGCTCAGGCCTCCCTGAATTTAGGCAGATCAAACAGATTGTGGCAATTAACACAGAGATCTTGTTTGTCTGCAACATGATGACGGCATGGTACCACAAGCATCTCCAATCTTTTGAACTCTGTGAGGGCACTAACCCCTCTCTTTGTGTCGTGCAACTAAAACAGCTGAATGATGTTTTCCCTCTTCCAGCATACAGATTTGGAGACAATTTAATAGTGAAACTCAAGCATTATATTCAGTGTTAAAAAGGCACAAGGAGGATCGCTTTAATCAATCCAAGTAACATGGCTCTCTCATTTTGCAGCTTTTTTTCACCAATGTACTCAGCTGTTTCATGATTATGCATTGCACTTGTCACACAAAGTTTTATTGTAACTAACTTTCCTCTAATAGTAAAAGTAATATATGTTCTTATATTTCTAATGAGCTACTTATTTCTATTCCCTAGATGATGGCACACCAGAAGTTGACCTTAAGGGTCATTCTCACAGAGGCAGATATAAGAAAGGTCATCCTGAATATGAGGCCTGCTACAGTGGAGGATTTGATAAGCAAGCTGAAAGAATCACTGGGACTTGATTAAAACTTCAATCTCCAATACAAGGATCCTGAATTCAATGGTGAACTATGCAATCTGACAGATATTGAAGACCTTCCAGAAAAAACAACAGTCAAAGTCATCCCTGTACTTAAGCTGGTGCCTGTGTTAACATCTGATGAAATCTTGAGTGATACACTCAGTGCAGCAGATACGGAGATCCTATCACATTCATCTCAGGAGATGAATTTATCTCAGGAGCCACAGACACAGTGGCCAGAGTTTTTTGATATCCCAACCTTTTCTGTTGATGTAGAATATAGACTTAGGCAAGCAGATCTGCTGTGTCTTAGGGATGGAACACTCCTGAAAATATCAAAAGAGCTTAAACACGAGATCCTTGAAAAATTGGCAGAGAGCATGTATAGCTACATACCATACCCAAATAATGCTCAATTTGAAAGTGTTGCACTAGCACTGATAAGTAAGCACCCCTCTCTCCAGGAACGAGGCTCCACCAGTCGCTGCAGTGGTTGGAAAAATAGTCTAAAATATAAAATGGCTAATTACAGAACAAAGCGTAGGAGGTCAGGATGCCTTGATGTCGCCGTAAATGCAGGTAAATGGGGACGGCATTCAGGAGAAGACCAACCAGTTAACAAGAATATCAAGAAGGCAAAGAAAGGCGAACTCAACTATTTGCCCAACTTTCCAGAGGGATTTGATCATGCAGCCCTTGAGGGTGCCCGTAAGGACCTTGTTAATGAAATGCAGAAGAGAACACCAAATGGACCAGTTGTGAAACAGAAGATGGACCTGACATTTGCTTTGAGAAGAAAAGAGGTGGTGGAGTCTGAACCTGCCATAAGCCAGATGATGGAACGCTGGCCTGCTCTTTTCACAGAAGCTCAGGTACGATGAAGATATAATGCATTCTAGCTTTTTTTGTTGTTTGATGTCTGTGCACATCCATTTGTCATCTTTTATTAATTTATTCCACTGCCCATTTGTGTTTTTCAGGTTTACATGGAGTTCAACAGGATTGTGGGCAAGGACCTCAAGAAAGAATTCTATGAAGGCATTGATCGACACAGTCAACGTCTTATCGAGATATTTCGAGCAAAGAGAGGGAGCGCTGGGCAGCTGTTGACACAGCTTTCACAACAGACCAAGGTTAGTCTATACCCATAATGCACTTGCATCGTTTGTCCACAGCTTATGTATGACAACGTTATGTCACAAAACTGCTACTGTATTAGTTTTGCAATACAATTAGTATTGGTTTTTGTTGGTTCAGCTCTCTTGTAGACCAGTGGTGTCCAAAGTATTCCAGAAAGGGCCAACAGGGTGCAGGTTTTCTTTGCAGCCACTGATTCCAACAGGTGATTTCAGTGATTAACATCACTTTAAGCAGATAGGATGAGTTCATCGGTGAAAACACCTGCTGGAGTCAGTGGCTGCAAAGAAAACCTGCACCCTTTTGGCCCTTTCTGGAATACTTTGGACACCACTGTTATAGACCGTTAATTTCTTGTCATTCTACCAAGGTAACTTGTGTTGTCTTTTACTCTCCAAAAGTCTACAGAGCCAACAGCTGTTCAGACACTGGTGCTCAGAGGACTTCCTGTTATCCTTGGTGACAACCCCACAGACTTCTACAAAGCAGTCTTTGTACGTAATGCCATATTGTCTCAAAGAGCATCTTAAAGGACCAGGGGCCTCATTTAGAAAGATTTGTGTGGATTTCCTACTAAAACATGGCGTACAACAAAACCCAAAAACTGGCGTAAGCACAAAAATTATCCAGATTTATTATATGGCTGCGACATCATGTGCACTCTGACTGGATGACAACCAGTCTGATATTTTCCCATCTTGGACCGTTACCATGGTAATCGGTCCGAAATGCGTAATTCTTGGAGACCGGCCATCACCTCGGAGGTGAGCTGAGCTGAGCCGCTGTTCAGCTCAGCTTGAAAGCTCTGAAGTTCACCTACACAAAAAAAAGGACTTCATCTCTGCTGCTGAAGTGAACGGCTTCACTTACGCCCTGTCTGCAGCTTTTATATTCAGGCATATATATATATATATATATATACACACATATACTCAACAAAAATATAAACGCAACACTTTTGGTTTTGCTCCCATTTTGTATGAGATGAACTCAAAGATCTAAAACGTTTTCCACACACACAATATCACCATTTCCCTCAAATATTGTTCACAAACCAGTCTAAATCTGTGATAGTGAGCACTTCTCCTTTGCTGAGATAATCCATCCCACCTCACAGGTGTGCCATATCAAGATGCTGATTAGACACCATGATTAGTGCACAGGTGTGCCTTAGACTGCCCACAATAAAAGGCCACTCTGAAAGGTGCAGTTTTGTTTTATTGGGGGGGGGATACCAGTCAGTATCTGGTGTGACCACCATTTGCCTCATGCAGTGCAACACATCTCCTTCGCATAGAGTTGATCAGGTTGTCAATTGTGGCCTGTGGAATGTTGGTCCACTCCTCTTCAATGGCTGTGCGAAGTTGCGACGACGAACTGGAGTCAGGTCGAGACCCCGATGAGGACGACGAGCATGCAGATGAGCTTCCCTGAGACAGTTTCTGACAGTTTGTGCAGAAATTCTTTGGTTATGCAAACCGATTGTTTCAGCAGCTGTCCGAGTGGCTGGTCTCAGACGATCTTGGAGGTGAACATGCTGGATGTGGAGGTCCTGGGCTGGTGTGGTTACACGTGGTCTGCGGTTGTGAGGCTGGTTGGATGTACTGCCAAATTCTCTGAAACGCCTTTGGAGACGGCTTATGGTAGAGAAATGAACATTCAATACACGAGCAACAGCTCTGGTTGACATTCCTGCTGTCAGCATGCCAATTGCACGCTCCCTCAAATCTTGCGACATCTGTGGCATTGTGCTGTGTGATAAAACTGCACCTTTCAGAGTGGCCTTTTATTGTGGGCAGTCTAAGGTACACCTGTGCACTAATCATGGTGTCTAATCAGCATCTTGGTATGGCACACCTGTGAGGTGGGATGGATTATCTCAGCAAAGGAGAGGTGCTCACTATCACAGATTTAGACTGGTTTGTGAACAATATTTGAGGGAAATGGTGATATTGTGTATGTGGAAAAAGTTTTAGATCTTTGAGTTCATCTCATACAAAATGGGAGCAAAACCAAAAGTGTTGCGTTTATATTTTTGTTGAGTGTACATACATACATACATACGAGGTCTATTAGAAAAGTATCCATCCATCCATCCATTTTCTTCCGCTTTTTTTTCAGCCGAGTGTGAAGCGTCCGGGATGAAAATCAGCACCTCCAAATCCGAGGCCATGGTTCTCGACCGGAAAAAGGTGCTTTGCCCTCTTCAGGTCGGTGGAGTGTCCTTGCCTCAAGTGGAGGAGTTTAAGTATCTCGGGGTTTTGTTCACGAGTGAGGGACGGATGGAGCGTGAGATCAATAGACGGATCAGTGCAGCATCTGCAGTGATGTGGTCGCTGTATCAGACTGTCGTGGTGAAGAGAGAGCTGAGTATAGGGGGCAGAGCTCTCGATTTACCGATCGATCTACGTTCCGATCCTCACCTATGGTCATGAGATTTGGCTCATGACCAAAAGAACGAGATCGCGAGTACAAGCGGCCGAGATGAGTTTCCTCCGCAGGGTGGCTGGGCGCTCCCTTAGAGATAGGGTGAGGAGCTCGGTCACTCGGGAGGAGCTCGGAGTCGAGCCGCTGCTCCTCCACGTTGAAAGGAGTCAGTTGAGGTGGCTCGGGCATCTTTTCCGGATGCCCCCTGGACGCCTCGCTGGAGAGGTGTTCCGGGCACGTCCCACTGGGAGGAGGCCCCGGGGAAGACCCAGGACACGCAGGAGGGACTACATCTCTCGGCTGGCTTGGGAACACCCTGGGGTTCCCCCGGAGGAGCTGGAGGAGGTGTGTGTGGACCGGGAGGTCTGGGCGGCTTTGCTTGAGCTGCTGCCCAAGCAACCTGACTCCGGATAAAGCAGAAGAAAAGTATCCAAGCTTATTATTTTTTTTCAAAAACTATATGGATTTGAATCACGTGTGATTGTGTCAGATAAGCTTGAACCCTCGTGCGCATGCGTGAGTTTTTTCACGCCTGTCGATTGCGTCATTCACCTGTGGCCAGGCTTTGAGTGAGTACTGGTCCACCCCTCCCGTCGGAATTCCTTTGTCTGACTACTTGCTGAGAGACTGGCGCTTTGCTTGATAAAAATTTTTTCAGAAACTGTGAGGCACATCCAAGTGGACACCATTCCAGAAATTCAGATGGTTTTCGGTGAAAATTTTAATGGCTGATGAGAGATTAAGGAGTGTTACTATCGCTTTAAGGACAGCCTGCTGCGCCCCGAGCCCCGAGATTTTGTAATGAAAGATGTGTGGACGGATTTGCGCGTTGCACCCAGCCGCTCATGGCGCGGCGCCACAGCAAAACACCTCCGTTACAAAACACCGCCTTACAGGACAAGTTGGAACATGGCCAGCTGTTAAACAATTTCTCGGATACTCACTCGACTGAAAGCCATCGAAAACCGCCTGAATCTTACGAATGGTTATCAACACGGAGGTGTTTTGCTGTGGCGCCGCGCCATGAGCGGCTGGGTGCCGACGCGCGAATCCGTCTGCACGTCTTTCATTACAAAATCTCCTTTAACAGTGGAATGTCCGGATAAATTGCTGATCCCGACCTCTTCTGAAACTTCTCTGTTCTCACACGATGTTCTGGGTCAACAGAGGCTTAAATTTGGAAGTTTTCAGCTCGAAACAGGCTGACGACGGCGGGTCGGGGCGTGTGCGCTGTCCGGCGCTGTGGGCTGTCCTTAAAGTGATAGTAACACTCCTTAATCTCTCATCAGCCGTTAAAATTTTCACCGAAAACCGTCTGAATTTCTGGAATGGTGTCCACTTGGATGTGCCTTACAGTTTCTGAAAAAATTTTGATCAAGCAAAGCGCCAGTCTCTCAGCAAGTAGTCAGACAAAGGAATTCCGATGGGAGGGGTGGACCAGTGCTCACTCAAAGCCTGTCCACAGGCGAATGACGCAACCGACAGGCGTGAAAAAACTCACGCATGCGCACGAGGGTTCAAGCTTGTCTGATGTAATCGCACGTGATTCAAATCCATATAGTTTTTGAAAAAAATATAAAGGTCGGTTTCTTTTCTAATAGACCTCATGTGTGTAATAAATATATATATATATATATATATATATATATATATATATATATATATATATACACACACACAGACAGACAGACAGAGAGAATCCTGGCAGGCCCAGTCCTGGCTGATTGGTGACCTCATGCTGGAATGCCCCTGTTGTCAGGAACCCCAGCGTGGTCAACACCTTTGTGGGCACGGCTCTGCACCAATGGCAGTGCTACGCGCAACTATAGTAACCCTGTTCTTGGTAATCAAAATCAGCTTATGAGCCAGTTATCATTTACAAGTACATTCTTGCGTTACCTGAATACACACGTCAGATTGCACCATTCGCAAGGTCCTCTAACATGCTAATGCAGCCACTGTAAGTGCCATTTTACGCATCACTTTGCGCATGTTTTTATATCCACCCATATAATGGCAAACACGTAGGTGTGTTAAATGTTCATCAGTGTTTCTGATGTGCACATCACTCTGATGACTTCTTGTTTTCACACTATTAACGGTTCCCAGCATCACCTACGTATCAGCAGTGGAACAACAGCTGTAGAAACATGAGTAGGCCAGCCACGATTTTTGCGTGACGCACCGCACATTTCCATGGTCATTTCACTTTTGATACATCTGAACGTGAACATACAGATGGATGTATGCACGCTTTGTACATGAGACCTCTGGACTGCATAGTACTGAATTTTCACCATGATTTTATAGTTCCTTTCTTTGTTAAACCCTGTGAACATAGTTTTTATACAATTCAAGAATAAGATATGGTTCCACTTACCACTTGTACAATCTGTCCATCTGGTTAGTGTCTGTGTGATTTGTTGAGGTTTCCAGTCTGCCATGATCTCCTGTCTCCTAGCACCCTCATACAGTTAAAAATGTACACTTGGTAACCTTAATAACAGCTCTTTCCAACCTTGCTGGGTGATGTGTTTACCACTCTAGCATGTTATTGGATTATATTGCTTGATATTGTTGATTAATAAATGAGAAATGTTGTGATTGTGTTCTCATGTTGATATTGCTTCTTAAGGATACTGATGATGGTGACTCATACCGCCAACTTGACATTGGGATCCTCCTCATTGAGCATGAAGGTGCTGTGCTCTCATCTTCCCTGCATCTCAGTACAGCCTATTTAAAGATTGTCATTGAGGGGGAAGTTGTGATGAACAACATTCAAGACCTGCCAAAAGCTATGTGCATCCTGTTTGGACTTGCGTATGCACTGCATCTCAACTACCCAAAGTCAAAGTCATGAAGCTCACATTCCAGTTCATCCAACAGGTACTTCTTGGATTGGGCCACAGCGAACTGAAACCCAAGTTACAAACATTGACAAACCAGCTTACAATGTAAAGAAAAGCTATGGTGAGTCTACTGTGAGAGGTTATGGCTGCTGTGTTTTGTTTTTGTTTGTTTCCAAGGCACAACATTGTGGCCGTGTTCAGTGTGAATGTATAAGTCAGTATATAATAGGTATATAAAGTGGCACATAGTATAACTGAATTTCTTTTGTTGTTTCCAAGGCGCAACATTGTGACCGTGTTCAGTGTGAATGTATAAGTCAGTATATAATAGGTATATAAAGTGGCACATAGTATAACTGAATTTCTTTTGTTGTTTCCAAGGCACAACATTGTGACCGTGTTCAGTGTGAATGTATAAGTCAGTATATAAAGTGGCAAGTAATATAACTATTGATTTTGTTTCCAAAGTGCACCATGTGTCCGTGTTCAGTGTGTGTGTATAGATCAGTATATAAATGACATAATATAATTGAATAGATTTTACTTAATTTTTTTGTTTAGGTTTAATATATTCAATACTTTTTAATCAAAATTGTGTAACTTAAAATCTATTCAATAATATTATGTGTCACTTTGTTGCCACACTTTTATTTTATAGATCAGTATTTAAAGTGACACATAATATAATTGAATACATTTTACTTATTTTTTTTTTTAGGTTTAGTTAATCTATTTAATACTTTTTAATCAAAACTGTAGAACTTAAAATCTATTCAATGATATTATGTGTCACTTTATTGCCACTTTATTTTATTTATTTGCTGTTATTATTTTTTGAGTAAACATTTGCCAGTTATTTTTTTACAGTGCAGTTTCAGAGCATGTCATTGATTTTTTTTTTTTTTTTTTTTTTTTCTCTTCTGCTCACAATATGGCATGCATTTTTAGCACTATGTTCATATTCCCTCTTGGGATTTTAAAGTGTTTGCACTTTTAACTTGTCTTCGTTGACAAGATGTTATGAAGTGTTCCTTTAAATGTTAAATAAAAGTCTTTGGAACATACTCATATAAATGTATTTTTTAATTTCTCCCCTCCCATACACTTTTGTTGAAACAATGTATTTAGTACAATAATCTCAAAATCAAGATGGTTTAATTAAATAACAATAAAATAATTTATATTAACAAATTATTTTAAGTAGTGATTAATAATGTGTTATTTGTTATATATGTTTATGTATGTTTAACTTAATGTTGTTATTTTATACAACAAAGAGAAATCATTTATGTGAACTAATGATTTTGAGTAACAACTACTACTTTGATGTGTTATTACAACTTAACCTGATTAGTTTTAGCTTGTGTAAAAACTAAAGTGGTTTAAGGCAACAGGTTTCCACGCAATTTTCTAGTAAACTCAACTTATTCGGGTTAAGAGTGTGCGTTACTGTGCTCTGACGACAGCTCCATCATCAGCTGCTCCACCTGCAATGTTAATTTCTTCATGCAGTCATTGATCATCTCAATGTTGAACTTCTCTAGTTCTTCCTTCAGCTGGATAATGCACGCTTCCAGCCGCCTCTTCTCTGTCAACAGGGAACTTTGTGCCGAGACTATCACTCTCGTCCTGGAGCTCATCCTTTCTCACCTTGAGCCTGTCTGCAGTAGACTGCTCCGCAGCTGACACTCCAGTGCAGAGATATCCTTTGTTGACTTTAATGGTCTTGCCCTCTGTTTCATTTAGCAAACCTGTTAGTCTCCACCTCTGACTGCATCTTTGCGTTCATTCCTGTCGACTCTTACTTTAGTTGTTCACTTTGCATAATTTTGGCCAGGAGTTCTTGAACCTGTGCACTCAGCCTTCTTCCGACTGTGTGTTAAAGTCTGCTTAGTCATAAAACAAAAAAAAGACAAACACAAACAACCATACCAACCCCCCCCTCCCCAGAGGACCGTCCCATCAAACCCCGGGAAGAGGAGAAAAGAAAGAACACAACCCAAACTTAAGCTTGCAAACAAAAAAAATAACTCTAATACCCCCCCCCCCCCGGACAACATGTAGGGACCAACACCCCCCAGAGGACATCCCGCCAGCTCCAGGAGTAATAACCACAGCCGAGGTACCTCTGGGATCCAAAGTCACCCACGGGGCTCCCAGCGCCTCCCAGAGGACCGTTCCATCAAACCCCAGGAGACGCCCCCCCCATGACTAACAGACCCAGCCCCGGCCATCTACGGCTAGATGGACCCACAGTCCTTTCCCCCCCAGAGGACACCACAGTCACACCCTGAGGGCGGAAACTGGGGGGAAAAAAAAAACATACAAACAAAACAACCCCAACCCCACCCCCTCAGCGCAGTGGAAACTGGAAGTACGTCCAGTGTCACCAACCACAACTATACCCCAAAAGTCAACCGGGAGGAGTGGAACAGCGGTAATGGCGTACGGCACAAGACGGCGCCAACCCTCCGACTTTTAAACCAGCCACCAGCTGCGGGTATATTCCACTACCCCAAACCTCAGCTACGCCGACGGCATACGGCTCAAAGGCACGCTGAAGCTGGAGGTGGAACAGGGAATCAACAAATAAACAACCCCCCGAACCCCCCCCCCCCCCTCCCGGATGCAGAGGTTATCTGGGAAACGCCCAGCACAACCAAACTGCACCACTCCAGCAACGCCGACAACATACGGCTCACACGGCTGGGGCCAGAGGAGAAGACAGGGAAGTAAAGAAAATAAAAAAAAATACCCCAACTCTGTCACCAACAGAGGGAGCCAAAGTGCCAAATAAGAAAATCGCTGCGGTAACAGAGTAAAAACCAATACACACTGCTGTAAACGACAGCAGGTTATAACAAACAGCTTAAAGTGCAAACTAAATACCACCGGGGCTGCTACAACAGGCGTCGGAGCCAGCTGCACGGGAGGAGACGGGGCTACAGCCGTAACAGCGGGGTGCGACGCGACCCAAGCTGTAAACTCCGCCATGCGCGCACCAACGCGCACAACCCGGGCGGAGAGCACCCGCAACTGATCCCGGATCAACTCCAACATTTGCTGCAGCCTTCCCGGCAAAAATACCGTCTCTGCTTCCGCTGGTCCATTGTTAAATGGCCAGAGACTACTGTTATGTTTCGGACGCGGTCGGAGCACCGACCCAGCGTTTGAAAGGACCCAGCATAAAATAAGCAGAGCACGGTTCAAAAGATAACAGAATTTAATAAACATAACAGTGTGTGCAGTGCTAAACAACTAAAAAGTCCGCGGTCTGGTGAGGTGAGAACACGGCGCACTCTCAACAGCGCAAACGGTCCGGAGCCACAGCAGTTCGGACCCAGGGACCCCGCCGACACCCCCCAGGTGGCCGCGACAAACCGAGTCTGTGAAGAAAGAAAACATGAGGTGAGTCCAACTCCACACAGAGAGACACAACTCAAAGGTGCACGCAATCAGCAAACATTTCCTGGCTTAAATCTATACATCAGCTTCTCACCCTGCAGGCACGGAACAACTCAGTTCAAATCTCCACTGCAGCAGAAGCTGATTAGACAATTAGCATAACGTGACAGCTCACTAACACAAGGTGTGAGGGACACCAAATCCACTGTCATTACTTCATAAAAGTCACTAAAAACCGAATTACCTCAGGAAGTGTGCTGAAGAGCATGAGACCTCACCCAATCCTCCTTCACAGACTGTGGCGTCAAACCTGGAGCGGTCTCTGCATCCGTGATGGTGAGATTGTTCTCCTGACGTCGATCTCACACGTCTGCTCACAAGGTTGAGTCTCTGGCAATCACACACTGTGCATTCAAGGTTTAAATGCAGCAATCTCTGATCAAGACAAAATACCCCACAGCTGTGAGTCCTGATGACCTGCATGTGAAAACAAGCCTCAGGTGTTCAGGGTGAGGTCCTAATGCTCAGCCACTCAGTCCTGAATGCATACCACCTGGTGGGAGAAACAGAAAACAAAAACCAAGCCAGCCAAACACCCCAGCCCACAACAACAAATGATGGCTTTGATACACAAAGACTAAACAAACAAAGGAAAGAGAAATGTGCTATTTCCACATATCCTTCTCTTGATGTTGCCCTTGCTGTTTGTCATTTCCTCAGACAGCATGATGGTTTCCACAGCCATAACAACTGCCAAAAGAAAACTATTCAAAGTCTTCATTTTGATAAGTTTGATTATTTTCTTATTCTAATTCAATCAATATATTTTCTGTGGAGAATATTTTGCTGGTGGCTTACTTGGAATTTATTCACCTATATGAGTAATAATCAGCCTATATCCACTTTGGAATCTGCTATGCCTTTTGTAAAAGTTATGAGGTTTTAAAGTTTAGCATCCTGCTGAGGGAAGACTTGCAAAGCCTTCTGTGCTTCTTCTAGTGGGTCATTTATTCAGAGAGACCTGGCCATGTGCCATCGCATACAATGTTTGGCAACTTATATATTACAGTATTACAATACACCAGTATAAATCTAACCATTTGCACAGTTTTAAGACATAAAAAGACAATTGACAATCAGGGCACAATGGAAGTATATACATAGCATAAACACTCCAAAATTATAATTATGCTCTGATGATGAAGAGCTTTAATAATAATACATTTAAATTTATTTTCATTTATATAGTGCCAAATCACAACAGAGTTGCTTCAAGGTGCTTCACACAAGTAAGGTTTAACCTTACTAACCCCCAGAGCAGCAGTAGTAAGGAAAAAACTCCCTCTGAGGAGGAAACCTCAAGCATACCAGACTCAAAGGGGTGAACCTCTGCTTGGGCCATGCTACAGACACAAAGTACAGAACAATTCACAAAACGAATATACAAGAAATGTTGTTGGTGCACAGGACAGGAGGGTTTTCAGCACAAATACCACAGCCATCTCTGGATGGATCTGCAACTTAAACAGAGAGAAAAAACAGAATCAGGCATCAGAAAGATAAGAAATACAGTATAATTTGCCATCATTAAACAACAAGAAAATCAGGATACTAAGGTGATCGCCGGCCACTAGCCCTAAGCTTCACTAAAAGACCCAGAATTTAGGTAAAGTTGAGGCCGTGGCACGCTCCAATTACTAATAAATGAATTAAAAGAATAAAAAGCACAGAACTATACTATGCCAGTATGCTAGCCATACGAAAGGGAAAATAAATGCATCTTAAGTCTGGACTTGAAAGTCTCCACAGAATCTGACTGTTTTATTGATGCAGGGAGATGATTCCACAGAACAGGAGCATGACAAAAGAAAGCTCGATGACCCGCAGACTTTTTATTCACCCTAGGGACATAAAGTAGTCCTGCACCGTGAGAATGCAAAGCCCGGGCTGGTACGTAAGGTTTAATAAGGTCAGCTAGGTAGGGAGGTGGCAGTCCATGAACAATTTTATAGACTAGTAGCAGAACCTTAAAATCTGATCTCACTGGGATAGGAAGCCAGTGAAGGGATGCCAAAATGGGTGTAATGTGGTCAAACTTTCTGTTTGTGTCAAAAGTCTGCCTGCAGCATTTTGAACCAATTGAAGAGACCTATTGCTGGACTGCAGTAAACCAGAAAATAGAACATTGCAGTAGTCCAATCTAGAAGAGATAAACGCATGGATCAGGGTCTCAGCATCAGCCATAGACAGGATGGGACAAATCATCACTATATTTCACAGGTGGAAGAAAGCAGTCCTCATAATATTTCTAATGTGGAGGTCAAAGGACAATGTCGGATCAAAAATTACCCCAAGGTTCCTCACTTTGTCAGTGTGATGTATGACACATGAGCCTAGGCTAAGCGTTAACTGTTCAAATTGATGTAGATGTCACACTGAGAGCCATCATTTCAGTCTTATCAGAATTTAAAAGTAGGAAGTTTCTCGACATCCAAGTTCTCACTGATGCAAGGCAATCTTCTCAAGATTTTACATGAATGAGATTACCAGCAGTTATCGGCATGTATAACTGAGTATCATCAACATAACAGTGAAAGGTAATCCCAAAATGCCACAATATGTGCCCAAGGGGTGTTATATAAAGAGAGAAATGCAGGGGGCCTAAGACGGACCCCTGTGGAACCCCAAATTTCATGTCACTAAGGTTAGAGGTAGTGTTACTGTACAAAACACAGTAAGAACGACTGGTCAAGTATGACGTCAGCCATGCAAGGGCACTCCCAGTAATCCCAAAGTGATTTTCCAGCCTATCAAGTAGAATATGATGATCCACGGTATCAAATGCAGCACTGAGATCTAAGAGCACCAAAACTGTAGTTGTGTCTGAATCCATTGCAAGCAGAAAATCATTCACCACTTTGGTGAGAGCCATCTCTATGGAATGATATTTTCTAAAAGCAGACTGCAGTGGCTCAAAGAGATTATTTTCAGTAAGATAGTCCATGTGCTGCCGTGACACCACCTTTTCCAGAATTTAGAGCAAAATGATAGATTGATATCGGCCGATAGTTTTTCAATACACTAGGGTCAAGATTAGGTTTCTTAAGTAATGGTTTAATCACTGCAGATTTGAAACATTTGGGAACAGATCCAGAAGTTAAAGAAAGATTAATCATTTCCAGCACAGTCGGCCCAAGAGAGGGCTGCAGGTCCTTAAACAGTTTTGTTGGTATAGGATCAAATAAACAGGTTATGCTTTTTGTTGACATTACGAGTTTCGTCAGCATGCCTCATGAGATACTATCAAATTCTGTAAATCTAGGAAATACCTCAGTAATGGCACCCACCTCAATAGCAGGGTGTACTGGCTGGGTTGAGGCATGCTGATATATGTTTGACCTAATGTCTTCTATTTTCTTCTCAAAGTAATCCAGGAAATCTTGTGCTGTAAAAGGAGAGTGAACTACAAGTGGTTGTCCAAGAATAAGTTTTGCCACCGTGTCAAACAAGAACTTTGAGTTATGCTTGTTATTGTTGATCAATTCAGAGTAATAGGTCCACTGTCAGGGACTGACAGTGGGGTTGGTTTCTGTTTTGTTTTTGGTCAGTTTGGTTATCTTCCTTTTGTTCATGTATGCTTTGCTTTGTGTTCCTTTTCTGGTTGGGGTGTGTCTATTGCTGTCTCGCTCTTTGTCTCTGGCCACACCCTATTTCTGGTTCCTTCCTTGCACACCTCTCCTGGATTTGCTGATTGGCTTATGGGGTATATATGCTCACTGTCTGTGTTTGTTCCTCGCCACAGTGATGCACCCACCCTATGCCTTCTATCCAGCTCGTCTTCATGATCTCTAGTCCTGCCTGCTTCATTGTGTGTTCGACCTCCTGCCTGTCCCGACCTCGACTAAGCCTTATGATCATACTGCTGCTGAGCCTTTTGGACTGCCTATCCGTGTACAAACCCTTGCTTACCACATTAAATCCGTTCTGCAACACGAGCTGCTTGTGTGAGCCTCGCATTTGTGTCCTCCTACACTCGCCTGTCAGATCAATCTGTCCTATGATGGACACAGCGGGCTCCAATCCATTCCAGTTGGCGGTGTGCCACCACAGCCAGCAGATCGCTCAGCAGGAAGACAAGCTCTCTACGCTCAGTGCCGGGTTTAGTGAGCTTGCTAAATGCCAGGATGAGTTTATGTCCTCTGTGAGCACACAGATGAGCCAGAGTCTGTCCCGTCTGGATCCACAGGCTACGTCGGATGCAGCCACTGGGAGTCCTACCCCCCCGCCGGGGCCGCCAGCCGCCTCGCCGGCAACCGCATCCACACCGATCGTGTGCAACTAGTTATCTTGCTCAGAACACTTCTCAGGCAAAGCAGGGGACATCAGGCCGTTTATCACTCAGTGTGAACTGCATTTTGAATTGAAGTCTCCCATGTTCCGCACAGACAGAATGAAAATAGCCTACATAATAACTCACCTGACCGGACAAGCCGTTGCCTGGGCCACTGCCAAATGGGAGCGCCAGTCACTGTCTTGTGCTTCACTCCTGGCGTTCACCATGGCACTCGAACAGGTTTTCCAGCATACCACTCCGGGATGGGAAGCGGCACGGTCCTTGATGAAGTTGAAGCAGGGAAGCCGCCTTACTCCAGCAGAATGACAGCGCCGCCATGTGGACAACCTCTGTTTCTGCTGTGGACAGTCTGGATATTTAATTGCTGACTGTCAAGCCAGGGGTGCCTCCGCATGGTCTAGAATGGAGTTGCGGGCGAGTCTAAATTCCATTTCCTCAGTTTCAACACAGAACATAATTCCAGCTAAAGTAATTTCTGATCACACTTCCATTGATGTTTCAGCGTTTGCTGATCAGGTTCAGATGCCAATTTTAATCTATCTTCTCTCGCCATGGACCTTTGCCTTAAGATGCATAAGATTTCTTGCCCTCTGGTGGTACGTGCAGTAGATGGCCATGTACTGGGCCAAATCACTCAGCGCACTCAATCTGTAAATTCACAAAACTCTCAGACACACACTGAATCAATCAGTTTTCATGTAATGGAAAATATGACTCACGTCGCTCATACTGGGGCACCCCTGACTCCAAAGGCACGGGCCTAATTTTGATTGGGTGAAGGGAGAAATAATTTCATGAAGCCTGACCAGTAATAATCATTGTTTGTAAAATCTAGAAAGCACCCAATGGGGTTTTAATCCGGATCTTGCCGGAGTTCCCGAAAGCTACCATAACCTAGCCGCAGTGTTTAGTAAAGCTAGGGTTAAATTGTTACTGCTGCACCGAAGTTACGACTGCACTACATAGCTTCTTCCCGGAATTAGTCCACCACGGGGAAAACTCTTCTCCTTGTCAGAACCTGAAAGTCACACGATGAATGCATGCATCCAAGAGTCCGTAGTGGCCGGACTGATATGACCATCTTCACCCGCAGGGGCAGGCTTCTTTTTTGTGGAGAAGAAAGATAAGACCCTCTGTCCCTGCATTGATTACCATGGTTTAAACAGTATCACAGTGAAAAATCATTATCCTTTGCCCCTTATTTCCTCCACTTTTGAATTATTAGATGGAGCTGCCATTTTCACCAAACTCGATCTACGAAATGCGTATCATTTATATATATATATATATAAACATTTTTGTTTGTTTTGTTTGTATGCATGTTAATGCAGCTTAATGAAAAGAACTTATGGCGTTGAGTTATAGTCTCAGTATATCAATATTAAATTGCGACATAACGACTTTAAAGTAGACATTTGTTTTACATAATTACATTAAGGCTATTGTAAAGATCATTTTAGTATTTGAGAATTTGTTTTTGTAGTTTGTGCAGTTGATGGTGAAGCACTGACTGCCTATTTTCCCCTTATTTCGCTTCTTTTTAACAGGCTCAAGGTGTTCTCTCCACCCTTAGTAATGGCCACCGTGCAGCATGCCGCTAGTCACGTGACATCTATTCCAGGTCTCTGTTTCCATGGATTCCACATCCACATTTGTCATAAGCCTGGCAGGGTGTCTAATCACCTGCTCCATGGCCTGCTGTAAATTTGTAATGTTACTCTCCCTGTAGAGCTCTATCTATGTTCGTAGACATGATGGCGGCGCCTTCCCCAGTAGGGTGGAGGCTGCCTGGCATCAGCAAGCCATGGTGGCCCCAGAACAATGGCCAGTTATCAATCAATCAATCAATCAATCAATCAATTTTTTTATATAGCGCCAAATCACAACAAACAGTTGCCCCAAGGTGCTTTATATTGTAAGGCAAGGCCATACAATAATTATGTAAAACCCCAATGGTCAAAACGACCCCCTGTGAGCAAGCACTTGGCTACAGTGGGAAGGAAAAACTCCCTTTTAACAGGAAGAAACCTCCAGCAGAACCAATTATCAGTAAAGCTAAAGCCTTGCTGTCTACAAAATTGTGCCAGCCACCTATATAACTATGTCAGCCTGCTAAACGCCTCATCGTTACCCCGGGAGGGGAGGGGACCAGAGACTATTAATTGATGCAGACACATCTTTCTGGCAAGGTCACAATTCCTCTCTTTGTTCATTTTTCTGACCTCTGAGTGCTTCTCCTGACATCATTGGTGCCAATGTGAATAACTATGCAACTATATTTCATGTCATATTCCTTCGTCTGTCTTTCCTTCTGCAGTGTCACCAACCTAAGATGGGATGCAATGTCAGGAGCTCTGGCCCCAGGAATACATTTAACATCAGTTGGCGTCTTGAACCTTACTTTGCGGGTGATAGAATCCCCTATCACTAAAGTCCGGCATTTCGGCCTGGAGACAGGAGTGGAAGTCACTCGTGGGCTCAGAGAATTCACATCAGGCAAATACAAGGGGAAGAACCGATTCACAGTTCGCAGTGGCGAGTGTGATCAGGGTACTACAACCGGGCACCAAGCCCTACGGGGCTTCCTCCACCTTGCCACAGTCCGAAAGCCATCCTCCACAGCCGATGTTTCTAGACTAATGCTAATGGGCAACACTAACCTCATCTGGAGTGCCCGTAACATCAAACTCCACTGAGCTAAGAAGCTGCTCTAACTTACAGACATGGCTCTCTAAGAGAGCCACCCTATCTACCAACATCACGCAGGATTTACGGAGGGTGTAAAGTTGTATACTTTGTGCACTAGGAAATTCAACAGTATAGCCAAGCAAGCACAAGCTAACCAATAATGAATAAGCTAACCACTCCTAAGGCTCACATAGGATTCACACAGATGTAAGTAAATTAATTAAAATTCACAACAGTTACACTGAAAAAGTAGAAGAAGTATTAGACTTGAGGAACAGTAAAAAAAAAAAAAAACTCCTACGAGTAAACCACTCCAAAATTTAACACAAGTGTAAAGTACTAAGCTAAAATTCACATCAATTACACTACAAAAACTAACAGAAGTATTAAATAAGCGGGAGCGGGGTCAAACTAGCTAACGCAAGCTAACCGCTATCAAAAGTTACACTGAAAAACTAACAGAAGTATTAAACAGGTAAAAAGAAACAGTTATAAAAGTAACGATGGGGGAGTTGACCTAGATAGCGAAAAGTTAACTGCTAGTGAATGCTAATTGCTAGCGAATGCTAACCGCTAGCAATTCACAACAGCACTGTAGTTAAATAAGATTCAGAGTAGATACACTTAACAACCAGAAGAGTGCTAAACAGAATTAAGAGAAATGTATACAACCGTGTAAAGTTTGGAAGAGTGTCATAATAGCAAACAATCCACTGGAAGTCACTGGTATGGTGGAGAAATTATAGCTTTCCCAATAAACACCCTCAAAAACAATGGCCACTCTGAAGAATAATAATACATTTTATTTACAGGTGCTGTTGACCCCCAAAACATGAATCAGCTGCAAATCGTGAATTATATACACACTGTTAATTGCAAAACATGAATACTGAAAAAATATCTCCCACAACTTGAACGCAGGTCTTACAAAATATGAAATCGGGTTTCGCAAAATGTGAATAACATTAATTATATATCAGTTTAAGTAGTTTATGGATTTCAGTTTACAGATCAATTACTGCAGGACGTCTTGATCACAAATCCTATCACCGCAAAAATTATTTCATTTTATTTTTGTAATGTTTTAAATTTTTGGCAGGGGTGGGGGTCACTACAGCCAGTGAGGTGTGGAGGTGATTTGAGCAGCTACCACTTCTGGTGTCAAGCACCTGGTCCTGCTGGGTGTGTCCCGCTCTGGGGAATGTGTCTGTTAAGGACTTTGACTGGGATGGTCCACCTGTCAAGCGGAGTTGTCAAACTCAGGAAGGAGAGAAACCTCCCCCTCCAATAAATGGCTCAAAAATCTTAAGAGAAACGTTGTAAAAAAAACAAAACAAAAAAAAACACTACTTTCTAACCTCAGGAAGGTAGACGATGAGCTACAACCTTATTTTTGTTCATATAAGCCGTCCTCTGAGCTTGAAAAATAATATTGATCTGAGTGAGCAGACGACGGAGAAACAGAATCATACGGACCATCTACAAAAGTGCAAAAACAAGACACCAGAAAAACATTCAATAAATTCAGGTGTGATGTCACCAAATTCACATCAGTGGTCCCATGGTGGTTATATTGTAGCACTCAGCCATCTGCTTGTTCAGGTAAATAATATTTTTCCAGCTCAGAGAATGGCTCATGTGTATAAAAATAAGGTTGTAGCTTGTTGTCTACCTTCCTGAGATTACAAGTTAGTGTTGTTTCTCTTAAGATTATTGAGCCATTTATCGGAGGAGGAGGTCCTCCGATAAATGTCCTCTGTGAGTCTTGACAGATTTGACAGAGTCTTGACAGAGTGAGTTTGACAGATGGACCGTCCCAGTCAAACTCCTCACCTGACACTGTCACCGGAGCAGAACACACCTAGCGGGGCCGGGAACTTGACACCAGAACCGAAAGCTGCTCTAATTACCCCTGCACCACACCAGCTGTATATATATGAGGTCTGTCCGAAAAGTAACAGACCTTTTTATTTTTTTCAAAAACTATATGGATTTGAATCATTTGCGCTTGCATCAGCCAAGCTTGAACCTTTGAGCGCATGCATGAGTTTTTTCACGCCTGTCGGTTGTGTCATTCGCCTGTGGGCAGGCTTTGAGTGAGCACTGGTCCAGCCCCCTCGTCGGATTTTCATTGTCAGGGAAATGGCTGAGCGACTGCCGCTTTGCTCCATGAAAATTTTTTCAGAAACTGTGACAGACAGCCAGGTGGAAACCATTCGGAAAATTCAGATGGCTTTCGGTGAAGATTCTATCGGCGTCACACAGATTAAGGACCATTACAACCGGATTAAAGACGGCCCACACCGGCGGAGGGTGCAATGCGCTCCGAGCGGCCATCGACAGGCTGACACGACCAGATAATTTCCAAAGTGAAGGCTGTGTTGATCCGGCACGTCATGTGACTACCAGAGAAATCGCAGAAAATGTGGACATCAGAACTTTTGCGGCACATTCAACTGTTACAGGAGATTTTGTAATGAAAGAAGTGTGGAGGAATTCGCGCGTCGGGACGGAGCCGCTCATGGCGCACAACAAACTTCCTCCATGTTGGAAGTCTCACAGGACATGTTGTGGCATGCCCAGCTGTTACACAATTTCTCGGATACTCACTCGACTGAAAAGCCACCGAAAGCCGTCTGAATCTTCCGAATGGTTTCCAACACGGAGTTTGTTGTGCGCCATGAGTGGCTCCATCCCGACGTGTGAATTCCTCCGCACGTCTTTCATTATAAAATCTCCTGTAACAGTGGAATGTGCCGCAATGATTCAAATCCAAATAGTTTTTGAAAAAAATAAAAAGGTCCGTGACATTTCGGACAGACCTCATATATATACACTCAACAAAAATATAAATGCAACACTTTTGGTTTTGCTCCCATTTTGTATGAGATGAACTCAAAGATCTAAAACTTTTTCCACAGACACAATATCACCATTTCCCTCAAATATTGTTCACAAACCAGTCTAAATCTGTGATAGTGAGCACTTCTCCTTTGCTGAGATAATCCATCCCACCTCACAGGTGTGCCATATCAAGATGCTGATTAGACACCATGATTAGTGCACAGGTGTGCCTTAGACTGTCCACAATAAAAGGCCACTCTGAAAGGTGCTGTTTTATCACACAGCACAATGCCACAGATGTCGCAAGATTTGAGGGAGCGTGCAATTGGCGTGCTGACAGCAGGAATGTCAACCAGAGCTGTTGCTCGTGTATTGAATGTTCATTTCTCTACCATAAGCCATCTCCAAAGGCGTTTCAGAGAATTTGGCAGTACATCCAACCAGCCTCACAACCACAGACCACGTGTAACCACACCAGCCCAGGACCTCTACATCCAGCATGTTCACCTCCACGATCGTCTGAGACCAGCCACTCGGACAGCTGCTGAAACAATCGGTTTGCATAACCAAAGAATTTCTGCATAAACTGTCAGAAACCGTCTCAGGGAAGCTCATCTGCATGCTCGTCGTCCTTATCGGGGTCTCGACTTGACTCCAGTTCGTCGTCATAACCGACTTGAGTGGGCAAATGCTCACATTCGCTGGCGTTTGGCACGTTGGAGAGGTGTTCTCTTCACGGATGAATCCCGGTTCACACTGTTCAGGGCAGATGACAGACAGCGTGTGTGGCGTTGTGTGGGTGAGCGGTTTTCTGATGTCAATGTTGTGGATCGAGTGGCCCATGGTGGCGGTGGGGTTATGGTATGGGCAGGCGTCTGTTATGGATGAAGAACACAGGTGCATTTTATTGATGGCATTTTGAATGCACAGAGATACTCTGACGAGATCCTGAGGCCCATTGTTGTACCATCCAAGAACATCACCTCATGTTGCAGCAGGATAATGCACGGCCCCATGTTGCAAGGATCTGTACACAATTCTTGGAAGCTGAAAATGTCCCAGTTCTTGCATGGCCAGCATACTCACCGGACATGTCACCCATTGAGCATGTTTGGGATGCTATGGACCGGCGTATACGACAGCATGTACCAGTTCCTGCCAATATCCAGCAACTTCGCACAGCCATTGAAGAGGAGTGGACCAACATTCCACAGGCTACAATTGACAACCTGATCAACTCTATGCGAAGGACATGTGTTGCACTGCATGAGGCAAATGGTGGTCACACCAGATACTGACTGGTATCCCCCCCCCCAATAAAACAAAACTGCACCTTTCAGAGTGGCCTTTTATTGTGGACAATCTAAGGCACACCTGTGCACTAATCATGGTGTCTAATCAGCATCTTGATATGGCACACCTGTGAGGTGGGATGGATTATCTCAACAAAGGAGAAGTGCTCATTATCACAGATTTAGACTGGTTTGTGAACAATATTTGAGGGAAATGGTGATATTGTGTATGTGGAAATAGTTTTAGATCTTTGAGTTCATCTCATACAAAATGGGAGCAAAACCAAAAGTGTTGCGTTTATATTTTTGTTGAGTGTGTATATATATATATATATATATATATATATATATATATATATATATATATATCAACCTGGTGTCACGGCAAGTCGTGATTGAGCAGCACGAAATATACATTAATCTACTCATTCGTGATATTGCGATGAAAATTGCGTCACGGCAGGACAGATTCATTCTAATTCATTCTGTGATGGCTGCACAAAATTAAAAGAGAAGCGGGGGTTGGGGTGGTTATGATTAGGGTTGGGGGTAGGAGTAGAGTTAGTAATGGTGAGTAAAAAAAAAGGTGAGACTGGGCTGATATATATATATATATATATATACACACACACATATTGACTGATGACTGATATGACTGATATTCACATTTTGTGAGACCCGCATTCACGTTTTTGGAGATATTTTTTTTCAGTATTCACGCTTTACAATTAACGGTTTGTGGATATTTCACGGTTTTCAAGTGCTGCTTGTTTCAGGGGTTAACAGGTGCCTTAAAAAAAACAAATACACATTCACAATGCAGCAATAAGCTATTTAAAAACATAACATTACACAATTTAGAAGTAAAAACTTAAAATGAGGTCATTTAACAGTTAAAAAGAAATTATCTAACAATTTAAAAACAGAAGTTATGCAGTGTAATGAATGGAAATCATAGTGAATAGGCTTTTTTCAACAGGTGGGTTTTCAGATGTGATTTTTAAATGGCCAGAGAGTCAATGTTATGGATGTCAGGTGGGAGAGAGTGCCAGAGGAAGTGTGCCTGAAAGGTCTGGACCCCATAGGGGTCATGCAGGCACGAGGAATGTTGAGGCTGATGGAGGAAAGTGATCTGAAGGTATAGCTGGGTGTGTTTATGTGGAGATGTTCAGTGAGTTATGGAGGGCCTTGAAGGTTAGGAGGATGATTTTGTAGTTAATACGGCGAATGATTGCACGCCAGTGAAGTTGTTGAAGTACAGGGGTGACATGGTAAATCAATGTTGTTTTTGTGATGATCCAGACTGCTGGATTCTGAACCAGTTGAAGTTTATGGAGGAACTTTTTGGGGAAAACCAAAAGAAGTGAGAAAAGAGAGTTGCAATAATTCAGGTAGGAATTAACCAGAAAGTGGGCCAGGATGGCAGCGCTGACAGAAGTGAGGGACAGATGGAGACTGCTGATGTTTCGAAGATGGAATTATGCAGACCGGGTGACGCTAATGATGTGAGTTTGGAATGACAAGGTACCATCGAGGACGACACCCAGACTCTTGACCTGAAGGGAGGGGATACAGATGGGTGGAGGTGGGCTACGTGGAAAGGCAGAGCTGGGTGTCGTCAGAATAGCAGTGAAATTGAATGTTGTGTTTCTGGAATACAGTAGTGTTCAGAATAATAGTAGTGCTATGTGACTAAAAAGATGAATCCAGGTTTTGAGTATATTTCTTATTGTTACATGGGAAACAAGGTACTAGTAGATTCACTAGATTCTCGCAACAAGACCAACAAGACCAAGCATTCATGATATGCACACTCTTAAGGCTATGAAATTGGGCTATTAGTAAAAAAAAAAGTAGAAAAGGGGGTGTTCACAATAATAGTAGTGTGGCATTCAGTCAGTGAGTTCGTCAATTTTGTGGAACAAACAGGTGTGAATCAGGTGTCCCCTATGTAAGGATGAAGCCAGCACCTGTTGAACATGCTTTTCTCTTTGAAAGCCTGAGGACAATGGGACGTTCAAGACATTGTTCAGAAGAATAGCGTAGTTTGATTAAAAAGTTGATTGGAGAGGGGAAAACTTATACGCAGATGCAAAAAATTATAGACTGTTCATCTACAATGATCTCCAATGCTTTAAAATGGACAAAAAAAAAAAAAAAAAACAGAGAAGCTTGGAAGAAAACGGAAAACAACCATCAAAATGGATAGAGGAATAACCAGAATGGCAAAGGCTCACCCATTGATCAGCTCCAGGATGATCAAAGACAGTCTGGAGTTACCTGTAAGTGCTGTGACAGTTAGAAGATGCCTGTGTGAAGCTAATTTATTTGCAACAATCCCCCACAAAGTCCCTCTGTTAAATAAAAGACATGTGCAGAAGAGGTTACAATTTAAAAAAGAACACATCAACTGGCCTAAAGAGAAATGGAGGAATATTTTGTGGACTGATGAGAAGTAAAACTGTTCTTTTTGAGTCCAAGGGCCACAGACAGTTTGTGAGATGACCCCCCAAACTCTGAATTCAAGCCACATTTCACAGTGAAGACAGTGAAGCATGGTGGTGGCAAGCATCATGATATGGGCATGTTTCTCCTACTATGGTGTTGGGCCTGTGTATCGCATACCAGGTATCATGAATCAGTTGGATATGTCAAAATCTTGTAGAGGTCATGTTGCCTTATGCTGAAGATGACATGCCCTTGAAATGGGTGTTTCAACAAGACAGTGACCCCAAGCACACTAGTAACCAAGCAAAATCTTGGTTCCAACCAACAAAATTAATGCCTCGCCGATGTGAAGAAATCATGAAAAACAGTGGTTATACAACAAAATGCTAGTTTAGTGATTCACAGGATTGCTAAAAAAGCAGTTTGAACATAATAGTTTGAGTTTGTAGCATCAACAGCAGATGCTACTATTATTGTGAAACACCCCCCTTTTCTACTTTTTTTTTTTTACTAACAGCCCAATTTCATAGCCTTAAGAGTGTGCATATCATGAATGCTTGGTCTTGTTGGATTTGCGAGAAATCTACTGAATCTACTGGTACCTTGTTTCCCATGTAACAATAAGAAATATACTCAAAACCTGGATTAATCTTTTTAGTCACATAGCACTACTATTATTCTGAACACTACTGTATATGGCTGAGGGGGAGAAGACAGATAATGAAAAGGATGGGACTGAAGACAGAGCCTTGGAGAACACCTGAAAAGAGGGAAGATGCTGGGATGTGAATGTTTTTAAATTAATGAACTGAGTGCGGCTGGTCAGATATGATGAAAACCAGTCCAGGGGTGTGCATGACAAACCAATAGATGCCATTCTGCGGAGGAGGATGGAATTGCAGATGATGTCAAAAGCTGCACTCAGGTCGAAGAGGATAAGGATGCATAAGAGCCCGGAGTCTGCTGCAGTTGAGAAGCCATTGATTATTTTGATTACAAGTGTTTCTGTGCTGTGGTGGGGATGGAAACCAGACTGGAAATGGTCAACATGCTTTTTGTTGCTTGGAGTTTCTCAACGGATTTTGGGTTATTTGGGGGTACTGAATCCGAATCTGATGTTTGTTTTTGCTAATTACATCATGTTTTTTGAGATATGAAAACATATTTCTCATATCAAGCATTAAAGCAAAAGCTGCAGTCTCGCACACCTCTTCAGCACCATAAACAATATCAAGGCTCTTGTTCACATTTCACAAACCTGGTTTAAAAAACTATGCTTTTGAAGCTGCTTTTGTGCATTATTACTGGTGTCAAACTCATGAGAGAATGAGCAACTTTTGTGTCATCTATCAATACGAAACATGCAGATTGCAAAAAAAAAAAAAAAAAAAGTGATGTGTTGGAGGTTATCTGAGCTCAGATTTGAATTCAGCACCCCAAAATAACCTTTAAATCAGTTATCAAAGTCCATGCAATGAAAAAAAAAAATGGTGACCAGTATTATTAGTAGAGCGATGTCAGTAGATTTGAGATACAACCATTTTTTTCAGCATTTTTGTGATAAATGGCAAGTGGGTAATGGAAAGAAGGTTGCTGAAGTTATTGGGGTCTGAAAGACGTTTCTTGACAATGAGAGTGAGTGCAGCAGATTTGAAAGGTGGTGGAACAGAACCAGAGGTGAGAGAGGAGTGGATGATGGTGGTAATCAGAGGTAACAAGGAGGGTAGACAGGGTTTGATCAGAGGTGTCAGAGGGGGTCTAATTGACAAGTGGATGATTTAGATTTCCTGATAGTTCAGATATATAAGCGGAGGAGAGACGGTGGAAACCCGAGAGTGGCTGAGGGGTGGGAACTGGAGAAACAGGAGGGAATGAGCTGCAGGTGGTGTGAAGAGGTTAGTTCCTGGTGGATAATTGTACTGCGAAAGTTCATGAGTGTGTTACAGTGATCAATGGAGTAGAAATGTGGGGGGAAAGAGTCTGGTGGGTGGAGGGATTTATTAATTAAAGAAAACGAAGTCCGAGGGTTGCCATCACCAGCGCTAATGAGACCGGCACTAATCCTGTGATTTGACTGTATTGATTGAGTCCTTATAATGAAGAATGTGGTGATAATACAATTCCTTATGAATAGTTAGACCAGTTTAAGTGTAGTGTCTTTCCAGTTGGCATCCTTTAGTTTTTAGAAGACGAAAGCTGGAGTGTAACCATGGAGCAGAGAGGGTGAATGAAACAGTTGGGATTTTAAGGGAGCAAGTGAGTCCAGCAGGGTATGGAGACTGTTGATGTCATAAGAAACCAGTTCATCTGTGGTAGAGGGAATGCTGGTGTTGGGGAGTGTTTCAGTGCCTGAGGTGAGACTTGCCAGATCAATGTTCTTGATATTATGGAATGAGATGATACGTGGGGGCTTAGTTTTGAAATAGTTAGATTTAAATTAAACAATACAAGCATATGGTCAGAAGTAGTGAGGTCATTAGAGGAGCAGTTGAAAGGAGAGACACCAGAGCAGCACACCGTTCAAGGATGTGGCCTTTTGAATGGGTAGGGAAATGTATATATTGCTGAAAATCAAATTTGTCTAGGCATGATTGGAAAGTCCATAGCAAGTAATGATTCAGATCGATGTGGATATTACAATCACTGAGCACAATGAGGTTTGGGGACCTTTTCTGTAAAATGCCTTTATGCAAAAGTAGATGTGTCTGTACTAAATTTCAAAATTATATATATATATATATATATATATATATATATATATACGAGATCTGTGAGAAAAGTATCCTGACCTTTTATTTTTTTCAAAAACCATATGGATTTGAATCACGTGTGATTGCATCAGCCAAGTTTGAAACCTTCTGCACATGCGTGAGTTTTTTCACGCCTGTCGGTTGCGTCATTCGCCTGTGAGCAGGCTTTGTGTGAGCATGTGGCTCCACTGCGACGCGCGGAACTCCTCCGCACGTCTGTCTCAATGTGCCGAAAAAGTGCTGATGTCCACATCTTTTCACAATTCCTGTGCTAGTCAGACGACATACCGGATCAAGACAGCGTCCAGTTTAGAAATGAACGGCACATTCCACTGTTACAGGAGTTTTTGTCATGGAAAGAGGAGCGGAGTTCCGCGCATTGCGGTGGAGCCGCATGGCGCAAAGCAACGCCGTGATGAAGCCTCACAGGACAGTTGGGGCATGTCCAGCTCATGCTCAATTTCCAGATAATCACACGACTGAAAAGCAACCGACAGCCGTCTGAAATCCACCTGAAAGCCATCCCTGTGAAGACCAACACGGAGGTGGTTTTGTGCCGCGTCATGAACGGCTCAGTGGTGCATCCCTCCGCTTTCTTATCCATGAAAAAAACTCCTGTACAGTGGAATGTGCCGAAAAAGTGCTGATGTCCACGTCCTTCTGCCTTTTTGTGAAAGTCAGACGATGTTCCCGGATCAACAAAGCCTTCACGTTGGAAATGATCTGGTTGTTCCAGCGGGGTTGGAGCCTGTCGATAGGCACTTGGAGCGCGGCGCGCTCTCAAGCAGTTGTGGGTGGTCTTTAAACCGTCTGGATCACTCCTTAATCTGTGCAATCCACATAAAATCGTCCCTGAAAAGCCATATTCATTTTCCAAATGGTGTCCACCTGGAGGTCCCTCATAGTTTCTGGAAAAAAATTGATGCAGCAAATCTCCAAATCGTTCAGACATTTATTTGCAATAAAAACGAAGAGAGGGGTTGGACCAGTGCTCACACAAAGCCTGCTCACCAGGCGAATGACGCAACCGACAGGCGTGAAAAAACTCACGCATGCGCACGAAGGTTCAAGCTTGGCTGATGCAATCACACGTGATTCCAAGCCATATGTTTTTTGAAAAAAAATAAAAAGGTCAGATACTTTTTCTCACAGACCTCGTATATATATAATTTGAAATATATTTTATATTTTAGAAGTACTCAACCCTTTAATTTCCTGTTAATTGCATTATTTTATGTTAATTGGCTTAATGTACTTATAAATTGTTTAGGTTCTTGTTGTCATATACACACTATTATCATTGTTATCATTATTATTATATTTTTTAATTTTATTTGTCATTTAATTTTTAAATGAAACACAATGGAAATTAGTGTTTTCACTGTTTTGTGTCATCCATGTGTATTCACACACTTACAATTAAATTATCTTCTTACATTGGACTTACTAAATAAAATTATGCACACATGCATTTAATATATAGATCAGTCACTGCCCCCTGCTGGATTGACATGAGTCCAGAATGTAGTATTGTTAGGTAATACATGTAGCTTCTCTAAAATATTTGTCCTATCAATGTTCAATTTTGGCACTGTTCATCCTTGACCCAAAATACATAAACATACCAAACGGGAAATGCCAGCTCTCCCAAGTTTGTAGATGATCAAAATTGTAGCACAGACACTTTTTGTCTTTTCTGCATTCTTTGCATTTAAGCAGGTTGTAGCGCATGGCCTCGATTCGCCCAAATTAAATAAATACATTAATGCTGTCTCAACAAAAACCTGAGTTTTGAACTGCAGACAGAAACGGTGTCTTGGAGACATCCCCCTTGGGCCAACACTGAGCTTCACAGAAAAGCAGGACTGTAACTCAAAGTTCTTCTAAGGGAACCTTTGGCCTTTTTAACGGTTCAATTTCGGTCACTATGAATTACATGAACATCATCATGGCTTCATGTCAGAATAGTAAGAAAGCTTGAATCTTTGACTAGGACTAGGTTGCTTGACGCGAGGACGTTTCGCTTCAAATCGCAGAAGCATCCTCAGCTAAAATTCTTGCTCTGGAAGTCTGACTTCTGTCTGACACTTGTAGAGAAGAATAAAACAGAAGCCAACAAAAGCTGGAGTTTTAAACCTAACCAGACCCCTCCTACTGAGAGGCAGACTGCTATAGGCTAGTGACTAAACAATAGCTCTAATTAGCAACTATTGTGCTCTAGTTAGCACACCTAATGACAGGACAGCTGTCCCTCTAATGATGGGATGGATGCCTTTCTGATGGCTCCCTTGATGACGTGAATGACTCATTACCATGAACAAAGACTGAAACTCCTTTGACCAGAGTACCCCATTGTAAACAGGGGATACAGTGTGTCTCAGACCCCCTCCCCGGTTAAGGCTGGGTTTCAAAACGTTTCACAAAGAATGCCTCCTTGACCCCCTCTTCAAACCATTTCTTCTCTCTGGCTAATATTTAATTTCCTTGTCCTCAACGTGTGGTTAGAGTCTTTAAGGTGGAGATGAACCGCAGACTGAGGTCCACTGGCACCCTCTCTGCGGTGCTGGTATAGCCTTTTGTGTAAAGGTTGCTTCGTTTCACCTATGTAGTGTTCGTTACAGTTTTCCTGACATCTGATAGAATACACTACATTGCTCTGTTTTGTAAACTAGGGATCATGTCCTTAGGGTTAACTAATTTCTGTCTCAAGGTGTTAACCCGGTATAAAGTAAACTGGGATTTTGTGCTGTCTGAAGATCTCTGTAGTTTTTTCCCCTACTCCTGCTAAATAATGGAGAGACACTACTCTTCTTCTTGTCTCCGTCTCCTGTCTATCTTGTCCTCTTGTTCTCTGGGACTTCTGCACTTTGTTCAGGGACCATCGTGGGTACCACATACTGTGAGGCTTTACGGACACGTTGTTGTTCTTTAGCCCTTCCCTCTGCAGTTTGTGGGCACCTGTAGGGCTCTGTGTTGAAGCGTCCTGATCACACCCGAGCTTGTGTTCAAGGGGGTGGTTGAGGCAGATATTGGTCAGTGTGAGTTGGTTTTCTGTAAACCCCTTCTGGAGCTGTCTGTTTCTCTCCAATCGTAACATCACAGTCCAAGAAGGCTAAATGGTTGTTTCTGGCATCCTCACATGTGAACTTGATATTGGCGTCCACTGAGTTGATGTGTTCTGTAAAGTCCTCAACTTGCTGTTGCTTGATTTTAACCCATGTGTCATCAACATATCTGAACCAGTGGACTGGGAGAGATGCCCGTGAAAGAAGTCAAGGCTGTCTTCTCCACTCGCTCCATGTACAGATTGGCCACAATGGGGGATACCGGAGACCACATCGCATTCATGTCACAATCTCAGCTTCTCCAGGCCAGGAGAACCCAAATTTTATGACTTCACCCAAGGCCAGAATCTCTCCACACTGCCAGAGGACCTTCCCCATGATAACATGTGGCCATAAAACTTTGTCTTGACAATCAGCTTTATCTGTAGGTCTAAGCAAAGGTAAAGAACTTTTATTTAAAATAAAAAGAATTAGATCAGTATTATTTTATTCATATATAAAAACTTCTAATGTTGCTTGTATTGATTAATCAAACGAAATGCTTTGCATATAATTATTCCATTTTACTGGCATGTGTTCATTGCAACTGATGTGTGTTTAGGCTAACCTAGCTGAAGCTATCACGTGGCATTCATTCTTTGTTTATTTCTTGTCTCAGTTTTTGAGAATTTTAACCTGAGAATTTTAACCTAAGGTGTGTCAAGTCTTTCAAAGTTTTTTTTCAAAATAATAGCGAATTTACAGAAAAGTGACTTTTCCTTTTTTTTTTAATTTTCCAACGCTCTTAAAGTTTTGCTTTTTCTAAATCATCAATCAATTTATTTATATAGTGCCAAATCACAACAAACAGTTGCCCCAAGGCGCTTCATATTGCAAGGCAAAGCCATACAATAATTACAAAAAACCCCAACTGTCAAAACGACCCCCTGTGAGCAAGCACTTGGCGACAGTGGGAAGGAAAAACTCCCTTTTAACAGGAAGAAACCTCCAGCAGAACCAGGCTCAGGGAGGGGCAGTCTTCTGCTGGGACTGGTTGGGGCTGAGGGAGAGAACCAGGAAAAAGACATGCTGTGGAGGGGAGCAGAGATCAATCACTAATGATTAAATGCAGAGTGGTGCATACAGAGCAAAAAGAGAAAGAAACACTCAGTGCATCATGGGAACCCCCCAGCAGTCTAAGTCTATAGCAGCATAACTAAGGGATGGTTCAGGGTCACCTGATCCAGCCCTAACTATAAGCTTTAGCAAAAAGGAAAGTTTTAAGCCTAATCTTAAAGTAGAGAGGGTGTCTGTCTGCCTGATCTGAATTGGGAGCTGGTTCCAGAGGAGAGGAGCCTGAAAGCTGAAGGCTCTGCCTCCCATTCTACTCTTACAAACCCTAGGAACTACAAGTAAGCCTGCAGTCTGAGAGCGAAGCGCTCTATTGGGGTGATATGGTACTATGAGGTCCCTAAGATAAGATGGGACCTGATTATTCAAAACCTTATAAGTAAGAAGAATAATTTTAAATTCTATTCTAGAATTAACAGGAAGCCAATGAAGAGAGGCCAATATGGGTGAGATATGCTCTCCTTCTAGTCCCTGTTAGTACTCTAGCTGCAGCATTTTGAATTAACTGAAGGCTTTTCAGGGAACTTTTAGGACAACCTGATAATAATGAATTACAATAGTCCAGCCTAGAGGAAATAAATGCATGAATTAGTTTTTCAGCATCACTCTGAGACAAGACCTTTCTAATTTTAGAGATATTGCGTAAATGCAAAAAAGCAGTCCTACATTTTGTTTAATATGCACTTTGAATGACATATCCTGATCAAAAATGACTCCAAGATTTCTCACAGTATTACTAGAGGTCAGGGTAATGCCATCCAGAGTAAGGATCTGGTTAGACACCATGTTTCTAAGATTTGTGGGGCCAAGTACAATAACTTCAGTTTTATCTGAGTTTAAAAGCAGGAAATTAGAGGTCATCCATGTCTTTATGTCTGTAAGACAATCCTGCAGTTTAGCTAATTGGTGTGTGTCCTCTGGCTTCATGGATAGATAAAGCTGGGTATCATCTGCGTAACAATGAAAATTTAAGCAATGCCGTCTAATAATACTGCCTAAGGGAAGCATGTATAAAGCGAATAAAATTGGTCCTAGCACAGAACCTTGTGGAACTCCATAATTAACCTTAGTCTGTGAAGAAGATTCCCCATTTACATGAACAAATTGTAATCTATTAGATAAATATGATTCAAACCACCACAGCGCAGTGCCTTTAATACCTATGGCATGCTCTAATCTCTGTAATAAAATTTTATGGTCAACAGTATCAAAAGCAGCACTGAGGTCTAACAGAACAAGCACAGAGATGAGTCCACTGTCTGAGGCCATAAGAAGATCATTTGTAACCTTCACTAATGCTGTTCTGTACTATGATGAATTCTAAAACCTGACTGAAACTCTTCAAATAGACCATTCCTCTGCAGAAGATCAGTTAGCTGTTTAGCAGTTAGGAATTTTTGAGAGAAAAGGAAGGTTGGAGATTGGCCTATAATTAGCTAAGATAGCTGGGTCAAGTGATGGCTTTTTAAGTAATGGTTTAATTACTGCCACCTTAAAAGCCTGTGGTACATAGCCAACTAATAAGGATAGATTGATCATATTTAAGATCGAAGCATTAAATAATGGTAGGACTTCTAATCTGGCTCCAACAAACTTTTGAAAAGCTACCAGAAACCATTTTCAATAAACGCCTTCGACCTCTGGGGTCCAGCAGCTGACGACGGAGCTGATTTCAAACTTGACTGCAAGCAGCCATCTTTTCGGTAAAGCCAGCCAACACAAGCCTTTGGGGTCACCCAGGGAGACCACTGAGTTAACCCCTGACCCAAGTGAGCATGCTGCAGAGCCTACATCAAGGACGGATGGACGGACATCCGAATCACCTTTTCAACGGACCAGCTAAATGACCCAGTAAAGGTTCCAGAAAAGGAGTTTGTTGTTAATGGATACAGAGTGGCTTCTCATTATTATCATTCTTCTTTTTAAACATATTCATATGTTTGTTTAATGATTTTCTTAAAATAATTGGCTTCCAATTCCATCACTAAATTCTAATCAGATTTATTCACTTAAAGTCTTTAAGCTTCATCTCTTTTTCTTTCACGTCTCATGAGTTAGTAAGAATTGTGTCCATAAATGAACTTATTTAATCACTGTCCACAAAATGCCAGTAAACTGTTCATTTCTTGTATAATTGGAAATAAATTGTAAATATTTCTGCTGTGGTTCATTGGTGTTCAGAAGGAGACCTTTGGTCAATCGTATCATGAATTCAGACTTTCAGACCAGAGACTGATAATTCAGTTGAGACTGATTAATTTGAGACTGATAAATTAATGAATGTTTAAATTACAGTACCTAAGCTTCAAATACATGGTGCCCAGAGTAAATTAAAATTAAATAATAATTATTAAACCCTAAAATTGTTAATTATTTTGGTGACCCATTAAATGAGTCTCCTAAGCCAATCTAATTCGATTTGGGAGTTTAACTGCTTATTCACTACATTTTATTTTGGTGCTCCGGTGTGAACCGATCTAGAATTGACCAATTTTGTTACATCTTTATGGTCCCCTGTTGCGAGGCAATGTAATACTTTCATGACATTATTATGTTGCCCGCGTGTGAGGCATTGTAAATTCTGTTACATTTATTCTGGTGCTCCCGTGTGAGACCTGAATATTTGTTACAAGGTGCTGCTAATTTGAAAAACAGAGACCATAACTCAACTGACTAAACCAACTGAACTACAACAACATGAACCACAATAATAACATTTAAAATCCCAAACTCCCATGGTGCATTGCAGCACAAAGGCTATTTTAGATTGGACAGTTTGGTTAGATAAAATTGCTAATTTCTCAAAATATATTTGTCCTATGTGTTGTGTGGGCCGCTGAAGAGGGGTACTGCTGGCCCACTACCACCAGAGGGCGCCCTGCTTGGAGTGCGGGCTCCAAGCACGAGAGGGCGCCAGACCCAGAGGAAGTGACAGCTGTCACTCATTACTCCAGCTGTCACTCATCTACACCACCATATAAGCCGGACTGCAACTCCACCTCCCCGCCGAGAAATCGACTACCAGTACCAAGGTAATTTCTCTGCTGACTGACACATTGTGTAACCAACTGAACTTCTATTGCAGCCGTTTTCCTGAAGTGTTGCCTTGTCTGGAGGATTGGCGTTTGGTGTGACAGTGACGGCTTCACCTCGCACCCCCTCCCAGATAAGTGGTTGATCAGGAGCTGCACGAGTGTGTGTGATTTGGAGGTGGAGGTGCTCCCTCCTAACGGTGTCTGGACTGTAAATTACTGAGTGTGCGGACTCACACTCATACATCATCTTTCTGTTTTCTGCCAGCAGTACCAGGGTCGACAGCCGAAGACAGAGGCCACCTGGGGACTCGGGACTTGGCGGCTCCGGTGTTCTTCAGACCGTTGGTGGTGGAGGCCGTGTGGGACACGGCTTCTCTCTCGTCGGGTGTCTTCTATCTTCGAGCCTGCCCACACGTCACCTGGTGTTTATTGACTGTGAAAATTACGACACATTTCGTTGTGTATTATCACAACATTAAATTGTTACCTTTTGGCTTACTCATTGTCCGTTCATTTGCGCCCCCTGTTGTGGGTCCGTGCTACGACACCTTCCCAACACTATGAACTTTCCATTTTCACAGCGTTCATCCTTGACCCAAAATACATAAGCATACCAAAAGCAAATGTCAGCTCTCCCCGGTTTCACCATGATCACAGTGATACACACACATGTACCCACACACACATGCACACAGAGCCCACTTGGCTGTTATAATAAAGATATGTATAAGACAGCTTACCACCTTTTTTGTTCTTTTTTGGCTCTTGGATACCAGCAGATATGAACACGTTATGTTGAAAAATATCCATTAATTTTGTGGTTTACATTTTTGTACATATCATTATTTTACCATCAGACTACAATGGTTCACACACGTACACTCATTCACCAATGCCAGGGTGCTGCATGCGAGCTGGTCAACAGCACAACTTAAGGACTTTGGTCAGGGGATCTTCTTTTATTCTGACAGATAATTGTCCTGAGATCTTCAGGAAACAAGTCCACTTTTATTTTGAGACTACTTTGAAATCTCTCATGTTAAAGCTGCCAAGATGTGAGATTTTTGTCATGTTGTTTGTCTTATTTTTTGGTGTGTTTGTTACTTTTTCTGTCCATTTGTTTTCTTGTATGTTTATTCTCTTGCTGGGTTTTCCTGCTTGGGTCTGGCTCATGGTGGACATTTCACACTCTCTGGTCACACCCTCATTCTGGTGGTTTCCACACACACCTGTCCCTAATTTGCAGCTCATCTCTTGGGTGTATTTAAGTTTTACTGTTTGCTCTGTTCCCTCGCCAGATTGATGAACCTTGTACCTTCTCTCCAGCTCTGTTCCTCATATTTCCTCATCCTGTTTGCCTCACGTGTGTATGACCACATGCCTGTGTATCCAACCACGCCTAAGGCTAATGTTGTACTTTGCACTTGTTGTGTTTCGGACCCCGTTTTGAGTTTCAGTAAACCATTTTTACATACAAAACTACCTGTGTGAGTCCTGCATCTGTGTCCAGCATTTTCTGACTATCAAGCCTGATAAAAGTGCTTTATAAATAACCCTTTGCCCCTATTTTTTGGCTCAATTGTTCTCCTTTTTGGAGGACATAGAAGTTGCCACAAGCTAAAACTGCACCAACTGGTGACTGTGGTCAAAAAGCATCTTTAGGAAAAGATGCTTTTATTGAGGCGTCATGCAACTGTAAAAGTCACTTATGAAGCATTGCCTCCACTTATTCACTTAGATGTCATGGAGGGCGAGGATGAAAACTGAATGGTGCTTTCTCTGCTGGAGGCCAAGTCAGCCTATAACATGTGCACGAGTGGACCCTTTCTGTTCATATGCCTGCTACTGCCAAAACTTCATCATGCTGTTTACTTTGATCTACTTCAGCTGTGACAAGGCAGGATTAACGAATAGCCGGGGATTCGATGTCATACAGGATTAACGGATGGATTTCTGATTTACTAACATTTGTTCCATTTGTTTTTGGATGAGAAGCTCAGGAGTTGACCTCAAAAAAGAAAGAAAAAAAAAAAACTATTGGATTTTAGTATCCTAGCAACGGCTGCAAAATGGAACAGTAATTGTGTGAAAGCCAGTGACAGGCAAACCTGTCACAGCAAGTACAGTTTTACCTATCCTTCCCCATGGCCCTACAGGACGTTCAAGCCATCTTTTCATTCAGCTAAAAATAAATAAATAAAATATGAACAATTTTATAGACTAGTAGCAGAACCTTAAAATCTGATCTCACTGGGATAGGAAGCCAGTGAAGGGATGCCAAAATGGTGTAATGTGGTCAAACTTTCTGTTTGTCAAAAGTCTGCCTGCAGCATTTTGAACCAATTGAAGAGCCCTATTGCTGGACTGCAGTAAACCAGAAAATAGAACATTGCAGTAGTCCAATCTAGAAGAGATAAACGCATGGATCAGGTCTCAGCATCAGCCATAGACAGGATGGACACACATCACTATATTTCACAGGTGGAAGAAAGCAGTCCTCATAATATTTCTAATGTGGAGGTCAAAGGACAATGTCGGATCAAAAATTACCCCAAGGTTCCTCACTTTGTCAGTGTGATGTATGAACATGAGCCTAGGCTAAGCGTTAACTGTTCAATTGATGTAGAGTCACACGAGAGCCAGTCAGTCTTGTCAGAATTTAAAAGTAGGAAGTTTCTCGACAAATCCAAGTTCTCACTGATGCAAGGCAATCTTCTCAAGATTTTACATATGAAGATTACCAGCAGTTATCGGCATGTAAATACGAGTATCATCAACATAACAGTGAAAGGTAATCCCAAATGCCACAATATGTGCCCAAGGGGTGTTATAAATAGGAAATGCAGGGGCCTAAGACGGACCCCTGTGGAACCCCAAATTTCATGTCACTAAGGTTAGAGAGTGTTACTGTACAAAACACAGTAAGAAACGACTGGTCAAGTATGACGTCAGCCTGCAAGGGCACTCCCAGTAATCCCAAAGTGATTTTCCAGCCTATCAAGTAGAATATGATGATCCACGGTATCAAATGCAGCACTGAGATCTAAGAGCACCAAAACGTAGTTGTGTCTGAATCCATTGCAAGCAGAAAATCATTCCCACACTTTGGTGAGAGCCATCTCTATGGAATGATATTTTCTAAAAGCAGCAGTGGCTCAAAGATATTATTTGAGTAAGATAGTCCATGTGCTGCCGTGACACCACCTTTTCCAGAATTTTAGAGCAAAATGATAGATTTGATATCGGCCGATAGTTTTTCAATACACTAGGGTCAAGATTAGGTTTCTTAAGTAATGGTTTAATCACTGCAGATTTGAAACATTTGGGAACAGATCCAGAAGTTAAAGAAAGATTAATCATTTCCAGCACAGTCGGCCCAAGAGAGGGCTGCAGGTCCTTAAACAGTTTTGTTGGTATAGGATCAAATAAACAGGTTATGCTTTTTGTTGACATTACGAGTTTCGTCAGCATGCCTCATGAGATACTATCAAATTCTGTAAATCTAGGAAATACCTCAGTAATGGCACCCACCTCAATAGCAGGGTGTACTGGCTGGGTTGAGGCATGCTGATATATGTTTGACCTAATGTCTTCTATTTTCTTCTCAAAGTAATCCAGGAAATCTTGTGCTGTAAAAGGAGAATGAACTACAAGTGGTTGTCCAAGAATAAGTTTTGCCACCGTGTCAAACAAGAACTTTGAGTTATGCTTGTTATTGTTGATCAATTCAGAGTAATAGGTCCACTGTCAGGGACTGACAGTGGGGTTGGTTTTCTGTTTTGTTTTTGGTCAGTTTGGTTATCTTCCTTTTGTTCATGTATGCTTTGCTTTGTGTTCCTTTTCTGGTTGGGGTGTGTCTATTGCTGTCTCGCTCTTTGTCTCTGGCCACACCCTATTTCTGGTTCCTTCCTTGCACACCTCTCCTGGATTTGCTGATTGGCTTATGGGGTATATATGCTCACTGTCTGTGTTTGTTCCTCGCCACAGTGATGCACCCACCCTATGCCTTCTATCCAGCTCGTCTTCATGATCTCTAGTCCTGCCTGCTTCATTGTGTGTTCGACCTCCTGCCTGTCCCGACCTCGACTAAGCCTTATGATCATACTGCTGCTGAGCCTTTTGGACTGCCTATCCGTGTACAAACCCTTGCTTACCACATTAAATCCGTTCTGCAACACGAGCTGCTTGTGTGAGCCTCGCATTTGTGTCCTCCTACACTCGCCTGTCAGATCAATCTGTCCTATGATGGACACAGCGGGCTCCAATCCATTCCAGTTGGCGGTGTGCCACCACAGCCAGCAGATCGCTCAGCAGGAAGACAAGCTCTCTACGCTCAGTGCCGGGTTTAGTGAGCTTGCTAAATGCCAGGATGAGTTTATGTCCTCTGTGAGCACACAGATGAGCCAGAGTCTGTCCCGTCTGGATCCACAGGCTACGTCGGATGCAGCCACTGGGAGTCCTACCCCCCCGCCGGGGCCGCCAGCCGCCTCGCCGGCAACCGCATCCACACCGATCGTGTGCAACTAGTTATCTTGCTCAGAACACTTCTCAGGCAAAGCAGGGGACATCAGGCCGTTTATCACTCAGTGTGAACTGCATTTTGAATTGAAGTCTCCCATGTTCCGCACAGACAGAATGAAAATAGCCTACATAATAACTCACCTGACCGGACAAGCCGTTGCCTGGGCCACTGCCAAATGGGAGCGCCAGTCACTGTCTTGTGCTTCACTCCTGGCGTTCACCATGGCACTCGAACAGGTTTTCCAGCATACCACTCCGGGATGGGAAGCGGCACGGTCCTTGATGAAGTTGAAGCAGGGAAGCCGCCTTACTCCAGCATGACAGCGCCGCCATGTGGACAACCTCTGTTTCTGCTGTGGACAGTCTGGATATTTAATTGCTGACTGTCAAGCCAGGGGCCTCCGCATGGTCTAGAGTGGAGTTGCGGGCGAGTCTAAATTCCATTTCCTCAGTTTCAACACAGAACATAATTCCAGCTAAAGTAATTTCTGATCACACTTCCATTGATGTTTCAGCGTTTGCTGATCAGGTTCAGATGCCAATTTTAATCTATCTTCTCTCGCCATGGACCTTTGCCTTAAGATGCATAAGATTTCTTGCCCTCTGGTGGTACGTGCAGTAGATGGCCATGTACTGGGCCAAATCACTCAGCGCACTCAATCTGTAAATTCACAAAACTCTCAGACACACACTGAATCAATCAGTTTTCATGTAATGGAAAATATGACTCACTCGCTCATACTGGGGCACCCCTGACTCCAAAGGCACGGGCCTAATTTTGATTGGGTGAAGGGAGAAATAATTTCATGAAGCCTGACCAGTAATAATCATTGTTTGTAAAATCTAGAAAGCACCCAATGGGGTTTTAATCCGGATCTTGCCGGAGTTCCCGAAAGCTACCATAACCTAGCCGCAGTGTTTAGTAAAGCTAGGGTTAAATTGTTACTGCCGCACCGAAGTTACGACTGCACTACATAGCTTCTTCCCGGAATTAGTCCACCACGGGGAAAACTCTTCTCCTTGTCAGAACCTGAAAGTCACACGATGAATGCATGCATCCAAGAGTCCGTAGTGGCCGGACTGATATGACCATCTTCACCCGCAGGGGCAGGCTTCTTTTTTGTGGAGAAGAAAGATAAGACCCTCTGTCCCTGCATTGATTACCATGGTTTAAACAGTATCACAGTGAAAAATCATTATCCTTTGCCCCTTATTTCCTCCACTTTTGAATTATTAGATGGAGCTGCCATTTTCACCAAACTCGATCTACGAAATGCGTATCATTTATATATATATATATATAAACATTTTTGTTTGTTTTGTTTGTATGCATGTTAATGCAGCTTAATGAAAAGAACTTATGGCGTTGAGTTATAGTCTCAGTATATCAATATTAAATTGCGACATAACGACTTTAAAGTAGACATTTGTTTTACATAATTACATTAAGGCTATTGTAAAGATCATTTTAGTATTTGAGAATTTGTTTTTGTAGTTTGTGCAGTTGATGGTGAAGCACTGACTGCCTATTTTCCCCTTATTTCGCTTCTTTTTAACAGGCTCAAGGTGTTCTCTCCACCCTTAGTAATGGCCACCGTGCAGCATGCCGCTAGTCACGTGACATCTATTCCAGGTCTCTGTTTCCATGGATTCCACATCCACATTTGTCATAAGCCTGGCAGGGTGTCTAATCACCTGCTCCATGGCCTGCTGTAAATTTGTAATGTTACTCTCCCTGTAGAGCTCTATCTATGTTCGTAGACATGATGGCGGCGCCTTCCCCAGTAGGGTGGAGGCTGCCTGGCATCAGCAAGCCATGGTGGCCCCAGAACAATGGCCAGTTATCTCAATCAATCAATCAATCAATCAATTTTTTTATATAGCGCCAAATCACAACAAACAGTTGCCCCAAGGTGCTTTATATTGTAAGGCAAGGCCATACAATAATTATGTAAAACCCCAATGGTCAAAACGACCCCCTGTGAGCAAGCACTTGGCTACAGTGGGAAGGAAAAACTCCCTTTTAACAGGAAGAAACCTCCAGCAGAACCAATTATCAGTAAAGCTAAAGCCTTGCTGTCTACAAAATTGTGCCAGCCACCTATATAACTATGTCAGCCTGCTAAACGCCTCATCGTTACCCCGGGAGGGGAGGGGACCAGAGACTATTAATTGATGCAGACACATCTTTCTGGCAAGGTCACAATTCCTCTCTTTGTTCATTTTTCTGACCTCTGAGTGCTTCTCCTGACATCATTGGTGCCAATGTGAATAACTATGCAACTATATTTCATGTCATATTCCTTCGTCTGTCTTTCCTTCTGCAGTGTCACCAACCTAAGATGGGATGCAATGTCAGGAGCTCTGGCCCCAGGAATACATTTAACATCAGTTGGCGTCTTGAACCTTACTTTGCGGGTGATAGAATCCCCTATCACTAAAGTCCGGCATTTCGGCCTGGAGACAGGAGTGGAAGTCACTCGTGGGCTCAGAGAATTCACATCAAAAATACAAGGGGAAGAACCGATTCACAGTTCGCAGTGGCGAGTGTGATCAGGGTACTACAACCGGGCACCAAGCCCTACGGGGCTTCCTCCACCTTGCCACAGTCCGAAAGCCATCCTCCACAGCCGATGTTTCTAGACTAATGCTAATGGGCAACACTAACCTCATCTGGAGTGCCCGTAACATCAAACTCCACTGAGCTAAGAAGCTGCTCTAACTTACAGACATGGCTCTCTAAGAGAGCCACCCTATCTACCAACATCACGCAGGATTTACGGAGGGTGTAAAGTTGTATACTTTGTGCACTAGGAAATTCAACAGTATAGCCAAGCAAGCACAAGCTAACCAATAATGAATAAGCTAACCACTCCTAAGGCTCACATAGGATTCACACAGATGTAAGTAAATTAATTAAAATTCACAACAGTTACACTGAAAAAGTAGAAGAAGTATTAGACTTGAGGAACAGTAAAAAAAAAAAAAAACTCCTACGAGTAAACCACTCCAAAAATTTAACACAAGTGTAAAGTACTAAGCTAAAATTCACATCAATACACTACAAAAAACTAACAGAAGTATTAAATAAGCGGGAGCGGGGTCAAACTAGCTAACGCAAGCAACCGTATCAAAAGTTACACTGAAAAACTAACAGAAGTATTAAACAGTAAAAGAAACAGTTATAAAGTAACGATGGGGGAGTTGACCTAGATAGCGAAAAGTTAACTGCTAGGTGAATGCTAATTGCTAGCGAATGCTAACCGCTAGCAATTCACAACAGCACTGTATTTAAATAAGATTCAGAAGTAGATACACTTAACACCAGAAAGAGTGCTAAACAGAATTAAGAGAATGTATACACCGGGTAAAGTTTGGAAGAGTTCATAATCAGCAAACAATCACTGGAAGTCACTGGTATGGTTGAGAAATTATAGCTTTCCCAATAAACACCCTCAAAACAATGGCCACTCTGAAGAATAATAATACATTTTATTTACAGGTGCTGTTGACCCCCAAAACATGAATCAGCTGCAAATCGTGAATTATATACACACTGTTAATTGCAAAACATGAATACTGAAAAAATATCTCCCACAACTTGAACGCAGGTCTTACAAAATATGAAATCGGGTTTCGCAAATGTGAATAACATTAATTATATATCAGTTTAAGTAGTTTATGGATTTCAGTTTACAGATCAATTACTGCAGGACGTCTTGATCACAATCCTATCAACCGCAAAAATTATTTCATTTTATTTTTGTAATGTTTTAAATTTTTGGCAGGGGTGGGGGTCACTACAGCCAGTGAGGTGTGGAGGTGATTTGAGCAGCTACCACTTCTGGTGTCAAGCACCTGGTCCTGCTGGGTGTGTCCCGCTCTGGGGAATGTGTCTGTAAGGACTTTGACTGGGATGGTCCACCTGTCAAGCGGGAGTTGTCAAACTCAGGAAGGAGGAGAAACCTCCCCCTCCAATAAATGGCTCAAAATCTTAAGAGAAACGTTGTAAAAAAAACAAAACAAAAAAAACACTACTTTCTAACCTCAGGAAGGTAGACGATGAGCTACAACCTTATTTTTGTTCATATAAGCCGTCCTCTGAGCTTGAAAAAATAATATTGATCTGAGTGAGCAGACGACGGAGAAACAGAATCATACGGACCATCTACAAAAGTGCAAAAACAAGACACCAGAAAAAACATTCAATAAATTCAGGTGTGATGTCACCAAATTCACATCAGTGGTCCCATGGTGGTTATATTGTAGCACTCAGCCATCTGCTTGTTCAGGTAAATAATATTTTTCCAGCTCAGAGAATGGCTCATGTGTATAAAAATAAGGTTGTAGCTTGTTGTCTACCTTCCTGAGATTACAAGTTAGTGTTGTTCTCTTAAGATTATTGAGCCATTTATCGGAGGAGGAGGTCCTCCGATAAATGTCCTCTGTGAGTCTTGACAGATTTGACAGAGTCTTGACAGAGTGAGTTTGACAGATGGACCGTCCCAGTCAAACTCCTCACCTGACACTGTCACCGGAGCAGAACACACCTAGCGGGGCCGGGAACTTGACACCAGAACCGAAAGCTGCTCTAATTACCCCTGCACCACACCAGCTGTATATATATGAGGTCTGTCCGAAAAGTAACAGACCTTTTTATTTTTTTCAAAAACTATATGGATTTGAATCATTTGCGCTTGCATCAGCCAAGCTTGAACCTTGAGCGCATGCATGAGTTTTTTCACGCCTGTCGGTTGTGTCATTCGCCTGTGGGCAGGCTTTGAGTGAGCACTGGTCCAGCCCCCTCGTCGGATTTTCATTGCAGGAAATGGCTGAGCGACTGCCGCTGTGCTCCATGAAAATTTTTTTCAGAAACTGTGACAGACAGCCAGGTGGAAACCATTCGGAAATTCAGATGGCTTTCGGTGAAGATTCTATCGGCGTCACACAGATTAAGGACCATTACAACCGGATTAAAGACGGCCCCACACCGGCGGAGGGTGCAATGCGCTCCGAGCGGCCATCGACAGGCTGACACGACCAGATAATTTCCAAAGTGAAGGCTGTGTTGATCCGGCACGTCATGTGACTACCAGAGAAATCGCAGAAAATGTGGACATCAGAACTTTTGCGGCACATTCAACTGTTACAGGAGATTTTGTAATGAAAGAAGTGTGGAGGAATTCGCGCGTCGGGACGGAGCCGCTCAGGCGCACAACAAACTTCCTCCATGTGGAAGTCTCACAGGACATGTTGTGGCATGCCCAGCTGTTACACAATTTCTCGGATACTCACCTCGACTGAAAAGCCACCGAAAGCCGTCTGAATCTTCCGAATGGTTTCCAACACGGAGTTTGTTGTGCGCCATGAGTGGCTCCATCCCGACGTGTGAATTCCTCCGCACGTCTTTCATTATAAAATCTCCTGTAACAGTGGAATGTGCCGCAATGATTCAAATCCAAATAGTTTTTGAAAAAAATAAAAAGGTCCGTGACATTTCGGACAGACCTCATATATATACACTCAACAAAAATATAAATGCAACACTTTTGGTTTTGCTCCCATTTTGTATGAGATGAACTCAAAGATCTAAAACTTTTTCCACAGACACAATATCACCATTTCCCTCAAATATTGTTCACAAACCAGTCTAAATCTGTGATAGTGAACACTTCTCCTTTGCTGAGATAATCCATCCCACCTCACAGGTGTGCCATATCAAGATGCTGATTAGACACCATGATTAGTGCACAGGTGTGCCTTAGACTGTCCACAATAAAAGGCCACTCTGAAAGGTGCTGTTTTATCACACAGCACAATGCCACAGATGTCGCAAGATTTGAGGGAGCGTGCAATTGGCGTGCTGACAGCAGGAATGTCAACCAGAGCTGTTGCTCGTGTATTGAATGTTCATTTCTCTACCATAAGCCGTCTCCAAAGGCGTTTCAGAGAATTTGGCAGTACATCCAACCAGCCTCACAACCACAGACCACGTGTAACCACACCAGCCCAGGACCTCTACATCCAGCATGTTCACCTCCACGAGTGTCTGAGACCAGCCACTCGGACAGCTGCTGAAACAATCGGTTTGCATAACCACAAGAATTTCTGCATAAACTGTCAGAAACCGTCTCAGGGAAGCTCATCTGCATGCTCGTCGTCCTTATCGGGGTGCTCGACTTGACTCCAGTTCGTCGTCATAACCGACTTGAGTGGGCAAATGCTCACATTCGCTGGCGTTTGGCACGTTGGAGAGGTGTTCTCTTCACGGATGAATCCCGGTTCACACTGTTCAGGGCAGATGACAGACAGCGTGTGTGGCGTTGTGGTGGTGAGCGGTTTCTGATGTCAATGTTGTGGATCGAGTGGCCCATGGTGGCGGTGGGGTTATGGTATGGGCAGGCGTCTGTTATGGATGAAGAACACAGGTGCATTTTATTGATGGCATTTTGAATGCACAGAGATACTCTGACGAGATCCTGAGGCCCATTGTTGTACCATCCAAGAACATCACCTCATGTTGCAGCAGGATAATGCACGGCCCCATGTTGCAAGGATCTGTAACAATTCTTGGAAGCTGAAATGTCCCAGTTCTTGCATGGCCAGCATACTCACCGGACATGTCACCCATTGAGCATGTTTGGATGCTTATGGACCGGCGTATACGACAGCATGTAACCAGTTCCTGCCAATATCCAGCAACTTCGCACAGCCATTGAAGAGGAGTGGACCAACATTCCACAGGCTACAATTGACAACCTGATCAACTCTATGCGAAGGACATGTGTTGCACTGCATGAGGCAAATGGTGGTCACACCAGATACTGACTGGTATCCCCCCCCCCCAATAAAACAAAAACGCACCTTTCAGAGTGGCCTTTTATTGTGGACAATCTAAGGCACACCTGTGCACTAATCATGGTGTCTAATCAGCCTCTTGATATGCACACCTGTGAGGTGGGATGGATTATCTCAACAAAGGAGAAGTGCTCATTATCACAGATTTAGACTGGTTTGTGAACAATATTTGAGGGAAATGGTGATATTGTGTATGTGGAAATAGTTTTAGATCTTTGAGTTCATCTCATACAAAATGGGAGCAAAACCAAAAGTGTTGCGTTTATATTTTTGTTGAGTGTATATATATATACATATATATATATATATATCAACCTGGTGTCACGGCAAGTCGTGATTGAGCAGCACGAAATATACATTAATCTACTCATTCGTGATATTGCGATGAAAATTGCGTCACGGCAGGACAGATTCATTCTAATTCATTCTGTGATGGCTGCACAAAATTAAAAGAGAAGCGGGGGTTGGGGTGGTTATGATTAGGGTTGGGGGTAGGAGTAGAGTTAGTAATGGTGAGTAAAAAAAAAGGTGAGACTGGGCTGATATATATATATATATATATATACACACACACATATTGACTGATGACTGATATGACTGATATTCACATTTTGTGAGACCCGCATTCACGTTTTTGGAGATATTTTTTTTCAGTATTCACGCTTTACAATTAACGGTTTGTGGATATTTCACGGTTTTCAAGTGCTGCTTGTTTCAGGGGTTAACAGGTGCCTTAAAAAAACAAATACACATTCACAATGCAGCAATAAGCTATTTAAAAACATAACATTACACAATTTAGAAGTAAAAACTTAAAATGAGGTCATTTAACAGTTAAAAAGAAATTATCTGACAATTTAAAAACAGAAGTATGCAGTGTAATGAATGGAAATCATAGTGAATAGGCTTTTTTCAACAGGTGGGTTTTCAGATGTGATTTTTAAATGGCCAGAGAGTCAATGTTATGGATGTCAGGTGGGAGAGAGTGCCAGAGGAAGTGTGCCTGAAAGGTCTGGACCCCATAGGGGTCATGCAGGCACGAGGAATGTTGAGGCTGATGGAGGAAAGTGATCTGAAGGTATAGCTGGGTGTGTTTATGTGGAGATGTTCAGTGAGTTATGGAGGGCCTTGAAGGTTAGGAGGATGATTTTGTAGTTAATACGGCGAATGATTGCACGCCAGTGAAGTTGTTGAAGTACAGGGGTGACATGGTAAATCAATGTTGTTTTTGTGATGATCCAGACTGCTGGATTCTGAACCAGTTGAAGTTTATGGAGGAACTTTTTGGGGAAAACCAAAAGAAGTGAGAAAAGAGAGTTGCAATAATTCAGGTAGGAATTAACCAGAAAGTGGGCCAGGATGGCAGCGCTGACAGAAGTGAGGGACAGATGGAGACTGCTGATGTTTCGAAGATGGAATTATGCAGACCGGGTGACGCTAATGATGTGAGTTTGGAATGACAAGGTACCATCGAGGACGACACCCAGACTCTTGACCTGAAGGGAGGGGATACAGATGGGTGGAGGTGGGCTACGTGGAAAGGCAGAGCTGGGTGTCGTCAGAATAGCAGTGAAATTGAATGTTGTGTTTTCTGGAATACAGTAGTGTTCAGAATAATAGTAGTGCTATGTGACTAAAAAGATGAATCCAGGTTTTGAGTATATTTCTTATTGTTACATGGGAAACAAGGTACTAGTAGATTCACTAGATTCTCGCAACAAGACCAACAAGACCAAGCATTCATGATATGCACACTCTTAAGGCTATGAAATTGGGCTATTAGTAAAAAAAAAAGTAGAAAAGGGGGTGTTCACAATAATAGTAGTGTGGCATTCAGTCAGTGAGTTCGTCAATTTTGTGGAACAAACAGGTGTGAATCAGGTGTCCCCTATGTAAGGATGAAGCCAGCACCTGTTGAACATGCTTTTCTCTTTGAAAGCCTGAGGACAATGGGACGTTCAAGACATTGTTCAGAAGAATAGCGTAGTTTGATTAAAAAGTTGATTGGAGAGGGGAAAACTTATACGCAGATGCAAAAAATTATAGACTGTTCATCTACAATGATCTCCAATGCTTTAAAATGGACAAAAAAAAAAAAAAAAACAGAGAAGCTTGGAAGAAAACGGAAAACAACCATCAAAATGGATAGAGGAATAACCAGAATGGCAAAGGCTCACCCATTGATCAGCTCCAGGATGATCAAAGACAGTCTGGAGTTACCTGTAAGTGCTGTGACAGTTAGAAGATGCCTGTGTGAAGCTAATTTATTTGCAACAATCCCCCACAAAGTCCCTCTGTTAAATAAAAGACATGTGCAGAAGAGGTTACAATTTAAAAAGAACACATCAACTGGCCTAAAGAGAAATGGAGGAATATTTTGTGGACTGATGAGAGTAAAACTGTTCTTTTTGAGTCCAAGGGCCACAGACAGTTTGTGAGATGACCCCCAAACTCTGAATTCAAGCCACATTTCACAGTGAAGACAGTGAAGCATGGTGGTGCAAGCATCATGATATGGGCATGTTTCTCCTACTATGGTGTTGGGCCTGTGTATCGCATACCAGGTATCATGAATCAGTTTGGATATGTCAAAATACTTGTAGAGGTCATGTTGCCTTATGCTGAAGATGACATGCCCTTGAAATGGGTGTTTCAACAAGACAGTGACCCCAAGCACACTAGTAACCAAGCAAAATCTTGGTTCCAAACCAACAAAATTAATGCCTCGCCGATGTGAAGAAATCATGAAAAACAGTGGTTATACAACAAAATGCTAGTTTAGTGATTCACAGGATTGCTAAAAAAGCAGTTTGAACATAATAGTTTTGAGTTTGTAGCATCAACAGCAGATGCTACTATTATTGTGAAACACCCCCCTTTTCTACTTTTTTTTTTTACTAACAGCCCAATTTCATAGCCTTAAGAGTGTGCATATCATGAATGCTTGGTCTTGTTGGATTTGCGAGAATCTACTGAATCTACTGGTACCTTGTTTCCCATGTAACAATAAGAAATATACTCAAAACCTGGATTAATCTTTTTAGTCACATAGCACTACTATTATTCTGAACACTACTGTATATGGCTGAGGGGGAGAAGACAGATAATGAAAAGGATGGGACTGAAGACAGAGCCTTGGAGAACACCTGAAAAGAGGGAAGATGCTGGGATGTGAATGTTTTTAAATTAATGAACTGAGTGCGGCTGGTCAGATATGATGAAAACCAGTCCAGGGGTGTGCATGACAAACCAATAGATGCCATTCTGCGGAGGAGGATGGAATTGCAGATGATGTCAAAAGCTGCACTCAGGTCGAAGAGGATAAGGATGCATAAGAGCCCGGAGTCTGCTGCAGTTGAGAAGCCATTGATTATTTTGATTACAAGTGTTTCTGTGCTGTGGTGGGGATGGAAACCAGACTGGAAATGGTCAACATGCTTTTTGTTGCTTGGAGTTTCTCAACGGATTTTGGGTTATTTGGGGGTACTGAATCCGAATCTGATGTTTGTTTTTGCTAATTACATCATGTTTTTTGAGATATGAAAACATATTTCTCATATCAAGCATTAAAGCAAAAGCTGCAGTCTCGCACACCTCTTCAGCACCATAAACAATATCAAGGCTCTTGTTCACATTTCACAAACCTGGTTTAAAAACTATGCTTTTGAAGCTGCTTTTGTGCATTATTACTGGTGTCAAACTCATGAGAGAATGAGCAACTTTTGTGTCATCTATCAATACGAAACATGCAGATTGCAAAAAAAAAAAAAAAAAAAAGTGATGTGTTGGAGGTTATCTGAGCTCAGATTTGAATTCAGCACCCCAAAATAACCTTTAATCAGTTATCAAAGTCCATGCAATGAAAAAAAAAATGGTGACCAGTATTATTAGTAGAGCGATGTCAGTAGATTTGAGATACAACCATTTTTTTCAGCATTTTTGTGATAAATGGCAAGTGGGTAATGGAAAGAAGGTTGCTGAAGTTATTGGGGTCTGAAAGACGTTTCTTGACAATGAGAGTGAGTGCAGCAGATTTGAAAGGTGGTGGAACAGAACCAGAGGTGAGAGAGGAGTGGATGATGGTGGTAATCAGAGGTAACAAGGAGGGTAGACAGGGTTTGATCAGAGGTGTCAGAGGGGGTCTAATTGACAAGTGGATGATTTAGATTTCCTGATAAGTTCAGATATATAAGCGGAGGAGAGACGGTGGAAACCCGAGAGTGGCTGAGGGGTGGGAACTGGAGAAACAGGAGGGAATGAGCTGCAGGTGGTGTGAGAGGTTAGTTCCTGGTGGATAATTGTACTGCGAAAGTTCATGAGTGTGTTACAGTGATCAATGGAGTAGAAATGTGGGGGGAAAGAGTCTGGTGGGTGGAGGGATTTATTAATTAAAGAAAACGAAGTCCGAGGGTTGCCATCACCAGCGCTAATGAGACCGGCCTAATCCTGTGATTTGACTGTATTGATTGAGTCCTTATAATGAAGAATGTGGTGATAATACATTTCCTTATGAATAGTTAGACCAGTTTTATTGTAGTGTCTTTCCAGTTGGCATCCTTTAGTTTTTAGAAGACGAAGCTGGAGTGTAAACCATGGAGCAGAGAGGGTGAATGAAACAGTTGGGATTTTAAGGGAGCAAGTGAGTCCAGCAGGGTATGGAGACTGTTGATGTCATAAGAAACCAGTTCATCTGTGGTAGAGGGAATGCTGGTGTTGGGGAGTGTTTCAGTGCCTGAGGTGAGACTTGCCAGATCAATGTTCTTGATATTATGGAATGAGATGATACGTGGGGGCTTAGTTTTTGAAATAGTTAGATTTAAATTAAACAATACAAGCATATGGTCAGAAGTAGTGAGGTCATTAGAGGAGCAGTTGAAAGGAGAGACACCAGAGCAGCACACCGTTCAAGGATGTGGCCTTTTGAATGGGTAGGGAAATGTATATATTGCTGAAAATCAAATTTGTCTAGGCATGATGTGAAGTCCATAGCAAGTAAATGATTCAGATCGATGTGGATATTACAATCACTGAGCACAATGAGGTTTGGGGACCTTTTCTGTAAAATGCCTTTATGCAAAAGTAGATGTGTCTGTACTAAATTTCAAAATTATATATATATATATATATATATATATATATATACGAGATCTGTGAGAAAAGTATCCGACCTTTTTATTTTTTTCAAAAACCATATGGATTTGAATCACGTGTGATTGCATCAGCCAAGTTTGAACCTTCTGCACATGCGTGAGTTTTTTCACGCCTGTCGGTTGCGTCATTCGCCTGTGAGCAGGCTTTGTGTGAGCATGTGGCTCCACTGCGACGCGCGGAACTCCTCCGCACGTCTGTCTCAATGTGCCGAAAAAGTGCTGATGTCCACATCTTTTCACAATTCCTGTGCTAGTCAGACGACATACCGGATCAAGACAGCGTCCAGTTTAGAAATGAACGGCACATTCCACTGTTACAGGAGTTTTTGTCATGGAAAGAGGAGCGGAGTTCCGCGCATTGCGGTGGAGCCGCATGGCGCAAAGCAACGCCGTGATGAAGCCTCACAGGACATGTTGGGGCATGTCCAGCTCATGCTCAATTTCTCAGATAATCACACGACTGAAAAGCAACCGACAGCCGTCTGAAATCCACCTGAAAGCCATCCTGTGAGACCAACACGGAGGTGGTTTTGTGCCGCGTCATGAACGGCTCAGTGGTGCATCCCTCCGCTTTTCTTTCCATGAAAAAAACTCCTGTAACAGTGGAATGTGCCGAAAAAGTGCTGATGTCCACGTCTTCTGCCTTTTTGTGAAAGTCAGACGATGTCCCGGATCAACAAAGCCTTCACGTTGGAAATGATCTGGTTGTTCCAGCGGGGTTGGAGCCTGTCGATAGGCACTTGGAGCGCGGCGCGCTCTCAGCAGTTGTGGGTGGTCTTTAAACCGTCTGGATCACTCCTTAATCTGTGCAATCCACATAAAATCGTCCCTGAAAGCCATATTCATTTTCCAAATGGTGTCCACCTGGAGGTCCCTCATAGTTTCTGGAAAAAAATTGATGCAGCAAATCTCCAAATCGTTCAGACATTTATTTGCAATAAAAAACGAAGAGAGGGGTGGACCAGTGCTCACACAAAGCCTGCTCACAGGCGAATGACGCAACCGACAGGCGTGAAAAAACTCACGCATGCGCACGAAGGTTCAAGCTTGGCTGATGCAATCACACGTGATTCCAAGCCATATGTTTTTTGAAAAAAATAAAAAGGTCAGATACTTTTCTCACAGACCTCGTATATATATAATTTGAAATATATTTTATATTTTTAGAAGTACTCAACCCTTTTATTTCCTGTTAATTGCATTATTTTTATGTTAATTGGCTTAATGTACTTATAAATTGTTTAGGTTCTTGTTGTCATATACACACTATTATCATTGTTATCATTATTATTATATTTTTTTAATTTTATTTTGTCATTTAATTTTTAAATGAAACACAATGGAAATTAGTGTTTTCACTTTTTTGTGTCATCCATGTGTATTTCACACACTTACAATTAAATTATCTTCTTACATTGGACTTACTAAATAAAATTATGCACACATGCATTTAATATATAGATCATTCACTGCCCCCTGCTGGATTGACATGAGTCCAGAATGTAGTATTGTTAGGTAATACATGTAGCTTCTCTAAAAATATTTGTCCTATCAATGTTCAATTTTGGCACTGTTCATCCTTGACCCAAAATACATAAACATACCAAACGGGAAATGCCAGCTCTCCCAAGTTTGTAGATGATCAAAATTGTAGCACAGACACTTTTTGTCTTTTCTGCATTCTTTGCATTTAAGCAGGTTGTAGCGCATGGCCTCGATTCGCCCAAATTAAATAAATACATTAATGCTGTCTCAACAAAAACCTGAGTTTTGAACTGCAGACAGAAACGGTGTCTTGGAGACATCCCCCTTGGGCCAACACTGAGCTTCACAGAAAAGCAGGACTGTAACTCAAAGTTCTTCTAAGGGAACCTTTGCCTTTTTAACGGTTCAATTTCGGTCACTATGAATTACATGACATCATCATGGCTTCATGTCAGAATAGTAGAGAAGCTTGAATCTTTGACTGGACTAGGTTGCTTGACGCGAGGACGTTTCGCTTCAAATCGCAGAAGCATCCTCAGCTAAAATTCTTGCTCTGGAAGTCTGACTTCTGTCTGACACTTGTAGAGAAGAATAAAACAGAAGCCAACAAAAGCTGGAGTTTTAAACCTAACCAGACCCCTCCTACTGAGAGGCAGACTGCTATAGGCTAGTGACTAAACAATAGCTCTAATTAGCAACTATTGTGCTCTAGTTAGCACACCTAATGACAGGACAGCTGTCCCTCTAATGATGGGATGGATGCCTTTCTGATGGCTCCCTTGATGACGTGAATGACTCATTACCATGAACAAAAGACTGAAACTCCTTTGACCAGAGTACCCCATTGTAAACAGGGGATACAGTGTGTCTCAGACCCCCTCCCCGGTTAAGGCTGGGTTTCAAACGTTTCACAAAGAATGCCTCCTTGACCCCTCTCTCAAACCATTTCTTCTCTCTGGCTAATATTTTAATTTCCTTGTCCTCAAACGTGTGGTTAGAGTCTTTAAGGTGGAGATGAACCGCAGACTGAGGTCCACTGGCACCCTCTCTGCGGTGCTGGTATAGCCTTTTGTGTAAAGGTTGCTTCGTTTCACCTATGTAGTGTTCGTTACAGTTTTCCTGACATCTGATAGAATACACTACATTGCTCTGTTTGTAACTAGGGATCATGTCCTTAGGGTTAACTAATTTCTGTCTCAAGGTGTTAACCGGTATAAAGTAAACTGGGATTTTGTGCTGTCTGAAGATCCTCTGTAGTTTTTTCCCCTACTCCTGCTAAATAATGGAGAGACACTACTCTTCTTCTTGTCTCCGTCTCCTGTCTATCTTGTCTCTTTGTTCTCTGGGACTTCTGCACTTTGTTCAGGGACCATCGTGGGTACCCACATACTGTGAGGCTTTACGGACACGTTGTTGTTCTTTAGCCCTTCCCTCTGCAGTTGTGGGCACCTGTAGGGCTCTGTGTTGAAGCGTCCTGATCACCCCGAGCTTGTGTTCAAGGGGGTGGTTTGAGCAGATATTGGTCAGTGTGAGTTGGTTTTCTGTAAACCCCTGTCTGGAGCTGTCTGTTCTCTCCAATCGTAACATCACAGTCCAAGAAGGCTAAATGGTTGTTTCTGGCATCCTCACATGTGAACTTGATATTGGCGTCCACTGAGTTGATGTGTTCTGTAAAGTCCTCAACTTGCTGTTGCTTGATTTTAACCCATGTGTCATCAACATATCTGAACCAGTGACTGGGAGAGATGCCCGTGAAAGAAGTCAAGGCTGTCTTCTCCACTCGCTCCATGTACAGATTGGCCACAATGGGGGATACCGGAGACCACATCGCATTCATGTCACAATCTCAGCTTCTCCAGGCCAGGAGAACCCAAATTTTATGACTTCACCCAAGGCCAGAATCTCTCCACACTGCCAGAGGACCTTCCCCATGATAACATGTGGCCATAAAACTTTGTCTTGACAATCAGCTTTTATCTGTAGGTCTAAGCAAAGGTAAAGAACTTTTATTTAAAATAAAAAGAATTAGATCAGTATTATTTTATTCATATATAAAAACTTCTAATGTTGCTTGTATTGATTAATCAAACGAAATGCTTTGCATATAATTATTCCATTTTACTGGCATGTGTTCATTGCAACTGATGTGTGTTTAGGCTAACCTAGCTGAAGCTATCACGTGGCATTCATTCTTTGTTTATTTCTTGTCTCAGTTTTTGAGAATTTTAACCTGAGAATTTTAACCTAAGGTGTGTCAAGTCTTTCAAAGTTTTTTTTTCAAAATAATAGCGAATTTACAGAAAAGTGACTTTTCCTTTTTTTTTTAATTTTCCAACGCTCTTAAAGTTTTGCTTTTTTCTAAATCAATCAATCAATTTTATTTATATAGTGCCAAATCACAACAAACAGTTGCCCCAAGGCGCTTCATATTGCAAGGCAAAGCCATACAATAATTACAGAAAAACCCCAACTGTCAAAACGACCCCCTGTGAGCAAGCACTTGGCGACAGTGGGAAGGAAAAACTCCCTTTTAACAGGAAGAAACCTCCAGCAGAACCAGGCTCAGGGAGGGGCAGTCTTCTGCTGGGACTGGTTGGGGCTGAGGGAGAGAACCAGGAAAAAGACATGCTGTGGAGGGGAGCAGAGATCAATCACTAATGATTAAATGCAGAGTGGTGCATACAGAGCAAAAAGAGAAAGAAACACTCAGTGCATCATGGGAACCCCCCAGCAGTCTAAGTCTATAGCAGCATAACTAAGGGATGGTTCAGGGTCACCTGATCCAGCCCTAACTATAAGCTTTAGCAAAAAGGAAAGTTTTAAGCCTAATCTTAAAGTAGAGAGGGTGTCTGTCTGCCTGATCTGAATTGGGAGCTGGTTCCAGAGGAGAGGAGCCTGAAAGCTGAAGGCTCTGCCTCCCATTCTACTCTTACAAACCCTAGGAACTACAAGTAAGCCTGCAGTCTGAGAGCGAAGCGCTCTATTGGGGTGATATGGTACTATGAGGTCCCTAAGATAAGATGGGACCTGATTATTCAAAACCTTATAAGTAAGAAGAATAATTTTAAATTCTATTCTAGAATTAACAGGAAGCCAATGAAGAGAGGCCAATATGGGTGAGATATGCTCTCTCCTTCTAGTCCCTGTTAGTACTCTAGCTGCAGCATTTTGAATTAACTGAAGGCTTTTCAGGGAACTTTTAGGACAACCTGATAATAATGAATTACAATAGTCCAGCCTAGAGGAAATAAATGCATGAATTAGTTTTTCAGCATCACTCTGAGACAAGACCTTTCTAATTTTAGAGATATTGCGTAAATGCAAAAAAGCAGTCCTACATATTTGTTTAATATGCACTTTGAATGACATATCCTGATCAAAAATGACTCCAAGATTTCTCACAGTATTACTAGAGGTCAGGGTAATGCCATCCAGAGTAAGGATCTGGTTAGACACCATGTTTCTAAGATTTGTGGGGCCAAGTACAATAACTTCAGTTTTATCTGAGTTTAAAAGCAGGAAATTAGAGGTCATCCATGTCTTTATGTCTGTAAGACAATCCTGCAGTTTAGCTAATTGGTGTGTGTCCTCTGGCTTCATGGATAGATAAAGCTGGGTATCATCTGCGTAACAATGAAAATTTAAGCAATGCCGTCTAATAATACTGCCTAAGGGAAGCATGTATAAAGCGAATAAAATTGGTCCTAGCACAGAACCTTGTGGAACTCCATAATTAACCTTAGTCTGTGAAGAAGATTCCCCATTTACATGAACAAATTGTAATCTATTAGATAAATATGATTCAAACCACCACAGCGCAGTGCCTTTAATACCTATGGCATGCTCTAATCTCTGTAATAAAATTTTATGGTCAACAGTATCAAAAGCAGCACTGAGGTCTAACAGAACAAGCACAGAGATGAGTCCACTGTCTGAGGCCATAAGAAGATCATTTGTAACCTTCACTAATGCTGTTTCTGTACTATGATGAATTCTAAAACCTGACTGAAACTCTTCAAATAGACCATTCCTCTGCAGAAGATCAGTTAGCTGTTTAGCAGTTAGGAATTTTTGAGAGAAAAGGAAGGTTGGAGATTGGCCTATAATTAGCTAAGATAGCTGGGTCAAGTGATGGCTTTTTAAGTAATGGTTTAATTACTGCCACCTTAAAAGCCTGTGGTACATAGCCAACTAATAAGGATAGATTGATCATATTTAAGATCGAAGCATTAAATAATGGTAGGACTTCTAATCTGGCTCCAACAAACTTTTGAAAAGCTACCAGAAACCATTTTCAATAAACGCCTTCGACCTCTGGGGTCCAGCAGCTGACGACGGAGCTGATTTCAAACTTGACTGCAAGCAGCCATCTTTTCGGTAAAGCCAGCCAACACAAGCCTTTGGGGTCACCCAGGGAGACCACTGAGTTAACCCCTGACCCAAGTGAGCATGCTGCAGAGCCTACATCAAGGACGGATGGACGGACATCCGAATCACCTTTTCAACGGACCAGCTAAATGACCCAGTAAAGGTTCCAGAAAAGGAGTTTGTTGTTAATGGATACAGAGTGGCTTCTCATTATTATCATTCTTCTTTTTAAACATATTCATATGTTTGTTTAATGATTTTCTTAAAAATAATTGGCTTCCAATTCCATCACTAAATTCTAATCAGATTTATTCACTTAAAGTCTTTAAGCTTCATCTCTTTTTCTTTCACGTCTCATGAGTTAGTAAGAATTGTGTCCATAAATGAACTTATTTAATCACTGTCCACAAAATGCCAGTAAACTGTTCATTTCTTGTATAATTGGAAATAAATTGTAAATATTTCTGCTGTGGTTCATTGGTGTTCAGAAGGAGACCTTTGGTCAATCGTATCATGAATTCAGACTTTCAGACCAGAGACTGATAATTCAGTTGAGACTGATTAATTTGAGACTGATAAATTAATGAATGTTTAAATTACAGTACCTAAGCTTCAAATACATGGTGCCCAGAGTAAATTAAAATTAAATAATAATTATTAAACCCTAAAATTGTTAATTATTTTGGTGACCCATTAAATGAGTCTCCTAAGCCAATCTAATTCGATTTGGGAGTTTAACTGCTTATTCACTACATTTTATTTTGGTGCTCCGGTGTGAACCGATCTAGAATTGACCAATTTTGTTACATCTTTATGGTCCCCTGTTGCGAGGCAATGTAATACTTTCATGACATTATTATGTTGCCCGCGTGTGAGGCATTGTAAATTCTGTTACATTTATTCTGGTGCTCCCGTGTGAGACCTGAATATTTGTTACAAGGTGCTGCTAATTTGAAAAACAGAGACCATAACTCAACTGACTAAACCAACTGAACTACAACAACATGAACCACAATAATAACATTTAAAATCCCAAACTCCCATGGTGCATTGCAGCACAAAGGCTATTTTTAGATTGGACAGTTTGGTTAGATAAAATTGCTAATTTCTCAAAATATATTTGTCCTATGTGTTGTGTGGGCCGCTGAAGAGGAGGTACTGCTGGCCCACTACCACCAGAGGGCGCCCTGCTTGGAGTGCGGGCTCCAAGCACGAGAGGGCGCCAGACCCAGAGGAAGTGACAGCTGTCACTCATTACTCCAGCTGTCACTCATCTACACCACCATATAAGCCGGACTGCAACTCCACCTCCCCGCCGAGAAATCGACTACCAGTACCAAGGTAATTTCTCTGCTGACTGACACATTGTGTAACCAACTGAACTTCTATTGCAGCCGTTTTCCTGAAGTGTTGCCTTGTCTGGAGGATTGGCGTTTGGTGTGACAGTGACGGCTTCACCTCGCACCCCCTCCCAGATAAGTGGTTGATCAGGAGCTGCACGAGTGTGTGTGATTTGGAGGTGGAGGTGCTCCCTCCTAACGGTGTCTGGACTGTAAATTACTGAGTGTGCGGACTCACACTCATACATCATCTTTCTGTTTTCTGCCAGCAGTACCAGGGTCGACAGCCGAAGACAGAGGCCACCTGGGGACTCGGGACTTGGCGGCTCCGGTGTTCTTCAGACCGTTGGTGGTGGAGGCCGTGTGGGACACGGCTTCTCTCTCGTCGGGTGTCTTCTATCTTCGAGCCTGCCCACACGTCACCTGGTGTTTATTGACTGTGAAAATTACGACACATTTCGTTGTGTATTATCACAACATTAAATTGTTACCTTTTGGCTTACTCATTGTCCGTTCATTTGCGCCCCCTGTTGTGGGTCCGTGCTACGACACCTTCCCAACACTATGAACTTTCCATTTTCACAGCGTTCATCCTTGACCCAAAATACATAAGCATACCAAAAAGCAAATGTCAGCTCTCCCCGGTTTCACCATGATCACAGTGATACACACACATGTACCCACACACACATGCACACAGAGCCCACTTGGCTGTTATAATAAAGATATGTATAAGACAGCTTACCACCTTTTTTGTTTCTTTTTTGGCTCTTGGATACCAGCAGATATGAACACGTTATGTTGAAAAATATCCATTAATTTTGTGGTTTACATTTTTGTACATATCATTATTTTACCATCAGACTACAATGGTTCACACACGTACACTCATTCACCAATGCCAGGGTGCTGCATGCGAGCTGGTCAACAGCACAACTTAAGGACTTTGGTCAGGGGATCTTCTTTTATTCTGACAGATAATTGTCCTGAGATCTTCAGGAAACAAGTCCACTGCTTTTATTTTGAGACTACTTTGAAATCTCTCATGTTAAAGCTGCCAAGATGTGAGATTTTTGTCATGTTGTTTGTCTTATTTTTTGGTGTGTTTTGTTACTTTTTCTGTCCATTTGTTTTCTTGTATGTTTATTCTCTTGCTGGGTTTTCCTGCTTGGGTCTGGCTCATGGTGGACATTTCACACTCTCTGGTCACACCCTCATTCTGGTGGTTTCCACACACACCTGTCCCTAATTTGCAGCTCATCTCTTGGGTGTATTTAAGTTTTACTGTTTGCTCTGTTCCCTCGCCAGATTGATGAACCTTGTACCTTCTCTCCAGCTCTGTTCCTCATATTTCCTCATCCTGTTTGCCTCACGTGTGTATGACCACATGCCTGTGTATCCAACCACGCCTAAGGCTAATGTTAGTTGTACTTTTGCACTTGTTGTGTTTCGGACCCCGTTTTGAGTTTCAGTAAACCATTTTTACATACAAAACTACCTGTGTGAGTCCTGCATCTGTGTCCAGCATTTTCTGACTATCAAGCCTGATAAAAGTGCTTTATAAATAACCCTTTGCCCCTATTTTTTGGCTCAATTGTTCTCCTTTTTGGAGGACATAGAAGTTGCCACAAGCTAAAACTGCACCAACTGGTGACTGTGGTCAAAAAGCATCTTTAGGAAAAGATGCTTTTATTGAGGCGTCATGCAACTGTAAAAGTCACTTATGAAGCATTGCCTCCACTTATTCACTTAGATGTCATGGAGGGCGAGGATGAAAACTGAATGGTGCTTTCTCTGCTGGAGGCCAAGTCAGCCTATAACATGTGCACGAGTGGACCCTTTCTGTTCATATGCCTGCTACTGCCAAAACTTCATCATGCTGTTTACTTTGATCTACTTCAGCTGTGACAAGGCAGGATTAACGAATAGCCGGGGATTCGATGTCATACAGGATTAACGGATGGATTTCTGATTTACTAACATTTGTTCCATTTGTTTTTGGATGAGAAGCTCAGGAGTTGACCTCAAAAAAGAAAGAAAAAAAAAAAACTATTGGATTTTAGTATCCTAGCAACGGCTGCAAAATGGAACAGTAATTGTGTGAAAGCCAGTGACAGGCAAACCTGTCACAGCAAGTACAGTTTTACCTATCCTTCCCCATGGCCCTACAGGACGTTCAAGCCATCTTTTCATTCAGCTAAAAATAAATAAATAAAATCATATCATAAATCCACAGTATCCAATATCCTGTCTGCAAATATTTGGTGGACAATACCAACAGAGATAAAAGAGCAGTGTTTACTACAGCGAACAGGACAAAGAAGACTTGCTGGGTATGCATAAAATGTTTGTCCGTAATATCTATTGGGCCTAATTTAATTAATTACATTCAGATTCACATTTATTGTGCCAAACTCAGAAAGTACAGCAACATGTTCAGCACTAGCTACAGTGAGATTTGCATCCTTTATCCTAACATAACATGTCACCAAATATCAGCAAGGTTACTTTCCGGTGGCATATAGATGCAAATCTCAGTCACTGCTGGATTTGAGTTGCACACCGTGTTCCCAGAAAGAATGTGCCATTGACAGTTACAATTTTAGAACTGTATCCACTGTTTGAAACTGTTAGGCAAACCAAATGTTGAACTGATCTCAAAGACTCACAAGTGAGATTGCTGATACTAGAAACAACAGGAATAACATTTTGCAAAGGTCTTAGAGAGATATGATGAGTGGTCATGCCCAATTCCACATTTTGATACTGAATGTATTATATTATTGAGTACGTTTTAAGGGCAATTCAACTTTATTAACTTTATTAATATATTCAAATTTTCATTCATTTTCTAATGTGCTAAATCCAATTAAGGGTCACTGGGGGGGAGCTGAGCTAATCCCATCACTCAGAGGGGTGAGGCAAGCTACACCTTGGATAGGATTCCAGTCTATCGTAGGGTCACATACAGACAGACAAAATTAATCACACTCATATCTACAACAGTTTAAAATCCTCATATCACCTAAAATGCATGGAAAGTGGGAGGAATCCAGAGCACCCAGAGGGAACCAAATCAAACACGTACGCTGTCAGTTCAGTGCACAAACCAACGTGTTACTGTGTCTGTTTGCAAAGCCACACTCATGGGGCACATAGACAAATTTCAATGCCAGCTTGACAGTGACCATCTGCTGACTGTTTTCATGTTAACAGCGCAAATGGCCACACATTTCCTAAGTGCTATGCGAGTGGTGTTAGATGTTCATGGTTGTCAACTGGAATTTGGCCGACACCTGCGGCAAGAGGGTTCGATGGGCTCGCACAGTGCACACTGTCTTTCAGCCGCTGGTGTGCACAAATATATGTAGCAACAGGTGTATGAGGCATTGGAAGCAGCTACAAATATACACATTTTGCATACGATTCCTGCTTCATGCGCACTTTATGTGCAATTCGACCAAATTTGCACTATGTCTGAAGGGGCCCTTAAGAAAGACAAATAACAATAAATGAGTGGATTAACATAGTTTATTAAAGGGGTACTCAACTCGTTCCAGAAAGGGCCAAAAGGGTGCAGGTTTTCTTTGCAACCACCCACTCCCTGAGGTGATTTTTACTGATTAACATCACTTTGAGCAGATAGAATCAGTTAATCAGTGAAATCAGAGTGAGTGGTTGCAAAGAAAACCTGCACCCTTTCGGCCCTTTCTGTAACAAATTCAATACCCCTGTTCCAATGTGTTCCAATATATATATATATATATATATATATATATATATATATATATATATATATATATATATATATATATATATATATATATATATGGGTGTGTGTGTGTGTATATATGTATGATACAGAGTATTACATTCAGACTAAGGAACCAAACTGATATTTTTGGCAAAAAAATTGGTCAAGATGGCTCAATTATTTTTCAACTGTAATACCTGATATTGTATGATAAATATTACAATAATATGGTGTTATCCTCCAAATTTAAATGATTTCAATTTTAGTTATCCTCAGTTGCAGAATATTTAACCTTTTAGGTTTGGATATATGTGTATCAACAAAAATGCAGTATACAAAGAAGAATGTTGTATCGGTAGCAGTGGATATGATGTGCAAAAACAAGTATGATGATATGGGTGTACTGGGTGTACATTTTCTAGACTGCTGAAACAAGTAGGGGTGTGGTACATGTGTCTATGTGCAATGTATTTGTAAAGGATTCACAGTGCGTCACTTTTACCACATTTAGTTATGTTACAGCATTATTCAAAAATGGAGTAAATTCATTTTTGGCTCAAAATTCTACTCACAACACCCCATAATGACAGCATGATTTTATTATCATTATTATTATTTGCAAATTTATTAAAAAGAAAAAAAAACTAAGAAATAATGTGACAATAATTATTCCCACCCTTTGCTTAATACTTTGTTGATGCACCTTTGGCAGCAATTACAGCCTCAAGTCTTCTTGAATATGATGGCACAAGCTTGGTTCACGTATCTTTGGGCAGTTTTGCCCATTCCTCTTTGCAGCACTTCTCAAGCTCCATCAGGATGAAAAGGGAGTGTAAGTGCATGCACAGCAATTTTCAGATCTCTGCAGAGATGTTTAATCAGATTCAGGTCTGTCCTCTGGCTGGGCCATTCAAGGACATTTACTGAGTTGTTCTGAAGGCACTCCGTTGATATCTTGGCTGTGTGCTTTCAGTCACTGTCCTGCTAGCAGATGAACCATCAATCCAGTCTGAGGTCAAGAGTGCTCTGGAGCAGGTTTTCATGTCTCTGTATGTTGCTGTATTCATCTTTCCCTCAATCCTGAAATGTCTCCCAGTTCCTGCCACTGAAAACATCTCCACAGCATTATGCAGCCATCACCATGTTTCCCCGTAGGGATGGTTGCCTGTTTTCCTTCAAACATGGTGCCTGGTATTCACACCAACGAGGTCAAGCTTGTCTCATCAGACCAGACATTTTTTCTTATATTCTGAGAGTCCTTCAGGTGTCTTTTGGCAAACTCCAGGTGGGCTGCCATGTGCTTTAACTAAGGAGTAGCTTCCATCTGGCCACCATACAGTCCTGATTGATGGATTGCTGAAGAGATGGTTGTCCTTCTGGAACATTCTCCTCTCTCAACAAAGGCATGCTGGAGCTGTAACAGAGTGACCATTGGGTTCTTGGTCACCTCCCTCCCTCCCTGACCTACAGCTCCAGGAAGCCTCCTGGTGGATCTGAACTTCTTCCATTTCAGGATTATGGAGGCCACTGTGCTCACTGGTACCTTCAAAGCAGCAGGAATGTTTCTGTGCACTTTCCCATATTTGTGCCTCAAGACAATCCTATCTCAGTGGACTACAGACTATTCCTTTGACCTGATGCTTGGGTTTGTGCTCTGACATACATAGTCAACTGTGGGTCCATTTATGTAGACAAGTGTGTGCCTTCCCAAATCAATTTCAATTTATTTCATTGATAAAGCACAAAATCATAACAAAGCTGCCTCAAGGCACTTCACATGCGTAAGGTCTAACCTTACCAATTCCTAGAGCAAGCACACAGGTGACATTAGCAAGGAAAAAATTCCTTTGATGATATTGAGGAAGAAACCTCAAGCAGACCAGACTCGGAGGGGTGATCAACTGCTTAGACCATTGTAACAGTTTTAAGGTTATTACAAAGTTTTATGAAGCTGAAGTAACAGAAATCATGTTGAGTCAACTGAATTTACCCAAGGTGGACTACAATTCAGCTGTAGAAACATGTCAAAGATCATGAGTGGAAACAAGATTCTCCTGAGGTCAATTTTGAGCTTTATGGCAATGGTTGTGAATACTGATCTATGTGTGATTCCATTTTTTTTTCATAATTTGCAAAAATATATATATAAAATTCACTTTGTCATTATGGGATATTGTGTGTAGAATTTTGGGGAAAAAAAATCATCCATTTTGGAATAAGGCTGTATCATAACAAAATGTGAAAAAAGTGAAATGCTGTGAATGCCTTCCAGATGCACTGTTTTTATGCAGTGTTTATATTTGATCCTCTGTACTGCTCAATGTTCAGATCCACCCCACATTGTGTGTTTTTTGTGCCCAGTGGACATAAGTGCTTTGTTTGATAAACTGCAAGAAAAATTCATAAAAAGTAAGTTACAAAAATGTGTCTTCAAGGATGTAAGTGAAACGATTTCTTTCTGAGCTGACTTGATGATTGACTCTTTCCCAAAAATGGTTCAATCTGGTACAGATTATCAGAAATAGCATTTATCAGGCACAATTCAGATTGCTGAGATTAAATCAGGACATACCATAATGATATGTTAGTAAAAAAATGTCTGCCTTGCCGTATTTTTTCAAACATTGTTGTACCACAAACAATAACCAAAAAAACCCTCAACATTATTCTTTGAATAAGAAATCTTGCAATGTTCTTGGTGAAGTGACACTGTCATGGGTGTCTTGGTAGCTTCCCATAGTATTTTCCTCTTGCAGCATCACTCAGAGATTTACCATGCAGTGCCATACTTTTCTGAAATGAAAATCTTTCTCTGGTCCATTCTAACATGAAGTTGTGACTTGTGATACAAAAGGCAAAACTTACTTAGAATGCAGTATTCTAATCACAGGTGTAACTCCTGTAATCACAGGTGTAACTCCTGTATTCACAGGTGTAACAAATTTAAAACACAGGTTTTAAATTTCCTTTTGGATCATTAAAGTATCTATCTATCTATCTATCTATCTATCTATCTATCTATCTATCTATCTATCTATCTATCTATCTATCTATCTATCTATCTATCTATCTATCTATCTATCTATCTATCTATCTATCTATCTATCTATCTATCTATCTATCTATCTATCTATCTATCTATCTATCTATCTATCTATCTATCTATCTATCTATCTATCTATCTATCTATCTATCTATCTATCTATCTATCTATCTATCTATCTATCTATCTATCTATCTATCTATCTATCTATCTATCTATCTATCTATCTATCTATCTATCTATCTATCTATCTATCTATCTATCTATCTATCTATCTATCTATCTATCTATCTATCTATCTATCTATCTATCTATCTATCTATCTATCTATCTATCTATCTATCTATCTATCTATCTATCTATCTAACTAAACATTTATACATTATAGAGCATCATTCTTGAGCTGCAAACAAGAAATGTTTGAGCACACCATCATTCTAAATCACCTTTTTTTTTATCTCACCTCAACAGACTGCAGTCATCAGTAGCTCCAAAGAGCCAAATCCAGAGAGGGAAATGATTTATCTGCAGATTCCCACTCTAAACTTGTAGCAAATCCTGCACTGTTGCTGTCCAGCCTCATCTGCTCATCAGACATTTTGTCCGTTGTTATCTCTTTCCTCCCTGTGCAATGAAGAATATCTGATTTGAAAATATCACGACAGTATTAAGAAAATCAATATATCTGCACCAAACTGAAGTATTTACATTCAGACCCATAAGTAATTGGACAGTGACACTTTTTTAAACATAGTTTTGACTCTTTACGCCACTAGATTTGTGTTGAAATTAAACATTCATTGTGTATATGCATTAGAGAATGACAGATTCACATTCTGTGCACACTGTGATAGACTGGCATCTTGTCCAGGGTGTACCCCTGGTCTCACCCAGTGACTGCTGGGATCAGCTCCAGCCCACCCCAACCTGTCACCATGAATAGGGGATTGCATGTGTCAGTGCGCATGCCGAGAAATAGCCCTTGCACAATGCATCATGGGATAGTCTATATGCCTACAGCCGGCATCCATGGATGTAAACAAAGAGAGACGCAGCACGTTTAACCAATTTTGGACCCCGAAAATGTAGCTGGAGCTGTTATTAATTCACCATTCGAGGCAGCAAGAGATGTGGGAGTAAAAAGATGGTTAAAAGGCAAGAAAAAGGATGTGATAGAGAGGTGAGTTCTGACTAACTTGCTTATAGGAGTTAATACTTTGTGAGTGATGGGGTAAATTGCACATATTTAGTGGTTATACATACAGTGAGGAAAATATGTATTTGAACACCCTGCGGTTTTGCAAGTTCTCCCACTTAGAAATTATGGAGGGATCTGAAATTTTCATCTTAGGTACATGTCCACTGTGAGAGACATAATCTAAAAAAAAAAAAAAAATCCGGTAATCACAATGTATGATTTTTTAATAATTTATTTGTATGTTACTGCTGCAAATAAGTATTTGAACCCCTACAAACCAGCAAGAATTGTGGCTCACACAGACCTGTTCATTTTTCTTTAAGAAGCCCTCTTATTCAGCACTCTTTACCTGTATTAATTGCACCTGTTTGAACTTCTTGCCTGTATAAAAGACACCTGTTCACACACTCAATCAATCACACTCCAACCATTCCACCATAGCCAAGACCAAAGAGCTGTCTAAGAACACCAGGGACAAAACTGTAGAACTGCACAAGGCTGGGATGGACTACAGGACAACAGGCAAGCAGCTTGGTAGAAGACAACAACTGTTATGATTATTTATTAGAAAGTGGGAGAAACACAAGATGACTGTCAGTCTCCCTCAGTCTGGGATTCCATGCCAGATCTCACTTTGTGGGGTAAAGATGATTCTGCGAAAGCTCAGAACTACACAGGAGGACCTGGTCAATGACCTGAAGAGAGCTGGGACCACAGTCACAAAGATTACATTAGTAACACATGATGCTGTCATGGTTTAAAATCCTGCAGGGCAGCAAGGTCCCCCTGCTCAAGCCAGCACATGTCCAGGCCCATTTGAAGTTCACCAGTGACCATCTGGATGATCCAGAGGAGGCATGGGAGAAGGTCATGTGGTCAGATGAGACCAGAATAGAGCTTTTTGGAATCAACTCCACTTACCATGTTTAGAGGATGAGAACAACCCCAAGAAAACCATCCCAACGTGAAGCATCGGGGTGGAAACAACATACTCTGGGGGTGCTCTTCTGAAAAGGGGACAGGATGACTGCACCATAATGAGGGGAGGATGGATGGGGTCATGTATTGCGAGATTTTGGCAAACAACCTCCTTCCCTCAGTAAGTTCATTGAAGATGGGTCATGGCTGGGTCTTCCAGCATGACAATAACACCAAACACACAGCCAGAGCAACTAAGGTAGGCCTCTGTAAAAAGCATTTCAAGATCCTGGAGTGGCCTGGTCAGTCTCCAAACCTGAACTCAATAGAAAATCTTTGTAGGGAGCTGAAACTCCAAACCTGGAAGATCTAGAGAAGATCTGTATGGAGGAGTGGACCAAAATCCCTGCTGCAGTGTGTGAAAACCTGGTGAAAAACTCCAAAAAACGTTTGACCTCTGTAATTGTAAACAAACATTACCAAATATTAACATTGATTTTCACAGGTGTTCAAATACTTATTTGCAGCAGTAACATACAAATAAATTATATAAAAAAATCATACATTGTGATTTCTGGATTTTTTTTTTTTTTTTTTTTTTAGATTATGTCTCTCACAGTGGAACTCAGCCACATGGGGTGTGCAGCCAGTACATTCTGAGTGCCGGTCCCAAGCCCAGATAAATGAGGAGGGTTGCGTCAGGAAGGGCATCCGGCGTAAAACAAGCCAACCCAACTATGCAGACTCAGAATCGAATTCCCATACCAGAGAGCACTTGTAATGTTTAGATGCCCCCCCCCCCCCCGAAGCCCCTTAGGTTTTAACTTGGGGTCCCACAGTATATTTGCATGATTCACAGTTTGAAATACCTTAAAGATCTGTTGTTTCTGCATTGCAATGTTGGAATCCAGCATCAGTGATTTACCAGTCTTACCAGTCTTTCTGGATGCAGTGTGATAATTGCTTAATTTGGAGTTTTGGTCATGAGTTGACCACTGGACCATGCGTTAGCATTGAAGCTTTTAAAGGGCATGTGTAGATCTTCTGACACAAAGACACGAAGACAAGGAAGGAGTTACCATCTTCTTTGACTGCAAATAAATGAATAAATAAATTTTAAAAAACTTCACGGTACAATTTTGTTTATGTTGTGTCATCACTTGTACATTTTATGGTGGAGTGGTCTGGTGAAGAATTTTCTTCAGGAGAAGAGTTGACATTTCAGTTGCAGTTTCCCAGAAGGCACAAAGGTCATTTAAGCCTCGAATTGGTGTTGTCTGTAATTGTTATTGTGTGGCTGTCTTTTGGGTCAAGTGCACTCCCGTCCCCTGTTCATGTGCAAATTTGTGTATTTCTCCACTGATTATTTCATGTTGACAGCATGTGCTGACCAGATGGCACCCATCTTCACCTGGATCTTCAACAGATCTCTGGAGTTCTGTAAGGTCCGCTCCTGCTGCAAAGACTCCATTATTATCCCAGTCCCAAAGAAACCCTCCATAACAGGACTAAATGACTGCAGGCCTATCTCCCTGACATCTGTAGTCATTAAGTCTTTTGAAAAGCTGGTGTTGACCCACCTGAAGGACATCACAGGACATCTGCTGGACCCCCCTGCAGTCTGTGCACTGGGCAAACAGACCTTCAGATTGCCAGAGATTACTTCTTGTGTCCTTGGATGCTTTAATAATCATCTTAAGGATAAACAAGTAAACTTGTATGTTTTTCCTAAGAATACAATGCTAAGAAACAAGTGGATTCACAATACTGGAAATAAGTAAAAGTTTAGTAAAAGTTGAGTCTGCAGCAGCCACAAAACCTACATGGTAAGCACACTAATGCCGCGTTCACACCGGATGACACGCAAGCGACGGCGGCAACAGGTTGTCATGTAATCCCTATGGAAGGACGCCACAAAAGTTCAAGCCACGCAATGCGATGCGATGGACACGAATGAAGCGATTTTGAGTGATTGGTGCATTTGGGCGCGATATTGCGTCCCGTTGCCCTCTTCCCCAAGTTGAACAATCTGAACTTTTTCATCTTGTTGCGTCGCGATGACCAATCAGGGACTGGATATGTAGTGACGTGGAGATATCTGGAGTTTATACTTGATGTGGACATGTCCTGTCTCTGGCAGCCAGCCTGTGAGCAGGACTTATGTCCCTTTTGTCCTTTGTTTCACAATTCTGACATGAGCTTGAGGGGAGAGCGAGCAGCAGCACCGCAGCAGAGGCAGCAGCCATTTTTTTTTTTTTCACGTGAACGCACAAACTAATTGTCCATGAAGATTATTTTATTTATTAACTGCACAGATGTATAGATGCAGCAACACCGTAGCAGCGGCAGTGGGCAGTTTTGTTTTGTTTTTTTTGTTTTTACGCATGTGTGAACGAATCGTCCGTAAAGACAATTTTATTAGCTACACAGATATATAATAAAACAAATGGTGACTGGTTTATAACACAATTATGACAGAGTTTGAGGAGAGAGCAAGCAGCAGCACCGCAGCAGCACCAACAGCCAGGTTTTTTTTTTTAATTATTAACGTGCGCGCGCGGATGGGACAGGAGGTCCTCAAACTGGGTCCTGGAGAGGCAGAAGTACCGCTGAAAGCGGCTTTCATCCAGACGCAGGTCCTGCAGCAAATGATGAATTTGTGGCATTGCGTGGCATCCAGTGTGAATGCGGCTCAAACAGAGGGACACACCGGTGGACACACACTGTGATGGTGGGGCGTCCATCGCCAGGCGAGGGATGCAAATTTGTGGCGTTGCGTGGCGTGCGGTGTGTACGTGGCATAACGGTTTTTCCAGTCAAACCACTTCCATCAAAACCACCAAGATAGGAGTTCTATCCACAACTTGCAGCAAAATCACAGCCACAATTTTACACATAACATAGTCAATCCCTCCACACATCCTCCCTCCCTTTGGCCAGAGCAGCTTTCTCGTGCCTTGTTTTAGTGCAGAAACAATGTCTTTTCTTTCTGTCTATCTCTCTCTCTTTCTTTCTTTCTTTCCCTAATTGAGAGTCCAATCCATTGATAAATGTGTGTGCTTGGCTCAGCACAGCTACAATGTAGTGCACACTTACTGAGCTGAATGATCTCGAAGATGCGTTTTTTCCCCCTATGTAAAAAGGCCAAATATTTAGTATTTTATGAACATTTGATATACAGTGGGGAAAATAAGTATGTGAACACCCTGTGATTTTGCAAGTTCTCCCACTTAGAAATCATGGAGGGGTCTGAAATTTTCATCTTAGGTGCATGTCCACTGTGAGAGACTTCTTCTTTGTCTTTCGGCTGTTCCCGTTAGGGGTCACCACAGCAGATCAATCGTTTCCATCTCACCCTGTCCTCTGTATCTTCCTCTGTCACACCAACCACCTGCATGTCCTCTCTCAGCACATCCATGAAACTCCTCTTTGGTCTCCCTCTTCTCCTCCTGCCTGGTGGCTCCATCCTCAGCATCCTTCTCCCTATATACACTGGGTCCCTCCTCTGCACATGTCCAAACCATCTCAATCTCACCTCTCTGACTTTGTCTCCAAACCGTCCCACCTGAGCTGTCCCTCTGATATGTTCATTCCTAATCTTGTCCATTCTTGTCACTCCCAAAGAGAATCTCAACATCTTCAGCTCTCCCACCTCCAGCTCTGCCTCCTGTCTTTTTGTTAGTGCCACTGTCTCTAAACCATTCAAGTGCTCTCGGTGTGCAGCCAGTACATTCTGAGTGCCGGTCCCAAGCCCGGATAAATGAGGAGGGTTGCGTCAGGAAGGGCATCCGGCGTAAAACAAGCCAACCCAACTATGCAGACTCAGAATCGAATTCCCATACCGGATCGGTCGCGACCCGGGTTAACAACGTCCGCCACCGGTGCTATTGCCCAACAGGGTGCCGGTGGAAATTGGGCTACAGCTGGGCGAAGACGACGAAGAAGAGGAGGAAAACGTTGCCACAAACAGCGGGTTAGGGTGGTAAAAGATGTACATGGTAATGTGCTGACAAGTGAGAAGTGTGTGCTGAGAAGGTGGAGGGAATATTTTGAAGAGTTGATGAATAAAGAAAATGAGCGAGAGAAAAGGCTGGATGATGTGGCGAGAGTAAATCAGGAAGTAAAAGAGATTAGCAAGGAAGAAGTGAGGGCTGCTATGAAGAGGATGAAGAGTGGAAAGGCATTTGGTCCAGATGACATTCCAATGGAGGCATGGAAATGTCTAGGAGAGATGGCAGTAGAGTTTCTAACCAGATTGTTTAATAAAGTCTTGAAAAGTGAGAGGATGCCTGAGGAGTGGAGACGAAGTGTGCTGGTTCCTATTTTCAAGAACAAGGGTGATGTGCAGACCTGCAGTAACTACAGAGGCATGAAGCTGATCAGCCACAGTATGAAGTTATGGGAAAGAGTAGTAGAAGCTAGGCTTAGAAAACGGTTTCATGCCGAGAAAGAGCACTACAGATGCAATGTTTGCTCTGCGAATACTGTTGGAAAAGTACAGAGAAGGACAGAAAGAGTTACATTGTGTGTTTGTGGACTTAGAAAAAGCTTATGATAGGGTGCCAAGAGAAGAGCTGTGGCATTGTATGAGGAAGTCTGGAGTGGCAGAGAAGTATGTTAGGGTAGTGCAGGACATGTACAAGAATAGTGTGACAGCGGTGAGATGCGCAGTCGGAATGACAGACTCATTCAAGGTGGAGGTGGGATTACACCAAGGATCAGCTCTGAGTCCTTTCTTGTTTGCAGTGGTGATGGACAGGTTGACAGATGAGATCAGACAGGGGTCCCCATGGACTATGATGTTTGCAGATGACATTGTGATCTGTAGTGAGAGTAGAGAGCAAGTTGAGTCTAGTCTGGAGAAGTGGAGATATGCTTTGGAGAGAAGTGGAATGAATGAAAGTCAGTAGAAGCAAGACTGAGTACATGTGTGTGAACGAGAGGGAGCCCAGTGGAATAGTGCAGTTACAAGGAGTAGAAGTGGTGAAAGTAGATGAGTTTAAATATCTGGGGTCAACTGTTCAAAGTAATGGAGAGTGTGGTAGAGAGGTGAAGAAGAGAGTGCAGGCAGGGTGGAGTGGGTGGAGAAAGGTGGCAGGAGTGATTTGTGACCGAAGAATATCAGCAAGAGTGAAGGGGAAAGTTTACAAAACAGTAGTGAGACCAGCTATGTTGTATGGTTTAGACACAGTGGCACTAACAAAAAGACAGGAGGCAGAGCTGGAGGTGGCAGAGCTGAAGATGTTGAGATTCTCTTTGGGAGTGACAAGAATGGACAAGATTAGGAATGAACATATCAGAGGGACAGCTCAGGTGGGACGGTTTGGAGACAAAGTCAGAGAGGCGAGATTGAGATGGTTTGGACATGTGCAGAGGAGGGACCCAGGGTATATAGGGAGAAGGATGCTGAGGATGGAGCCACAAGGCAGGAGGAGAAGAGGGAGACCAAAGAGGAGGTTCATGGCTGTGCTGAGAGAGGACATGCAGGTGGTTGGTGTGACAGAGGAAGATACACAGGACAGGGTGAGATGGAAACGATTGATCTGCTGTGGCGACCCCTAACAGGAACAGCCGAAAGACGAAGAAGAAAAGAAGAATAATTAATTTTCTGGCATTTACCCAGGTCTGGGTAGCGGTGGCAGAAGACCAAGCTGCTCATCCAAAACTTCCCTATCCTTGGCAAAGTCATGTCCTCTTGAGGGACATTCCAAACATGTTCCCAGGCCAGCTGGGAAATATAGTCTCTCTAGTGTGTCCTTGGTCTTCCCTGGGACCTCCTCCCAGTTGAAAGCCCTCAAAAAGGGAGACGACCAGGGGAAATCCTCACAAGGTGCACAATCCACTGTAACTGGCTCTATTTGATGCAAAGAAGCAGCAACTCTACTTTGAGTCCTTCCCAGATAGTCAAGCCTCTCTCCCTATCCAGGAGTGTAAACCCAGATACCCGAGGGAGTCATCTCATCTCCGCTGCTTGTAACCTTGATCTTATTCTTTCAGTCATTGCCCAAAGTTCATGACCATAGCTGACAAAAGGAATCGACTGGTATGGATATCATGCTCCAAACTTATCCCCATTCATGAACAAGACCCCAAGATACTTACACTCCTCCACCTGGGACAATATCTCTCCCCTGACCCAGTGGGGACAATTCTCTGTTTTCTGACTGAGGTCCATGGTCTCAGATAAGGAGTTGCTGATTCTCATCCCAGTAGCTTCACACTCAGCCTCAAACCTGCTCGGTGAGCATCGGACATCATTGCCCGATGAAGCCAACAGAAACACATAATTCACACAAAAAAAAAAAAAAAAAAAAAAACAGAGATGCAACTCAGAGGTCACCAAACTGGACACCACCCTCCAATTCCTGACTGCTCCTTGAAATTCTGTCCATTAACATCATGAACAGATTTGACAAGGGGCAGCCCTGGCGGAGTCCAATACCCACTGGAAACAGGTCTGATGCAATGCCAAGTATGCGGACACAGATCCTATCTCATACAGAGAATGAATTGCACATTGCAGCAAATCCGGTACCCCATACTCCCTCAGCACCACTCCACAGAATACGTCAAGGGACCCGGTCAAATGCCTTTTCCAACTCCCCAAATCACATGTTGACAGGTTGGTCATACTCCCAAGACCTATCTAATATCTTTGTGATCAGGTCAAGAATCCCTAAAGCTACCTAAACCTGTGTTTTACACCTCATCCAGATGTACAGTTTTATTTAACTTTATCTACTGTTGCTTCAGCTTTTGCTGACTTTAGCTTAAGACATTTACTGAGGAATTGGCTTTTATAGAATTTAGTTAGCTAACTATAACTTGACTTTAGAAGGTTCATTAGTATAATTATCTACACATCAGATAGACAGATAGATAAATACTTTATTAATCCCGAGGGAAATTGTGTGGCGTCCCTCGCTCTCATTCATACATATAAAAGTTACACAACAAGTTAAAAAATAAGTTGATGAATAAAAACAACACAGAGACAACTTCATAAATAAGTAATACAAAAACAGTATATAAAAGTGCAACAAGTTACAGGAGTCAAGGCACCTGAGACTATGTTTAGGCATTTATAGCCCCCGTCTGCTGCCCCTGGGTGACGTGGCTGCGTTATACAGCCTGATGGCTCCAGGGACAAAAGAGTTCTTCAGTCTGTCAGTGGAGCATTTGAGGGAGAGGAGTCTGGAACTGAAGGCGCTCCCCTGCTTGGATATCACAGAGGATCACAGGGGGTGGCAGTGATTGGACAGGATTGCCCTGATCTTGGAGAGCGTTCTTCGCTCCAGCACCTGCTCCACAGAGTCCAGACCATCAACCATATTTTCTCAGATATTTCTAACGCTCCGACGGGACAAACACAATCAAGTCCACATCAGCTAGTGGCCTCTAGCAGCTAGCATGGGGCTGTATAGTGCCAGTACACTCAAAGCAACCACACTTCCATGCCAAACCCAACTGCAAACATTTCTTTTGAAAACTTGGACATTGAAAGAAATGAAGTTTTTGGCACCTGAGGCTGTTGCTAAGTTGTTGTATAAATGACATATCACTAAAAAGTATCATTTAGCAAAACCCTTGACTGACAATCTCATCAATCTTGGGGGACGTAATATTCAAATACAGTAAAAAAATATGTGGAAAATGTAAATACAGGAAGTAACACTCTGTAATGAGAACCAGGCCTGATGAGCCAGAAAACAATGCTCACTAATCCTTGGAACATATTGGTGTAAGGGAAAGGGATATAGTGTTTCCCAGTGATGGAAAGATTTTTGTCCCTGTGCTAGTAAAAATAAAGGTCACTATATCTGTCTGATGTGAGCGAGGGGAAAGCCTGAGAGGCACATGGGCAGTCTGATAGCAGACCCGACTAGCTCTCGGGAGGACGGTAAAGGTCACATCCATGTCGTTAAGAACTCAGCAGCATTATGGTGCTGTCTTGGTGGTACCCATCCTCATGAGCTCTCAGCACAGTCCACATATGCTTTACTAACAGAGCCCAGCAGGAAAAGATGAGTATTAATTTGTTGAATATGTAGGGTACAGTGAAATTGTTGGTGTGTGGGTGGATGTTTGTTTGTCTGTGTGTTCAGGGTTTATGTTTTGGCCTCCTCATCTCAGGCATTCCTTATCACTCTCATATGTGGTTCTCTGTCATGCACAGATTTATTTCTCACCTCTCGTCATTCTCACTGTCGTTTTTGCCTCCATCCACCGCTCCTGCTGTTCGAGTAATCTAACCGATGCTGTAGTGAGTGGTTAGATGAGGATGGATTAATCGTATTTCTGGAATGACTCATCTGCACGAAAAAAGGAAGTTGATAAAGGACAGACACCACTGGCTGAGTGACCCTTGCAAAACAGCTGCACCAACCGTTACACATTACAAATGTGTATAATAGGATACTGTTTGCATGTCAGTTTTAATTAAGTGAGTTTTTGTCAAATCTATGATTGTCTCCAACTCATTATTTACACATTGAGAATCAACTAAGAATTACATCATCATAGCTTCCTGACAACCAAGTCTCATGCTTTTTCTGTGCACCCGTTACAAAATGTTTGTGATGCGATTTTTTATTTTACTTTTTCTAACCCTACCCCTTTCCCTAATCCTCTCCCTTTCCCTAACCCTAATCCTAAGTGCTACAGATCCCCCCCCTGTCACCCCACATTTCATGCGCCGGATCATTTCCAAAGTGAACACTGTGGGGATGCGGGACCGTCGTGTGATTATCTGAGAAATTGCGGAAGAGCTGGACATCAGCACTTTTTCAGCACATTCCACTGTGAAAGAAGGTTTTGCCATGAAAAGAGTTGCAGCGAAATTCATCGGCACGAAGCTGATGGCGCAGCAACAGCGCCTCCGTGATGAAGCCTCACAGGACATGTTGTAACATGCCCTGACATGTCCAGCTTGTCCACAATTTCTCGGATAGTCATACGACTGAAAAGCCACTGAAAGCCGTCTGAATCTTCGGAATGGTTGACGAGCTGGGCATGTTGCAACATGTCCTGTGAGACTTCAACTGTTGCTGCCTCAGTGCATTTTGCCGACTCTTTTCATGGCAAAATCTTCTTTCACAGTGGAATGTGCTGAAAAAGTGCTGATGTCCACCTCTTCCGCAATTTCTCGGATAATCTCACGATGGTCCCACATCATCACAGTGTTTACTTTGGAAATTATCCGGTCATTTCAGCGTGTTGATGCCGACCGGAGTGCGGCACGCCCTCCACCGTTGTGCGGCCGTCTTTAAACTGGTTGTACCGCTCCTTAATCTGTGTGATGCCCAGAGGATCGTCACTGAAAGCCATCTGAATAATCCAAATGGTTTCCACCTGGCTATTGCCCAGTTTGTGGCAAAATTTGATGCAGTTGCGCTGCTCCAGTCGTTCTGCCATTTCTTTGCAAAGAAAAAATGACGAAAGACTCCACCCATCCTCACACAAAGGCTGCTTACAAGCAAATGACGCAACCGACAGGCGTGAAAAAAATCACGCATGTGCACGAAGGTTCAAGGTTGGCTCATGCAAGCACACGTGATTCAGATCCATCAGGTTTTTGAAAAAACAAAAAGGTCCGATACTTTTCTAACAGACCTCATATTTACTTAATGGTTTTCATTATGCTTTTGTTCTTAGTTTGAAAGTTCAGTAAGTGGAGTGATATGTTAAACATGCTGTGAATGCTATGTGAAAGACTAAAGTAAGATAATTGTATGTTTACTGAACAAGTAGCAGATTTTTTTTTTTTTTTTTTGTATATTGTTCTGCAAGCCACTTTTAATTACAAATTCATCTGCCCACCACCTGAGTTTTCATTATCCTTCATTCGTTTAGCAGGTGAACAATGGGTGTGTTTAAAACAGTATTGTGGCACTCTTAATTCATAATGTGAAGTAAAACAGCATGCCATGTAAAAGAAACATTTTTATTTTTGCTTAATAAACTGTACTATGTGGTCAAGACTATTTATATTTAGTTTCTTTTGTCTGTATTAGCATATTTGATATTGGAGTAATCCAGAAGTAATTGAAAGTAATCAAATTACACTCAACAAAAATATAAACGCAACACTTTTGGTTTTGCTCCCATTTTGTATGAGATGAACTCAAAGATCTAAAACTTTTCCACATACACAATATCACCATTTCCCTCAAATACTGTTCACAAACCAGTCTAAATCTGTGATAGTGAGCACTTCTCCTTTGCTGAGATAATCCATTCCACCTCACAGGTGTGCCATATCAAGATGCTGATTAGACACCATGATTAGTGCACAGGTGTGCCTTAGACTGTCCACAATAAAAGGCCACTCTGAAAGGTGCATTTTTGTTTTATTGGGGGGGGGGGGGGGGGATACCAGTCAGTATCTGGTGTGACCACCATTTGCCTCATGCAGTGCAACACATCTCCTTCGCATAGAGTTGATCAGGTTGTCAATTGTGGCCTGTGGTATGTTGGTCCACTCCTCTTCAATGGCTGTGCGAAGTTGCTGGATATTGGCAGGAACTGGTACACGCTGTCATATACGCCGGTCCAGAGCATCCCAAACATGCTCTATGGGTGACATGTCTGGTGTGTATGCCGGCCATGCAAGAACTGGGACATTTTCAGCTTCCAAGAATTGTGTCCAGATCCTTGCAACATGGGGCCGTGCATTATCCTGCTGCAACATGAGGTGATGTTCTTGGATGTATGGCACAACAATGGGCCTCAGGATCTCGTCACGGTATCTCTGTGCATTCAAAATGCCATCAATAAAATGCACCTGTGTTCTTCGTCCATAACAGATGCCTGCCATACCATAACCCCACCGCCACCATGGGCCACTCGATCCACAACATTGACATCAGAAAACCGCTCACCCACACGACGCCACACAAGCTGTCTGCCATCTGCCCTGGACAGTGTGAACCGGGATTCATCCGTGAAGAGAACACCTCTCCAACGTGCCAAATGTCAGTGAATGTGAGCATTTGCCCACTCAAGTCGGTTACGACGACGAACTGGAATCAGGTCGAGACCCCGATGAGGAAGACGAGCATGCAGATGAGCTTCCCTGAGACGGTTTCTGACAGTTTGTGCAGAAATTCTTTGGTTATGCAAACTGATTGTTTCAGCAGCTGTCTGAGTGGCTGGTCTCAGACGATCTTGGAGGTGAACATGCTGGATGTGGAGGTCCTGGGCTGGTGTGGTTACACGTGGTCTGCGGTTGTGAGGCTGGTTGGATGTACTGCCAAATTCTCTGAAATGCCTTTGGAGACGGCTTATGGTAGAGAAATGGACATTCAATACACGAGCAACAGCTCTGGTTGACATTCCTGCTGTCAGCATGCCAACTGCACGCTCCCTCAAATCTTGCAACATCTGTGGCATTGTGCTGTGTGATAAAACTGCACCTTTCAGAGTGGCCTTTTATTGTGGACAGTCTAAGGCACACCTGTGCACTAATCATGGTGTCTAATCAGCATCTTGATATGGCACACCTGTGAGGTGGGATAGATTATCTCAGTAAAGGAGAAGTGCTCACTATCACAGATTTAGACTGGTTTGTGAACAATATTTGAGGGAAATGGTGATATTGTGTATGTGGAAAAAGTTTTAGATCTTTGAGTTCATCTCATACAAAATGGGAGCAAAACCAAAAGTGTTGCGTTTATATTTTTGTAACAGGTAACTAGTAACTGTATCGGAATACATTTTTAAAGTAACCCTCCCAACCCTGTTGGCACTTTTCACAGACAGCTTGAAAGTGAATGTCTGCTCACTATTTTTGTGCTAACAGCGGAAATGGGAGGGGAGGTGATGGTCTTGTGGTTAAAGTGTTGGGCTTGAGACCAGAGGATCCTCAGTTCAAATTCCAGCCTGACCGGAAATCCACTTAGGGCCGTTAGGCAAGGTCCTTAATCCTCTTGATGTTCCCGGTGTGCAGTGGGCACCTTGCATGGCAGCAACCTCACACTGGGCTGAATGTGAGGCATTGATGTGTAAAGCGCTTTGAGCGTCTTATGCAAATGGAAAAGTGCTATATAAATGGAATCCATTTACCATGTGACTGCCGTGAAAGAGATTTTCAAGCTCATGGGTTCTGAATGAAAAAAAAAAAAAAAAAACTTGTTGAAGGACACCGTAATCCTGATAATATTTGACTTCAGCAAGTGTAAAAACATGGGGTGAGCCACAGTGAGTGTGTGCCCCAGACACAGAAATACACAGCTAGCTGTCATGATGAGTGCCGAGACAAGCGAGGAAGGAGGAAGTATGTAGGAGGTGAGTTTCAAAAGTAGAATATTTATTTATTTAGCAGTCTTGGTGAGAACATGATATGAATTCTGAATGGTTAACTGGTCAACAGTCACAGTCGTCATACTAACGACAGCCTTTTTTTATGTGTGTGTGTGTTGCTATGTGACTTGTGAATGACATCTCATTCATAACAGTCAGTGACAGGATAATACACACACCCTGGAAAATTGAAAGCATGCTGATGTGTGTGTGTCTGTTATCAATAAAACAAGATTAAATTGCTTGTCATCTTTTACACTTTAGCTGTTTTTATTAACAATATGTCTTCTGTTTTGGAGGTGATAAAATATTCTTAATTCAGTGGAGCAAAAATCCCAAGGATTTCACATTCAGGGGGGAGCTGATGGAAGCCACCTTCAGCAGACGTGTCCATGTAATTATATATTCTTCAGTCTGTTTCAGATTTATGAATGTATTGATTACCAAAGGTGGGACGAAGTCACCATCAAGTCACTCTCAACTTATGAATCAGCAAGATCCAAGTCAAGTCTCAAGTCATAATGATCACCAATTGTTTGCAAGCTGACTTGGGACTTGCAGATTGATGACTTGAGAATGGCTTGACAGTGACTTCATCTCACCTCTGTTGATTACTGAAAATTCTGTATAATTACAATCACAGAGTTGAAACACTTGCATTGCACTTGCCATTGAGATATAAGGTAAACTATGTCCCTTCTGCTGCTCCCTTGTTTGTACGCGGGGTCACCAAAGCAAATCAGAGGTTGATCTGCATGTTGATTTGGCACACGTTTTACACCAGATGCAACTCCACAGTACATGGATAAATGTGGCAAGAATGGGGTTTGAACCAGGAACCTTCTGTACTGAAACCAAGTGCACTAGCCAATCATTTATTTCACTTGAGGGAAGTTATTGCTACATTGAATGATGTCTTCAGATTTTTCTTTTTGTTTTAGGGGCCGATTCCAAAGAAGGTGCCATACCTGCACCAGAACAAGCAAGGAAAACCATTGGCAAAAAGTACAAGCCAAACTAGTTGGAAGCTATCCAGAATCATGTCTCAGGATTCCATAAATATTACTGAATGAGTATTTATGCGGACAATTATGGGACAACAGTATTATCACTGTCATAAATATGACTGTCACATGTGAATAAATGACATCTATTGTTGTCATGTTTTGAACTGCTATGGATGAAAATGCAAAAATTTCCAATTCACAAATGAATATGAGACAATATTAAGCTCATTTATATCAACATAAATATTTGCAGGTTTGCTTATCTGCCTAGTGGTAAATGTGAGTTGTCCATTGAACAATTGCAGATGGAAAATTTAGTGGAAAAAAAAAGATCAATAACACTCTGTTTACCAAAATAAGAGGCTAAAATAAATGTTTATCAACAAATAAGCAGTTATTCTTTTTGACTTTCAATTAAGCAGTTGGCACTATGTACAGTTTCTAATTTGATTTTATTTTTATCAAGCAACCACATCCAAAAATTTTCATTTGTCAAGTGTCATTTTACAAATGTGAAGTCATGTGTTGATGCTCGTGGAGAAGCTGAACCAGGTCTCCACTCACTGCAGCATAGAAGCCTTCATAAATGCCATTCTCTTCTGGGAACCTGTTTCCTATTGCCATAACTGCACAGGCTGGAATCACCTTTCTGTATTTCCTCCCATGTTTGCCATAGATCCACCAGGTAAAACTGCAGTATGCTGTGTATCTGTACAATCTGAATCAGTAAAATGCAATAATTAAGAAAACATTTTTTGGACAATGCATCAACAGGTGTCAGAGTGAAATTTGCAGATATGGATTCTTTTTCAATCATTTGTAATGGTATTATTATACCATAGAGTCATTATACAAATGTATTCTTATATATTAGTACATATTTGTAATATTCAATCAAACTCAGCTGATACATTTCATGTTCACCAGGTCTCTGCACCATGTGATTATAGAAATACATTTTTGGGGATTGAAGTGGTGAATTACTGACACAATCAATCTTTTGGAGGAGCTTACCGCTGTCTCCAAAGAAACAATCATCACACAGTTATCAGTCATCACTCAGAGCATCAGTGTGTAGCAGCTAGACTGTGTGTAGCATTGTTAGCAGGTGAAAGCCATACCATGTTGTTTAGGCCCAAGGCCAGCAGCTTGCTCGTCAGAGGAGTTCCCATCAAGCTCCCACGCCCTGAGGCTAGCAGCCGTACATCACTGGAGTTTCCATCCGGTCCTGAGGCCTGCAGCGGTTCACCGGCTGAGCTTCCATTTAGGCCCGGGACCAGCGGCCTGCTCGTCGGGGGAGTTCCCATCTAGGTCCCAGGCCCAGAGGCTAGCAACGGTACGTTTCTGCCATTTCCATCCGGGCCTGAGGCCCGCAGCGGTTCACCGGCAAAATTTCCATTTGGACCCGTGGCTAGTGGCTTGCTCGACGAAGGCGTTCCCATCCAGGTTCCCAGGTCCTGAGGCTAGCAGCAGTACGACAATGCCATTTCCATCCGGTCCCGAGGCCCGCAGTGAATCATCGGCAGAGGTGGTATTTAGGGCCGAGGCTCGCTGCAGCTCGCCGGAGGAATTTTCATCTGGACTCTGAGGCCCGGTGGTGCAGCAGTTCGTCGTCGGCGTTTTCCAACCAGACCCTGAGGCCCGTGCACTGAGCTAGCTAGCCGGGAGGCTAACTAGCTGTGTCCCATAATCATGCCTCCAAAGAGCACTGACAGCGGAGGACAATGAGGACATCAGGAGATCACTCGACTTTCTTTCACAGGACATCTCTATTATAAAGAATAGAATAGAATAGAATAGAATGCTTTTTATTGTCATTATACACAAGGTACAATGAAATGAAAAGACAACTCCCGTAGTGCAAAGGTGTAAAACTAAATATAAAAAGACAAATAAGAATATATACATGTATTTACAAGGGAGCCAGTAGGTGTATATAAATAGAAGTCTGTGCTATTCATTGCATTCACCTTTATAAAAAATAAATGCAATGAACAGTGCAGACTGTAGGCTAATGTGCATTCAATACTCGTATTGCACTTGGGTAGAACATGTTGGTGAGTCTGGATGTGCGGGCCTTGATGGATCTGTACCTCTTTCCTGAGAGCAGCGGTGAGAACAGGCTGTGCCCGGGGTGTGAACCATCGAAGCTGATGCTTCTGGCCCTGCGCAGACATCTGGTGTTATAGATGTCTGACAGAGAGGACAGCTGCGCTCCTATGATGTTCTGTGCTGACTTCCTGACTCTCTCCAGAGCCTTCTTGTCAGCCTGAGAGCAGCTCCTGTACCACACCAAGATGTTGTTGGTGAGGACGCTCTCTACAGAACACCTATAGAAGGACAGTAACAGTTCCTGGGACAGGTTGATCTTCCTCAGTGACCTTAAAAAGTGCAGACACTGCTGTGCCTTTTTCACAAGGGCATTGGTGTTGGTGCCCCATGTAAGGTCCTGAGAAATGTATGTTCCCAGGAACTTGAAGTCACTGACCCTCTCTACAGTGTCTCCCTGAATGAGAAGGGGGGGTCCTCCCTCTTCCGCCTAAAATCTAGCACCAACTCCTTTGTCTTTGAGGAGTTAAGTGCCAGGTTATTTAGGGAGCACCAAGTAGTGAGGTTCAGGACCTCCTCTCTGTAGGCCGTCTCAGCATTGTTGTGAATCAGCCCAACCACAGTAGAAGTAGGATAGGAAAAGCAAGATAGGATTCTTTCACTTGTGGAAGAAGTAATAAAATTATGAGCGCTGGTTGAGGAGAGAGACAAAAAGATAGGAGAGGAGATTGGATGATTTGGGACAGTATTCAATAATGAATGAGGTAATTGTTACCGGGTTAAAAATAAAACCCAGGTCATATGCCCATGCAGTAACAGCAAACAGGGACGAATATTTTGCAGAGACTGAGGGGTGCTCCACTGAACACCAGGTGGTGGCTTTCCTCGCATCCAGGGACATCTATCTGGATGTGGACTCAATTGAGGCTTGCCATCCCCCATAATGAGGTTTGTCAATAGGAAAAATAAGGTAGCATTGATGAAACAAGGAAAAAAGTTAAAACGTACAAATGTCTGTTTGAATGATCACTTGACAAAAAGAAATGCAGATATTGCTAAGAAAGCCAAATACTTACGGAGAAATAAAATAAAATTCAGAGTACATGGGTCAACAGTTATAAAGTGTTTATCAAATTGAATGGTACACCGGAGGAAGCTAAGGTGTTGGTTATCAAAGATATTGATGAACTGAAAAATATGAATAAGGACAAAAATGGTGAAATGTATTGGTCCTGAGGTTGATTATGATGACATATGAAAGTCTATATATTACATAATGACTATGGAGAATAACCAGTTTATTTCTGCCCAGGAGCTCTGTCTAGAAACATTTGATTATAATAAAAGCGCATCCCGCCCCTTTGGACCTGAGTCCGATCCAGATCTCTTTTTTACTGCTAACATTGAGCGTCAATGCAAATACTTTACAGAAGAACAATTCAAAGATTACAATATCAATGACGGAGCTTTTTCAATTATACATTTTAATAGCAAGTCTTCCTCAGAACATGTCTAGAATTAAGGATTGTCTGACAAGAGCCAAAAAAAGTTTTTTTCAGTTATTCCTATTTCAGAAACATGGCTAAATGATGTTAATGGTAATCTTGTACACTTGGATGGTAATGATCTGTTCTCAGTAAATAAGCAGACGAGAAGGGGCAGAGGTGTTGCATTGTATGTAAGGTCAAATTACAATTGCAAACTTGTTAAGAATATTTCATTTGCAGTTGACAACGTTATGGAGTGTGTTACCGTCAAAATGACATCTACAAATTCCAACAATATGGTTGTTAGTTGCATTTACAGAGCTCCTGGAGAAAATATCGACACTTTCGAGGATATAGTGATGGGAACATATAATAAAATGAATAGCAACAAGCATTTATCTGTGGAGACTTTAATATAGATTCTCATTCATAAACTCTTTATATTTTTGGGGCTGTAGCCATCTATTATTCATCCAAGTGGAATAACTGTGAATTCAACAACTCTCATTGATAACATTTTAACTAACGTTACATTAGATAATCTCAGTGGGGGACTACTGTTAAGTAGTTTTCGCTGTTTTTGAATCACTGCTTATGGGTAACCCCCGAAGTGATACTAGAACCATGACTAGAAAATTAACACCTGTAGCTATTGATAACTTAAGAGTGGAACTAACACTTCAGAACTGGAATGAAGTCTACATTGACAATATTGACAAACCGTATGAGACTTTTGTCTCCGTTGTTTCAAGGTTATATGATAAACATTGTCCTCTTGTTGAAAGAATTCATAGAAATCAGTACAGTAACAAACTATGGATAACTAAGGGTCTTCAGAATGCATGTAAAAAGAAAAAAAATATTGTATAAACAATTTATAAAATTAAGAACTAAGGAAGCTGAAAGCAAATATAAAACATATAAGAATAAATTAATAAACATTGTGAGACTTAGTAAGAATAGGTATCACAGTGAATTACTTGACAAAAATAGAACTAATATTAAAAATACTTGGAATATCATGAATGAGATAACAAAAAGAATAAAATTGACAGGGATTATCCTCCATTTTTTTTATTCAGATAATAACACCGTGCAAATAAATGTATTGCTGATCATTTTAATGAATACTTTGTTAATGTGGGGAAGAATCTTGCAAGTAGTATTGATTCTATGAGTAATAATTGTTGGATTAACAGTAATTCATTCAATAAACCTGTGTCAATGTTTATTGCAGGGCTGTGAAAACTCCGCAGATCTTCAGGATTCCGCGGATTTCATCATGGGGAGGGGGGGTGGGGTGTTAGTGATGTACTTTAATCGTGAACATCACTGAGTTTTTAAAATGCTTATCGTAAAGCATTTTTTATTTACAACATCGTGTAAGTTTTATGAGTCTGCGGACACTGATCTGTGTGTTACAGATACAAATCAGTTTCCTCGGATCCGCGGAGTTTCGCAGAGGAAAACTGACACTCAAAGTGTAGCTGTTAGGACAGTTGTCGTAAAGCATTTCTGGTTGGTTGCTGCGGCGACGCTGTGTTGCTCCTGTGCGGTGCTTAAGCTAAACTTAGCATGTGGACATCCCAAAATTTTACAGCTTTCAAGTTTTTAAAATAAGATTTGTGCAACATGTCTGTGTCACGGACCGACGTCGCACAGAGAGAAGATGGCAAGAAAGCCGGTTTGAAAAAGTCTTATAAGGACAAGAATCCGTGGAATCATCGCTGGCTTCATCAACACTCCTGAAAGATAAAAGAAATGGGAAAAGTGAACTGTGTTCTCTCAGGAAACACGGTAAGAATTTTTATATCCCTGGAAAATAAACATTCTGCTGTTTAAACAGGATTTTAGACAAGATAATGACTTTTTTCACTAATCTAGACATTCTTTCATTGTAAAAAAAGACATTGTGGCTTTGAATGGATTTAGGCTGCATGAATTTACACAAGAATATGTGACTTTTTACTATAAGGCATGATTTTCCAAGTATTCTACAAGCTTTTTCTATTCGTTTCAGTCTTCATGAATTTCATGTAGTTTAATTGTTCTGAGTTAATGTATAATTTGGTTTACAATTAAAAGGAAAATCATTCCAGGTCCTAGATCCACGTCATATTCTGTTATTTCAACATCATCATTGACAGGTCAAATAAAAGGTTGCATGTAGGATCATTTAAATATGCACTAATTTTGAGAAATCAACTGACTATAATAATCTGGATATATGGTATTGTACACTATCATGAACTTCTCTATTCAAAATTACAAAGATTCAAGCTATCAGAAATGATGTGTGGGCCGCCCGAAGAGGAGGTACTGCTGGCCCAACGCCAGAGGGCGCCCTGCCTGAAGGCGGGCTTCAGGCACCAGAGGGCGCAGTCGCCGCCAGGAGCACCAGGAACTTTGACAGCTGTCACTCATCTACTCATCATGCCACCCATAAAAGCTTGGAGAAGACACCACACCTCTGCCGAGAAATCGTCTAAACCTTTCAGGTAGACACTCAGCCGTAATATTGTTTCAGCTAAGTTGTGACGTTCTTCACATCTGTACTGGTAGCTAATGTACCTTCTGAGTTTGCAGCTTCTCCACTGACTGCCGAGTCGAAGGGAGTGGTAAGAGTTGCCGTTCTCCACTCTTCACTCTTACATTTGTGTATTGGAATCTGTACGGATAACCAGAGGAAGTAGTGAGATTGGGAGGTGGTGTTTTCTCCCTCCATCAGGAATACTCAGCTGACTGTTTTACTGGGTGTGTGCACACACACCCACTCTTGACTGTTTCTGTTTCCTGTCAACAGTACCCGATCTGACAGCTGGAGATCCTCGAGCCTGCCCACACGACACCAACTGTATAATTGACCATAGTATTGAATTATATCTGTATCTGCTGTGCACATTTCACAACATTAAAATTGTTACTTCGTATTTCCATGGACCATTCATTTACGCGCCCTGTTGTGGGTCCGTGTCATCACACTTTTCACAACAGGATTTCTCGGTCCAACGTCATGGATCCCGAGGGGCATCTACCATCAGGTGAACCACCAATGGAAACACAAGGTGGACAGGGGCCAGCAGGAGGCGTATTAGGTGAGCTACAGCACATCTTAACCACCTTCACTGCTCGGTTGGATTTGGTAACCGAGCAGAACGTTATCCTCAATCGGAGGATGGAGGCTCTCACCGCTCAGGTGGAAGCGCACGCGCAGGGCGCTGCTACGGCACCTCCTCCTGCTGCCCGAGTGCCAGATACAGACATTCCAGTGGTTGTTCAACGAACCCCCCCCCGTCCCCTGAAGCATACATAAGCCCTCCGGAGCTGTACGGGGGTTGTGTAGAGACGTGCGCAGACTTTTTAATGCAGTGTTCGCTTGACTTTTCACAGTGTCCCGTTATGTACGCGTCTGATGCGAGCAGGGTGGCTTATGTGATAAACCTGCTTCGAGGAGAGGCACGCGCCTGGGCTACGGCGCTCTGGGAGCAGAATTCATGGCTCCTAACAACATATACTGGGTTTGTGCAGGAATTCAAACAGGTGTTTGATCACCCTAATAGAGGCGAGACCGCGTCGAATGTGCTGCTGTCGATGAGACAGGGGCGTCGGAGTGCAGCCGATTATGCAGTCGACTTCCGCATTGCGGCTGTGAGGTCGGGCTGGAATAATGTTGCACTCCGCGCCGCTTTCGTAAATGGACTGTCTCCAGTCCTGAAGGAGCATCTGCTGGCGAAGGATGAACCGCGGGATTTTGATGGGCTTGTTGATCTGGTTATACGGTTAGACAACCGATTAGAGGAACATTGTCAGGAGTGAGGCGAAGGGCGTGGCCGGGCACGAGTCGCCCCTCTCTCTTTCGGGTCCGAAAGGGTGCCGCCGTCCCCCCGCTCCACTGCCAGAGAGCTCCGTGTGGCAACAGCTCCCCCTGCTGACGAAGCTATGGACACGAGCAGGGCTAAAGTAAAATCAGAAAACAGACTACAGAGGCTGGCCCGTGAGGAGTGTTTTTTCCGTGGCTCGAGCGAGCACATACAGAAGAATTGCCCCAAGCGGTTAAACTACAATGCCCACCCTTAGAGACTGGGCTAAGGGTGGGCCATAACAATCACAAGGGGAGGTCCTGAAGATCCGCACGCATCCCAGTCACGATCCTGAGTGGGGATCTCACCCTTCACACCCCAGCACTGGTGGACACAGGGTCGGAGGGGAATCTGCTGGATAGTAGATGGGCTAGGGAGGTAGGGCTCCCTCTAGTGGCCTTACCGTCACCTTTGTCGGTTCGGGCACTAGATGACACCCTTCTCCCATTAATCACACACCAGACACAGCCAGTGACATTGGTCGTGTCTGGGAATCATATGGAGGAGATTGTGTTTTTTGTAACACCGTCTACCTCCTGGGTGATTCTGGGTTATCCCTGGATGTTAAAGCACAATCCCTGGATTGATTGGCCATCTGGGGTTGTAACGCAGTGGAGCGAAACATGCCACCGGGAATGTTTAGGATCCTCGGTTCCACCCGGTGTAATAGCCAAGGAGGAGGTTCAAGTCCCTCCCAGTCTCGCAGCGGTGCCAGCTGAGTACCATGATCTTGCTGACGTCTTCAGCAAGGATCTGGCACTCATGCTGCTCCCGCACCGTCCGTACGATTGTGCCATAGATTTGGTACCGGGTGCTGAGTACCCGTCCAGCAGGTTTTACAACCTCTCACATCCGGAACACGAATCAATGGAGACCTACATCCGGGACTCTTTAGCTGCCGGGTTGATTCAGAATTCCACATCCCCAATGGGGGCTGGTTTCTTTTTTGTGGGCAAGGACGGCGGACTCCGTCCATGCATTGATTACAGAGGGCTGAACGAGATCACGGTTCGCAACCGATACCCGTTACCTCTGCTGGATTCAGTGTTCACGCCCCTGCATGGAGCTCAAATTTTCACAAAGTTGGATCTTAGAAATGCGTATCACCTGGTTCAGATCCGGAAGGGAGACGAGTGGAAGACGGCATTTAACACCCCATTAGGTCATTTTGAGTACCTGGTCATGCTGTTCGGTCTCACCAATGCGCCTGCGACGTTCCAAGCATTGGTAAATGATGTCTTGCGGGACTTCCTGCATCGGTTCATCTTCGTATATCTTGACGATATTCTCATCTTCTCCCCGGATCCTGAGACCCAAGTTAAGCATGTACGTCAGGTCCTGCAGCGGTTGTTGGAGAACCGGCTGTTCGTGAAGGGCGAGAAGTGTGAATTCCACCGCACTTCTTTGTCTTTCCTGGGATTCATTATCTCCTCCAACTCCGTCGACCCTGATCCGGCCAAGGTTGCGGCGGTGAGAGATTGGCCCCAACCAACAAGCCATAGGAAATTGCAACAGTTCCTCGGTTTTGCGAATTTCTACAGGAGGTTCATTAAGGGCTACAGTCAGGTTGTTAGCCCGCTGACAGCCCTGACCTCCACTAAAGTCGCCTTCACCTGGACGGATCGGTGCGAAGCCGCGTTTAAGGAGTTGAAACGTTGGTTCTCGACTGCACCAGTTCTTGTGCAGTCTGACCCTGATCGCCAGTTTATTGTTGAAGTGGATGCCTCTGACTCAGGGATAGGAGCCGTGCTGTCCCAATCAATCAATCAATCAATTTTATTTATATAGCGCCAAATCACAACAAACAGTTGCCCCAAGGCGCTTTATATTGTAAGGCAAGGCCATACAATAATTACAGAAAAACCCCAACGGTAAAAACGACCCCCTGTGAGCAAGCACTTGGCGACAGTGGGAAGGAAAAACTCCCTTTTAACAGGAAGAAACCTCCAGCAGAACCAGGCTCAGGGAGGGGCAGTCTTCTGCTGGGACTGGTTGGGGCTGAGGGAGAGAATCAGGAAAAAGACATGCTGTGGAGGGGAGCAGAGATCAATCACTAATGATTAAATGCAGAGTGGTGCATACAGAGCAAAAAGAGAAAGAAACACTCAGTGCATCATGGGAACCCCCCAGCAGTCTACGTCTATAGCAGCATAACTAAGGGATGGTTCAGGGTCACCTGATCCAGCCCTAACTATAAGCTTTAGCAAAAAGGAAAGTTTTAAGCCTAATCTTAAAAGTAGAGAGGGTGTCTGTCTCCCTGATCTGAATTGGGAGCTGGTTCCACAGGAGAGGAGCCTGAAAGCTGAAGGCTCTGCCTCCCATTCTACTCTTACAAACCCTAGGAACTACAAGTAAACCTGCAATCTGAGAGCGAAACGCTCTATTGGGGTGATATGGTACTATGAGGTCCCTAAGATAAGATGGGACCTAATTATTCAAAACCTTATAAGTAAGAAGAAGAATTTTTTAATTTCTAGAATTAACAGGAAGCCAATGAAGAGAGGCCAATATGGGTGAGATATGCTCTCTCCTTCTAGTCCCCGTTAGTACTCTAGCTGCAGCATTTTGAATTAACTGAAGGCTTTTCAGGGAACTTTTAGGACAACCTGATAATAATGAATTACAATAGTCCAGCCTAGAGGAAATAAATGCATGAATTAGTTTTTCAGCATCACTCTGAGACAAGACCTTTCTAATTTTAGAGATACTGCATAAATGCAAAAAAGCAGTCCTACATATTTGTTTAATATGCGCTTTGAATGACATATCCTGATCAAAAATGACTCCAAGATTTCTCACAGTATTACTAGAGGTCAGGGTAATGCCATCCAGAGTAAGGATCTGGTTAGACACCATGTTTCTAAGATTTGTGGGGCCAAGTACAATAACTTCAGTTTTATCTGAGTTTAAAAGCAGGAAATTAGAGGTCATCCATGTCTTTATGTCTGTAAGACAATCCTGCAGTTTAGCTAATTGGTGTGTCCTCTGGCTTCATGGATAGATAAAGCTGGGTATCATCTGCGTAACAATGAAAATTTAAGCAATGCCGTCTAATAATACTGCCTAAGGGAAGCATGTATAAAGTGAATAAAATTGGTCCTAGCACAGAACCTTGTGGAACTCCATAATTAACCTTAGTCTGTGAAGAAGATTCCCCATTTACATGAACAAATTGTAATCTATTAGATAAATATGATTCAAACCACCACAGCGCAGTGCCTTTAATACCTATGGCATGCTCTAATCTCTGTAATAAAATTTTATGGTCAACAGTATCAAAAGCAGCACTGAGGTCTAACAGAACAAGCACAGAGATGAGTCCACTGTCTGAGGCCATAAGAAGATGATTTGTAACCTTCACTAATGCTGTTTCTGTACTATGATGAATTCTAAAACCTGACTGAAACTCTTCAAATAGACCATTCCTCTGCAGATGATCTGTTAGCTGTTTTACAACTACCCTTTCAAGAATTTTTGAGAGAAAAGGAAGGTTGGAGAATGGCCTATAATTAGCTAAGATAGCTGGGCCAAGTGATGGCTTTTTAAGTAATGGTTTAATTACTGCCACCTTAAAAGCCTGTGGTACATAGCCAACTAATAAAGATAGATTGATCATATTTAAGATCGAAGCATTAAATAATGGTAGGGCTTCCTTGAGCAGCCTGGTAGGAATGGGGTCTAATAGACATATTGATGGTTTGGATGAAGTAACTAATGAAAATAACTCAGACAGAACAATCAGAGAGAAAGAGTCTAACCAAATACCAGCATCACTGAAAGCAGCCAAAGATAACGATATGTCTTTGGGATGGTTATGAGTAATTTTTTCTTTAATAGTTAAAATTTTATTAGCAAAGAAAGTCATGAAGTCATTACTAGTTAAAGTTAAAGGAATACTCGGCTCAATAGAGCTCTGACTCTTTGTCAGCCTGGCTACAGTGCTGAAAAGAAACCTGGGGTTGTTCTTATTTTCTTCAATTAGTGATGAGTAGTAAGATGTCCTAGCTTTACGGAGGGCTTTTTTATAGAGCAACAGACTCTTTTTCCAGGCTAAGTGAAGATCTTCTAAATTAGTGAGATGCCATTTCCTCTCCAACTTACGGGTTATCTGCTTTAAGCTGCGAGTTTGTGAGTTATACCACGGAGTCAGGCACTTCTGATTTAAAGCTCTCTTTTTCAGAGGAGCTACAGCATCCAAAGTTGTCTTCAATGAGGATGTAAAACTATTGACGAGATACTCTATCTCACTTACAGAGTTTAGGTAGCTACCCGGCACTGTGTTGGTATATGGCATTGGAGAACATAAAGAAGGAATCATATCCTTAAACCTAGTTACAGCGCTTTCTGAAAGACTTCTAGTGTAATGAAACTTATTCCCCACTGCTGGGTAGTCCATCAGAGTAAATGTAATTGTTATTAAGAAATTAAGTCTTCAATTTCCATACCATAAGTCAGAACAAGCTCTAAGATATGATTAAAGTGGTGGGTGGACTCATTTACATTTTGAGCAAAGCCAATTGAGTCTAATAATAGATTAAATGCAGTCATTCTCAGCATCTGTGTGGATGTTAAAATCGCCCACTATAATTATCTTTTCTGAGCTAAGCACTAAGTCAGACAAAAGGTCTGAAAATTCACAGAGAAACTCACAGTAACGACCAGGAGGACGATAGATAACAACAAATAAAACTGGTTTTTGGGACTTCCAATTTGGATGGACAAGACTAAGAGTCAAGCTTTCAAATGAATTAAAGCTGTGTGGGTTTTTGATTAATTAATAAGCTGGAATGGAAGATTGCTGCTAATCCTCCACCTCGGCCCGTGCTACGAGCATTCTGGCAGTTAGTGTGACTCGGGGGTGTTGACTCATTTAAACTAACATATTCATCCTGCTGTAACCAGGTTTCTGTAAGGCAGAATAAATCAATATGTTGATCAATTATTATATCATTTACTAACAGGGACTTAGAAGAGAGAGACCTAATGTTTAATAGACCACATTTAACTGTTTTAGTCTGTGGTGCAGTTGAAGGTGCTATATTATTTTTTCTTTTTGAATTTTTATGCTTAAATTGATTTTTGCTGGTATTGGTGGTCTGGAGCAGGCACCGTCTCTACGGGGATGGGGTAATGAGGGGATGGCAGGGGGAGAGAAGCTGCAGAGAGGTGTGTAAGACTACAACTCTGCTTCCTGGTCCCAACCCTGGATAGTCACGGTTTGGAGGATTTAAGAAAATTGGCCAGATTTCTCGAAATGAGAGCTGCTCCATCCAAAGTGGGATGGATGCCGTCTCTCCTAACAAGACCAGGTTTTCCCCAGAAGCTTTGCCAATTATCTATGAAGCCCACTTCATTTTTTGGACACCACTCAGACATCCAGCAATTCAAGGAGAACATGCGGCTAAACATGTCACCCCCGGTCCGATTGGGGATTGGCCCAGAGAAAACTACAGAGTCCGACATTGTTTTTGCAAAGTTACACACCGATTCAATGTTAATTTTAGTGACCTCCGATTGGCGTAACCGGGTGTCATTACTGCCGACGTGAATTACAATCTTACCAAATTTACGCTTAGCCTTAGCCAGCAGTTTCAAATTTCCTTCAATGTCGCCTGCTCTGGCCCCCGGAAGACAATTGACTATGGTTGCTGGTGTCGCTAACTTCACATTTCTCAAAACAGAGTCGCCAATAACCAGAGTTGATCCTCGGTGGGTGTGTCGTCGAGTGGGGAAAAACGGTTAGAAATGTGAACGGGTTGGTGGGGGAAAACGGGGCTTCTGTTTAGAACTACGCTTCCTCCTCACAGTCACCCAAGCGGCCTGCTTTCCCGGCTGCTCGGGATCTGCCAGAGGGAAACTAACGGCGGCTAAGCTGTAGAATTTTCCATGGTGCGGAGCCGAGTCTCCAATTCGCCCAGCCTGGCCTCCAAAGCTACGAATAAGCTACACTTATTACAAGTACCATTACTGCTAAAGGAGGCCGAAGAATAACTAAACATTTCACACCCAGAGCAGAAAAGTGCGGGAGAGACAGGAGAAGCCGCCATGCTAAACCAGCTAAGAGCTAGTAGCTGCGCTAAGCTAGCGGATTCCAAAAAACACACAAAGTGAATAATGTGTAAATAATTTAGAGGTGATTCAGCAGAGGGAGTGCTTTAGTTAAGGCACATGAAGATTACACTGTGAAGCAAATCGTTATCTATGTAACTAGATCAATCTAACTGCGCAGATTAAACAGCTAACAGATACAGCAAAACACCGCTGTGCTCCGGAACAGGAAGTGATACAATACCGCAGTGAGAGCCAACCACCAGTGGCTCCCAGAGTGGGGAGTCCGAGAAGGTTCTCCATCCTTGTGCCTGTTTTTCCCGCAGGTTGACCCCGGCAGAAAGGAACTATGACGTAGGCAATCGGGAATTTCTGGCGGTGAAAGAGGCTCTTGAGGAGTGGAGACACCTTCTGGAGGGAGCCACGGTTCCCTTCACGGTTTTCACGGACCATCGGAACCTGGAATACATCCGGACCGCTAAGTGTCTGAACCCCAGGCAAGCCCGTTGGTCACTGTTCTTCAGTCGGTTTGACTTCCAGATCACGTATCGCCCCGGGACTAAGAACCAACTGTCTGATGCACTGTCCCAGGTGCATGAAGAGGATGTCAGGCCAGAGCTGTCGGATCCACCGGACACCACCATCCCCGAGTCCACTGTCGTCGCAACTCTCACTGGGATGTGGAAAAGACCATCCAGGAGGCCCTGACTCGACACCCGGACCCCGGAGATGGACCTGAAAACCGGCTGTACGTCCCACCAGAGGCCAGGGCTGCAGTCTTGGACTTCTGTCACGGTTCTAAGCTCTCCTGCCACCCGGGGATGCGAAGAACCATGGCAGTGGTCCGGCAGAGCTTCTGGTGGGCGTCGATGGAAACCGACGTCCGGGAGTATGTCCAGGCCTGCACCACCTGTGCCAGGGGCAAGGCAGTACATAAGAAGGCCCAAGGACTCCTCCAGCCGCTGCCGGTGCCTCGTCGCCCCTGGTCCCACATAGGCCTGGACTTTGTCACGGGTCTCCCTGCGTCCCAGGGAATGACTACCATCCTGACGATAGTAGACCGGTTCTCCAAGGCAGCCCACTTCGTGGCCCTCCCGAAGCTCCCGACGGCCCAGGAGACTGCAGACCTCCTGGTCCACCACGTCATGCGTTTGCATGATATCCCCATGAACATAGTCTTGGTTAGTGGTCCCCAGTTCTCCTCACAAGTCTGGAGGAGTTTCTGTAGGGAACTGGGGACCACCGTGAGCCTCTCGTCCGGGTACCACCCTCAGACTAATGGACAGGCAGAGCGGGTGAACCAAGACCTGGAGCAGGCCCTGCGGTGTGTCACCTCCGCAAACCCGATGGCCTGGAGTCAACATCTGGCCTGGATCGAATATGCCCACATCAGTCAGGTTTCCTCAGTGACCGGCCTCTCCCCCTTTGAGGCGTGTTTGGGGTACCAGCCCCCATTGTTCCCAGCCATAGGGGGAGAGGTCGAGGTCCCCTCGGTCCAGGCCCACCTCAGAAGGTGCCGTCGGGTGTGGCGCACTGTCCGCTCTGGCCTTCTAAAAGCCCGGACGAGAGCTAAGGACCATGCAGACCGCCGGTGTACGCCAGCCCCTGCATACCAGCCCGGGCAGGAGGTTTGGCTGTCAACTAAGGACATCCCTCTGCAGGTGGACTCGCAAAAACTGAAAGACAGATACATCGGACCTTTTACGATCGCCAAAGTCCTCAGTCCAGCCGCAGTGAAACTGAGGCTGCCAGCTTCACTGCGGATACATCCAGTTTTTCACGTGTCCTGGATTAAACCATGTCACTCCTCCAACCTCTGCACTCCCAGACCAGGGCCGCCTCCTGCCCGGATCATCGATGGAGAGCCTGCGTGGACCGTCCGCAGGCTTCTGGACGTTCGTCGACGGGGCCAGGGATTCCAATATCTGGTGGACTGGGAGGGGTACGGACCCAAGGAACGCTCCTGGGTGAAGCGGGGCTTCATCCTGAACTCGGCCCTCCTGGCCGATTTCTACCGACGACATCCCGACAAGCCTGGTCGGGCGCTAGGAGGCACCCATTGGGGGGGGTCCTGTTGTGTGGGCCGCCCAAAGAGGAGGTACTGCTGGCCCAACGCCAGAGGGTGCCCTGCCTGAAGGCAGGCTTCAGGCACCAGAGGGCGCAGTCGCCGCCAGGAGCACCAGGAACTTTGACAGCTGTCACTCATCTACTCATCATGCCACCCATAAAAGCCTTGAGAAGACACCACACCTCTGCCGAGAAATCATCTAAACCGTTCAGGTAGACACTCAGCCGTAATATTGTTTCAGCTAAGTTGTGACATTCTTCACATCTGTACTGGTAGCTAATGTACCTTCTGAGTTTGCAGCTTCTCCACTGACTGCCGAGTCGAAGGGAGTGGTAAGAGTTGCCGTTCTCCACTCTTACACTTGAGGAGGAAGTAGTGAGATTGGGAGGTGGTGTTTTCTCCCTCCATCAGGAATACTCAGCTGACTGTTTTACTGGGTGTGTGCACACACACCCACTCTTGACTGTTTCTGTTTCCTGCCAGCAGTACCCGATCTGACAGCTGGAGATGGTGGCCACCTGGGGACTCAGGACTTGGTGGCTCTGGAGTGTTCCAGATCCGTTGGCGGTGGAAATCGTGTGGGTCCCGACTCTTCACTGGACGGGCGTCTCCTATCTTCAAGCCTGCCCACATGACACCAACTGTATAATTGACCATAGTATTGAATTGTATCTGTATCCGCTGTGCACATTTCACAACATTAAAATTGTTACTTCGTATTTCCATTGACCATTCATTTACGCACCCTGTTGTGGATCCGTGTCATCACACTTTTCACAACAAGAAAATACAATAAGTTGGTTAAAATCTTATTTATCAGGGCAAAATCAATGTGTCAGAATTAATAATGTAGTATCTGAGACAAAACTGTGTAATATAGGTTTACCACAAGGGTCAATTTTGGGCCCGGCACTATTTTCTTTGTATATAGATGATTTACCTTTAGCATGTGACAATGTGAGCATACAAATGTATGCAGACGACACAATAATATACACACACAGAACAAATATGACTGAGGTTGTGAACAAACTAACTATAGCCATGGGAAGAGTCTCTACCTGGCTTCAGGAATCCTGTCTAACACTAAACAGAAAAAAACAGCAGCCATGTACTTCACTATTAAGAATAAAACAGTATATCCAAATACTATTATCAATGATCAAATTATAAAAAAAAATGTAACTGAATTTAAATATTTAGGGCTTACATTAGCTTCAACGCTCAGCTTTAAGAAGCATATAAAAAAAGATCTCAAACACTTTGAAATTTAATTTACCTACTTTTAAAACCATCAGAAATACATTAACAACAGAGGCTGCAAAATGCTTTCTAAATGCAATGATAACACCTCATTTCACTTACTGTATAACAAGTTGGGCCCAAGCAAATCCAACAACATTAAGACCCTTGGAGTCCCTGTACAAAAGGGCTCTTAAAATCCTTGATCAAAAAACCATTTAATATCACCATTGTCATATATTGAGCAAATATGCCTTTCTCAGCTTTGAAAATTTTATCTTTCTCTATGAGGTTCAAATGGTATGCAAAATAGTCCATTATCAAGCTCCGCCACCTCTCAAGAACTTCATTCACCTGTCCTCTGATACAACAACAAGGGTAACAAGAGCAACCACTCAGAGGCAGTGTACCATTCCCAAATGTAAGACTGCATTTACACAATCAACGTTTTCTTACAGAGCCACAAAGAAGTGGAACATATTACCAGAAGAAATAAAAACACATCCAGACTTTAAGACATTTTCTGTAAAGGTAAAATCATGGCTCCTTCAAAACTAAAGATGCAGGCACTAAATATATAGCACTGCTAAAGGTAACATTTGTCAGGAACTGTGAGGACTTGGCATGACAGGCAGGTGGACACAAATGCAGACTCATGGCTCAGAGGACGGATTTAGAAAAAGGTTTAATTAAAAAAAAAAAAACAGGCTCTGGTCGATACACAGGGTCACAAGCAGGCAGGCGGAGGTACAGACAGTCGTGAGGCGGTGGCGTGGTCAGTAACGAGCAGAGTTATGTGCAGATGCAGGTTGAGGAGCGGACCAACGTCTGACCGAACCCAGTGCTAAATAACCAGAAAGCGGTTCCACAAACAAAATGATTTTATTTCCCCCTCTAGTGCAATAATTAGTGTAAAACATAAATATTTAGTTTGTCTGGTGGAGTGAAGGACGGCGCGCTCTCCAGCACCCAAAAGGATCGAAGCCTCGGCGCTTCTGGACTCAGATTCACCGCCAAACACCCCCCAGGTGGACACGACAAACTGACTCTGTGAAGGATGGAAAAGGTGAGGTAAGTCAACAGAGCTACATCAAATATCCCTCAGAGGCACACACTATCAGCAACACATTCAGGTCTGAATTTAAGCTTTATGTAAATGAGCAGCTTCTCACAACAGGTGGAGGATCATCAGTCCGTACGCCACGGCAGTGAGAAGCAAACTGCACAATTCTCATCAATGTTCAAATACACTGCGTAACAAAATACCAAATTACTATTAACGATCATTCAGACAATAATCACCTCTGATGTGTGCTGACAGCATGTGTCCCTCACCCGTCCTCCTTCACAGGCACGATGTGTCAAACCCTGGCGTGGTCCTCAGCGTCTCACAAACGAACGTCACAAGGTCGAGTTCCCGGCAATTCTGCTTGAGCCCCTCATGGCTTAAATGCAGAACGCCATCTCATTATCTGCTTCAGCTGAAAGTCTTTAAGTTTACACGTGAGCATCATCCACAGGTGCTGCGAGTCAGTAGGCCTGCACGTGAACATCCTCCACAGGTGCAGCTAATAATGCTGATGAGGGTGAAGGACTCTTCTGCCAGCACCGTCTCCACAGACAAAAACCAGTTTGCATACCACCTGGAGAGCAAAGAAAAGAAAACAACACAAAAACATCCAGCCAAACCCCCCAACACACAACAAGAGTTCCAGCACGGGCAAACAGGTGTATCAGAGGAGGCAAAACGGAGTCCAACAAACAAGCAGGGTTCAGGCACAGAGAAGCAGGTTAACAGGCTCAGGCAAAAAAGCAAGCTCAAAACAGGCGAAGGTCATACACATCAAGAAAAACAGACTATGGCAGAAAACACGAGAGGCTTGGAACAAGGCAATATGCACAACGAACTAGCAGTGAGCTGTTGAAGACAAGGGGTTTAAATCAGAGGATAATCAGGGCGTGATGATATGCAGGTGCAGGAAAGAAGGCATGGCTGAGTGAGACGAGTGGAGTGACAGGTGGGCGTGTCAGACAAAAGCAGGAAAAAGAGGAATATGACAGTGACAGAACAAATGTTAAACAATAAGGAAATAATGATACCTAGAATACAAATGTGGTAACAGAATAAACAAAGGCAGGAACAGAACAGAAAATTAAAGGCTGGACCTAACCTAGATGAGAACTCAACATGTAGCTGGAGTGTACAGAAAACCCTGATTTACAAATGTTCTCAAGACAGTGACTGAATAACCAGAAAGTAAAGGATGAAGACTAAACTAGAACAGAACTCAAGAAGTGGCTGAAGTGTAACAGATAATCCTCAAAACTTAATGTGATAACACAGTATGACTAAATAAAAAGCAGAGACTAAACTATAACAGAACTTAATGTGGCTGAAATGTAACAGATCATAAAACCAAGACTAAAGTGGAAGAAACAGAAAATAAACATTCAGGGTCAGACAGAAGGACAAAGAGAGGGAAACAGACAGAGACTGGGGGACAAAACCAGATTCGGGGCAGGTCCAGGGCAAAAGCATGACAGAACCCCCCACCAAGGCAGCCAACACCGGGGGCTGCCCACACCACCACCCCAAAACCCCGAGAGGGACCACCCCACCCACAGACGACTACGGGCAGGAAGGAGGGGGGACGGAGGAGGGAAACAAGACCCCCGAGACCTAGCAGGGACCCACGGAACCCACCCACAGCCTAAGGGAGAGGAAACAAGTGACCGACTTAACAAAAAAGGACTCACAGATGGGCAACGGAGGAGCAGCATGCAGGGGTTAGCCAGGGTATCAGGCAGGTGAACACCGACAGGGTCCGGGGGGCGACCATGTGGACGAACATGGCCAGAACCTGAGGTAAGGGGTCTGTCAGGAGAATTGCCAAAAGTTGAAGCTGTGAGACCTGGAGGACTAGGAGCAGAGACAGAATCAAAAACAGTGGAATCACGGGTCTTGCAAAAATTGTCAACATGGGAGGGGCAAGAACGCCCACCAGGGCCACGAGCACAGTCAACCTGCTTTTGCCCGGAGCACCAAAAACGAGGAAACAGATTAAACAACCAAGCAATCAAAAACACAAAACAAATAAACACATGAATCCAAAGAAAAGAAGGAATACAGATGAACGAGACAGGAAACCAAAACCTGAGTATTTCTGAACCCAAGAACCATAGTACCTTGAATGCTAACAAAGACTTAAGAACTGAACCAAGAGATATGCAAATGTTTTGACAGATGGACACCATCCACTTGCTCATGGAATGCGAAAACTGAAAAAAGTTACAAAAAGCAATGCAATGAGAGCTGTATACAGAAAATGGATTAGTACAGGTGCCACGTGGAGGCAAAATTTGCTTTGGCCAAACACACAGAAACCCAAAAAATGTGCAAAGTGAGAAAACAAGAAAGCTAAATATATACGTACGTGAGGAGTAAACTAAGGTCATACTGCGAAATGAGTGAGAAACAAATCCAAATACTGAACTGTGACCAAGCAAAACTAAAAAGGAACATAAAATATAAAAGCGCAGGCATAAAAAATGCACAAGATGATAAATCCTCAAAAATGCATTCCAGGCCCACTCAAAAATGGAAACCCTAACCACAAAACAGCAAGTGGTGCCAACAAAAGATTCCAGTGAAAAAAGAAATTGCCTAAGCCAAGCAGATGAAAAATAAGAAACCCACCGAAAAAAAAATGCAAGAACCAAAGAAACCAGCTACCGGATTACATGAAGAAAAATGCTTGGCAAAAGAAAACAAAAAAATGGGAGAACAAATAAAGTAAAACCAGGAAATAATCACAAATGGAAGACTTAATACTGGATCCAGGAAAGGCATTAACCAACCAAAAAGGCGAAAACCTTAACCAGAAAAACACAGACAAGCAACTCATGGTTGTCAAAACCCTGGCATTGAGTTGTAGCAAAGACCTGACTGGACATAGATAAGAGATGTTAGACAGTGTGTCCAAAAGAAACAACAGATGTGGAAAAAAACAGAAAAGCATGACCAATAAGTAGTATAATGTCACACCAACCATCCAGGAAGTTGTGAGTCCAGCAGTTGTCCTTGGAGAGGTCACTGAAGGTTGGACACGAACAGAAGGTTCTGGAGATGCTGGCTGGGCTGCACATTCGGGTGAAGCGAGTGCTGTGGACGCATCGGGTGATGCGCTCTCAGGTAAGAGCAGTGATGGCTTCAGCACCATGGGTGATGTAGCAGGAGATGTGACGGGTGCATGAACAGGTGATTCTGCATGTGCCACTGGAGTTCCGGAAGCAGGGCACGCTGTAGAGTGTGACACAAGCGGTTCTACAGATGGTGCACCGCAGATCTTCCACGGTGCCACTGATGAGTTGGGAGGTGCACATGTTGCTGAAAGCTCCCACGAAGTGATCTTTTCTTCTGACTCCTCTGCCTGTGGTTCCGGGAAAGCAGGCGGCACAGATGACTCCGGAGGTGTGCGGGCCGCTGAGGATGCAGCGAGCGCTGCAGGTGGAGTCCTCAGTCCACACGATTCAGCTGATGGAGCTGTGGTCTTCAGGAGCGCGGACTCAGAGAGAGACGCTCTCACAGCTGAATGAAGTGGTGGAGCGCATGCAGCTGGTCCTGCTGGCATACAAGCGGTATACATGGGATCTTCAATATAGGGAGGAACTTGACCCTGCTTGAACAATGTCTTTATCTGAGCCAGATCTGGGTAAGCAGACACAACATCAGGTTCTGTTTGCAGGATTTGGTCAAGCACAGACAAAATCCGTTTTCTGTTCTCCCGGTCTGGGTTGTCCTGATATTGAAAAAATAAGTCTTGAATCCTAAAAAAATATATTTGCTGTGTCTTGGAGAGCCAGGCCTTCAGCTTCGGATGACGTGTCATCTTCAAGGTCAGACCATTCTGATTCGCTGTCATCCAGCGGGGGGCGGGCCGGCAGGTGCAGCGCTGGTTCTTTAATCCAGGCTGGGAGCTTTCTTGCTAAGAATAAGTTGTCGAGAGCTTCTAACTCAGGAAACACATCAAACAGCCAGGGGTTTGCCTCTAAAGCTTCCCACACTTGATCTGAATAATCAAACTTCTCCCTTGGAGAGATACAGTCATGAAAACAGATAAAAAAGAACTGTAGATCTGAGAAAACCCTCTTGATTGCAGCCATATCTGGGTTTGAGTCCATGGAATGACTGCTTACTGACATGACGGGATCTGAGTCCACTGTGTCCAGGTTCTGGCTAGTTCGTACTGTCAGGAACTGTGAGGACTTGGCACGACAGGCAGGTGGACACAAATGCAGACTCATGGCTCAGAGGACAGATTTAGAAAAGGTTTAATTAAAAAAAAAAACAGGCTCTGGTCGATACACAGGGTCACAAGCAGGCAGGCGGAGGTACAGACAGTCGTGAGGCAGTGGTGTGGTCAGTAACGAGCAGAGTTCCAGCATGGGCAAACAGGTGTATCAGAGGAGGCAAAACGGAGTCCAACAAACAAGCAGGGTTCAGGCACAGAGAAGCAGGTTAACAGGCTCAGGCAAAAAAGCAAGCTCAAAACAGACGAAGGTCATACACGTCAAGAAAAACAGACTATGGCAGAAAACACGAGAGGCTTGGAACAAGGCAATATGCACAACGAACTAGCAGTGAGCTGTTGAAGACAAGGGGTTTAAATCAGGGGATAATCAGGGCGTGATGATATGCAGGTGCAGGAAAGAAGGCATGGCTGAGTGAGACGAGTGGAGTGACAGGTGGGCGTGTCAGACAAAAGCAGGAAAAAGAGGAATATGACAGTGACAGAACAAATGTTAAACAATAAGGAAATAATGATACCTAGAATACAAATGTGGTAACAGAATAAACAAAGGCAGGAACAGAACAGAAAATTAAAGGCTGGACCTAACCTAGATGAGAACTCAACATGTGGCAGGATTGTACAGAAAACCCTGATTTACAAATGTGCTCAAGACAGTGACTGAATAACCAGAAAGTAAAGGATGAAGACTAAACTAGAACAGAACTCAAGAAGTGGCTGAAGTGTAACAGATAATCCTCAAAACTTAATGTGATAACACAGTATGACTAAATAAAAAGCAGAGACTAAACTATAACAGAACTTAACGTGGCTGAAATGTAACAGATCATAAAACCAAGACTAAAGTGGAAGAAACAGAAAATAAACATTCAGGGTCAGACAGAAGGACAAAGAGAGGGAAACAGACAGAGACTGGGGGACAAAACCAGATTCGGGGCAGGTCCAGGGCGAAAGCATGACAACATTGAACATGTGTAATAAGTGTTCTGATTTTACATAGAAACTGAGAGATGAACTGTATGAATTGTGAATATCTTTTACAAGTGGTTTGATATTGTACAGTAATTGAGAGGCTTAGATGAATTTATAAATGTCTTGATAATTTTGATGTTTTGATGCTGCATGATATGAGTAACATGGATGAATTATGAATGATTGTTTTAAATGTTTTTGATATGGCTGTATTTTAGAGATGAATGACATAAGAATGAATTTAATATTATATATTTTATGAATTTAGTATTACATATTTTGTAGGTGTTGTTTGTGATGTATTTAATAGCCCTATGTGTATCCCCCTGACCCTCAAGGACTACAGATGGAAATTAGCTGTTGCAGCTATAATCTGGTACAAACATCTCTGCTCAATGAGCATAATGTAATTGTATGCTGTCCTTGCACCCATAAATGAAATGAAAAATGAAATGAATATGGCTTTATTGAAAATAATTATTGATTGCATAGTAAAACCATTCAACCACATTTGCAATATGTCATTAAGTACTGGTAAATTCCCTCTCAAATGAAAATACCTAAAGTAATACCCTTGTTTAAAACCGGTGACAAACATGTTTTTTTTTTTTCTAATTATAGACCTATATCACTCCTACCACAATTTTCCAAAATTCTAGAAAAAAAATATTTAAGAGATTGCATGACTATTTATTAAAGCATGAGATACTTTGTGATGAGCAATATGGATTCAGAAAATCTCGGACTACATCACTGGCATTGATGGATTTTCTTGAAAGTATAGTGACGGTAATTGATAGAAAACAATATACAGTTGGCATTTTGTTTGATCTACAGAAAGCGTTTGACACATGAATCATGCAATATTACTAACTAAATCACAAAAATATGGGATCAGAGGTCTTGCATATGACTGGATAAGTTATTTACAGGGAAGATTTCAATATGTTCAGTTCAATAACACTGACTCTGTACTTCGGGAAATTACTTGTGGAGTGCCGCAGGGCTCTGTGCTTGGTCCCTTGTTGTTTATTTTATATATTAATGATGTAGGTTGGGTGTCGCAATCACGAAAGTGAATTTTATTTGCAGATGATACAACTGTCTTCAGCAGTGGTGATAATCTAGAACAGCTTCTGGACATGGTGGAGAATGAGTTGAAAAAGATTAAGGCTTGGTTTGATGCTAATAATTTGTCAGTCCACCTTGGGAAAACTAAATGTATTATATTTGGAAATAAACAAGTACCTAAATGTAAAAACCTTACTATAAACAATATGGAAATAGAAGTAGTAACGGAGAACAAATTCCTAGGTGTGATAATTGATAACAAACTTAGCTGGAAACTGCATAAATTATATCAAATCAAAAATGTAAACAAGCTATAAGAATCATCTGCAATAAACATTACTGTGAACCAACACATTCTCTATTTGTCTCTTTAAATTTATTCAAATTCAGAGATGTGGTCGATTACATCACTATTCAAACTTTTTTTTAAAGCAAAAAGCCAAGCCTTACTGAGACATGTCCAGAATCTCTTTAGATTGAGGGAATTCGGTTACAGTTTACGAGGTTGTGCAATTTTTAAGAAACACCAGTAAGAACAAATGCAAAGGGTTTTTGTGTGTCTGTGATTGGGGTGAAGAAATGGAATGAATGTCTGACAGAGATAAGAATGTGTGGTATTTCAGTATTTTTCAAGAGATTATTTAAAAAGAATATTATAACAAAGTATTACAGTGAAGAAAATATGATTTGAATTATAGGTATTGTTTAATTATGGACAAATATATGAATATATGTGTGTGTGTGTGGACATGTATGTATCATGCATTTGTGTGAGTGTATGAATATGTGAGTCTGTGTCTGCGTAGTGATATGTGTTTACAAGTCTGTGAGTATGAGTGAAAATAATTGTTAGATTTGTGGTATAAGGGGTGGGCGTGATAAGCTCTGCTTCAACCCACTCCCTTTCGGACACATGGGGTTTGTTTTTTGGTTAATATTATTGTTATGTTTGTTATAATGTTACATTAGTTTTTTATTGTTTTTGTTAAATTGTTAAATTGTACACATATAACACGTGTGCCGAATAAATAAACTCATTGTTGGGAAGGTGTCGTAGCACGGACCCACAACAGGGGGCGCAAATGAACGGACAATGAGTAAGCCAAAAGGTAACAATTTAATGTTGTGATATTACACAACGAAACGTGTCTTAATTTCACAGTCAATAAACACCAGGTGAAGTGTGGGCAGGCTCGAAGATAGAAGACGCCCGACGAGAAAGAAGCCGCGTCCCACACGGCTTCCACCACCAACGGCCTGAAGAACACCGGAGCCGCCAAGTCCCGAGTCCCCAGGTGGCCTCTGTCTTCGACTGTCGACCCTGGTACTGCTGGCAGAAAGCAGAAATATGATGTGTGAGTGTGAGTCCGCACACTCAGTAATCTATAGTCCAGATACCGTTAGGAGGGAGCACCTCCACCTCCAAATCACACACACTCATGCAGCTCCTGTTTGTCCCTCTTCTGGGTCTTCACAGGAATGCGACTGCACACAGAACAAAGTTAGACAGCTTATTAGTCAGCAGAGAAATTACCTTGGTTCTGGTAGTCGATTTCTCGGCGGGGAGGTGGAGTTGCAGTCCGGCTTTTATGGTAGTGATGATAACGAGTGACAGCTGGTGCAGAGGATAAGTGACAGCTGTCACTTCTTCTGGGTCTGGCGCCCTCTCGTGCTTGGAGCCCGCACTCCAAGCAGGGCGCCCTCTGGTGGTGGTGGGCCAGCAGTACCTCCTCTTCAGCGGCCCACACAACACTCATTCATTCATTCATTTATTCAATCCGGGCTGTAGACAAGGCATTGACAAATAGTATATAATTAAACAATGTGAAACAATTATTATTCCACATCACACTTTTCTAAAATAATCCATTACTGTGGCAGTTTTTGTCCTATATTTTGGACATAAAAATGTCACACTGATGCAGAAGGTTGGTGTATTATATGTAAAATGACAATATACATGCTTACAGACATACTAAAGTCTGTGAGATACATATGGACCTGTTTGAAATTGGGTCTCTCAAATCCTCGGCATCAACGTGTTTCAGGGCTCCTTCACACATACTACGATTAAATACAAGTCTGGGTGACTCACGGCAGAACAGCTCATATGAGTGAACCATGAAAACACTGAGCTGACAGGGCAAGTGTGCACGATTCCAGTGCGACGGTGTCGTGCGAACAGGAACACAGTACGAGCAGCTGGGATGAGGTGCACCATATCGCGCCAATGATGTGGAGGAGAATAACATAAAAAACAGCTGTATAAGTAGTGAATATCACTGGACTGATATAAATAATACATAAAAGGGGACGCAATACAGAACCCCACAGTTAAATAACCCTGGTTAAATAAAATTTTAAAATACCACTAATGGGATTTGAACCTGTAAGCTCTGATTACCAGACATAAACTTTACCACTGCCCTACCATCGCTGGCCTGTAATCAGAGTGGAAAAATGCCTGAAATCAACAAGGACATGAAGGAGGTGCGCTGTGTGGGGCCGCTGCAGCCCGGTGCAAAGGCGAAAGATGTTTTATATATTTCCACGTGAGGACTGCAGGCAGAGACTCGCACCTCATGGAGGAATGTTGTAAGTTCATGTCCTTCCAAACACAGAACCTGTTCTCCAGCTGGGACATCCAGGAGCAGAGAACTTTACAGCCGTGGCTGTGAACGGACATGACCCCCCCTGTCCATTCAGTGCCCAGACCAATGTGTCACTCTCTGTGTTAAGTGGTCACTGATTTTCGTTATTTGTTATGTAATTGCGTATGTAGTTATTGTCATAATTATTTATATAACTGTCCTGGCGGTGGTTTATGTGTTTGTAATGTGTGCATGGAGCTGTCATCCAGCTGTCAATGTGCTGTGATCAGCTGACATGCACCTCCCCGTGCCCCATGTGATCAGCGTTGTACATACATATAAGCATTTTTTGCAAGTGTGCCCCCCTCCAGCATGCCAGATGTGTTGAGGGGAGGGGGGTGCAACACATGCACACACATGAGACATCTGTGTGGCTTTTTGCAACTCCACAGTCGTTGGGCACATCCAGCTTGAAAGTGATCGTCTGCTGACTGTTTTCATGATGATAGTGTGAATGGCCACACATTTTCTAAGTGCCAAACGAGCGGTGTTAGATGTTTGTCTGTGTCACCTGGACTTTGGCCGACACCTGCTGGAAGAGGGTTCGATGGGTTCTTACAACGCACATTCTGTCTTTCAGCCACTGGTGTGCCAAATACAAGGCGTTGGAAGCAGCTACAATTTTACACATATTGCATACGATTCCTGCTTCATGCGCACTTCATGCGCAATTCGACCAAATTCACAAGGGGCCCTTAGGTATACCATTATAATTTCCAAAATAACTGGGTCGAGACTCTTTTGGATGAGTCCATGTTGGAGATGCAATGAGTCCCAGGTTCATGGTCCATTTTCAGTCCAAGCACATCATTTTCTTGACAGCAGAGTGACTCCAACACTGACGGCGTCAAACCGGAATGCCCAGAGATACACTAAAGCAGATTTTCAGTCCTGGATGATTATTCATCATCACTGCTGTATGCATCTTCAAAATCACTGTCATTACTGTCACTAAACAACCTAGTAGGTTCAAAAAGAAAAAAAAATAAAATGAAAAAATGCCTTGCAAAAACATTGTGTTGTAAACATGCCCATACACTGACGTCACACTTCTGGTTGACTGCAGCGCCTCTAGTGGTGGATTATTTTTAGTACATTTGTTTAGCATGATAATTATGAATAGAAAAAAATTATTTTGAAAATAAAAAAAATATTGTGAAAATAACCGCAGATATTAGTTTGATTTACCATTTAGAATTAAACTGTTACCCACAAAATTTTTAAAGGAGGTCCCTTTTAACTGGCTGGACACACTCCCACACCAAAGCTGTTGAGAAGAGTGGCCCTTTTAATGGCTCTTATGCATGCCTGACTATTTGAGTAAATCAAAACTCTTTTACCTCTAAAATTAAGTTTAATTAGGAGCTCCACACACTGAATGGCAGCAAACACCTCAGCCTGAAAGATGGTGGTGTAACTGCCCAGTGTAAAGCTCTTTTTCTGTCAGGCTGTCATGTTGTATTAACACTCCAGCTACACAATCCTCCTGATCAATGATCCACTGTAAAACAAGTGATTGCAGGTGAGGTTGTGTTCAGAGCCGCGTCTAACCACGACTCTCTCTCTGTTATGACTGTACTAAATTTATTCACAAAAGAATACATTTTTTCCTACCCGATCACATGGGAAAATAATAAGCACAAGAGCCACTGTTTTTCCTTCCATGATTAAGGTATGACTGGCATCCGCTAGTCTTCACCACTTGCCCAACTGATGCAACCTTACTGACATAGATATTGCCTTTACAACAATGTAGAGGTCCAGAGGGGCTAAGTTCAGAAGAACTTCAAAAGCTGTTGTTGGTGTTGTCCTGAGGGCACATTTGATGCAAAGGCATCTGAGTCTTTGAACATGAGTCAGCATAAATCTTGCAGCTCAAATTCCACTCCGGTTCACAAAACTACCACAGCATACCTTAGCATGGCTCTTACCACCGGAGTGTAGATCCATCTCATTAAATTCAGACTAACTCCCAATCTTTGTCTGACAACACAACAGCACTGTTGGAAACTTTTGTTTCTCTTCCAGTAAAGTTTGTTATCAATGTAGACACCAAGGAACTTAACTGACTTAACTGAACTTAACTGACAGTTTGGTGGAGCTAGACCAAATTTGGTTATCTTATTTGTGAAGAGGACCATAACTCTGTTGTGTGGATTCACAGACCAACTGTTGGACACATACCACTTCTCAACTATCCTGAGAGCATTCTGGTTACTGGTTCTGTAATTCCTACCTTCAGTATGACGTGTAGTTGTTGATGGTCTGACATGGACTCCTCCTTTGAAACAGACCAGTTACCGACTGGATCTATTAGGTCCATAGAGCCTACCATGATATCAATGGCCTCCTCTCATTTAGAAACACAGAAAGTTGATTCATTGCCCTGATTAAAAACAAAGAGATTGGTGGCCACCAGAAATTCTCATAAAGCCCTACCCTTAGGGTTTGTATTTGAGCTCCCCCAGCCTACATGTTGAGCATGGGCATCACAACCAAGCAGGATGAGGAAATGTCTCTATCTCTGTGCAATAGGTAACTACACTAACCACTTCCATTGATGGTGGGGGATCTGGTAAGTCAAATGTGAGGTATACAGATGTAATGACTGAAGCCTTACCCTCACCATTCCAGTTAACATTTACTTGAACTGCAGCTGCATCTAAAGATGTCAGTTTTGGCAGTGCCATGTATCCTACTTCTTTTGTAAGATGTATTGCTGCTCTGGGCCTCATACTGCATGAATCATACAGGAGAGTACCCCCTGGATAACCCAGGCCTCTTATGAGATCTCTAAAAACTCAGGGTCCTTGATTAGGGCTATAGCTCTATGCATCCTGCTGATACAAGCACGCAAAACAGCACTCGCCTCCTACAGTGATGCAAATTAATCTGGATAATATTCCTGACTGTCCCCGCCAGTTTGGCACACGATCGTGTTAGTTATCTTATACCCTAATAATGGCTTTGCCACTGACTTTGAAAGTCAGAGGGCTCAGGTCAAACTAGGCTCTTTTCTCTAGTCCAGGGGTAGGCAACCTGTTCCAGAAAGAGCCATGAGGGTGCAGGTTTTCTTTGCAGCCACTGACTCCACCAGGTGATTTCACCGATTAACTGATTCCATCTGCTCAAAGTGATATTAATCAGTAAAATCACCTGGTGGAGTCAGTGGCTGCAAAGAAAACCTGCACCCTCATGGCTCTTTCTGGAACAGGTTGCCTACCCCTGCTCTAGTCCATCAAGGCCTGTCAGGGAGTCCTGATCCACCAAGAGCAAAAGAAATTGCCAACCTTCTTGTGGTTGAGTTTGGAGGACTCACCATAGCTCTGTATGAAGGCCTAGATCCTGCCTCTGGAGTCTCAACAAAACAATCCCGGACTCCTGCAGGGGACAAGGAATGAATGCAGAAACTCTCCTGAGAATGTGAAGGTCTCAAACTCTCTTCACTAAAAAAGGCATTCCAATATTATTAATGACAGACCCAGCTCGGTTCCCTACTGGACAAGTCAGGGGCTCACATGTATGATCACCCATGGACACTGCTCCTTGCACACCCTGGGCTGGGTCCCCGTTGAGTTTTGAACCCTCATTTGCTGGCTACTGAGGGCCGGTCTCTGAATTGCTACCCATCATTGTTTTAGTAAATTTGTTGCAGGCTGAGGGCCCAAAAATAACTAATGTTGACTACATCCGGATTTGAATTCAGAGTTTCCATCTCCTAGATGGGGGGTGAACTAAGACTAACGGGTCCCACCTACCTGGCCATTGTGGTCCACGGTCTCCCAAGAAGTCCCGAGCAAGTACCAGCCATGCAGGCCTGCCTGCTGGCTCCAATCATTGACCAAGGCCAACAGGGCCTGCCCACACAGCCAGCTGAGTCCACAGCAACCAAAGGAAGCTCTCCCATCCCTAAGAAGAATGAGAATTAGCCTCCCATCAGAAGCCCCTAACCAGAACCAGCCACCCAAGCCAGTCTGCTGGCCAAGGCCAGGAGGACCCACTTGCACAGCCAACCCTAGCCCAAGGCAACCAGAAGAAGCTCCCCTTGCCCACAACATGGAACAAGAGATGGCCTCCCAGGAAGCCTTGAAGCAGAACCAGCCATTCAGGCCAGTCTGCCAGCCCCAGATGCTGACCAAGGCCAGCAGGACCTGCCCACACAGCCAGTCCCAGCCCAATGGAGCCAAAGGAAGCCCTCTCAAACTCCAAAGGAAAATGAGTTTCCACTATCTGCCACCCAGGGGATGCACCTGTATGCTGTTAGGCCTCAGCACAAGGAATAAATCAATTTACTTTTCATGATGGCATCAGAAAATGGTGTTAGATTTGGTTGTTTTCTGATTCTATAGATGCCTGGACTGACCTGTCAAAACTGAGAGTCTGTCACCTCCAGTTCCTTTTCAGTCTTCCATACTCTATATCTTTAGAATGTCTGTATTAGAGCACTTTATGTCTATGCAGCACCACAAGGGAATTGGAGGGAAACTGCAAAATGTTACTTCTTCCATATAGCTGATGCTGCGGGGTAGACTGTGCCAGCTTTTGGAGGGAGCTACTCATCTGTATTTTGTGGTATTTGACCAATGTTATTAGTTATTGCATACAGGAACAGAAGCAATAAGGATGACAGGATGACATATCAAAACACTATCACACACAGCTTGTCACATTAGATGCAAAAACCCTATTCTGACCGAATGCCAATATGTGATGAATAGAGTGTTCCCTTTGCATCATTTATTGAAATGTGAGGAAATACTAATCCCAACTCTAACCCTAACCCAAACATAGATAGACGTTCCATGCTGTGTCGATGGGTGGCACGACAGTCAAGCAAGTATGTTATCAGAGATAAATTAGGCTATTGTATGCTAACATGCTACCCTGTCCTCAAATAAATCACGTGAATGGGTACGCAAGTTATCACATATTTATTCAAAGGGGTACTGACCAAGCATCAAGTTACAGGTAAGAGTGTGTGGGGCATGTTAGTTTCTTTATGATTGTTGCAAACGAAGTCCTAGACATGTTTCATGATTTGAAAATGTTGATATACCATCCTGACTTGTCTAAAGAAAACTTGCTGTACAATTTGCATTATCAATAATCTCTATATTTACGTATGTACTCTAAACATTGAGGCTGTCAAAAGTAGTTATCCAAATTAGCACATTAAGATGGACAGATGAAAATGAAGGGACTGTGTCCATAAGTGATTGCAATTCCCAAATGGTTAATGCAATATTTTGTGTTATCCCCTGAATCAAAGATGAAAGTCCACACTTTAAGCACATCTTGATTGTTTGATTTAAACCCCATTGTAGTGGTTTGCTGAAGCTAAATTACAATAATTGTAAGTGTCCAGATACTTATGAAGTTTAATGTAATGATATAAGATCAGCTATTTATCATATCACAATTGCAAACTGCAATGTATAAAAGATGCATGCTTGTGACTATGATACCACTTCTTAAATTTGATGAATTGTGTAATTATCCGCTAATTACACAATTGCATATTATTAATGTTTTGCATAACTGTTAAGTAAAATATGAGGTCTATTAGATAATAAACCAACCCTTTTATTTATTTTTTTTAACTATATGGATTTGAATGACGTGCGATTACACCAATCATGCTTGAACCCTCGTGCGCATGCGTGAGTTTTTTCACGCGTGTCGGTGACGTCATTTCCCTGTGGGCAGGCCTTGAGTGAGATGTGGTCCCGCCCTCTTGGCTGAATTCCTTTGTTTCACACGCTGCTCGAGACGGTGCACGTTGCTTTATCAACATTTTTTCTGGACCTGTGAGGAATATCCGAGTGGACACTATTCGAGAAATTAAGCTGGTTTTCGGTGAAAAGTTTAACGGCTGATGAGAGATTATGGGGTGTTTCTGTCGGTGTAAGGACTTCCCATGGAGCAGGACGTCGTGCATTGCTTCCAGGCGCCGCCGTTGGCCTGTTTCGACCTGAAAACATCCTAATTTAAGGCTTAATTCACCCAGGACGTTGTGAGAGAACAGAGAAGATTCAGAAGAGGCCGGCATGAGGACTTTATGCGGACATTCCACTGTTTAAGGACATTTTTTAATGAAAGACGTGCGCGCAAATTCGCCGAGTCGTTTCCGTGACGACTCAGCAAATCTATGTGCGCCGCGACAGGAAAAACACCTCCATGTTGGAAACCATTTGTAAAATTCAGGCGGCTTTTGATGGCTTTCAACAAGTGAGTAACTGAGAAATTGTTTAACAGCTTGGGCATGTTCCAACTTGCCCGTTAAGGTTTCCAACGGAGGTGTTTTTCCTATTGCGACCCCCCGCGGTCGGGTCCGGCCCGACATGCGACTCTGCCCGCACGTTCTTTCATTACAAAATGTCCGTTAACAATGGAATGTCCGAATATACTCCTCATGCCGACTTCTTCTGAAAGTTCTCTGTTCTCTGACGACTTCCTGGATCAACAGAGCCTGAAATGTGGAAGTTTTCAACTTGAAACAGCGAGACGCTGCCGCCTCGAAGCGCAGATCGCCGTCAGGCGCCGTGGGCCGTCCTTACGGTGACACTACCAGACCAAAATCTTTCATCAGCCGTTAAAATTTTTACCAAAAAACAGCTGAATTTATCGAATGGTGTCCACTCAGTTGTGCCTTACAGTTTTGAAAAAATTTTGATCAAACAAAGCAGCAGTCTCTGAGCCATTCCTAAACAATGAAAAAATCGACGAGAGGGTGGGCGACTCCTCACTCAAAGACTGCCCACAGGTGAATGACGTAACCGACTGGTGTGAAAAAACTCTCGCATGCCCACGAGGGTTCAAGCATGTCTGATGTAATCGCACGTGATTCAAATCCACATGGTTTTTGAAAAAAATAATAAGGTCGGATACTTTTCTAATAGACCTCGTACGTGCCATAAATAGAAGGCAACTACACTTTTTTGGATTTATGGTCATTATTGATATGTCGCTCTTCCATTTGACTTACCAGGCTTATTTATGTTGTAGAATAATTTGTCTGCTCAGTGATATTGAATGTTTAACTCTATCCCTTAAAAAAGGGTTTAAAAGCCTCGTGTATGTGCTCTCTGTGATGAGTGTTTGTAAACAGATCAATATATCCACTGTGATCTCCCAAGCACCTATAGGGGGCTTCAGTAGAAGCCTAATTGCTGGTCATCTGATTTGTTTGGTGGACAGGACAGTGACATGAACTATTACCAGAAACTCCTGGAAACCAAGCAGGGAACTCATGACAGTTGGAGAGATTTATAATTAAGAAAGCAAGCATTAAAGAGACTCAACATGCACTCGGCTCCCTCCCCTCACTGCTATGTATATCCTCACAAGTATGAAGATTAATACACAGGCGGAGAGGCTGACAGAGCCTAACTCTGGAGTTGAGAATCATTAATGTCCCAGACTGCACCACAAGCAGCATGCCCTATGCCTAGAGACACAGTGAAGGTCAAGGGTCATAAATTCACCAAATGTCGTCTTCACAGACAATAAAACTTGGCCTGTTGTCCTTCACGGTCATCTGTGTGATCCGGGTGGAGAACATTACAGCGTTGCTCGTTTCACCCATTGCTCTTAGAGAAATGAGCCACAAATTCCAAGCAGTAGAAATGATACAGTAACTGTCATATGTAAATGATGTATAGATTCTCACATATTTGCAGGTTTTTGTTTTTTTTTTTCCTCCCCTATCACTCAGTTTTAAGTGCTGGGGGAAGTAATAAACACAATATCAATATTTTTGATTAACCTTTAGAAACCAAGTGTTTTGTGTTATTTCTACATAAATGATACCACCAAAACTAAATGCTTATATGTAATAAGGTATTTACTCTGTAGCAATGGACATAAAACCTTTTAAAGGTTTAGAAAAACAAGTTTGCATCTCAGGTTAACCCCCTGGGGTCCAAGGGCATTTTTTGGACAGTTCACTCGCCTGACATAAATGTTTTATTATTGCTGTTAACAGCTCTCCCTGCATCACACAATCAAGTTTTATGTCTCTTTTTTTCAGGACAACCTGTGCTTTCATAATATATATGCTTTTGTTGTGTTTTATAAGTGTAATAAAGGTTTACAATCAAAAATAAGGATGGAAAAAGTAAAGCGAAAAATAATTTTCCACACACATTTATTCAAAACACACAGCAAACTATAATAAACTAGAAACACTCAGAGAGTACAAACCTCCGCCAAGGCCATATGGTCACTGACCCTAAAGAAATTCCCTCCTTGGCACAGTGATCTATTCAACAATTCAGTGTTACAACCAAAACTATGATACATACACTTTTCTTTCCTTTATATTTGACATCCTTGACCATGAAAACATGCCACTAGAACTTAGAATCACTTTTATATCTTTATTAGTTCAAAAGTTATTGTATAAAAACAATTTTTCGGTAATGGCGGTTTTCTTCTGGATCTAGCTCCAAACATTTGAAGCTACATCAAATCTGATGACACCTTACTGAATCAGTACAGATTCAGCTACAATTTGGTGTTAGTTGTGCATCTCTAGCTTCATTTGTCACCTCACACTGACACATTTTCTATTTTCCCTATATTTTTGAATATTCTGGATTTACATGTAGCCAGGGGTGGGCCTGGATGGGCCTGGGCCTGGGCCTGTTGTTGCCTCATTGTATTCCTATGATATGGTATTGCATTAGCACTGAGCGACAATTAATACATTTTGTCAAAAAAATCTGATTCATCTTCTGTGATTTTTATTAATTCATTTTCAGAGTACAGTGGTCCCTCGCTATAACGTGGTTCACCTTTCGTGGCCTCGCAGTTTCGCAGATTTTTTAAGAACAATTTTGCATGCTTTTTTTTAAACATCGCATTGTGTTCTGCGTCCTTATCAGGCGGGCTGGTCGCGGCACTGGTCGGCATCACCGCGATTGCTCTCACTGCCTCCGATGCGCTTTCTGCGGGCTCGGTAAACGCAGCAGCGGGCCACTCACACGCCCTCCTGTCTGCTGTGCGGAATTGCGCCAAATCTGGCAACAGGTCCAGAGACTACACTCGCTGTTTTGATGCGGATGTTGACCACAGCCGCAGAGCTCCGTGGCCAACGAGAGAGGACTTGGATTCTTTGCGGGTCCCGCATCTGTACCTCCGGAGGCAGTGAGAGAAGGGAGAGTACGCGCATTGTGTTCTGCATGTGTCTGTTTATAATCTTCTTGCACAGAAGAAAAAAGAGTGTTTACACAAGAGAGAAAAGTGAGAAAATGTTAATGCCTGTTTGAGAAAAGTGTATAAAGTGTGTAGTGAGGGGTTTTACAGCCTTAAAACAACTATAATAATTGCAAAAAATAGCGCTGACTACTTCGCGGATTTCACTGTTTTCTACTGTTAATTGGATAAAAACGTCCACCAGAACATCCATGTTGACTCACAGACTGAATGTACTCTCTGTACTTTCCCTTGAAAGAGAACTGACCCAATCGTTGGACTATGATGACGTGATAAGAGAGTTCAACAAAAAACCCCGTCGTCTCCTGCTGTAGCATTAAAAGGATTCATCAAATGTAAGTGTGAGACCATTAATTACGTTTTTCTTCTAAATAGGCCTAATTGTTAATATTATATTGCAACTGCCACGAATCATGTTGGTGTCCGTTCTGATGTTTTTTAATTTGGCCGCCGAGCCATGGTTTCCATTGTTTATCAATTTCATAATTTGGCCGCCGAGCCAACCTGTTTTCATGTTGCGGATATATTTAGAATTTTTATTTTAAAGGACTTTACATGACTAAGCGTTGCGTTGCTGTTTGCATTGTCCATGGGGTGCTTGTGTCTGACACTTTGCGTCTGTGTAACTGTGCACACAGCGTCTGTGCAGTTGGCTGAGATGTGTTCATCATTAAACTTGGAATTCATTTTTGAAACAATGCTTTACTTAAATACCTGTTGACGTTTTGGGTTTAGGCCCAGCCAAGTAGGCTACCAGACTTGCACTGAATGTGTGTGTGTGTGTGTGTGTGTGGCGCTGCACTGCAGCTTGCATTATCCATGAAGAGTACTTGTGTCTGACGTGTCACGTCTGTGTGCTCACTTTACCAGTATTGTAGGCTAAGTGATAACGTTGCTTGCAATGTCCAAACAAGGCATACTTTTTCAAACGGTGTATTATAATACCTACACCTTACCTACAACCCCAAAGGTTGGGCCCGTCTGATTTTTTCTGGGCCCACCCATTTTATTATTTCTGCCTACGCCCCTGATTCTCGATCACCAGATCCGGAATCCGGATCCGATCATCACCAAACTTTGTTGTTTGATAGAACATTTGACTATGTTACACCCTAATTTTTTTCAAGCCTTTCTGCCTAGTTTTTGTGGAGTTAGAAACTAGAATGTCAAAATTCCCCCCATCCCGCAATGGTGAATAATCCTTTAAAAAATTCCTGGATCCGGATCCAATAAAATTTAATCACTTATTCCGCTTGTCATTTCCAACCACTCCACAAAATTTCATGAAAATCCATTCAAAACTTTTTGAGTTATCCTGCTGACAGACAGACAAACAAACAAACAAACAAACAAACTCGACCGAAAACATAACCTCCTTGGCAGAGGTAACAACTGTTTTGACACTTTATAAAGGTAATTTGAGGCCTTGTGTGAAAGACTGTATAACAAAAAGGTTCAAACAATAAACACATATGCACATTTTGAACAAAATATACAAAATGGTCTATGCATTTTTTTCACAGTAACATTCACATGCAAACTAGTGGAGCAATCCTGATAGTTACACACTCTTTGTTTGAGCATGTGAGATTGTTATCAGTGGCTCTCCGTCTGCTTTCAGTGATCGGTGTGCGTAATGGTGCAGGGTGCATTTGGAGCCCAATAGTATGTACTCATTGGGGCACCCAGGGGGCTATTCAAACGGGCCAACTAGTAACATATCAGTCCTGAAAATGATCTTTGGCTTTTCATGTGAGGTGAATCTGCCCTATGATTGGATTTTGGAAAACCATGTGACGGTGAACCAATTCCGACTGGCCGCTCACATTGCGCACGTCATCACACAGCTTCTATGAGGAGTACAAAGATGGCCCATGGCTGGCTCGAACGTCCGCGGAGTTAACTTTTCAGCAAAAAAATTACAAAAAAGTAAGTTTCTGTCTCATATCATTAAAGTTATTTATAATTTAATAAAGCTTGGTCTTAGCCTCCGTTTACGACGGTGTCGGCCGCCAAAGGGTTAAGCGGCATTGAAGCATCCATTTTGAAAAAAATGTATAGTTTAAAATAAAATCCTATGCTCACCTTGATGTATTAATGTTTCTGTCACTAAGTCAATAAACCAGTTTCTTGGATGAACATTTTTTTGATAAATATGTAAACTGTACCTGCCAAAAGCTTTGGCATGTATTTAATAGCATTTTTGGCACAAAAGTATGTCCAACTAACAGAGTTTACAGGTCTTGTGAGTGATTGTAGTTCACAAATAGGCTCAGTGAATATACCAAGTATCTATCTTGCATGTCCCAGCAAGTGGTGCTGGAGCATCACTGGTGTATGGTGGGAAGGGAATGAGCATGCTTTTTCCCAAAGCAGAAGATTCCTGGTTCTGACAACCCCTGCCAACTCAAAACGTAATGTAGGGTAATGCTAGGATGTCCACCCGGTGTAAACATTGTGCCAAATCAACATGCACATCCATATTGGATCTACTCTGGCAACCACAAGTGAAAAAGGGAGAATATGAAAGAACATGTTTATGCATCATTTAAAAAATCCATTACATATCATTACACTAATTTTGTGACCTGAAGACTTTGATAAATCCATTTCTAACACCATATCAGTTACTACACATGGAGCCAGATGTATAATCTGGCTCCATGTGTAGTAACACATACATAAATCTGTTCTAGATAGATATATGCCTAATATTCTGAAACAGAGATTGTTCTGAACATTTTGATATGCAACACATGGGCATCATACTATATGCAAGTACTTTAAACATCCTTTTCATATATTGCACTAATTTTGTGAAATAAAGGTTTTGAGAAACCCATTTCTAACACCAAATCAGTTACTACACATGGTGCCAGTGTGTGAGTAGGAACTTGAAGGGGAAAAAAAATTTTACTCCATTTTTGAATAAGACTCTAACATAACAAAATGTGGATAAAGTGAAGTGCTGTAAATAGTTTCCGGGTGCATTGTGTAACTCATTAAATCCTCAGATTCAGTTCAAAATATGACCAAATTCAGTATAGTCAGTGAAGCTATGCCTTTATTACCATTGAGTTTTTAAAGTGAGTTCAGGCACCACCACCAGATCTGAGCTCAGTCAGAAGTACTCATATATCATTTTTTTTCTTCCTTAATCTAAGCACAAATTGTGCCTATAAACTCTCCTGCCAACAGGCTTGCCTTGTCTTAAAAGTTTGTAGCAGTTTGAAAGAGAAATCTATCAGCTGGAAAAATGAGCATTGCGCTTTAACTCTAGCCTGCGGGCACAGAGCTGTGAAACACAGCACATTAGCTTGTCAACGTGGATGAAGCAATTTGTTTTCTTTTATTACTGAATTAAAAGCATTGCAGTGGCACTCTTGATGTGCCTCACTTGTACACAGATGCTTTTTTTCAAGTGAGCATTTATGCACGTATGCCCAGGCATCAGCATGTCATGCATGCTTTCATCCATACATTTGTTTAAATATGATTGATATCATACTTAAAATACATGAAAACAAGAGTTTAGGAAAAAGAAAAATGTATTTTGACTCATTATGCAAGTGTAATGAAACTATATCTCCACAGGCTCTGCATTATAGTTTGCTTCGACTTCCCTAAAAAATGTAGGAGCAGCAAAAATGAGCCTGTATGCACTTACAAAAACTCAGCAATATATTTTAGTACCTGGAGCAATATTTTTCCCATGCTGAATGTGCTACTGCTCTGACATTTCAATCTTCACATTGTGCATAAAAAAAGCAATAATCTTCAATGTTTAGCAGCAAAGCATAGACTTTATTCCAGAAATAATAATCCCATCCGAAGATGGCGCACTGGAAGAGCACTGGAATTTTGGATTTTAAGTGAAGATATGGAAAGGAGAACTCTGATAAAGCCAGGAACCTAAACTCAAACACCTCGTTTTCACATGCCGTGTGTATAATGTTCATAATATAGGTAATATGCTATGTAGTGTTTAACACGAAGAAATGCAATTCTTTAGAGACTACAGCAGTCATGAGGGGCTTTTTACCCTCAATGCCAGTTGCCAGTGAAGAGGCAATGCAGGCTATTGTTTTCAGTCATATGTGTGTGTTGTTAGAAGGAAAGGTGATGTAACACAGTGGTAAACATACCACTGTCCCGGCTTTTTTGAAATGTGTTGCAGGCATCCATTTCAAAATGACCAAATATTTGCACAATAACAATAAAGTTTATCAGTTTTAACATTAAATGTCTTGTCTTTGTGGTGTATTCAATTGAATATAGGTTGAAGAGGATTTGCAAATCATTATATTCTGTTTTTATTTACATTTTGCACAATGTCCCAACTTCATTGGAATTGGGGTTGTACAACTGGAGTTGTGTCAGGAAGGGGATCAAGCATAACATTAGTGCCAAATCCCAATGTGGATCTGGAGTGTATCCCACTGGAAACTTGGGGCACCTGAAAAAACACAACAGTAAGTAATCATTACAACAACTGTGACATGGTAATTGCTGAATTAATAATTGTAATAATAACTGCTGTGATCAAATCACTTACAGGAGGAAAAATAAAATAACTCCTCAATAAAGGACCAGGTTAGATGCAAACCCACAACCTTCTCACTGTGAGGCAACAGTGGTAACTGCTAAGCTACCCTGAGTAATCCCAGCAATTATAAACATGACAATTTATTGAGCAATGTCACTTACCCTGAAAAATATTACTTAAGTATAGAATATAAATCAGTTTAACATAGTAATGATAATAAAAATAATTAACTGGAACAATTGTGAAATAGAGTTTGCAAGTTTTCCCTGTGTTTGTGTTGGCTCCCGCCGAGTGCTCCAGTTTCCTTCCACATCTAAAGACATGCAGGTTAGGTGGATTCCAAACTTTAAATCAACCGTGGGTGTGCATGTGGGTGTGAATGTGTTTGTTTGTCTATATGTGGCTCTGCAACAGACTGGCATCCTGTCCAGGGTGTACCCTCCCCCACATCACACTTAACTGGAATAAGTGGGTACAGAAAATGGCTGGATTGTGAAATGTTTTAATGATTGTAATAATATTACTTACCCTGAAAAATATTACTTAAGTATAGAATATTAATCATTTTAACATAGTAATGAAAATAACAATGATTAACTGGAACAACTCTGAGATGGTAATTGTAATAATATCACTAAAAATATAAAAAAATAAAGTATCGACTATGAATTGCTTTAATGTAGTAATGATAATAATGGGGGGTCACGTGATGCAGCACTGCTAGGAGGACGCTAGTTTGGTGGCTCTCCAATAATTTATCCTGCAAAACACTCTTAAACTTTTTGAAACGCATAAATCTCTACCTACTCAGGTCGACCCACACCATGGACCTAAGGCATAAAAAAAAGCCAGGTAACCTGACAGACATGCAATCTCTGCCGCGTGAAGAAGAAAACCCACACGGAAAGGCTACCATCATGGCACAGCCCATGCTATACAAGCATCGTTGGACGCAGCGCTTGTACTACAGGAGATACGAACTGGGAACCAAGCCCTTTCCAATAAGATGGACATAAGAACGGCAGAGATCAAGGAGTCCATAGCGGGACTGAAGGGCTTGCTTGACGGTTTCTCGTCCCGCGTCACCGAGGCAGAGGACCGCATCGGAACAGTGGAGGACCAGATAGCTGAAATGAGGGTGGAGGTGCAAAAGCTAACCAAAGATAATACGCTTTTGTTGGAGAAAGCAGAGTCGCTAGAGAATTTCAGCAGGCGCAACAACATTTGCATTGTGAATTTATGTGAGGGCTGTGAGGGAAACAACCATGTGTCATTCTTTACCAACTGGCTACCAAATCTCCTTTGCCGTGAACACTTCACTGAGCCTCTGAAGATAGAGCGGGCACACCGGACCCTCGCACCCAGACCATCTGGAGACAAGAAGCCAAGGGCTATACTGTACGTCTGCTGAACTACCAGGACCGAGAGAATATACTGCGCATCGCCTCCAAGCTAACCAAAGAAAACAAAGGTCCAATCTTATTTGATAATGAGCCAGTGATGTTCTTCCCTGACCTCAGCGCCAGCCTGGTGAAGTGACGAAAGGAATATGACCAGGTGAAGAAGAAACTACGGTCTATGGGCATCGATTATTCTCTACTGCATCCTGCGACACTGAGGAAACCCTCCCGGATGGAAAGGGGAAATACTTCAAAACACCGAAGGAGGCAGGTGTGTTTGTAGACACTCTGGAATATTAGAATTTGACTTGGAGTCAAATTCTATTTTGTTACCGCTATCCAGCGAGCTGCTCTTGAGTATGTTAATAACTTATTATACACAGTTTTACGATCACCAAGGCATCAGGACATATCAACATGTTACCAAGTTGAGAGTGTTTAAGTTTTGTAAACTGACATTATCTGTGTGGAGAGCCCCCAGAGGGCAATTGGTAAAATAGAAGTTGTTCACAAATAAGACCATTCCAGATGAGGGGATTTGTGCCATACGTTCGGAGATGGTGCTACAGGGTTTTGTGCTCACTGTTTTTGTTTTGGGGACATTATCTGTTTGTTTTGTTTTCTATATACAATGCTCCACTATCTAATTTTGTTTAGATCTTATGTTTATCTGCTATAAAAGCTTATATACCAGCAGATTTGAATGGACAGAATATTGAAGTTTGGTAGTTTTAATGTTAATGGTTTAAACGAGCCAATTAAAAGAAAAAGGATTTTGGCATATCTGAAAAAGCTCACCTTACCCCCCAAGAACACAAAAAATTTAAACTAGAGTGGGTTGGACAGGTGATATCTTCATTGTTTAATTCAAAAGCAAGAGGAGTGGCTATTTTGGTAAACAAGAATATATCTTTGGAAATTACTGACACTACTATTGATCCATCAGGGTGCTATGTTCTGACTACCTGTAAAATATTTTCAGAAAAATGGTCCCTCCTCAATTTATACGCTCCGAATTATGATGATATAACATTTATGCAAAATATTTTTCTAAAGGTTGCAGGTGGACAACACAATGTACTAATAGGGGGTGACTTCAACTTTTGTTTAGACCCTGCTTTGGACAAATCATCTAAAACTATTACCAGATCGAAAGCAGCTATTACCACTCAAACATTTATGAAAGATTTAAACCTAATGGATTATTTAGAGACAGACGCACCCTCAAATGTGTGATTATTCCTTTTATTCATCCCGCCATGCCTCCCATTCTAGAATTGATTTATTACTGATGTCCTCACAATTATTCCACAGAGTACTGGATTCCTAATATTTATCCAGAATTATGATCACTCAGAATTATTATCACTCACCATTAACTCTGTCCATCCTGTTCCCGGCTGTACCAAGAAATACCTATAGGTAGCGTCTAAACCCCACCCTTCTTCAGAGAACTGACTTTTGAACATTTGTAAGAGATCAAATCAAGTTTTTTCTGTGAAACAAACAGTGCCTCCTTTCCAAATTGCTTTATTTTGTGTGACACACTAAAAGCCTACCTAAGGGGACAAATTATTTCCTATACCAATACCAAATGCCTAAAAACGAAATATACAGAAGACATTGAAAATCTTGAAAAAGACATTTCAGAGTTGGAAAAAGAATTTCAAAGAAATGGTTAAGATGACACCTACCAATTGTTAGTCCAGAAAAAAAACTTCAATATAACACATTAGATACCTACAAAATTGAAAGAGCTATTTTAAAAACTAAAAAAAGATATTATGAATTGGGAGATAAGGCACATAAAATTTTGTCATGGCAACTGAAGGCAGAGGAAAGCAAAAGGACAATTAATGCTATTGAAACTGAAATGGGAACAATCTCATATAATCCAACTGAGATAAACAATACATTTAAAACATTTTATTCCAAATTATATGTCAGAACTTACAGATGATTTGACATACATTGACAATTTTTTATCTACAATTGAACTCTCGAAAATTGATAAAAAAGACCAAAATAATTTGGAGCTCCCCTTCACTCAAGCAGAAATCAACAAAACCTTGTGTTCACTGCAGTCTAACAAAGCACCAGGAGAGGATGGATTCCCTCCTGAATTATATAAAGAATTTAAAGACCAGCTCATTCCTTTGATTATGGACGTAATTAATTTATCAGCCAAAACACATATATTGCCCAAATCTTTTACAACAGCCATAATTACAGTTATACACAAGAAAAATAAAGATCCAGTGAAATGTGCCTCTTACAGACCAATTTCACTACTTAACACAGATTATAAATTGATTTCCAAATTGTTAGCGAACAGATTTAGTAATATTCTTCCAAAAATAATGAATCCAGATCAAAGTGGCTTTTTCCAGAAACGCACATCAGCCAATAGCCTGTGTAGATTGTTCAACATAATTCACCTTGCTAAATCTAAATCTGTTTTCCAATACCTCTTCAAGGTATTGGAAAAATTTGGATTTGGGGAAAAATTTATTGATTGGGTAAGAACACTCTATTATAAACCAAAAGCACGAATTACAGCTAATGGGCAGATATCCTTGGCATTTTCCTTGACTAGATCGTCCCGCCAGGGCTGCCCTTTAACTCCAAGTTTGTTCCTACTTGCAATTGAACCTCTGGTGGAGGCAATCAGACAGGATCCTGCCATAAAGGGCTTTGTGGTTGGTCGGACAGTCCACAAAATTAACTTATTAGCTGATGATATTATGCTGTATATAACAGACCCATCCCAATCCCTTATTCGGCTACAGCATTTACTTGATTCATATGGAACTATTTCGGGCTATAAGGTAAATTATGATAAAAGTGAAATTATTCCACTTACAACATCTGATTAATCGGCATGTAAATTAATTTCCGCATTTAAATGGACGTCAAGCACAAGATACTTGGGCATAACTCTGGATGGCACCCTTAAAAATCTCTATAAATTGAATTATGCCCCACTTATTAAAAAAATTGAAGAAAACCTGCACAGATGGTCTAGCCTACCCATTACCTTGATTGGAAGAATTAACTGCATTAAAATGAACATCCTACCAAGGATGCAGTATCTCTTTCAATCACTCCCCATACCTTTACCACAAGCGTTCTTTAAATCTCTTAACAAAGCTGTGAGACAGTTCATCTGGAATGGTAAAGGGGCTAGGAGGTCTTTAGAAATGTTATCTTGGGATTATAAGTCAGGAGGGCTTCAACTACCTAATTTTAAAAATATTACTTTGCCGCTATGATTTAAAAACTCTTTCTAAAGTAAGTGATAACCCAGTTCTGTTACATCTCATTATGGTATGACATACATAGATGTATTGGACAAAAAATTTGACTGTCCCCAAAGTCACCCCTGAAACAAAATCATCTTATTCCATTGACTGTAAACAACAAGATCCTGGACACCTGGCATCAAAATGGAATACATATCCTGGAGGACTGCTTTGAGAAAGGAACTTTGATGGCTTTTCAACAACTGAAAGACAAATACAACCTGTCAGACAAAACTTTTTTTTTTTTTTTTTTTGCTATCTTCAATTACGGTCATTCCTTGGCACTTTGGGTAAAATATGGCACTACCTAATCTTACGGCGCTCGAATAAAAGAATGTCCTAAACCAGCATTGTATAAATCTAAAATAAGTGGGAATCAGACTTAAACATTACAACTGAAGAGGACCTGTGGTCTAATCTATGTCAGGACAGCACATCAGCCACAACAAATTCATGGTACAGACTTATCCACTATAACTTTCTCCACCAGTTGTACCCGACTCCACAAAAAAACCACAGGTCTAAGCCAGAACTTTCTGATGTATGTTTTCGATGTGCAACAGAAATTGGTTCCTTTGTACATTGTACAAGGTGTTGCACAAGTCGAGCCAGAAATGTCTGATTTCTGGCTCGACTTGTGCAACACCTTGTCTAACATGACCAAAATTTCAATTCCGATGGATCCAGAACTTTGTTTAATTGGAAATTTTGCAAAAATTAAAGAACCATTAAACAAATTCCAAACTAAATTTCTAGAAATAGCTTTGGCAGTGGCTAGAAAATGTATTACTGTTACATGGAAGTGTGATTCCCCCTGTCCCTAACAAGATGGTATGCTGAATTGAACAACTGTGTGCCATTAGAAAAATAACATACAGTTTGAGAAAGTCATACAAAACCTTTCTTAAAATCTGGGGACCTTACTTAGATTACATAGGTACAACTACAACTAGGTAAATAAGCTGGTCCTACTAAAGATATGTCATGTCTTTTTTTGTTTCAAAATCAGAGCAGTGGTCTTTCTTTGGAGTATAATAATGATTATTTAATAATTATTTATTATGTACTACTTATTGTTTGATTTTTTTTCTCTCAAGTGAGCAGGCGAGGGAGGGAGAAGGACTTGTATTTATGTCAGTTTTCTTTTGTTCTCTGTAAATTTCAAAACTGATAAATAAAATATTGCAAAAAAAAGAGAGATAATAATAATAATAATGATTAATTGGACCAGTTGTGAAATGGTAATTGTTGTAATAATAAATGTTGTAATAATACCCCCCCACACACACACACACACCAAAAACATAGCATTACTGGCTTATATGACAGTAATCTGAGTGCATAAATCACTGAGTGGATCCACCATCTTTCAGGCATAATAACTCCAAAACAAAGAATGCCAGAATCTTGAAATTCAGCGTGTCACATGTTGGGATAGAATAGATATGTGATAAAAGTGTCATTATATAGGTATTGGATAACATGTTCAAATATTGATTGGCTGATTTTATTAGCACATATTACCAATCAAGAAAGATCCACTCTCAATTACTTATGCCCATATTTTTTTTTAACCATCCTAAATTACAAAGAGGAAAGAAAGATCCATGGTCTGTACAGGTCTATCAGCTGTACGTTACTTGGAATGCTGCATGTCAACAGAGCTGTGACAGCAGGGTATTGTTTTTTTTATTATTATTATTCTCTAAAACCATAAAGCCAAAGTAAAAGCACAATTATAAAAACATTATCTAATATTTAATTTTCCGTTCAAAATAATCTTAGAGCAGCAGATTATGAGCAGCCCAGTGAAAGATGCATCCAAAATTCCAGTCGAAGTAAAAGCTGGAACAGACCCTGCAATGATTTCTTGTTACTGTGGGAAATGCTGCCTTATTAACCAGGGCTGTGTCCTGGACTTATCAAATGCATTGCAAAAACTATAATTGCATGTGTCAGTCAGTCTGAGTTTCTCCATGAGAACTATGCATATGCACCTTTGCAAACTTTATGAAACTTTTGACCTACATTTTATTTACTTATTTATTTTTTGTATTTATTTATTTGCATTCTGTTGGAATATTGGTAAACATATTGCTGCACATTCTGTATAATCAGTTTCCTGTATTTTTCCCCATATGGTCAATGCTGACTGTCTTGTTGGTATTCATTAGAACAAATGGACTGCACATGCCTGATTAATTGTTTATTTGTGTGCACGTACCCATGCGGTTGTAAGCATTCAAACTCTCTTTTCTTTTTTGCTGTTTGTGTGCATATTTTAGGGTATGTGCACATTCTGTCCTGTGGACCTCTGGGCTTCAAGTGTGTGTCAGCCTTGGACCAGAAACATGAAATTTGCATTCTTTAATTAACATCCAAGCACTTGCTCACTAGTGGTTGAATTTCCAAATTCAGGCCACTGCTACTTTTGAAATCACAAAGACAAACAACCCTGCAGGGGATTTTTTTTTATTTTTTCTACTGTCTGCTAATGAAAACACTGTGAATAACCACACTTGATTGGCTGACATTTGAGCGAGAAGAAGCAAGCCACAAAGCAGGATTTATATTTTGTGTATTTATTTATTAATTTTTTTCCTCCTCTGCAAGATAAAGGCTCTCGTTTCTGAACTAGACAGGGGAAAAAAGCAGGAGTTCACCCCGGTGACGTGGACTAGAATACGAGGTGGCATGAAGTGTCAGGTTTGCTTTGAGGCGGCAGGATGTGCGTCTGTGATATGTTGTTTTCCTTTGTAATGACACAAAACAAGTAAAAGCCCGGGGAAACTGGATTTCCATTTCATCCGTGACTCTTTCAAAGAACGACAGCTGCATTTTAAATGGTTCTTCAAGCGACAGGTCAGCGGTGTAAAGCGTGTTATTTATTCTTTTATAGTCTGCCTTTTCCAATTTAACTTTTTAATTGACTTCCTATGAAAAATGACTTGTTGCAGTTACAAATGAGACAAACATCACACGGTAGTTTCACTGTCAAAATGTGCCAAAAGTTTAAGGTCAAAGTTTGCTTCTGGTGCTGTCACAGAAATATAAATTTAACATCACTTTTTTTTCTTTTTTTTTCTTTTTTTTTTACTTTGTAAGAAGTCCTGGAGAGATGAAAAAGAATTCAAGGTTAGACATGAGGACCTTGTTGGATGATTCAATGTGAGGCTTAATTTTTAACATATTCTCCTTTGACATCTACATTCTTCTTGCCATGGTGCTGCTGTCAATAGATTCCCTTGTTGGACAGACTTTCATTCTGATCTCTTTATTAAATTCCAGACAGATTAACCTCAGTGTTTGTATTTCATAATAACTAGCAAAAACTACCCGCTGTCGTCTTGGTCAAAAACAGTTAAGTTTAAAGCATGTTTATTTATTTATTTTTTTAGCACATTGTTGAAATCAGCACATCAATGCAAAGTCTTTAAAAAGTGCTATATATTGTGCAAAAACATATGAATTTGTGTCATTTCATAATATGGATTTTCAGTTTTGATTATTTTACTTTTCATGTTATTGTGTTACACATTATTCCACACACTCCAATTCAGTAGGTGGTGGCATGCACTTGTAAAGCTGAATAATACTTTTATATGATTATATATATTAGAAGTTCAGTTTCAGGCTGTGGCTGAGGACGTGACCAAGGTGAGCACCTCAAAGTAAATGGACTGTATTTATATAGCGCTTTTCCATCTGCATCAGAAGCTCCAAGCGCTTTACAATTATGCCTCACATTCACCCATTCACACACTGATGTCAGGCTGCTGCCAAGCAAGGCACTCACTACAGACTGGGAGCAATTAGGGGATTAAGGACCTTGCCCAAGGGCCATTAGTGATTTTCTGGTCTGGCTGGGTTTTGAACGGAGGATCCTCTGGTCTGAACCCCAAAGCTTAACCAGTAGACCCCCCCCCCCCGATAGACCATTATCCCCCCCCAATGTGGGTTAAAAATGTTGTCATGTTTTAGAAGTTTCTAGAATGACAAAGGGCAATGTCAATGGCTAATATTAGCATGGGTTTGTAGTTCTGAAGTTCTTGGGTACTGCTGGAATGACTTTGTATCAAACAAGCAGTAACTACAAGAGTAGGATGAAGAGTATCACTTATATTCTGAGGGAGCATAAAATGTGACAAATCGCCCATGAATCCCCAATGATCCAAAAAAGTGCAAAAATGGGATGAAACGGCTTAAACTGCCTTGCCTCCTAACAGGCTGCCTTATAAAGTGCAGACCTTGCAACTCTGTGGCTTATAAAGTACACATGTGGCAACTTGCCTGAAAACAAATAAAGGAGCTGCACCCTCTGCCAGGCATGATTGAAACCACAAAAAAATGCTGCTTCAGCTTCAAATTTTATCTCGATGGAGCATGATCAAACATCTTTCAAGCTGTACTCACTGCGAACACTCCATTTAAAAATGTTTGAGCATGATTGAAGGTGTTAAGACTACGTATATGCCAAAGTTACCATGTACTTTCAACTACTTTAAGACTAGGATGAAAGTTTTGAACAGTTCAAAAACTGAATCCCAATTTCAAATGTGGTGCACATGATGGATGTAGCTACAGGCCCCTTCAAAACATAACATGAATGAGCCAGAATGGAGAACAAAGGAGGATTCAAATTGCACTTGTGAAAAATCAGAGCCTCACTCAAATGCCTCGTACAACAGTCGGCACAACCATTCGGCCACAGCATATGCGGGTGATTCTTAACTACGGGCACTATTGGCCTTGTAAAATGTAATTTCCACCACACCATTGCCTTACAATATAAAGCGCCTTGGGGCAACTGTTTGTTGTGATTTGGCGCTATATACATGTGCTCTGATGTCCCATGTTTATCTCCATAGAAACTACCCAAACAATCTCATACAACTGTTTAAAGGGACATTACAGTGTTGTGGTGGAAATTACGGCAATAGTGTGGGACAACTACATTTGTTTAAAAAAAATCACAACAGTTGTATGACATTGAATACCCCAATTATGTTTTGATTATTTTACTGATATTTATTCAGAGAGATTTTAAAACGTTCTTTACCATTCATTTTTATTCTTGAAGATCAAAAGTTCTGGGTGTGGGACAAGCACAAAATGGCAATATTTGCATATAATGATGCTGAAAAAAGGTGAAAAAGTCATCATAGACTACTAGAACAAATTTCTTAACACACTTTCATTGTAAGAATAACTATAAAAGTGTGAAATTTCCCCTTTTTTCTGTTTTTCATACAATATGATCAAAGGACATAATAAGTGCCCGTAGTCTAAGAATCACCCATGCACTCCACATTTGTATCACGCTCGTGCTGGAAACCCAATCAAACGACAGTGAAGATGATGTCGTACTGCCATCTGACTGTGGTCGCAACATTCATACGGATGTCGTACGCAGCTCAGACCATTCGGACAGCGGTCGAGGGGCTGCACAAAATGATTGGCCATGTCGAACCCTGGCCAAATGTTGTGATTGAGACAGCTTTCACACTAGTGGCCGAATGAGGGCGAAAGGCACGCGAATGCCCATTCGACCCACACTCAGCCACAGTTGAGGTGCCACCCACGAACGTCCAACTACAGTTACAGGCCACTTAGAAAATGCGGGCCCATCTGCGTCCACCGGCTCAAAGGGTGGTCAGTGTGTCAGCTCTGCCCCCAAGCACCACGAATGGTGTGCGAGTGTGCCCCTCCTCCCCCCGCGAGCACCACACATGGTGTGTAAGTGTGTTGTGCCCCACCCCCCCATCCTGAGCACAACGAATGATGTACAAGTATGTTTTGTCCACCCCCCCCATCCAACATTGTTGAGGTGTGGCTGGAGTGCAGTGTGATAGCTGTCCAGCACAGTGCGCACACCTGGACAGGCTGTCATGTGCATGATGGATGTCATTTAACACATGCATTGTCATTCCCTCCCATGGGTTACAGAATGTATTTGAGATATCATGATCATCACAGCTGTAATATGAAACATGCAGGTGTGCACATCATGTCACACCTGACCGCCGTGTACATGCGTGTACCAGTTTGGACACCTCATGGGCCCCACATTCTGGAGAGGTCCATCTGTCATGTGGACATTAGCTGACAGCCAGGACACACGTGTATACCATATCGTCCATATTGACATGATCACATGCAATCACATTCACTACAGATATGCATTTGTCAGGGACCATGGTTGACATGTAATCACATCATGGGTTGGATGTCATTCAAAATCAAGCAGGGAGGGAGCAAACCACAGACCACGACCAGGTGACTGCATTTGTGCAGCTCTTTGCACCTCTCCACATTGCAGCTGCTGCACAGCGCAACGCAAAGCTGGGGAACACATATTGTCACATGTGTTCCAATCAGCCATGTCCAAGGCACGGTGATGCAAATGATGACAACATGGGGATAAATAAAAAATAAAATCATCTTTTGATAGCCCCCGGCCACGTCTCAGCATGCACAGCAATGACCATGCAGCCAGGCTGGGCCATCTGAAGTTATCCGTGTGAACTTTGTGATCAGCCAGCTGGTGAAGCTAATGTCCCATCCACCACGTAAGTTATCATCCACAAGGACACTGTGTCACTGTGTCCTTTGGTGTGCCAAGTGGCCAGACACAGCTGGATGCGCAGCCCCTCTGTGTAACTGGTTGTCGCTTTCACCTCCATGTGGATGGCTGATGTGTTCATGATGTGAGCACGTGGATTCCTTACGTCTGAGCAGCTCAGAGCTGCTCCAAGCAGGTGGCCCGCAGCAGCTGTGAACTTCACTGGGTCTGACCTCCGGTCACTGTGTGTGCGAGGGAGAGGGGGATGTCTTTATTCATTTATTTTATCTCATTCATCTAATTTCATTAATTCCTTGTTTACTTCCATGGGCATGATTCATGAACAAAAAGGAATAGAAGGACAATTCTTGTATTATCTGCTCCTTATAACAGGAATTCAATATTTTATCAGACAAAAAGAAATCCATTTATTTCCTCAATTTCAACACAGATACCATACCAGCGTCAAGTCATCAAGCATCAATTAAATATCACCAGTAACACGATTGTCTTACATTTCAATGGCACATTCTTTGTTCTTATAATGTTCTATGGTCTCAGTATTTTGTCCTTACATATTTTCTTTGATTTGTGAACATTTGTACAACATTTAATTGTTCCGCTGCTGTGAGAGTGTGGTGTGGTATCACACCATCACAGTGGTCACACCATGTTCATGCACGTGGACAAAACCATCACCATGGGATTGTACGGCATCCATACATGGGTATCTGACTGTCTGTCACACTCAACTGTGCTGGAATATTTCAGGTATCACCCATTCAGTCTGTTTTGGCGTGATTCTCCAAACTCTGTGTTATGTGTGAAGGGGCCTTACTACATATACCAAGTTTGTTCAAGATTGACAAAGATGGATGAAGAATTTACAATGATGCTTCAAAATGTACCCCAATTTGCTATTCGGGAATTAAAAGGGAAGGAATGGTGCTCTGTTGAATTGCCCCATTAGAGTGCCCTGAATGTGTTGCATGGCAGCACTTTGAACATCTGCTTCAGATGGACAAGCGATATAGAAATGTAGGGCATGGAATGCATCACAGATGTGTAAATTGCCTTTAATAAGGGCACTGACTTAACCCCATATCATGACAGATCCTGGTTTTCAAGTTGATTGCTGATTACAGTCTGGATAGTCATTTTTGTCCTTGGTCTGGTGCACATGATGTACATTTCATCCAGCCAAAGATAAGAAAAACTAATTCATCTCACCAAATTTCACATTTCCACTGTGTCCAACCCTGATGCCTCTGAGCTCAGAGAAGTCAAGACTGCTTCTGGACATAACATAACTGACTGTCATAAACTGACTGTCATGACACTATTATGATAATGTAATGAAGATATTCTTTGATCCCCCAAGTAAAGTGGTAAATTTTTGATTCATCATTAACATATCATGACATATAAACTGACTATCATGACACCATTATGACAATGCAATGAATATATTCTTGACCTCAAGTGGTAGCCTTTTGATTTGTCATTGACATATCATGACCTATAAACTGACTGTCATGACACCAGTATGACAATGTAATGAAGTTATTCTTTGACCTCAAGTAAAGTGGTAGCATTTTGATTTGACATTAATATATCTTGACGCAGAAACTGACTGTCTGACACCATTATGACAATATAATCAAGATATTTTTGACCTCAAGTAAAGTGGTAGCATTTGATTTGTCGTTAACATATCATGAAGTATCAACTGACTGTCATGAGTCATGACACAGTTATGGCAGTGTAATAAATATATTCAAATTGGTCTGTAACCTTGCACATGTAATTATAATATTTATTATGTCAACTTGCCATGAACACAAAGTAACTCATGGCATAATAGTGCATACACAGCACGCTTACAAATAGTTTGTGCATTGTTTATTAAGTATGAAAAACAATGCATAAACACATAATGAATGGGGCTATTCATGACAAGTAAAGCATTAATTAAATGTATTAATTATTTATTAAGTAGACTGGAGTGGTGGCTCTAAATGGTTAATGTGCAGAAGGTTTCCCAGTTCAAACCCCACCTATGCCACATTTTCTCCATGTAATATGGAATTGTGTCAAGAAGGGCATCTGGTATAAAACGTGCCAATTCAACATGCAAATGCACCTCGGATTTCCTGTGACTATGCGAGTGCAAACCATGGTGCAGCCAAAGGGACTTCTTAATTACTTAAGTATGAGTCATCCTTAATTATTTGTGATGAATTCCTTACATATCTATTTGTGCTTAATTAAGGCTAAATAAGGTGTAGTCATTATAAAGTGCTACCTCATAATCATTATGTCAACTTGCCATAAACCCCAAAAATAGATGCAGCAATTAAACATTTACGACATTGACATAATGTTTATGACACATTCATGATTGTGTCTGTAACAGGTATGACAGTGTCATGTCACAATTATGACGGTACCTTTATGTAAAGTATTACCAAACATTTTCTCTTCAAGATTAACAATTTTGTCAGGAAGCACTTTAGAAAGTTACATTTTTATTTTAGGCATACTGTAGAGTGTTCACTTTAGGGTTGTCCCATGCCATGTTAGTTGGGAAATTCATCCACATTCCTTGAATTGTTTCCCGATATAATGCACTGCAGAGGGAGAAATAGCCAAAACTCTTCCAAGCCAGTGTTTTCTTTGATGAACATGTTTTTAAACATTTCAATAATTTTCCCACACATTTGTTGAGAAAGTGGAGATACTTGCTCCTCAGAGACTTAGCATTTCATTCAAAATCATGATTACAATCCAGTGTTGGCATCGCCTTTTTGAAATAGAATCAGTATTTATTTATTTATGTATTTACATGTTTATTTTTACCTCATTATTAACCTGTGCAGGGGTGGTGGCCAAGTGGTTAATGCACTTGGTTACAGTGCGGAGGTTCCGGGTTCAAACCCCACCCCTGTCACATTTCTGGATGTAGAAATATTATGTCAATAGCAGGTAATGCAGAGTTGTATCAGGAAGGGTATCTTGCATAAATTGGTCCTGCACCAGCTTTTTTTGGAATGTGCTGCTGGCCTGAAATCCAAATGAACTGGTTGCAATAACCAACCCTTGCATTGATATGTGTCCAGCCATGTTGTTGTTCAAAACAATAATCCAGATTGTTAACACTGTACTTTTGAAACAGATTGGGTTGGTTGTCTTCAACAGATGCTATGGTCAGCCTGTGACAAGTCCGCTGGTCTTCCCCATTACCACCTCATTAGTATAATGGACAGTACTACATTTTTTTTTCCTGACTATTGGAAGCAATAGGCAATCTGACTTTGGGTAGGCCAAAGTAGGGCCCCTTCACACATAACACGATTGTGGCAGAATAACGCATGATGGAGGAGTCAAATGCCACTCGTGAAAAATCAGAGCCATCTCAAACGCCTTGCACAGCTGTCGCCACAACCATTCGTGCACAACCAGCGGCCGAAAGACAGCGATTGCCCTGCGAGTGCCCATTCGATCCCCCTCTCGGCAGGTGTCAGCCAAATTCCACTCACTTCCAACACCACTCTCTGGACACTTAGAAAAGGTGGGGCTATTTGCGTTCCCAGCATGAGAGTAGAGAGCAGCTGACCACATATGAGCTGTCTGTGAAAACTGTGTACGTGCCCCATGAGTGTGGCATTGCCAAGCCACACGCACGAGTGTGACTGTGCCAACCCCCCCCCCCCCCCCCCCCACACACACACACACACACGCATGTGGCATGCCAGTGTGTCGGCTCCTTCCTCAACACGTGGCGTGCGTGTGTATCGCACACCCCCACCCCCTCCAGTAACATGTGTTCTGCGTGTGTGTCACCCCCCCACTGCACACCACATGTGTTGTGGGGGGGCACACATGCATCACATGTTTTATTTATGTACAGACAAGATCATATGGGAACCGGCCAGCCACGTCTGAGTGCACACAGCACAGCAAGGCACCTCTCAGCTGGAAATGAAGGTTCAGTGTACATGAGGTGCTAAATTAAAAACACAGAGAACAGAGCAAGGACAAGTATATAAATAATTATAACAATAACTACATACACAATTACATAACAAATAACTACATTAAGTAATCACAGAACACAGCAACAGACAGTGACACTTTGTTCTGTGGGCTGAATGAACAGGTGGGCGTGGCTGTAAACAGCAGCAAGCTGTTGAGATCTCTGGACCTGCAAGTCACAGCTGACATGTACAGTGTTTTGAAGGACATGACATTAAACCCTACACCATGTGTCGTGCACATGTGCTTGCTCTTATCATCTGGAAATACATAAAAAAACATATATCGCCTTTGCTACGGGCTGGAGTGAGCGCACATTGGCAGGCTGTGCCAGGTGAAAAGGACTGTCAGATCATGTGTACACTCAGCTGGTGATCTGAATGTCATGTCACCCACATGAGCTATGGTCCACATAACGTGATATCTGGCCTTCAGTGTGCCGGTCACTGGACACGCATGTGGGACCGGAGGGGCATGCGAGTGGGGCCAGCTGGACACGCCTGGCCAGCAGATGTGGACACAAATAGAGTGCACTGCTTCATTCATGTCATTTTATGACTGTACATCTATGACCATGAGTCATCTACAGAGCAACAGAAGGATTATACTTGTATTGTCTGCTAGATAAGAGGGATTAAATAATATAAATTGCGGTGTTTTTGTAATGGTGTGTGGCTTTTATTTTTTATTTTTTTCTCCACAGCAGTGGAGTGATGTGGTGCCACATGCTCCAGCTGCTCGCACTGTGTTTGTGCAAGTGCACAAAACCGTCACCGATGTATCATGCATGACTGTCCGACCATATTTCCCTCCCGACAGCAGGTGGAATGTTTCGCGGTTCCCCCATTTTGTTTTTTGTTTGTGGATTTTCTTTCAATTTCTGCTTCTTTCGCCCAATGCCGTGTTATTTGTGAAGCGGCCCTTAAGGATGTTTTTTGTATTGAAATTGAAAAATATGCACATTGAGTTCAGTGCTAAAAATATGGATTGATTGTTTGTAACAAGAACTTGATTGGACACATATCAAGACTGGTTAATTCAAACAAGTTTATTTTAACATATATTAAAAAATGAAATGAAACTGACCATACAAAGCATGAAACATCACATATTTTTAATCATTTCCATAGCATCCCATCTTTTTTCTGAGTTGGGGTTTTACCTATTCTAAATTAGTCTGGCCTTTCAGCCAAAGTCAAAGGTTCTGAGACCAATAGAAACATAATGCGTGATTTCATGGTCATGCTGAATTGCAACCACATGCATATCTCAAACAACTCCTCAAAATCACTATTTCAAATGAGTTTGACATTTCAAATGAGGTCAACTCTCATATAACCAACAGAAAGGCATATATGACTTCATATTAATGTTTAATTGCAAACACATAATTATGTTTACGCACTTCTTTGACATAGCCATTCTAAATACCCATTATATATTTTATCGATACCAAAACTTGGCTATTGGCCTGTGACCTGGACTTCCAAATATATATATATTTTTTGTTATTTAAGGGAAAAGTAAATCCAATGATAGGACATATAATTTGTATCTTGACCTTGACCTATACTACAATTTAATTAGTTTGACTCTTGCTAAGAATAATCATCAAGTTTTTGATAGCAAACAGATCTTATTTTCAGTAATCCTTCCCAAAACAAAATCACAACTAACTCATCTGAGGTAAATAAGTTGATGTCCAACAGCAAAATCAAAACTTTATTACTGCTTGTGGAAATATCAACACTAATCTGAAATGCACTGCATCACAGAAGGAATGACTAATTTTGCATTTAAACATGCATGTGTTCAGGCTGAGTTATGGGTAAAAAAATGCTGTAATGCAAGATTATGCTTCAAAATTAATGTCAGGCTGCAGTTACACAAAGTAAATGTGCTCATGTTTGCCTGTTGTTGTCATGGTACTTCAACAAAATGCACTGCATGTGTGTGACCTCAATCTTTGCTGAAAGATGAAACTGGCTGCAGCTTTTTTTGCTGCTACACATTTGTGTCTGTATAAATGCATTTGTGGTTACATAAGGGGCTCAGACATTGAAGCATATATATGCAAACAGCATTCTTTAGGACACTGACAACAGCAACTTGTAAAACAACTTCAGTCTGGAAAATAAAGTCAGTGGTGTGTACTTATGCTGTTTGTGGCACAACATCCAAAGCACTGATGCTCACAGTTAGTTGGAATACTCTGCACCATGGAAGTTGTACCTCAGGGGGCACAACTGTAATCAGGTCTCCACCAAATCTCATGGCAAAACAATATCCCAGTGGTGCATTTTTTAACTGTTGTTGTATGGCTGGGGGGCCTGGCTGCCTTTTTGTTTCTGTCTTTTGTTTTTCCTTCCAGGTGGCTCGCATTTGGGACTGAGTGGCTGTGTAGCTGAGTTTATCAGGACATCACCCTGATCACCTGCGGCTCGTCAGGACTCACAGCTGTGGTGCATCTACAATGGATTGGAACATGGTGGCATTTAAGACTGGAGTACACAGTGTGTATTTGCCAGAGACTCGACCTTGTGACCAGACGGGTGAGATCGTCGTCTCGGGAGCCATCTCATCATCAGTGGATGCAGAGAACGTCCAGGTTTGATGCATGGTCTGTGAAAGAGGAGAGGGTGAGGTCTCACGCTCGTCAGCACACTTCCTGAGGTACGTTAGATTTTGTGACTAACATTTATACAGTCAGTAAATGTGGTGTCCCTCACACCTTATTATATTGAGCTGTATGTTGGTCGTTTAAATCAGCTTCCTCTGCAGTGGAGTTTTGTGAACTGGATGTTCCATGCCTGCAGGGTGGGAAGCTGATTAGTAATTAAGCCAGGAAGTGTTTGCTGTTTGTGCACCTTTGAGCGTTCTCTCTGTGTGTTGAGTGTGGACTCACATAATGATTCCTTCTTTCACAGACTCGGTTTGTCGCGGCCACCTGGGGGGTGTCGGCGGGGTCCTTGGGTCCGAACCAGTTCTGGCTCCGGACCATTAGCGCTGCTGGGAGCGCACCGCAATCCACCACGCCAGACCGTGCACTTTTATATTTTTCACAGCACTGTTATGTTCATTAAACTCTGTTATCCTTTGTACCGTGCTCTGCTTATTTTATACTGGGTCCTTCAAACGCTGGTCGGTTCTCCGGGCTGCGTCTGACACATAACAGTAGTCTCTGGCCAAACATCACGGACCCAGCGGTAGCAGAGACGGTAACGCGCCGGGAAGGCGGCAGCAGACGTTCAGAAGTTATCCGGATCAGTTGTGGGTGCTCCTGCCCGGATGGTGCGCGTTGGAGAACCCATTACTGAATACTGATTTGAGCGCTCATGCAGCCGTGTTCCTGTGTGTGCCTTATCGAGGGTCGTGGTGGAGTGTGACTGGCGACGGCTTTGCGTCACGCTCCGACCGGATAAGAGGTTTAAACGGGAGCTGCAAGAGTGTGTCTGTAATGGGTGCACGCGCACGGCGGAGCTCTGTGGCACGGGTCGCTGTGCTTCCCGTGTGACAGTTGTAGCCCCGTTTCCCCGGATGAAGATAACTACTGCGTCTGTTGTGTCAGCTCCGGTGTTATTTAGTTAAATCACATTTTTGGTTGTGTTGCTCACAGGAAAAGCAGCATGAATTATTTTCTGTCACCAAAGGGGTTTTTCATTTTTAGCACTCTGGCTCCCTCTGTTGGTGACTGAGTCACATTACCGTCAAGCTCTTAAGTTGGAACAGGTGTGTTCCATTTGTTTGAGCTTGACGGTATAAATCACTTATTTGTTTTGTGTTAGTTCATTTTGTGTGGGTGTTTTTTGAGTTGGTTTTGTGTGGGATTTTTTTTTTACACTATTAGTGTCTTGGGGTCGTGTCCCTGCAGTTCTGTCTGGAAAAAAAAGAAAAAGGACCCAAGCAACTTTATGTTAGTCTGTTAGTCTTTTTTTTATTTCTTTCAGTTTCACCTCCCAGGGTTTGATGGGACGGTCCCCTGGGGGGTCATGGGGGGGTAATTGGGGTTTTTTCTTTTGTTTTGTTTTTTGTTATGCCCTCTCTTCTCTGACTCCAGCCGGGGTGAGCGTAGAGTCGGCGTTGCTGGAGTGGTGCAGTTTGGTTATGCTGGGCGTTTCCCAGGTAACCTCTGCACCCGGGAGGGGGGGGGGGGGGGTTTTGGGTATTTTCTTTTTGTTCCCTCTCTTCTCCTCTGGCTCCAGCCGTGTGAGCCGTAGTGTCGGCGTTGCTGGAGTGGTGCAGTTTGGTTATGCTGGGCGTTTCCCAGGTAACCTCTGCACTGGGGGGGGGGGGGGGGGGGGTTGTTTGTGTTTCCCTGTTCCACCTCCGGCTTCAGCACGCCTTTGAGCCATCTGCCATCGGCGTGGCTGAGGTTTGGGGCAGTGGGATATACCCGCAGCTGGTGGCTGGTTTAGAAGTCGGAGGAGTGGCGCCGTTTTGTGCCGTCTGCCATAACCGCTGTTCCACTCCTCCCGGTTGGCTTCTGGGGTATAGTCACGGTTGGTGACACTGGACGTGCTTCCAGTTCCACTGCGCCAAGGGGGTGGGGTTGGGGTTGTTTTGTTTGTATGTTTTTTTTTTCTCCTTTTGTTTTCCCCCCAGTTTCCGGCCTCAGGGTTTGACTGTGGTGTCCTCTGGGGGGGAAAGGGCTGTGGGTCCATCTAGCCATAGACGGCCGGGGCTGGGTCTGTTGGTCATGAGGGGAGGCGTCTCCTGGGGTTGATGGAATGGTCCTCTGGGAGGCGCTGGGTGTCCCCGTGGGTGACGTAGGATCCCAGAGGGACTTCGGCTGTGGTTATTACTCCTGGAGCTGGCGGGATGTCCTCTGGGGGGTTGGTCCCTACATGTCGTTGGGGGGGGGGGGGATGTTAGCATTTTTATTTGCAAGCTTAAGTTTGGGTTTTTCTTTTCTCCCCTTCCCGGGGTTTGATGGAACGGTCCTCTGGGGGGGGGGGGGGGGTGTTAGCATTTTTATTTGCAAGCTTAAGTTTGGGTTTTTCTTTCTCCCTTCCCGGGGTTTGATGGAACGGGCCTCTGGAGGGGGGGGGGGGGGTGTTTTGGTTGTTTGTGTTTGTCTTTTTTGTTTTATGACTAATCAGACTGTGAACATGGTTGGACAAAGGCTGACCGCACAGGTTCAATAACTCCTGGCCACACCTGTGCTAATTGACTGATAGAAACAAGGGCAAAGATGCAGCCAGAGGAGAAGACATCTACCATTCTGTTGGAAGATGAATGCGGATACGGTTTCCAGCCATGGTCCCTGGAGGGGGATGTTTCTCCTGGGCCAGGTTTGTGTGGTCGCGGGAGGCTTCCCGTGGGGGGGGTACTGTTGTATGGCTGGGGGCCTGGCTGCCTTTTTGTTTCTGTCTGTTGTTTTTCCTTCCAGGTGGCTTGCGTTTGGGACTGAGTGGCTGTGTAGCTGAGTTTATCAGGACCTCACCCTGATCACCTGCGGCTCGTCAGGACTCACAGCTGTGGTGCATCTACAATGGATTGGAACATGGTGGCATTTAAGACTGGAGTACACAGTGTGATTTGCCAGAGACTCGACCTTGTGACCAGACGGGTGAGATCGTCGTCTCGGGAGCCATCTCATCATCAGTGGATGCAGAGAACGTCCAGGTTTGATGCATGGTCTGTGAAAGAGGAGAGGGTGAGGTCTCACGCTCGTCAGCACACGTCCTGAGGTACGTTAGATTTTGTGACTAACATTTATACAGTCAGTAAATGTGGTGTCCCTCACACCTTATATATTGAGCTGTATGTTGGTCGTTTAAATCAGCTTCTCTGCAGTGGAGTTTTGTGAACTGGATGTTCCATGCCTGCAGGGTGGGAAGCTGATTAGTAATTAAGCCAGGAAGTGTTTGCTGTTTGTGCACCTTTGAGCGTTCTCTCTGTGTGTTGAGTGTGGACTCACATAATGATTCCTTCTTTCACAGACTCGGTTTGTCGCGGCCACCTGGGGGTGTCGGCGGGGTCCTTGGGTCCGAACCAGTTCTGGCTCCGGACCGTTAGCGCTGCTGGGAGCGCACCGCAATCCACCACGCCAGACCGCGCACTTTTATATTTTTCACAGCACTGTTATGTTCATTAAACTCTGTTATCCTTTGTACCGTGCTCTGCTTATTTTATACTGGGTCCTTCAAACGCTGGTCGGTTCTCCGGGCTGCGTCCGACACATAACAACTGTGGGGGTAAGGATAAGGCACTGGTTATGATTTAGAGATTTGTTTGGGGAGTGCAGACAATATGGTCAAACTGCTGTCATCAACCCTGCACGTCATTCCTAGACAGTAGGCTGGCACCATGCATTCATGGTGATTATGACAAATGATCCAATCTGGTGGTCTCCAAATCAAAGCCATTGAGGCAGAATTCAACTGGGATGTTAATAAGGTAATGGTTAAAGTTTTCATTCTGGTCACTACTTCCAGTGTGGCCAAACTGCTGTAGCCATCCATTTCCTTGTACATGGCACACCCATAGATGGGGTTACTCTGTGATGTCACACACAGGCTTTCCCATCAGCAAGCTATTGACAAATGCAACTGGTCATGGTGGTAACATACAAATTAAATCATACTAAAATTACACTCATCAGAAATACTGGAGTACAAACTTCATTAAGGATGATGGTTTGTGTGAAGTCCCATTGTCACATGCAAAATTTCTGAGACAACTATCAAATCGTAAAAGGTTTTGACAATAGTCTTTGCGGTGTCTTGGTGAGTCTTGAGACCTATTGATAAGTCCTGATGGTAAGAAATTGGAACTGTCATGGAACCTTTTCAAATCTTGCTGTCATCTTTTCATTTCATTTATGTTATAGCCATCTTGAAGGCAATCCTGGCCATTCTTGGATTGTCATGTCATACTGAATATCAACAGTCATACTGCAAGGCTATACAGGACTGTACTACATCAGACTTTTACTAGAGTCTTGATTCAGTATTGGTGGTGCCTTGGTGCCTAAACCATGGTGATTCTTTGTTCAGTTGTGATTAATTACATTCTGTATTGAAATATGGTCATGCTGTTATCGAAGAGAAGTCTTGTTGGAAAGACATGATCAAGATTCCTCACAGCAACTGAAGTTGTGTATTCAAGGACAGGAGTAAAATTTGTGTGTGTGGAAATGCGCTTCAGGGGACATGAAATCATTGAGGTGTCTGAACCTGTGGGCATTCATGTACAATTGCAATATGTATGGATCTTCATAGGTACAGATAGCATGGGTACTGTGCAACAGTGGGCAAACATATTACACATACTTTCAAAAGTATGTATGATGTGTTTGTAAATAATTTTGTGTTTGAAAATGGTTTGTGGTTGGAAAGCCAGCTGTCCATTTGACAGTACCCTGTCTCGCTAAAGGCAGGTCAGTGGCTGTGGCCAGAATATTTTGTTTGGCCAGACTGCTGCAACTACACCTGTGCCTGCAGATGGCATGCACAGACATCAGGCTATTTTAGCTGTGGCTGTACAATGCAAATGGATCTGATAAAGTGTTATGGTTTGAAACTTGGGGATGAAATCTTACTTGATGGTTGTTGGAATGGGAAGGAGGGTTCTAGTAATGCAAACACTGTTATACTAAAAGATTTGAAAGAGTTAAGGCAGTGAATCAATGTGTTTCTGATAACATGATTATTTGCAAATTTGAATTGTCACTTGGAGCTTTAAATGCTTGAAACTGATTCATGAAAATTATTTCTGTGTTATTCAGTGTTCTCATTGTATATGGTTATTAATGACAGCACAAGAGCAGGTATCAGGTCTTAGGTATCAGGTTTTACAAATAGAAAACTGAAAATGGAGTTGAGTCAAGCATGTACCATTCAGTGAAAAGGTGTCGTGTGATTAACATGCATACCATCTGCCATTTGAATCTATATTAGCTGCAAACTGTTCATGTCCATGTCATGTCGGTGAAGTGTCCTTGCCTCAAGTGGAGGAGTTTAAGTATCTCGGGGTCTTGTTCACGAGTAAGGGACGGATGGAACGTGAGATCAATAGACGGATCGGTGCAGCATCTTTTCTGGATGCCCCCTGGATGCCTCGCTGGAGAGGTGTTCCGGGCACGTCCCACTGGGAGGAGTCCCCGGGGAAGACCCAGGACACGCTGGAGGGACTATATCTCTCGGCTGGCTTGGGAACACTTGGGGTTCCCCCAGAGGAGCTGGAGGAGGTGTGTGTGGATCAGGAGGTCTGGGCGGCTTTGCTTGAGCTGCTGCCCCCGCGACCCGACTCCGGATAAAACGGAAGAAAAAATGGATGGATGGATGGATGTTCATGTCCAGTGAGTGTTGGAGGTCACCGGCCGATGAAGCCAACTCCCCTCCTCCCCCCGACTACGCCTTGATATCCTGTCCATGAATATCACAAACAGGATTGGTGACAAGGCACAGCACTGGCGAAGGCCAACCTCCACCGGAAACGAGTCCAACTTACCACCGAGCACCCAAACACAGCTCTCACTTTGCGAGTACAGAGATTGGATGGCGCTGAGAAGGGACCCCCTCACTCCATACTCCCACAGCACCTCCCACAGTATCTCCCGGGGTACACAATCATACGCCTTCTCCAAGTCCACAATCCACACATGTAGACTGGGTGGGCATACTCCCAGGCACCCTCCAGGATCCTTGTGAGAGTAAAGAGCTGGTAGGTTGTTCCATGACCAGGACGGAACCCGCATTGTTCCTCTTCAATCAGAGGTTCAACTATCGGCCTAATCCCTGTATACTAAACAGGTAGTGAGGGTAGCTGGTTCAATTTTGAGAGACATCTCCCACCCTCTTCATGGTGAGTTTCAGCTGCTCCCCTCAGGTCGGAGGTTTGGGGTACCACCTTGTAAAACCAAATGTTACAAAAACAGTTTTGCACCAGTAGCCATTAGTGCCCTTAACAAGTAACAGAAACTTAAATATAACTTATGTATTTATTTTTTGTATAGTTTCTCAAACCATGTTTTTATGAACAGCACATTTTTATTTTATTTATTTAGTTTTTATCCTTTTGGCTTGGTATGACATGTTTTTAGACTTTTTATCTATTGACGTTTTAACTTATCTTGCTTTTATTTTATTTTGGGGCCGTCCTTGTTGTTCTTTTAGCTTTTTTGCACTGTTGTCGCTTTGTCTAGTACTGTGTTTGTTGTGTGTTTACCAAATGACATGACTCACACTGTAAACTAATTTTACCCAAGGGTATAAGAATGAATTGAATCTGAATCAGCTGAACCCTCCTTTCCAGCACCCTGAAGTAGACTTTACAAGGGAGGCTGAGTAGTGTGATGCCCCTGTAGTTGGCACATGCTCTCTGGTCCCCCTTTTTAAATATGTGGACAACCACCCCAGTTTGACACTCCTTAGGCACTGTCCCAGACCTCAACGAAACATTGAACAGACATCTTATCCAAGACAATCTCTCCACATCCAGAGCATTCAGCATTTCTGGACTGATCTCATCAACCCCCGGGCCTTGTCACTGCAGAGTTGTTTGACTACCTCAGTGACTTCCACCAGGGAAATTGATGAAAGGTGAACCAATTCCGACTGGCCGCTCACATTGGCCGTCATCACACAGCTTCTATGAGGAGTACAAAGATGGCCCATGGCTGGCTCGAACGTCCGCGGAGTTAACTTTTCAGCAAAAAAATTACAAAAAAGTAAGTTTCTGTCTCATATCATTAAAGTTATTTATAAGTTAATAAAGCTTGGTCTTAGCCTCCGTTTACGACGGTGTCGGCCGCCAAAGGGTTAAGCGGCATTGAAGCATCCATTTTGAAAAAAATGTATAGTTTAAAAAAAATCCTATGCTCACCTTGATGTATTAATGTTTCTGTCACTAAGTCAATAAACCAGTTTCTTGGATGAACATTTTTTGATAAATATGTAAACTGTACCTGCCAAAAGCTTTGGCATGTATTTAATAGCATTTTTGGCACAAAAGTATGTCCAACTAACAGAGTTTACAGGTCTTGTGAGTGATTGTAGTTCACAAATAGGCTCAGTGAATATACCAAGTATCTATTGCATGTCCCAGCAAGTGGTGCTGGAGCATCACTGGTGTATGGTGGGAAGGGAATGAGCATGCTTTTTCCCAAAGCAGAAGATTCCTGGTTCTGACAACCCCTGCCAACTCAAAACGTAATGTAGGGTAATGCTAGGATGTCCACCCGGTGTAAACATTGTGCCAAATCAACATGCACATCCATATTGGATCTACTCTGGCAACCACAAGTGAAAAAGGGAGAATATGAAAGAACATGTTTATGCATCATTTAAAAAATCCATTACATATCATTACACTAATTTTGTGACCTGAAGACTTTGATAAATCCATTTCTAACACCATATCAGTTACTACACATGGAGCCAGATGTATAATCTGGCTCCATGTGTAGTAACACATAAATCTGTTCTAGATAGATATATGCCTAATATTCTGAAACAGAGATTGTTCTGAACATTTTGATATGCAACACATGGGCATCATACTATATGCAAGTACTTTAAACATCCTTTTCATATATGCACTAATTTTGTGAAATAAAGGTTTTGAGAAACCCATTTCTAACACCAAATCAGTTACTACACATGGTGCCAGTGTGTGAGTAGGAACTTGAAGGGGAAAAAAATTTTACTCCATTTTTGAATAAGACTCTAACATAACAAAATGTGGATAAAGTGAAGTGCTGTAAATAGTTTCCGGGTGCATTGTGTAACTCATTAAATCCTCAGATTCAGTTCAAAATATGACCAAATTCAGTATAGTCAGTGAAGCTATGCCTTTATTACCATTGAGTTTTTAAAGTGAGTTCAGGCACCACCACCAGATCTGAGCTCAGTCAGAAGTACTCATATATCATTTTTTTTCTTCCTTAATCTAAGCACAAATTGTGCCTATAAACTCTCCTGCCAACAGGCTTGCCTTGTCTTAAAAGTTTGTAGCAGTTTGAAAGAGAAATCTATCAGCTGGAAAAATGAGCATTGCGCTTTAACTCTAGCCTGCGGGGCACAGAGCTGTGAAACACAGCACATTAGCTTGTCAACGTGGATGAAGCAATTTGTTTTCTTTTATTACTGAATTAAAAGCATTGCAGTGGCACTCTTGATGTGCCTCACTTGTACACAGATGCTTTTTTCAAGTGAGCATTTATGCACGTATGCCCAGGCATCAGCATGTCATGCATGCTTTCATCCATACATTTGTTTAAATATGATTGATATCATACTTAAAATACATGAAAACAAGAGTTTAGGAAAAAAAAAATGTATTTTGACTCATTATGCAAGTGTAATGAAACTATCTCCACAGGCTCTGCATTATAGTTTGCTTCGACTTCCCTAAAAAATGTAGGAGCAGCAAAAATGAGCCTGTATGCACTTACAAAAAACTCAGCAATATATTTTATACCTGGAGCAATATTTTTCCCATGCTGAATGTGCTACTGCTCTGACATTTCAATCTTCACATTGTGCATAAAAAAAGCAATAATCTTCAATGTTAGCAGCAAAGCATAGACTTTATTCCAGAAATAATAATCCCATCCGAAGATGGCGCACTGGAAGAGCACTGGAATTTTGGATTTTAAGTGAAGCTATGGAAAGGAGAACTCTGATAAAGCAGGAACCTAAACTCAAAACACCTCGTTCTTCACATGCCGTGTGTATAATGTTCATAATATAGGTAATATGCTATGTAGTGTTTAACACGAAGAAATGCAATTCTTTAGAGACTACAGCAGTCATGAGGGGCTTTTACCCTCAATGCCAGTTGCCAGTGAAGAGGCAATGCAGGCTATTGTTTTCAGTCATATGTGTGTGTTGTTAGAAGGAACGGTGATGTAACACAGTGGTAAACATACCACTGTCCCGGCTTTTTTGAAATGTGTTGCAGGCATCCATTTCAAAATGACCAAATATTTGCACAATAACAATAAAGTTTATCAGTTTTAACATTAAATGTCTTGTCTTTGTGGTGTATTCAATTGAATATAGGTGAAGAGGATTTGCAAATCATTATTATTCTGTTTTTATTTACATTTTGCACAATGTCCCAACTTCATTGGAATTGGGGTTGTACAACTGGAGTTGTGTCAGGAAGGGGATCAAGCATAACATTAGTGCCAAATCCCAATGTGGATCTGGAGTGTATCCCACTGGAAACTTTGGGGCACCTGAAAAAAACACAACAGTAAGTAATCATTACAAACAACTGTGACATGGTAATTGCTGAATTAATAATTGTAATAATAACTGCTGTGATCAAATCACTTACAGGAGGAAAAATAAAATAACTCCTCAATAAAGGACCAGGTTAGATGCAAACCCACAACCTTCTCACTGTGAGGGCAACAGTGGTAACTGCTAAGCTACCCTGAGTAATCCCAGCAATTATAAACATGACAATTTATTGAGCAATGTCACTTACCCTGAAAATATTACTTAAGTATAGAATATAAATCAGTTTAACATAGTAATGATAATAAAAATAATTAACTGGAACAATTGTGAAATAGAGTTTGCAAGTTTTCCCCTGTGTTGTGTTGGCTCCCGCCGAGTGCTCCAGTTTCCTTCCACATCTAAAGACATGCAGGTTAGGTGGATTCCAAACTTTAAATCAACCGTGGGTGTGCATGTGGGTGTGAATGTGTTTGTTTGTCTATATGTGGCTCTGCAACAGACTGGCATCCTGTCCAGGGTGTACCCCTCCCCCCACATCACACTTAACTGGAATAAGTGGGTACAGAAAATGGCTGGATTGTGAAATGTTTTAATGATTGTAATAATATTACTTACCCTGAAAATATTACTTAAGTATAGAATATTAATCATTTTAACATAGTAATGAAAATAAACAATGATTAACTGGAACAACTCTGAGATGGTAATTGTAATAATATCACTAAAAATATAAAAAAATAAAGTATCGACTATGAATTGCTTTAATGTAGTAATGATAATAATGGGGGGTCACGTGATGCAGCACTGCTAGGAGGACGCTAGTTTGGTGGCTCTCCAATAATTTATCCTGCAAACACTCTTAAACTTTTTGAAACGCATAAATCTCTACCTACTCAGGTCGACCCACACCATGGACCTAAGGCATAAAAAAAAGCCAGGTAACCTGACAGACATGCAATCTCTGCCGCGTGAAGAAGAAAACCCACACGGAAAGGCTACCATCATGGCACAGCCCCATGCTATACAAGCATCGTTGGACGCAGCGCTTGTACTACAGGAGATACGAACTGGGAACCAAGCCCTTTCCAATAAGATGGACATAAGAACGGCAGAGATCAAGGAGTCCATAGCGGGACTGAAGGGCTTGCTTGACGGTTTCTCGTCCCGCGTCACCGAGGCAGAGGACCGCATCGGAACAGTGGAGGACCAGATAGCTGAAATGAGGGTGGAGGTGCAAAAGCTAACCAAAGATAATACGCTTTTGTTGGAGAAAGCAGAGTCGCTAGAGAATTTCAGCAGGCGCAACAACATTTGCATTGTGAATTTATGTGAGGGCTGTGAGGGAAACAACCATGTGTCATTCTTTACCAACTGGCTACCAAATCTCCTTTGCCGTGAACACTTCACTGAGCCTCTGAAGATAGAGCGGGCACACCGGACCCTCGCACCCAGACCATCTGGAGACAAGAAGCCAAGGGCTATACTGTTACGTCTGCTGAACTACCAGGACCGAGAGAATATACTGCGCATCGCCTCCAAGCTAACCAAAGAAAACAAAGGTCCAATCTTATTTGATAATGAGCCAGTGATGTTCTTCCCTGACCTCAGCGCCAGCCTGGTGAAGTGACGAAAGGAATATGACCAGGTGAAGAAGAAACTACGGTCTATGGGCATCGATTATTCTCTACTGCATCCTGCGACACTGAGGAAAACCCTCCCGGATGGAAAGGGGAAATACTTCAAAACACCGAAGGAGGCAGGTGTGTTTGTAGACACTCTGGAATATTAGAATTTGACTTGGAGTCAAATTCTATTTTGTTACCGCTATCCAGCGAGCTGCTCTTGAGTATGTTAATAACTTATTATACACAGTTTTACGATCACCAAGGCATCAGGACATATCAACATGTTACCAAGTTGAGAGTGTTTAAGTTTTGTAAACTGACATTATCTGTGTGGAGAGCCCCCAGAGGGCAATTGGTAAAATAGAAGTTGTTCACAAATAAGACCATTCCAGATGAGGGGATTTGTGCCATACGTTCGGAGATGGTGCTACAGGGTTTTGTGCTCACTGTTTTTGTTTTGGGGACATTATCTGTTTGTTTTGTTTTCTATATACAATGCTCCACTATCTAATTTTGTTTAGATCTTATGTTTATCTGCTATAAAAGCTTATATACCAGCAGATTTGAATGGACAGAATATTGAAGTTTGGTAGTTTTAATGTTAATGGTTTAAACGAGCCAATTAAAAGAAAAAGGATTTTGGCATATCTGAAAAAGCTCACCTTACCCCCCAAGAACACAAAAAATTTAAACTAGAGTGGGTTGGACAGGTGATATCTTCATTGTTTAATTCAAAAGCAAGAGGAGTGGCTATTTTGGTAAACAAGAATATATCTTTGGAAATTACTGACACTACTATTGATCCATCAGGGTGCTATGTTCTGACTACCTGTAAAATATTTTCAGAAAAATGGTCCCTCCTCAATTTATACGCTCCGAATTATGATGATATAACATTTATGCAAAATATTTTTCTAAAGGTTGCAGGTGGACAACACAATGTACTAATAGGGGGTGACTTCAACTTTTGTTTAGACCCTGCTTTGGACAAATCATCTAAAACTATTACCAGATCGAAAGCAGCTATTACCACTCAAACATTATGAAAGATTTAACCTAATGGATTATTTAGAGACAGACGCACCCTCAAATGTGTGATTATTCCTTTTATTCATCCCGCCATGCCTCCCATTCTAGAATTGATTTATTACTGATGTTCCCTCACAATTATTCCACAGAGTACTGGATTCCTAATATTTATCCAGAATTATGATCACTCAGAATTATTATCACTCACCATTAACTCTGTCCATCCTGTTCCCGGCTGTACCAAGAAATACCTATAGGTAGCGTCTAAACCACACCCTTCTCAGAGAACTGACTTTTGAACATTTGTAAGAGATCAAATCAAGTTTTTCTGTGAAACAAACAGTGCCTCCTTTCCAAATTGCTTTATTGTGTGACACACTAAAAGCCTACCTAAGGGGACAAATTATTTCCTATACCAATACCAAATGCCTAAAAACGAAATATACAGAAGACATTGAAAATCTTGAAAAAGACATTTCAGAGTTGGAAAAAGAATTTCAAAGAAATGGTAAGATGACACCTACCAATTGTTAGTCCAGAAAAAAAACTTCAATATAACACATTAGATACCTACAAAATTGAAAGAGCTATTTAAAAACTAAAAAAAGATATTATGAATTGGGAGATAAGGCACATAAAATTTTGTCATGGCAACTGAAGGCAGAGGAAAGCAAAAGGACAATTAATGCTATGAAACTGAAATGGGAACAACTCATATAATCCAAACTGAGTAAACCAATACATTTAAAAACATTTTATTTCCAAATTATATGTCAGAACGTACAGATGATTTGACATACATTGACAATTTTTTATCTACAATTGAACTCTCGAAATTGATAAAAAAGACCAAAATAATTTGGAGCTCCCCTTCACTCAAGCAGAAATCAACAAAACCTTGTGTTCACTGCAGTCTAACAAAGCACCAGGAGAGATGGATTCCCTCCTGAATTATATAAAGAATTTAAAGACCAGCTCATTCCTTTGATTATGGACGTAATTAATTTATCAGCCAAAACACATATATTGCCCAAATCTTTTACAACAGCCATAATTACAGTTATACACAAGAAAAATAAAGATCCAGTGAAATGTGCCTCTTACAGACCAATTTCACTACTTAACACAGATTATAAATTGATTTCCAAATTGTTAGCGAACAGATTTAGTAATATTCTTCCAAAAATAATGAATCCAGATCAAAGTGGCTTTTTCCAGAAACGCACATCAGCCAATAGCCTGTGTAGATTGTTCAACATAATTCACCTTGCTAAATCTAAATCTGTTTTCCAATACCTCTTCAAGGTATTGGAAAAATTTGGATTGGGGAAAAATTTATTGATTGGGTAAGAACACTCTATTATAACCAAAAGCACGAATTACAGCTAATGGGCAGATATCCTTGGCATTTTCCTTGACTAGATCGTCCCGCCAGGGCTGCCCTTTAACTCCAAGTTTGTTCCTACTTGCAATTGAACCTCTGGTGGAGGCAATCAGACAGGATCCTGCCATAAAGGGCTTTGTGGTTGGTCGGACAGTCCACAAAATTAACTTATTAGCTGATGATATTATGCTGTATATAACAGACCCATCCCAATCCCTTATTCGGCTACAGCATTTACTTGATTCATATGGAACTATTTCGGGCTATAAGGTAAATTATGATAAAAGTGAAATTATTCCACTTACAACATCTGATTAATCGGCATGTAAATTAATTTCCGCATTTAAATGGACGTCAGCACAAGATACTTGGGCATAACTCTGGATGGCACCCTTAAAAATCTCTATAAATTGAATTATGCCCCACTTATTAAAAAAATTGAAGAAAACCTGCACAGATGGTCTAGCCTACCCATTACCTTGATTGGAAGAATTAACTGCATAAAATGAACATCCTACCAAGGATGCAGTATCTCTTTCAATCACTCCCCATACCTTTACCACAAGCGTTCTTTAAATCTCTTAACAAAGCTGTGAGACAGTTCATCTGGAATGGTAAAGGGGCTAGGAGGTCTTTAGAAATGTTATCTTGGGATTATAAGTCAGGAGGGCTTCAACTACCTAATTTTAAAAAATATTACTTTGCCGCTATGATTTAAAAACTCTTTCTAAAGTAAGTGATAACCCAGTTCTGTTACATCTCATTATGGTATGACATACATAGATGTATTGGACAAAAAATTTGACTGTCCCCAAAGTCACCCCTGAAACAAAATCATCTTATTCCATTGACTGTAAACAACAAGATCCTGGACACCTGGCATCAAAATGGAATACATATCCTGGAGGACTGCTTTGAGAAAGGAACTTTGATGGCTTTTCAACAACTGAAAGACAAATACAACCTGTCAGACAAAACTTTTTTTTTTTTTTTTTTTGCTATCTTCAATTACGGTCATTCCTTGGCACTTTGGGTAAAAATATGGCACTACCTAATCTTACGGCGCTCGAATAAAAGAATGTCCTAAACCAGCATTGTATAAATCTAAAATAAGTGGGAATCAGACTTAAACATTACAACTGAAGAGGACCTGTGGTCTAATCTATGTCAGGACAGCACATCAGCCACAACAAATTCATGGTACAGACTTATCCACTATAACTTTCTCCACCAGTTGTACCCGACTCCACAAAAAAACCACAGGTCTAAGCCAGAACTTTCTGATGTATGTTTTCGATGTGCAACAGAAATTGGTTCCTTTGTACATTGTACAAGGTGTTGCACAAGTCGAGCCAGAAATGTCTGATTTCTGGCTCGACTTGTGCAACACCTTGTCTAACATGACCAAAATTTCAATTCCGATGGATCCAGAACTTTGTTTAATTGGAAATTTTGCAAAAATTAAAGAACCATTAAACAAATTCCAAACTAAATTTCTAGAAATAGCTTTGGCAGTGGCTAGAAAATGTATTACTGTTACATGGAAGTGTGATTCCCCCTGTCCCTAACAAGATGGTATGCTGAATTGAACAACTGTGTGCCATTAGAAAAATAACATACAGTTTGAGAAAGTCATACAAAACCTTTCTTAAAATCTGGGGACCTTACTTAGATTACATAGGTACAACTACAACTAGGTAAATAAGCTGGTCCTACTAAGATATGTCATGTCTTTTTTTGTTTCAAAATCAGAGCAGTGGGTCTTTCTTTGGAGTATAATAATGATTATTTAATATTTTTATTATGTACTACTTATTGTTTGATTTTTTTTTTTCTCAAGTGAGCAGGCGAGGGAGGGAGAGGGACTTGTATTTATGTCAGTTTTCTTTTGTTCTCTGTAAATTTCAAAACTGATAAATAAAATATTGCAAAAAAAAGAGAGATAATAATAATAATAATGATTAATTGGACCAGTTGTGAAATGGTAATTGTTGTAATAATAAATGTTGTAATAATACCCCCCCACACACACACACACACCAAAAACATAGCATTACTGGCTTATATGACAGTAATCTGAGTGCATAAATCACTGAGTGGATCCACCATCTTTCAGGCATAATAACTCCAAAACAAAGAATGCCAGAATCTTGAAATTCAGCGTGTCACATGTTGGGATAGAATAGATATGTGATAAAAGTGTCATTATATAGGTATTGGATAACATGTTCAAATATTGATTGGCTGATTTTATTAGCACATATTACCAATCAAGAAAGATCCACTCTCAATTACTTATGCCCATATTTTTTTTTAACCATCCCTAAATTACAAAGAGGAAAGAAAGATCCATGGTCTGTACAGGTCTATCAGCTGTACGTTACTTGGAATGCTGCATGTCAACAGAGCTGTGACAGCAGGTATTGTTTTTTTTATTATTATTATTCTCTAAAACCATAAGCCAAAGTAAAAGCACAATTATAAAAACATTATCTAATATTAATTTTCCGTTCAAAATAATCTTAGAGCAGCAGATTATGAGCAGCCCAGTGAAAGATGCATCCAAAATTCCAAGTTCGAAGTAAAAGCTGGAACAGACCCTGCAATGATTTCTTGTTACTGTGGGAAATGCTGCCTTATTAACCAGGGCTGTGTCCTGGACTTATCAAATGCATTGCAAAAACTATAATTGCATGTGTCAGTCAGTCTGAGTTTCTCCATGAGAACTATGCATATGCACCTTTGCAAACTTATGAAACTTTTGACCTACATTTTATTTACTTATTTATTTTTTGTATTTATTTATTTGCATTCTGTTGGAATATTGGTAAACATATTGCTGCACATTCTGTATAATCAGTTTCCTGTATTTTTCCCCATATGGTCAATGCTGACTGTCTTGTTGGTATTCATTAGAACAAATGGACTGCACATGCCTGATTAATTGTTTATTTGTGTGCACGTACCCATGCGGTTGTAAGCATTCAAACTCTCTTTTCTTTTTTGCTGTTTGTGTGCATATTTTAGGGTATGTGCACATTCTGTCCTGTGGACCTCTGGGCTTCAAGTGTGTGTCAGCCTTGGACCAGAAACATGAAATTTGCATTCTTTAATTAACATCCAAGCACTTGCTCACTAGTGGTTGAATTTCCAAATTCAGGCCACTGCTACTTTTGAAATCACAAAGACAAACAACCCTGCAGGGGATTTTTTTTATTTTTTCTACTGTCTGCTAATGAAAACACTGTGAATAACCACACTTGATTGGCTGACATTTGAGCGAGAAGAAGCAAGCCACAAAGCAGGATTTATATTTTGTGTATTTATTTATTAATTTTTTTCCTCCTCTGCAAGATAAAAGGCTCTCGTTTCTGAACTAGACAGGGGAAAAAAGCAGGAGTTCACCCCGGTGACGTGGACTAGAATACGAGGTGGCATGAAGTGTCAGGTTTGCTTTGAGGGCGGCAGGATGTGCGTCTGTGATATGTTGTTTTCCTTTGTAATGACACAAAACAAGTAAAAGCCCGGGGAAACTGGATTTCCATTTCATCCGTGACTCTTTCAAAGAACGACAGCTGCATTTTAAATGGTTCTTCAAGCGACAGGTCAGCGGTGTAAAGCGTGTTATTTATTCTTTTATAGTCTGCCTTTTCCAATTTAACTTTTTAATTGACTTCCTATGAAAAATGACTTGTTGCAGTTACAAATGAGACAAACATCACACGGTAGTTTCACTGTCAAAATGTGCCAAAAGTTTAAGGTCAAAGTTTGCTTCTGGTGCTGTCACAGAAATATAAATTTAACATCACTTTTTTTTCTTTTTTTTTCTTTTTTTTTACTTTGTAAGAAGTCCTGGAGAGATGAAAAAGAATTCAAGGTTAGACATGAGGACCTTGTTGGATGATTCAATGTGAGGCTTAATTTTTAACATATTCTCCTTTGACATCTACATTCTTCTTGCCATGGTGCTGCTGTCAATAGATTCCCTTGTTGGACAGACTTTCATTCTGATCTCTTTATTAAATTCCAGACAGATGAACCTCAGTGTTTGTATTTCATAATAACTAGCAAAACTACCCGCTGTCGTCTTGGTCAAAAACAGTTAAGTTTAAAGCATGTTTATTTATTTATTTTTTTAGCACATTGTTGAAATCAGCACATCAATGCAAAGTCTTTAAAAAGTGCTATATATTGTGCAAAAACATATGAATTTGTGTCATTTCATAATATGGATTTTCAGTTTTGATTATTTTACTTTTCATGTTATTGTGTTACACATTATTCCACACACTCCAATTCAGTAGGTGGTGGCATGCACTTGTAAAGCTGAATAATACTTTTATATGATTATATATATTTAGAAGTTCAGTTTCAGGCTGTGGCTGAGGACGTGACCAAGGTGAGCACCTCAAAGTAAATGGACTGTATTTATATAGCGCTTTTCCATCTGCATCAGAAGCTCAAAGCGCTTTACAATTATGCCTCACATTCACCCATTCACACACTGATGTCAGGCTGCTGCCAAGCAAGGCACTCACTACAGACTGGGAGCAATTAGGGGATTAAGGACCTTGCCCAAGGGCCATTAGTGATTTTCTGGTCTGGCTGGGTTTTGAACGGAGGATCCTCTGGTCTGAACCCCAAAGCTTAACCAGTAGACCCCCCCCCCCCGATAGACCATTATCCCCCCCCAATGTGGGTTAAAAATGTTGTCATGTTTTAGAAGTTTCTAGAATGACAAAGGGCAATGTCAATGGCTAATATTAGCATGGGTTTGTAGTTCTGAAGTTCTTGGGTACTGCTGGAATGACTTTGTATCAAACAAGCAGTAACTACAAGAGTAGGATGAAGAGTATCACTTATATTCTGAGGGAGCATAAAATGTGACAAATCGCCCATGAATCCCCAATGATCCAAAAAAGTGCAAAAATGGGATGAAACGGCTTAAACTGCCTTGCCTCCTAACAGGCTGCCTTATAAAGTGCAGACCTTGCAACTCTGTGGCTTATAAAGTACACATGTGGCAACTTGCCTGAAAACAAAATAAAGGAGCTGCACCCTCTGCCAGGCATGATTGAAACCACAAAAAATGCTGCTTCAGCTTCAAATTTTTATCTCGATGGAGCATGATCAAACATCTTTCAAGCTGTACTCACTGCGAACACTCCATTTAAAAATGTTTGAGCATGATTGAAGGTGTTAAGACTACGTATATGCCAAAGTTACCATGTACTTTCAACTACTTTAAGAACTAGGATGAAAGTTTTGAACAGTTCAAAAACTGAATCCCAATTTCAAATGTGGTGCACATGATGGATGTAGCTACAGGCCCCTTCAAAACATAACATGAATGAGCCAGAATGGAGAACAAAGGAGGATTCAAATTGCACTTGTGAAAAATCAGAGCCTCACTCAAATGCCTCGTACAACAGTCGGCACAACCATTCGGCCACAGCATATGCGGGTGATTCTTTAACTACGGGCACTATTGGCCTTGTAAATGTAATTTCCACCACACCATTGCCTTACAATATAAAGCGCCTTGGGGCAACTGTTTGTTGTGATTTGGCGCTATATACATGTGCTCTGATGTCACTGTTTATCTCCATAGAAACTACCCAAACAATCTCATACAAACTGTTTAAAGGGACATTACAGTGTTGTGGTGGAAATTACGGCAATAGTGTGGGACAACTACATTTTGTTTAAAAAAAAATCACAACAGTTGTATGACATTGAATACCCCAATTATGTTTTGATTATTTTACTGATATTTTATTCAGAGAGATTTTAAAACGTTTCTTTACCATTCATTTTTATCATTGAAGATCAAAAGTCTGGGTGTGGGACAAGCACAAAACGGCAATATTTGCATATAATGATGCTGAAAAAAGGTGAAAAGTCATCATAGACTACTAGAACAAATTTCTTAACACACTTTCATTGTAAAGATAACTATAAAAGTGTGAAATTTCCCCTTTTTTCTGTTTTTCATACAATATGATCAAAGGACATAATAAGTGCCCGTAGTCTAAGAATCACCCATGCACTCCACATTTGTATCACGCTCGTGCTGGAAACCCAATCAAACGACAGTGAAGATGATGTCGTACTGCCATCTGACTGTGGTCGCAACATTCATACGGAATGTCGTACGCAGCTCAGACCATTCGGACAGCGGTCGAGGGGCTGCACAAAATGATTGGCCATGTCGAACCCTGGCCAAATGTTGTGATTGAGACAGCTTTCACACTAGTGGCCGAATGAGGGCGAAAGGCACGCGAATGCCCATTCGACCCACACTCAGCCACAGTTGAGGTGCCACCCACGAACGTCCAACTACAGTTACAGGCCACTTAGAAAATGCGGGCCCATCTGCGTCCACCGGCTCAAAGGGTGGTCAGTGTGTCAGCTCTGCCCCCAAGCACCACGAATGGTGTGCGAGTGTGCCCCTCCTCCCCCGCGAGCACCACACATGGTGTGTAAGTGTGTTGTGCCCCACCCCCCCATCCTGAGCACAACGAATGATGTACAAGTATGTTTTGTCCACCCCCCCCATCCAACATTGTTGAGGTGTGGCTGGAGTGCAGTGTGATAGCTGTCCAGCACAGTGCGCACACCTGGACAGGCTGTCATGTGCATGATGGATGTCATTTAACACATGCATTGTCATTCCCTCCCATGGGTTACAGAATGTATTTGAGATATCATGATCATCACAGCTGTAATATGAAACATGCAGGTGTGCACATCATGTCACACCTGACCGCCGTGTACATGCGTGTACCAGTTTGGACACCTCATGGGCCCCACATTCTGGAGAGGTCCATCTGTCATGTGGACATTAGCTGACAGCCAGGACACACGTGTATACCATATCGTCCATATTGACATGATCACATGCAATCACATTCACTACAGATATGCATTTGTCAGGGGACCATGGTTGACATGTAATCACATCATGGGTTGGATGTCATTCAAAATCAAGCAGGGAGGGAGCAAACCACAGACCACGACCAGTGACTGCATTTGTGCAGCTCTTTGCACCTCTCCACATTGCAGCTGCTGCACAGCGCAACGCAAAGCTGGGGAACACATATTGTCACATGTGTTCCAATCAGCCATGTCCAAGGCACGGTGATGCAAATGATGACAACATGGGGATAAATAAAAAATAAAATCATCTTTTGATAGCCCCCGGCCACGTCTCAGCATGCACAGCAATGACCATGCAGCCAGGCTGGGCCATCTGAAGTTATCCGTGTGAACTTTGTGATCAGCCAGCTGGTGAAGCTAATGTCCCATCCACCACGTAAGTTATCATCCACAAAGGACACTGTGTCACTGTGTCCTTTGGTGTGCCAAGTGGCCAGACACAGCTGGATGCGCAGCCCCTCTGTGTAACTGGTTGTCGCTTTCACCTCCATGTGGATGGCTGATGTGTTCATGATGTGAGCACGTGGATTCCTTACGTCTGAGCAGCTCAGAGCTGCTCCAAGCAGGTGGCCCGCAGCAGCTGTGAACTTCACTGGTCTGACCTCCGGTCACTGTGTGTGCGAGGGAGAGGGGGATGTCTTTATTCATTTATTTTATCTCATTCATCTAATTTCATTAATTCCTTGTTTACTTCCATGGGCATGATTCATGAACAAAAAGGAATAGAAGGACAATTCTTGTATTATCTGCTCCTTATAACAGGAATTCAATATTTTATCAGACAAAAAGAAATCCATTTATTTCCTCAATTTCAACACAGATACCATACCAGCGTCAAGTCATCAAGCATCAATTAAATATCACCAGTAACACGATTGTCTTACATTTCAATGGCACATTCTTTGTTCTTATAATGTTCTATGGTCTCAGTATTTTGTCCTTACATATTTTCTTTGATTTGTGAACATTTGTACAACATTTAATTGTTTCCGCTGCTGTGAGAGTGTGGTGTGGTATCACACCCCTCACAGTGGTCACACCATGTTCATGCACGTGGACAAAACCATCACCATGGGATTGTACGGCATCCATACATGGGTATCTGACTGTCTGTCACACTCAACTGTGGCTGGAATATTTCAGGTATCACCCATTCAGTCTGTTTTGGCGTGATTCTCCAAACTCTGTGTTATGTGTGAAGGGGCCTTACTACATATACCAAGTTTGTTCAAGATTGACAAAGATGGATGAAGAATTTACAATGATGCTTCAAAATGTACCCCAATTTGCTATTCGGGATTAAAAGGGAAGGAATGGTGCTCTGTTGAATTGCCCCATTAGAGTGCCCTTGAATGTGTTGCATGGCAGCACTTTGAACATCTGCTTCAGATGGACAAGCGCTATAGAAATGTAGGGCATGGAATGCATCACAGATGTGTAAATTGCCTTTAATAAGGGCACTGACTTAACCCCATATCATGACAGATCCTGGTTTTCAAGTTGATTGCTGATTACAGTCTGGATAGTCATTTTTGTCCTTGGTCTGGTGCACATGATGTACATTTCATCCAGCCAAAGATAAGAAAAACTAATTCATCTCACCAAATTTCACATTTCCACTGTGTCCAACCCTGATGCCTCTGAGCTCAGAGAAGTCAAGACTGCTTCTGGACATAACATAACTGACTGTCATAAACTGACTGTCATGACACTATTATGATAATGTAATGAAGATATTCTTTGATCCCCAAGTAAAGTGGTAAATTTTTGATTCATCATTAACATATCATGACATATAAACTGACTATCATGACACCATTATGACAATGCAATGAATATATTCTTTGACCTCAAGTGGTAGCCTTTTGATTTGTCATTGACATATCATGACCTATAAACTGACTGTCATGACACCAGTATGACAATGTAATGAAGTTATTCTTTGACCTCAAGTAAAGTGGTAGCATTTTGATTTGACATTAATATATCTTGACGCAGAAACTGACTGTCATGACACCATTATGACAATATAATCAAGATATTTTTTGACCTCAAGTAAAGTGGTAGCATTTTGATTTGTCGTTAACATATCATGAAGTATCAACTGACTGTCATGAGTCATGACACAGTTATGGCAGTGTAATAAATATATTCAAATTGGTCTGTAACCTTGCACATGTAATTATAATATTTATTATGTCAACTTGCCATGAACACAAAGTAACTCATGGCATAATAGTGCATACACAGCACGCTTACAAATAGTTTGTGCATTGTTTATTAAGTATGAAAAACAATGCATAAACACATAATGAATGGGGCTATTCATGACAAGTAAAGCATTAATTAAATGTATTAATTATTTATTAAGTAGACTGGAGTGGTGGCTCTAAATGGTTAATGTGCAGAAGGTTCCCAGTTCAAACCCCACCTATGCCACATTTCTCCATGTAATATGGAATTGTGTCAAGAAGGGCATCTGGTATAAAACGTGCCAATTCAACATGCAAATGCACCTCGGATTTCCTGTGACTATGCGAGTGCAAACCATGGTGCAGCCAAAGGGACTTCTTAATTACTTAAGTATGAGTCATCCTTAATTATTTGTGATGAATTCCTTACATATCTATTTGTGCTTAATTAAGGCTAAATAAGGTGTAGTCATTATAAAGTGCTACCTCATAATCATTATGTCAACTTGCCATAAACCCAAAAATAGATGCAGCAATTAAACATTTACGACATTGACATAATGTTTATGACACATTCATGATTGTGTCATGTAACAGGTATGACAGTGTCATGTCACAATTATGACGGTACCTTTATGTAAAGTATTACCAAACATTTTCTCTTCAAGATTAACAATTTTGTCAGGAAGCACTTTAGAAAGTTACATTTTTATTTTAGGCATACTGTAGAGTGTTCACTTTAGGGTTGTCCCATGCCATGTTAGTTGGGAAATTCATCCACATTCCTTGAATTGTTTCCCGATATAATGCACTGCAGAGGGAGAAATAGCCAAAACTCTTCCAAGCCAGTGTTTCTTTGATGAACATTGTTTTTAAACATTTCAATAATTTTCCCACACATTTGTTGAGAAAGTGGAGATACTTGCTCCTCAGAGACTTAGCATTTCATTCAAAATCATGATTACAATCCAGTGTTGGCATCGCCTTTTTGAAATAGAATCAGTATTTATTTATTTATGTATTTACATGTTTATTTTTACCTCATTATTAACCTGTGCAGGGGTGGTGGCCAAGTGGTTAATGCACTTGGTTACAGTGCGGAAGGTTCCGGGTTCAAACCCCACCCCTGTCACATTTCTGGATGTAGAAATATTATGTCAATAGCATGTAATGCAGAGTTGTATCAGGAAGGGTATCTTGCATAAATTGGTCCTGCACCAGCTTTTTTTGGAATGTGCTGCTGGCCTGAAATCCAAATGAACTGGTTGCAAATAACCAACCCTTGCATTGATATGTGTCCAGCCATGTTGTTGTTCAAAACAATAATCCAGATTGTTAACACTGTACTTTTGAAACAGATTGGGTTGGTTGTCTTCAACAGATGCTATGGTCAGCCTGTGACAAGTCCGCTGGTCTTCCCCATTACCACCTCATTAGTATAATGGACAGTACTACATTTTTTTTCCTGACTATTGGAAGCAATAGGCAATCTGACTTTGGGTAGGCCAAAGTTAGGGCCCCTTCACACATAACACGATTGTGGCAGAATAACGCATGATGGAGGAGTCAAATGCCACTCGTGAAAAATCAGAGCCATCTCAAACGCCTTGCACAGCTGTCGCCACAACCATTCGTGCACACCAGCGGCCGAAAGACAGCGATTGCCCTGCGAGTGCCCATTCGATCCCCCTCTCGGCAGGTGTCAGCCAAATTCCACTCACTTCCAACACCACTCTCTGGACACTTAGAAAAGGTGGGGCTATTTGCGTTCCCAGCATGAGAGTAGAGAGCAGCTGACCACATATGAGCTGTCTGTGAAAACTGTGTACGTGCCCCATGAGTGTGGCATTGCCAAGCCACACGCACGAGTGTGACTGTGCCAACCCCCCCCCCCCCCCCCACACACACACACACACATGCATGTGGCATGCCAGTGTGTCGGCTCCTTCCTCAACACGTGGCGTGCGTGTGTATCGCACACCCCCACCCCCTCCAGTAACATGTGTTCTGCGTGTGTGTCACCCCCCCACTGCACACCACATGTGTTGTGGGGGGGCACACATGCATCACATGTTTATATTTATGTACAGACAAGATCATATGGGAACCGGCCAGCCACGTCTGAGTGCACACAGCACAGCAAGGCACCTCTCAGCTGGAAATGAAGGTTCAGTGTACATGAAGTGCTAAATTAAAAACACAGAGAACAGAGCAAGGACAAGTATATAAATAATTATAACAATAACTACATACACAATTACATAACAAATAACTACATTAAGTAATCACAGAACACAGCAACAGACAGTGACACTTTGTTCTGTGGGCTGAATGAACAGGTGGGCGTGGCTGTAAACAGCAGCAGCTGTTGAGATCTCTGGACCTGCAAGTCACAGCTGAACATGTACAGTGTTTTGAAGGACATGACATTAAACCCTACACCATGTGTCGTGCACATGTGCTTGCTCTTATCATCTGGAAATACATAAAAAAACATATATCGCCTTTGCTACGGGCTGGAGTGAGCGCACATTGGCAGGCTGTGCCAGGTGAAAAGGACTGTCAGATCATGTGTACACTCAGCTGGTGATCTGAATGTCATGTCACCCACATGAGCTATGGTCCACATAACGTGATATCTGGCCTTCAGTGTGCCGGTCACTGGACACGCATGTGGGACCGGAGGGGCATGCGAGTGGGGCCAGCTGGACACGCCTGGCCAGCAGATGTGGACACAAATAGAGTGCACTGCTTCATTCATGTCATTTTATGACTGTACATCTATGACCATGAGTCATCTACAGAGCAACAGAAGGATTATACTTGTATTGTCTGCTAGATAAGAGGGATTAAATAATATAAATTGCGGTGTTTTTGTAATGGTGTGTGGCTTTTATTTATTTATTTTTTCTCCACAGCAGTGGAGTGATGTGGTGCCACATGCTCCAGCTGCTCGCACTGTGTTTGTGCAAGTGCACAAAACCGTCACCGATGTATCATGCATGACTGTCCGACCATATTTCCCTCCCGACAGCAGGTGGAATGTTTCGCGGTTCCCCATTTTGTTTTTTGTTTGTGGATTTTCTTTCAATTTCTGCTTCTTTCGCCCAATGCCGTGTTATTTGTGAAGCGGCCCTTAAGGATGTTTTTTGTATTGAAATTGAAAAATATGCACATTGAGTTCAGTGCTAAAAATATGGATTGATTGTTTGTAACAAGAACTTGATTGGACACATATCAAGACTGGTTAATTCAAACAAGTTTATTTTAACATATATTAAAAAATGAAATGAAACTGACCATACAAAGCATGAAACATCACATATTTTTTAATCATTTTCCATAGCATCCCATCTTTTTTCTGAGTTGGGGTTTTACCTATTCTAAATTAGTCTGGCCTTTCAGCCAAAGTCAAAGGTTCTGAGACCAATAGAAACATAATGCGTGATTTCATGGTCATGCTGAATTGCAACCACATGCATATCTCAAACAACTCCTCAAAATCACTATTTCAAATGAGTTTGACATTTCAAATGAGGTCAACTCTCATATAACCAACAGAAAGGTCATATATGACTTCATATTAATGTTTAATTGCAAACACATAATTATGTTTACGCACTTCTTTGACATAGCCATTCTAAATACCCATTATATATTTTATCGATACCAAAACTTGGCTATTGGCCTGTGACCTGGACTTCCAAATATATATATATTTTTTGTTATTTAAGGAAAAGTAAATCCAATGATATGACATATAATTTGTATCTTGACCTTGACCTATACTACAATTTAATTAGTTTGACTCTTGCTAAGAATAATCATCAAGTTTTTGATAGCAAACAGATCTTATTTTCAGTAATCCTTCCCACAAACAAAATCACAACTAACTCATCTGAGGTAAATAAGTTGATGTCCAACAGCAAAATCAAAACTTTATTACTGCTTGTGGAAATATCAACACTAATCTGAAATGCACTGCATCACAGAAGGAATGACTAATTTTGCATTTAAACATGCATGTGTTCAGGCTGAGTTATGGGTAAAAAAATGCTGTAATGCAAGATTATGCTTCAAAATTAATGTCAGGCTGCAGTTACACAAAGTAAATGTGCTCATGTTTGCCTGTTGTTGTCATGGTACTTCAACAAAATGCACTGCATGTGTGTGACCTCAATCTTTGCTGAAAGATGAAACTGGCTGCAGCTTGTTTTTGCTGCTACACATTTGTGTCTGTATAAATGCATTTGTGGTTACATAAGGGGCTCAGACATTGAAGCATATATATGCAAACAGCATTCTTTAGGACACTGACAACAGCAACTTGTAAAACAACTTCAGTCTGGAAAATAAAGTCAGTGGTGTGTACTTATGCTGTTTGTGGCACAACATCCAAAGCACTGATGCTCACAGTTAGTTGGAATACTCTGCACCATGGAAGTTGTACCTCAGGGGGCACAACTGTAATCAGGTCTCCACCAAATCTCATGGCAAAACAATATCCCAGTGGTGCATTTTTAACTGTTGTTGTATGGCTGGGGGGCCTGGCTGCCTTTTTGTTTCTGTCTTTTGTTTTTCCTTCCAGGTGGCTCGCATTTGGGACTGAGTGGCTGTGTAGCTGAGTTTATCAGGACATCACCCTGATCACCTGCGGCTCGTCAGGACTCACAGCTGTGGTGCATCTACAATGGATTGGAACATGGTGGCATTTAAGACTGGAGTACACAGTGTGTATTTGCCAGAGACTCGACCTTGTGACCAGACGGGTGAGATCGTCGTCTCGGGAGCCATCTCATCATCAGTGGATGCAGAGAACGTCCAGGTTTGATGCATGGTCTGTGAAAGAGGAGAGGGTGAGGTCTCACGCTCGTCAGCACACTTCCTGAGGTACGTTAGATTTTGTGACTAACATTTATACAGTCAGTAAATGTGGTGTCCCTCACACCTTATTATATTGAGCTGTATGTTGGTCGTTTAAATCAGCTTCCTCTGCAGTGGAGTTTTGTGAACTGGATGTTCCATGCCTGCAGGGTGGGAAGCTGATTAGTAATTAAGCCAGGAAGTGTTTGCTGTTTGTGCACCTTTGAGCGTTCTCTCTGTGTGTTGAGTGTGGACTCACATAATGATTCCTTCTTTCACAGACTCGGTTTGTCGCGGCCACCTGGGGGGTGTCGGCGGGGTCCTTGGGTCCGAACCAGTTCTGGCTCCGGACCATTAGCGCTGCTGGGAGCGCACCGCAATCCACCACGCCAGACCGTGCACTTTTATATTTTTCACAGCACTGTTATGTTCATTAAACTCTGTTATCCTTTGTACCGTGCTCTGCTTATTTTATACTGGGTCCTTCAAACGCTGGTCGGTTCTCCGGGCTGCGTCTGACACATAACAGTAGTCTCTGGCCAAACATCACGGACCCAGCGGTAGCAGAGACGGTAACGCGCCGGGAAGGCGGCAGCAGACGTTCAGAAGTTATCCGGATCAGTTGCGGGTGCTCTCCGCCCGGATGGTGCGCGTTGGAGAACCCATTACTGAATACTGATTTGAGCGCTCATGCAGCCGTGTTCCTGTGTGTGCCTTATCCGAGGGTCGTGGTGGAGTGTGACTGGCGACGGCTTTGCGTCACGCTCCGACCGGATAAGAGGTTTAAACGGGAGCTGCAAGAGTGTGTCTGTAATGGGTGCACGCGCACGGCGGAGCTCTGTGGCACGGGTCGCTGTGCTTCCCGTGTGACAGTTGTAGCCCCGTTTCCCCGGATGAAGATAACTACTGCGTCTGTTGTGTCAGCTCCGGTGTTATTTAGTTAAATCACATTTTTGGTTGTGTTGCTCACAGGAAAAGCAGCATGAATTATTTTCTGTCACCAAAGGGGTTTTTTCATTTTTAGCACTCTGGCTCCCTCTGTTGGTGACTGAGTCACATTACCGTCAAGCTCTTAAGTTGGAACAGGTGTGTTCCATTTGTTTGAGCTTGACGGTATAAATCACTTATTTGTTTTGTGTTAGTTCATTTTGTGTGGGTGTTTTTTGAGTTGGTTTTTGTGTGGGATTTTTTTTTTACACTATTAGTGTCTGGGGTCGTGTCCCTGCAGTTCTGTCTGGAAAAAAAGAAAAAGGACCCAAGCAACTTTATGTTAGTCTGTTAGTCTTTCTTTTTATTTCTTTCAGTTTCACCTCCCAGGGTTTGATGGGACGGTCCCCTGGGGGGTCATGGGGGGGTAATTGGGTTGTTTTTTCTTTTTGTTTTGTTTTTTGTTATGCCCTCTCTTCTCCTCTGACTCCAGCCGGGTGAGCCGTAGAGTCGGCGTTGCTGGAGTGGTGCAGTTTGGTTATGCTGGGCGTTTCCCAGGTAACCTCTGCACCCGGGAGGGTGGGGGGGGGGGGGGTTTTGGGTATTTTCTTTTTGTTCCCTCTCTTCTCCTCTGGCTCCAGCCGTGTGAGCCGTAGTGTCGGCGTTGCTGGAGTGGTGCAGTTTGGTTATGCTGGGCGTTTCCCAGGTAACCTCTGCACCTGGGGGGGGGGGGGGTTTGTTTGTTGTTTCCCTGTTCCACCTCCGGCTTCAGCACGCCTTTGAGCCATCTGCCATCGGCGTGGCTGAGGTTTGGGGCAGTGGGATATACCCGCAGCTGGTGGCTGGTTTAGAAGTCGGAGGAGTGGCGCCGTTTTGTGCCGTCTGCCATAACCGCTGTTCCACTCCTCCCGGTTGGCTTCTGGGGTATAGTCACGGTTGGTGACACTGGACGTGCTTCCAGTTTCCACTGCGCCAAGGGGGTGGGGTTGGGGTTGTTTTGTTTGTATGTTTTTTTTTTCTCCTTTTGTTTTTCCCCCCAGTTTCCGCCCTCAGGGTTTGACTGTGGTGTCCTCTGGGGGGGAAAGGGCTGTGGGTCCATCTAGCCATAGACGGCCGGGGCTGGGTCTGTTGGTCATGAGGGGAGGCGTCTCCTGGGGTTGATGGAATGGTCCTCTGGGAGGCGCTGGGTGTCCCCGTGGGTGACGTTGGATCCCAGAGGGACTTCGGCTGTGGTTATTACTCCTGGAGCTGGCGGGATGTCCTCTGGGGGGTGTTGGTCCCTACATGTCGTTGGGGGGGGGGGGATGTTAGCATTTTTATTTGCAAGCTTAAGTTTGGGTTTTTCTTTTCTCCCCTTCCCGGGGTTTGATGGAACGGTCCTCTGGGGGGGGGGGGGGGGGTGTTAGCATTTTTATTTGCAAGCTTAAGTTTGGGTTTTTCTTTTCTCCCCTTCCCGGGGTTTGATGGAACGGGCCTCTGGAGGGGGGGGGGGGGTGTTTTGGTTGTTTGTGTTTGTCTTTTTTGTTTTATGACTAATCAGACTGTGAACATGGTTGGACAAAGGCTGACCGCACAGGTTCAATAACTCCTGGCCACACCTGTGCTAATTGACTGATAGAAACAAGGGCAAAGATGCAGCCAGAGGAGAAGACATCTACCATTCTGTTGGAAGATGAATGCGGATACGGTTTCCAGCCATGGTCCCTGGAGGGGGATGTTTCTCCTGGGCCAGGTTTGTGTGGTCGCCGGGAGGCTTCCCGTGAGGGTGGGGTACTGTTGTATGGCTGGGGGGCCTGGCTGCCTTTTTGTTTCTGTCTGTTGTTTTTCCTTCCAGGTGGCTTGCGTTTGGGACTGAGTGGCTGTGTAGCTGAGTTTATCAGGACCTCACCCTGATCACCTGCGGCTCGTCAGGACTCACAGCTGTGGTGCATCTACAATGGATTGGAACATGGTGGCATTTAAGACTGGAGTACACAGTGTGTATTTGCCAGAGACTCGACCTTGTGACCAGACGGGTGAGATCGTCGTCTCGGGAGCCATCTCATCATCAGTGGATGCAGAGAACGTCCAGGTTTGATGCATGGTCTGTGAAAGAGGAGAGGGTGAGGTCTCACGCTCGTCAGCACACGTCCTGAGGTACGTTAGATTTTGTGACTAACATTTATACAGTCAGTAAATGTGGTGTCCCTCACACCTTATTATATTGAGCTGTATGTTGGTCGTTTAAATCAGCTTCCTCTGCAGTGGAGTTTTGTGAACTGGATGTTCCATGCCTGCAGGGTGGGAAGCTGATTAGTAATTAAGCCAGGAAGTGTTTGCTGTTTGTGCACCTTTGAGCGTTCTCTCTGTGTGTTGAGTGTGGACTCACATAATGATTCCTTCTTTCACAGACTCGGTTTGTCGCGGCCACCTGGGGGTGTCGGCGGGGTCCTTGGGTCCGAACCAGTTCTGGCTCCGGACCGTTAGCGCTGCTGGGAGCGCACCGCAATCCACCACGCCAGACCGCGCACTTTTATATTTTTCACAGCACTGTTATGTTCATTAAACTCTGTTATCCTTTGTACCGTGCTCTGCTTATTTTATACTGGGTCCTTCAAACGCTGGTCGGTTCTCCGGGCTGCGTCCGACACATAACAACTGTGGGGGTAAGGATAAGGCACTGGTTATGATTTAGAGATTTGTTTGGGGAGTGCAGACAATATGGTCAAACTGCTGTCATCAACCCTGCACGTCATTCCTAGACAGTAGGCTGGCACCATGCATTCATGGTGATTATGACAAATGATCCAATCTGGTGGTCTCCAAATCAAAGCCATTGAGGCAGAATTCAACTGGGATGTTAATAAGGTAATGGTTAAAGTTTTCATTCTGGTCACTACTTCCAGTGTGGCCAAACTGCTGTAGCCATCCATTTCCTTGTACATGGCACACCCATAGATGGGGTTACTCTGTGATGTCACACACAGGCTTTCCCATCAGCAAGCTATTGACAAATGCAACTGGTCATGGTGGTAACATACAAATTAAATCATACTAAAATTACACTCATCAGAAATACTGGAGTACAAACTTCATTAAGGATGATGGTTTGTGTGAAGTCCCATTGTCACATGCAAAATTTCTGAGACAACTATCAAATCGTAAAAGGTTTTGACAATAGTCTTTGCGGTGTCTTGGTGAGTCTTGAGACCTATTGATAAGTCCTGATGGTAAGAAATTGGAACTGTCATGGAACCTTTTCAAATCTTGCTGTCATCTTTTCATTTCATTTATGTTATAGCCATCTTGAAGGCAATCCTGGCCATTCTTGGATTGTCATGTCATACTGAATATCAACAGTCATACTGCAAGGCTATACAGGACTGTACTACATCAGACTTTTACTAGAGTCTTGATTCAGTATTGGTGGTGCCTTGGTGCCTAAACCATGGTGATTCTTTGTTCAGTTGTGATTAATTACATTCTGTATTGAAATATGGTCATGCTGTTATCGAAGAGAAGTCTTGTTGGAAAGACATGATCAAGATTCCTCACAGCAACTGAAGTTGTGTATTCAAGGACAGGAGTAAAATTTGTGTGTGTGGAAATGCGCTTCAGGGGACATGAAATCATTGAGGTGTCTGAACCTGTGGGCATTCATGTACAATTGCAATATGTATGGATCTTCATAGGTACAGATAGCATGGGTACTGTGCAACAGTGGGCAAACATATTACACATACTTTCAAAAGTATGTATGATGTGTTTGTAAATAATTTTGTGTTTGAAAATGGTTTGTGGTTGGAAAGCCAGCTGTCCATTTGACAGTACCCTGTCTCGCTAAAGGCAGGTCAGTGGCTGTGGCCAGAATATTTTGTTTGGCCAGACTGCTGCAACTACACCTGTGCCTGCAGATGGCATGCACAGACATCAGGCTATTTTAGCTGTGGCTGTACAATGCAAATGGATCTGATAAAGTGTTATGGTTTGAAACTTGGGGATGAAATCTTACTTGATGGTTGTTGGAATGGGAAGGAGGGTTCTAGTAATGCAAACACTGTTATACTAAAAGATTTGAAAGAGTTAAGGCAGTGAATCAATGTGTTTCTGATAACATGATTATTTGCAAATTTGAATTGTCACTTGGAGCTTTAAATGCTTGAAACTGATTCATGAAAATTATTTCTGTGTTATTCAGTGTTCTCATTGTATATGGTTATTAATGACAGCACAAGAGCAGGTATCAGGTCTTAGGTATCAGGTTTTACAAATAGAAAACTGAAAATGGAGTTGAGTCAAGCATGTACCATTCAGTGAAAAGGTGTCGTGTGATTAACATGCATACCATCTGCCATTTGAATCTATATTAGCTGCAAACTGTTCATGTCCATGTCATGTCGGTGAAGTGTCCTTGCCTCAAGTGGAGGAGTTTAAGTATCTCGGGGTCTTGTTCACGAGTAAGGGACGGATGGAACGTGAGATCAATAGACGGATCGGTGCAGCATCTTTTCTGGATGCCCCCTGGATGCCTCGCTGGAGAGGTGTTCCGGGCACGTCCCACTGGGAGGAGTCCCCGGGGAAGACCCAGGACACGCTGGAGGGACTATATCTCTCGGCTGGCTTGGGAACACCTTGGGGTTCCCCCAGAGGAGCTGGAGGAGGTGTGTGTGGATCGGGAGGTCTGGGCAGCTTTGCTTGAGCTGCTGCCCCCGCGACCCGACTCCGGATAAAGCGGAAGAAAATGGATGGATGGATGGATGGATGTTCATGTCCAGTGAGTGTTGGAGGTCACCGGCCGATGAAGCCAACTCCCCTCCTCCCCCCCCCGACTACGCCTTGATATCCTGTCCATGAATATCACAAACAGGATTGGTGACAAGGCACAGCACTGGCGAAGGCCAACCTCCACCGGAAACGAGTCCAACTTACCACCGAGCACCCAAACACAGCTCTCACTTTGCGAGTACAGAGATTGGATGGCGCTGAGAAGGGACCCCCTCACTCCATACTCCCACAGCACCTCCCACAGTATCTCCCGGGGTACACAATCATACGCCTTCTCCAAGTCCACAATCCACACATGTAGACTGGGTGGGCATACTCCCAGGCACCCTCCAGGATCCTTGTGAGAGTAAAGAGCTGGTAGGTTGTTCCATGACCAGGACGGAACCCGCATTGTTCCTCTTCAATCAGAGGTTCAACTATCGGCCTAATCCCTGTATACTAAACAGGTAGTGAGGGTAGCTGGTTCAATTTTGAGAGACATCTCCCACCCTCTTCATGGTGAGTTTCAGCTGCTCCCCTCAGGTCGGAGGTTTGGGGTACCACCTTGTAAAACCAAATGTTACAAAAACAGTTTTGCACCAGTAGCCATTAGTGCCCTTAACAAGTAACAGAAACTTAAATATAACTTATGTATTTATTTTTTGTATAGTTTCTCAAACCATGTTTTTATGAACAGCACATTTTTATTTTTATTTATTTAGTTTTTTATCCTTTTGGCTTGGTATGACATGTTTTTAGACTTTTTATCTATTGACGTTTTAACTTATCTTGCTTTTATTTTATTTTGGGGCCGTCCTTGTTGTTCTTTTAGCTTTTTTGCACTGTTGTCGCTTTGTCTAGTACTGTGTTTTGTTGTGTGTTTACCAAATGACATGACTCACACTGTAAACTAATTTTACCCAAGGGTATAAGAATGAATTGAATCTGAATCAGCTGAACCCTCCTTTCCAGCACCCTGAAGTAGACTTTACAAGGGAGGCTGAGTAGTGTGATGCCCCTGTAGTTGGCACATGCTCTCTGGTCCCCCTTTTTAAATATGTGGACAACCACCCCAGTTTGACACTCCTTAGGCACTGTCCCAGACCTCAACGAAACATTGAACAGACATCTTATCCAAGACAATCTCTCCACATCCAGAGCATTCAGCATTTCTGGACTGATCTCATCAACCCCCGGGCCTTGTCACTGCAGAGTTGTTTGACTACCTCAGTGACTTCCACCAGGGAAATTGATGAAAATCCTCCATCAGCTTCCAGCTCTGCCCCTACTATAGAAGGCGTTCTAGTCTGATGCAGGAGTTCCTCAAAGTGTTCCTTCCAGCGCCGGATTACATCCTCAGTTGAGGTCAACAGAGTACCATCCTTACTGTAGAGAGCTTGGATGGTTCCACATTTTCCCATCATGAGGTGCCTCACGATCCACCAGAAGCACCTTGGTGCCAACCAAAAGTCCTTCTCCATGGTTGCTCTGAACTCCTCCCACAACTGCTGCTTTGCCTCCGCCACATCAGAGGCTGCTGCTCGTCAGATCTGTCGGTGCCTTGCAACTGCCTCTGGAGTCCTACAAGATATCCCGGAAGGACTCCTTCTTCAGTCGGATGGTTTCCCTGACCACCGATGTCCACAACGTGTTTGAGGGTTGCCGCTCCTTGAGGCACCTAAGACCTTCACACCACAGCTCTCTGCTGCAGCTTCAGCAAAGGAAGCTTTGAACATTGCCCATTCTGGTTTAATGTCCCCAACTTCCACAGGGATGCTAGAGAAGCTCTGCTGGAGGTGTGAGTTGAAGATCTGTCAGACAGATGGCTCCTCCAAACATTGCCAGTTCACCTGCACTATCCGTTTGGGCTTACCAGGTCTGTCCAAAGTCCTCCCCCACCCTCTGATCGAACTCACCACTAATGGTGATCAGTTGACAGCTCTGCCACTCTCTTCACCCGAGTGTCCAGAACATGCAGCCTCAAATTGATCATCAATCTCCGGCCTAGGGTGCTCTGGTACCGTGTACACTGATGAGCATCCTTATGTTCAAACATGGTGTTCATTATGGACAGTCTGTGACTAGGACAGAAGTCCAATAACAAACGACCATTTGGGTTTAGATCAAGAAGGCCATTCCTCCCAATCACACCTCTCCAGGTGTCTTGGTCATTGCCCATGTGTTCATTGAAGTCTCCCAGCAGAACAATGGAGTCCCCCACCACAGCCCAATACAGGACATCATTCAGGAACTCCAAGAAGGTTGAATACTCCAAAAAGCTGCACGGTGCATACGCAGTCAACAACAGTCAGAGTTTATCCCCCACCACCCAAAGACGCATGGAGGTGACCCTCTCATCTACTGGAGTAAACACCAATGTAGTGGTGCTCCCCACACCCGCCCGGCACCTCACCCCCTGGGCAACTCCAAAGAATAAGGTCCAACCCCTATCAAGGAGAGCAGTTCCAGCCCCGAGGCTGTGCGTGGAGGCAAGGCCCAACATATCTAACTGGTATCGCTCCACCTCCCGCACAAGCTCTGGCTCCTTCCCCCACAGTGAGGTGATGTTCCACACCCCCAGAGCTAGCCCCTGCTGACCAGATCTGGGCTGTCGAGGCCCTCATAGTTCACTGCCACCCAAAGGACAGATTAAAATTTGCTGCCAAGTAAATTACCACATACATTGTACAAGGAATTTGATCTGGTGTTGCTGGTACATACAACAAAAAAAGGAAAAAAAAACACTTCTGTAAGAACTATGTACAGTAGTGTTTAGAATAATAGTAGTGCTATGTGACTAAAAAGATTAATCCAGGTTTTGAGTATATTTCATATTGTTACATGGGAAACAAGGTACCAGTAAATTCAGTAGATTCTGACAAATCCAACAATACCAATGATATGCACACTCTTAAGGCTATGGAATTGGGCTATTAGTAAAAAAAAAAAAAAAAGTAGAAAAGGGGGTGTTCACAATAATAGCAGCATCTGCTGCTGACGCTACAAACTCAAAACTATTATGTTCAAACTGTATAGTAGAGAAGCTTGAATCTACGACTGGACTGGGTTGCTTGATGTGAGGACGTTTCACTTCAAATCGCAGAAGCTTCCTCAGCTAAAATTCTTGCTCTGGTATTCTGACTTCTGTCTTGACTCTTGTAGAGAAGAGTAAACAGAAGCCACAAAAGCTAGAGTTTTAAACCTAACCAGACCACTCCTAAGGAGAGGTAGACTGCTTTGGTCTAGTGACTAAACAATAGCTCTAATTAGCACCTATTGTGCTCTAGTTAGCACCCTCCTAATGACAAGGCAGCTGTCCCTCCTAATGATGGAATGGACGCCTCTCCTGATGGCTCCCTTGACGACTCTCCTGATGACGTGAATGACTCATTACCATGAACAAAAGACTGAAACTGCTTTGACCTGAGTACCCCATTGTAAACAGGGGACAAAGCGTGTCTCAGACCCTCTCCCCAGTTAAGGCTGGGTTTCAACTGTTTCACATAGAATGCCTCCTTGACCACTCTCTCAAACCATTTCTTTTCTCTGGCTAAGATTTTAACTTCCTTGTCCTTAAACATGTGGTTAGTGTCTTTAAGGTAGAGATGAACTGCAGACTGAGGTCCACTGGCACCCTCTCTGCGGTGCTGGTATAGCCTTTTGTGTAAATGTTGCTTAGTCTCACCTATGTAGTGTTTGTTACAGGTTTCCAGACATCTGATAGAGTACACTACATTGCTCTGTTTGTAACTAGGGATCCTGTCCTTAGGGTGAACTAAATTCTGTCTCAAGGTGTTAACCAGTTTAAAGTAAACTGGGATTTTGTGCTGTCTGAAGATCCTCTGTAGTTTCCCCCTACTCCTGCTAAATAAGGGAGAGACACTCCTCTTCTTCTTGTCTCCTGTCTATCTGGTCTCTTTGTTCTCTGGGACTTCTGCACTTTATCCAGGGACCATCGTGGGTACCCACATACTGTGAGGGCTTTCCAGACCAGTTGTTGTTCTTTAGCCCTTCCCTCTGCAGTTGTGGGCACCTGTAAGGCTCTGTGTTGAAGAGTCCTGATCACCCCAAACTTGTGTTCAAGGGGGTGGTTTGAGCCAAAGAGCAGATATTGGTCAGTGTGAGTGGGTTTTCTGTAAACCCGTGTCTGGAGCTGCATGTTCTCTCCAATCATTACATCACAGTCCAAGAAGGCTAAATGGTTGTTTCTGTCATCGTCACGTGTGAACTTGATATTGGAGTCTTCCGAGTTGATGTGTTCTGTAAAGTCGTCAACCTCCTGTTGCTTGATTTTAACCCATGTGTCATCGACATATCTGAACCAGTGACTGGGAGGGATGCCCGTGAAAGACGTCAAGGCTGTCTTCTCCACTTGTTACATGTACAGATTGGCCACAATGGGGGATACCGTAGACCCCATCGCACAACCATGGATCTGCCTGTAGTAATTCCCCCTAAACAGGAAAAACGTGGTGTTAAGACAGATCTCCAAGAGTTGGCAGATGTAGTCTGGTGTGAGTTTGGTCCTTTCAAGTAGAGACACATCCTCCAGCAGTCTCTGCCTCACAGCTGAGACGGCCTCAGCAGTGTGGATGCAGGTGAACAACGATGTGACATCAAATGACACCATAGATTCATCTGCCTCCAGCTGCAGGTCCTTGATCTTGTTCACAAAATCTTGTGTGTTCTCCACATGGTGGTCTGAGTTACCCACTAGAGGAGCCAAAATCCACTTGAGGTGCTTGGCCAAATTGTACGTGATGGAATCAGTGCTACATACAATAGGCCAGAGTGGCACGTCCTGTTTGTGGATTTTGGGCAGTCCATAGATGCATGGAGTGGCGTCCCCAGGGTACAGTCTGTAGTATGCCTGCCTGTTGATGAGTCCCTCGTTCTCCAGGTTTTGAAGGTAGCTAATGATTTTCTTCTTATAGCCGCTCATGGGGTCTCTCTTCAGACGTTCGTATGTATTGGAGTCACTGAGCAAGTTGTTGATCCTGGCCTCATAGTCCGATGTGTTCAGGACCACCGTGCATCTGCCTTCATCCGCTGGCAGGATAAGGATGCTTTGGTCCTTCTGCAGTGCTGACAAAGCTTTCTGTTCTTCTCCTGTGATGTTGGACAGAGGAGGCTTAGCACTGTTCAGCACTGCTGTGGCTCTTAGTCGGAGGTCCCCAGCTTCTGTCTCTGACAAACTGTTATGTTTAATGGCTGACACTACTGCAGTGATGTAATCTACTGTCAGTATATGTTTAGGTGTCACTGAGAAATTTAGTCCTTTAGCAAGCACATCCTTTTCTGTCTGTGTAAGAACCCTGTCGGAGAGATCCTTTACCCAATTTTCCCTGTTGTCACTAATTTGTCTGGGTGTATCTTTAAAACTACTCCCACTGAAAGTACGCCTTTCCTGCACTAAAAGGTTGTGAAACTTCCTGATTTGCCGTTCCTTACTTTTTAAATGTTCAGCTATTTGAATTTTAACTATGAACTTTGTGATCTTATTATGGGCCTCTTCCCCCACTAAAATTTCTAACCTTTTGTGAAGACTATCAAGATTATTTTGGAGGTCTAATATTTTAAAATGAAGCCTTCTAATTCTAAGACCCAAAGTCCTCCTAAGGTAACTGTGCTGGATCTTTTCTGCTGTGTGACCTGATTCTAGTGCCTTTTGCTTCATGCATTTGGGAATAACATTGTTTTGTTTGCATCTCAGGTTAAATCTTAAGTGGTTTCTAAAGTTAGCTATCTTTTTAGCAGTCTTTTCCATCTTACATACCAGTGCCAGGGCCTCATACACCCAGTTGGTCGCAGTGTTTCTGTGTAGGCTTTCAGTTGTCCAGTTGGTTTCCATAGTAAGAAGCTTGAATCTTCGACTGGACTGAGTTGCTTGACGCGAGGACGTTTCGCTTCAAATCGCAGAAGCTTCCTCAGCTAAAATTCTTGCTCTGGTATTCTGACTTCTGTCTTGACTCTTGTAGAGAAGAATAAACAGAACCCACAAAAGCTGGAGTTTTAAACCTAACCAGACCCCTCCTAAGGAGAGCCAGACTGCTGTTGGCTAGTGACTAAACAATAACTCTAATTATCACCTATTGTGCTCTAGTTAGCACCCTCCTAATGACAGGGCAACTGTCCCTCCTAATGATGGAATGGATGCCTCTCCTGATGGCTCCCTTGACGACTCTCCTGATGACATGAATGACTCATTACCATGAACAAAAGACTGAAACTGCTTTGACCTGAGAACCCCATTGTCAACAGGGGACAAAGCGTGTCTCAGACCCCCTCCCCAGTTAAGGCTGGGTTTCAACTGTTTCACATAGAATGCCTCTTTGACCCCTCTCTCAAACATTTCTTCTCTCTGGCTAAGATTTTAACTTCCTTGTCCTCAAACGTGTGGTTAGTGTCTTTAAGGTGGAGATGAACTGCAGACTGAGGTCCACTGGCGTCCTCTCTGCGGTGCTGGTATAGCTTTTTGTGTAAAGGTTGCGTAGTCTCACCTATGTAGTGTTCATTACAGTTTTCCAGACATCTGATAGAGTACACTACATTGCTCTGTTTGTAACTAGGGATCCTGTCCTTAGGGTGAACTAATTTCTGTCTCAAGGTGTTAACCGGTTTAAAGTGGATATGACACTTAAAGACAACATAGTCTTATTACATGTAACAAAGGTTATATAATTCGGTCAACCTAAATGTTTTAGGAAAGTGTATGCGGTTCTCCCGTTATATATAACATTTGAACGTCTCGCCACTGAAAAATGTGCACACCCCATGATCAGCTTCCCGCTGAGCACCAAGCCTAAAATATGTCACTACATGTAGACCGTATCGGCTAGTGCGTCTGGTGGCTGTTATTTACACTTTGTTTAGCGGCAGAAACTTTGATTAAACACAGCTCTCAGGGACCTGTTTGTCGATATGCCTGACCAGTGTGTCACAGCATATTGCACAAACACAAGGGCGAAAGGTTTTAGCCTTTTCAAGTCCAGGCAGATTGATCGAAAGCCGTGCTGTTGTGTGATGCAGGAAATGTCCGGCTGCCGCTCGCTCCGCTCACACACACGCATTTGCTCCCGACAGCAGACAGTTTCCTCTACCGTCTCCATGTTCTCACCGCTCACAGGAACACATAAAATGTCAACCCCAAATAATATGTTCACAATAATCTTGAAATGGTCAAGGAACTTATGTAGTAACACACCGCTGGCACGTTCACTGTTGTTTTCGGCGATCTTTTTTGAAACTTTCGCCGTTTATTTCCTATTCTTTTGTGAAAATAACATAACTAAACACGGATGAATGCAATGCCAGGCACTCGAAAACGGCAAAAACCCGAAGGTAATGACGGTCGTCTGCAAGTAATAGCTACACTGTCGCGGCTCCGGAACAATAACAAAGGCGGTAAACAGATGCTCGAATCGAAAATGCTATACAGTAATTAGAGTGTTATAAACAGCAGCAACAAAAATCAAAGCCTCCCTTACCATTCCATATTCTGCAGCCTTTCAAAATCCATCAGAATTGGCACGTCTCTTGCCTCTGCTTGGGCTCCGCCATAAACACCGTTGGCATTATTTTCACTGCCAGAATGCTCCTGGTTTGAATGTTTGTCCGAAAAATACAGCTCCAATCTGCAGGGTCTAATCACTGCTGTGACAATCTCAGGATCCGAGTCAAAAATAATCCACACTTGAAGAGGAGTCAGAAAAGTTCTTTATCTCGTGACTGTCCATGCTGAGGTCCATCTGTTCCTGTTGTCGATCGAACAGACAAAGACGGGACTCTCCATTCTGTGATGTCACGGCATCATGTGACCGCTGAAGGAGCGCTGCAAGCGCGCTTTCCAATAAACACACTTTTGAGAAGCTGTACAAACTTTATTTTTCAGTGATAATGAATAAAAACACGTTCAACTTACTATACTGTATGCATATTTTGCTATTTATACCAGTTTTTCCCTAATTTTTGATGTGTCACCTCCACTTTAAAGTAAACTGGGATTTTGTGCTGTCTGAAGATCACATGTAGTTTTTCCCCTACTCCTGCTAAATAAGGCAGAGACACTCCTCTTCTTCTTGTCTCCTGTCAATCTGGTCTCTTTGTTCTCTGGGACTTCTGCACTTTATGCAGGGACCATCGTGGGTACCCACATACTGTGAGGGCTTTCTGGGCCAGTTGTTGTTCTTTAGCCCTTCCCTCTGCAGTTGTGGGCACCTGTAGGGCTCTGTGTTGAAGAGTCCTGATCACCCACAAGCTCTTCTTCTGTTTATTCCTCTCTACAAGAGTCAAGACAGAAGTCAGAATAAAAGAGCAATCATTTTAGCTGAGGAAGCTTCTGCGATTTGAAGCGAAACGTCCTCGCGTCAAGCAACCCAGTCCAGTTGAAGATTCAAGCTTCTCTACTATGGAAACCACCAGGACAACTGAGAGCCTACACAGAAATATGTTCAAACTGCTTTTTTAGCAATCCTGTGAATCACTAAAGTATTCTACTACTACTAAAGTAGTATTTAGTTGTATAACCACAGTTTTTCATGATTTCTTCACATCTGCGAGGCATTCATTTTGTTGGTTTGGAACCAAGATTTTGCTCATTTACTAGTGTGCTTGGGGTCATTGTCTTGTTGAAACACCCATTTCAAGGGCATGTCCTCTTCAGCATAAGGCAACATGACCTGTTCAAGTATTTTGACATATCCAAACTGATCCATGATAACTTCTATGCGATATACAGGCCCAACACCATAGTGTTGTGAAATGTGGCTTGAATTCAGAGTTTGGGGGTCGTCTCACAAACTGTCTGTGGCCCTTGGACCCAAAAAGAACAATTTTACTCTCATCAGTCCACAAAATATTCCTCCATTTGTCTTTAGTCCAGACGATGTGTTCTTTGGTAAATTGTAATCTCTTCTGCATGTCTATTTAACAGAGGGACTTTGCGGGGGATTCTTGCAAATAAATTAGCTTCACACAGGCGTCTTCTAACTGTCACAGCACTTACAGGTATCTCCAGACTGTCTTTGATCATCCTGGAGCTGATCAGTTGGTGAGCCTTTTCCATTCTGGTTATTCTTCTATCCATTTTGATGGTTGTTTTCCATTTTCTTCCACACGTCTCTGGTTTTTTTGTCCATTTTAAAGCACTGGAGATCATTGTAGATGAACAGCCTATGATTTTTTGCACCTCCGTATAAGTTTTCCCCTCTCCAATCAACTTTTTAATCTAACTACGCTGTTCTTCTGAACAATGTCTTGAACGTCCCATTTTCCTCAGGCTTTCAAAGAGAAAAGCATGTTCAGCAGGTGCTGGCTTCATCCTTAAATAGGGGACACCTGTTTCACACCTGTTTGTTCCACAAAATTGACGAACTCACTGACTGAATGCCACACTACTATTATTGTGAACACCCCCTTTTCTACTTTTTTTTTTTTTTTACTAATAGCCCAATGTCATAGCCTTAAGAGTGTGCATATCATGAATGCTTGGTCTTGTTGGATTTGTGAGAATCTATTGAATCTACTGGTACCTTGTTTCCCAAGTAACAATAAGAAATATACTCAAAAACCTGGATTAATGTTTTTAGTCACATAGCACTACTATTATTCTGAACACTATTGTAAAAGAGTCAACTAGTCAAATAGGCAAAACCATATTCACTGTGAAATAAATATAATGTAACAATTATACAGTTAATCTGTTAAACTAGTTTATTTATTAGTCTAGCTGTGCCTGGAAAGAAGCTGTTTTGTGTCTTGATGTTTTGGTCTTGATGGACCTCAGCCACCTGCCAGAGGGAAGGGTGCCAAAAAGTTTATGACCTGGGTGGGATGGTTCAGCCACAATCTTCTTTGCTCGACTCATGGCCTTGGAGGTGTACAGGTCCTGTTGGGATGGCAGTTTGTCAACATAGTTGGGGGGGGGGGGGGGGGTTGAAAAAGTTCAACAACAGGAAGCTAAACCAAAAAAAAAAAAAGAGAGAGAGAGAAAAGTTCATCTGTGAGGGAGAGGATTTGTGTGACAAAGTGGAGTCAGAGGGAGAGATGATGGAGGACAAAATCAGCCTCAGCATGGAATGACGCACTACTAATGATGTAATATGTTCTTACTGCTGCTGGTGGAGGAGCAGGGAACTGGCAATAGCTTTGGGCTACAACAACCAGCCTGTTATTCCTTCTGTCATTTCTGCATCCAAACCGCTCTCTTTCATGTCTGATTCTGTTATTTCTCTGGCCTTTTCACATTCTATTTCAATCTCTATTCCCCTTAATCTTTGTTTTTCATTTAACATTAAGCATATGAACATCATTCACAAATCCCAGCACATTTTTCCCACCATGACATGCAATTTTCTTCCATACCCATGACACTCACTTTATTTTATTTTTATTTCTTTATTTATTTTTTGCGAAAGTTACAAGATTTGTCAGCATATCCAGCAGAATAATATCAAATTCAGTAAGCTTTAGCATTGCATCAGTAAAAGCACCCACATCAGTAACAGGATGCAGTGGTGGGACTAAGCCATGCTGGGATATATTTGATCTAATGTCATGTATTTTCTCTTCTAAGTAATGTCAGAAATCCTGAGCAGTAAATGAACAGTGGCTCACAGGTGGCTGTCATTGAATAAGCATTGCCACAGTGTCAAACAAGAAGTATGTGTTGTGCCTTTTTTTATTAATCAAATCAAGGTAATAGGCCCGTTTTGTAGACAGTAGCACATGAGTATAGTACAGAATATCATCACGCCATGCAAGGTGGAAGACGTTTTGCACCATTTGCACTCAATCTGTCTACCCTTATGCTCGAGAAAATGTAATATGATCAATGAAACATGGGGAGTGCATTTTGGAGGGCTGTGATTTTACATTAATTTGAGCAATTGCGTCCCAAGGGCTGAATTTATGCTATCCATAAGTCTGCCCATTGACTGATCTAGCCCAAAAAGAGATGCTAAGATTTTGGGCAGTATAGCTCCAAGTTCATTTGTGAAGTTGATGTTTACATAGATATTTAAGTCACTAACAATCACAAAGTCATCCACACGAGTTGCCAAATCAGAGACAAACTCACCAAATTCATCTAAGGAAGCAGAATATGGGCCCAAGGACTTACAGTATAAATGTTGACAGATTGACGTGTTTAAATTTTATTTTAAGGAAGTGGGAGGAGAGGACGCTGGTGCTGTTTGTTCGCAACTTCCCCAGTTAAAGCCTGCGGTTTCTCCTGGATATTGAGATCGCGAGTACAAGCGGCCGAGATGAGTTTCCTCCGCAGGGTGTCTGGGCAGCTTTGCTTGAGCTGCTGCCCCCGTGACCCAACTCGGGATAAAGTGAAAGAAAATGGATGGCTGTAGGGGTGGGCGATATGGCCTAAAATGTATACTGCGATATGGTAGAATGGTAGAAGGTATATATTGTGGTATAATTAGCTGTGAATTTCAACCGTTTTGGAATGGGTACACTATAAATGCATTCTTGTAGGAAGTGGTTTTCTATATTATTAAACCCAGGTCAAGAAATGCTTCTTCAAAATTTATTGTGCAAAACTACAAGAACAAAAACAAACAAACAAAAAAAAAACCCTCTTATTTACTTTTGTGTTATATAAATAACACAAAATATGAAAACTTTGCAAAAACTTTGTAACTTAAGGCAATGTAAATTTTATGATAAAACATCACTTTAGTGCAAAATACAACTTTTTCCCCTTCACTTTCCTTATGTAAACAACCAAAAAAGGCGTATAAATAGTTTAAATTTAAATAATAAAAAAACTTAAAGTAAACAGGTAACAATGTATTTAATGACAAAATTACTTCAAATGGAGTGCAAAACAAAAAGCTTTAGGTATTTTAGAGGTAGACTAGACATGTCTATGCAAAAATATCACAAAGGCAAACTCTGAGAATTAGTGGTTACAGTTTATGGCAGATTTTTTGACAAGAACACAAGTCTGTCCACATTCTCTGGCTTTAGTGCAGAACGGTGGCATGTAACAATATTCCCACCAGTGCTAAATGCCCTTTCTGATGGGGCACTGGTAGCTGGAATGCACAAGTATTTCCGAGCCAGGCTTGCTACTCTTGGAAAATTAGCCTCATGCAGCTTCCACCAGTCTAATGGGTCATCCTCTCCATCTGTATCCAGTGCCTGCAGGTAACTTTGTAGCTCTACTTCAATGGCATCTCTGTCTGGGAGAGCAGCTGCGATTGGTGCCTTTTTGAAAAAGCTGCCCAAACTGCGTTTAACGTTCTTGGGCTCTCTAACTTCTTCAGCTGCTCCTGCGCTGGCAGATGGTGATAAATCTGAGGAGGAAGCTGTTTGTGTCTGCTTTTCCAGTAGGGCTTGAATTCCTGCCACCGCTTTAGTCTTCAAATATTCTTTACGGTCATCGGCTATGTACGATAGCTTAAACCACGGATCAACGAGGGAGGCCATATCCAGCAGGTCGTCGGTGGCAGGGTCAGAGTACTTTTCATTTAAGTACTGGAGAATGGACCTCTTCATCTGCTTGGTCAGTTCTGTGTCGTCCTCAGCTGAAGACAGGACCCTGTTGTTCAAGAGATTCAGTACAGGCTTTAGATAGGACACACTAATGTAGTCTTCACCAGAGAGTGCATCCGTGAACTCAATCAGTGGAGCAAGGGCCTTGTTCACCAACTCAAGGACATCAATGTCTTGCCAAGTAGGCACCAGGTGTCTGACTTTTTTGTCAGCTTTCAGGACTTGTGAAATAGCTTTCTCCTGCTGTAGTACTCGCTCAATCATTTGTTGTATTTGTAAGTTTTAGCATTTAAAATGAGAAAAAACACAAAAACGAACTTGATTTTTTTTTCAGTTTTTTAGTGAAAAATGATTGTTATGTAAAGGAAGTTTGGCTTTCACATTTTTAACAGGAAACGGTACGTGTTTACAATCAAAATAATAAATTTTGTGTGTCTAGAACTCAGAAACAGTGCAAAAGTAAACATTTTACAAGGCGAAAATATGCAAAAAGTAACCAATTTTAAAGTGCAGAACAATATGAATAACAACAAAGTGCAAAACTATATCTAAATATATCAATTATTATCTGTATTATTAAAAAGTGCAATAAAATCACTAATTTGATCACTCATTTTGTGCAAAATTATACAATATGAATAAAACAATAAAGTGTCAAACTATATACAAATATATAACCAAGAAACAAAATTAGATCTAAACTACATCAGTCCATTGTCAGTGTGGTACTGTTTGTAACAGTTTCTGTCTGGCTGAAGACAGAGGCCAATTTTACAAACACCCTGCCTTTTCCTCAAAAATTATTACATTTATGTTTGCTGTCTGTCTCTGTACTTTTCTGTCACTTTTGCGCTCTTTTTCATACTTTCCCTGGTTTCAAAAGTCACCGAACGTGCTTTACTGTAATATATGCAACATATAGCATACTGTTGGAAAGCACGGGTTCTTGGCTTGCTGTCAGTGTTGAAATTTTTCAGATTGAGGGCTTACATGAGAATTTACAGTAATGAGAATCAGCGGCGCACTAGTGTGAGACTTCCGTGTTTTTCCTCTGCGTGATGACATCACAGGCTTACGTTTACCGTAATACACCATATATCATTGGAAAGCCCTTGGTGTTAGCTTAACAATGCACTTTAAATCATTCGGATTGGACAAACTATGGCGGAGTTAAGGTAAAAAAAAATACGCATATGGAAAATATGGTGTGGGCGCCATCGCCGTAGATAAAGGATTAATCAGGTGTAATATAATTGAAATACAGGTACTCTTGGAAAAGGGTACCAAAGCACACAAACATAGAACATTATTTCTTAATTTTATTGCTATAATAAAAAATTATAACCAATTGTCCATTTATAGCCTCAGTAGGTAAAGGATTAAAGGCTACCAGTTCCCATGTATCATACAAAAAATATTAACCTATAAATATCAGGTAAACTTACCGATAGCAAGGTGAAGCCTGTGGCCAAAGCACTGAAGTTGTGTCCAATCATTCAGTCGCACTGCTTTAACAACATTGCACCGTTGTCAGTGGTGATGCATACCATTAACTCTTTGTTCAGTCCCCACGAGTCGAGCACTTCCTTTAATCCCTGGGCAATAGACTCCCCTGTATGATCCTCGGGGAAATACGCGGTTTGCAGGCATTTGCTGCACAAATTCCACTCGTCATCGATGAAGTGGATCGTGAGGCTTATATAGGGGTCCATGGTACGACTTGACCACAAGTGGTACTTGCGTAATGTTTAATGACAGAGAGCTCCTTTTCCAATCGATTGCGGACCTCGGCGTGTATTTTGGGAACCTCAACTTCACTAAAATACTTGCGGCTTGGCACCACGTATCGTGAATCCAGCGTCTTGACCATGTCTAAAAAGTCGCTTTTCTCCACAGTTTGAAAATGCACCATGTCTTTGCACAAGAATATGGCAATAGAATTAGTTATTTCAATCCACCGCTGGCTTTTTTTTATCATACGGTATGCTCTTCTGAAAATCCCTGGGCGATAGAGACCTGTTGTGCTTTTTTCTTCCCACTCGAAGAAGACTGGCTTGGTTTTTGTGGAACATCACGCATTCTTTGGCTTTCCTCATATTCGATAGCATGTTTTGACTTCAGGTGGTAGAAGAGATTGCTTGTGTTACCTCTCTTTGCTATCACGGTTGCCCTGCATATTTTGCAGATTATGTTGTTTTGTTCACTATCCGACACTTTAAATCCAAACCATGATCATATTGTAGACGTTGCACCGGTCTTTTTGACAAGCTCTTCGTCTTCCGTCTCTTCCACATGCTCACTGCTCGCAGCCATTGTTCCCCACCGCTGTGGCTTCCTTGTTGTAGCAGGTCCCAGTAGGCAAAGCGTGTCGTACTTTGATGATGTCACGACCTATCGCGGGATGACGGTATAAAGAAAATCTCTATCGTGGGCCAAATTTTTATCGCATACCGCTTATACCGTTTATACCGCCCACCCCTAGATGGATGGATGGATGGATGGATGGGTTTCTCCTGGATTTGATGTACCTATCATCAAAAGCTTGGGCTCCTTCACCACCCTTGTTTACGTCCACAGAGGCTCTGGATGAAAATTCATCTTCCATAACCAGCCGAGCTGTTCTGCTACAAAAATCCCATCTCTCTGGTCACCCGCCGCATGTCTGATGCGTCATCAGAATGCCATCATCCCAGGAACCATCAAAACCGGAAAAACCACAAGATCTCAGCGCTCCAGCAGGGGGAACATCGCAAGATTCCCTCATACTTGGCTGGATGGAGTTCATGGTATGGATTCCAATCTACATCGTGAAGTGGATTTTAATGTGTTGCAATCTGTGCAAGATTCATTCCCTTGCTCAAATTTTAACTTTTTAACAGCCAATCTATCAACAGTAAATCTGCCCTGATTGAAGAACACATCAGGGAGAAGAGACTTGATTTCATGTGTCTGACAGAAACCTGGCACTAGCCAGAGGTTCACACTGCCCCCAATGAGGCTTGTCCCCCCAGATACAGGTACCTGGAGGCAGCTCCCAGTATTGGACGTAGTGATGGCCTGGCTGTCATCCACAGAGTTTGTCCCCATCCCACTGCCTGCAACATCTTCCTGTGACTGTCTTGCATTTAAAGTTAAGCCCCCTTTTCCCATCCCTGTTATCCATATTTACCGTCCCCCTAAATCCAACTCTGCCTCCATCCCCGAAATATCCGATCTCCTTACAACTCTCTGTACTTCTTCTGCCACTATCATAATTCTGGGAGATATAAATATCCATGTTGACACCCCTTTATGTCTCCCCACTGTCAAATTCCTTCAGCTTCTGGACTCTCTCAACTTACAGCAACATGTTGATGTCCCTACACACTCCAAGGGACACACTTGATCTGGTCATCTCAAACTCTGCCCCCACCAGCAACCTACTGGCTTACGATCATGGTGTTTCCAACCACAAGGTTGTGTCAATGGAGCTGCCTTTTCCTTCCCCCTACACCAAGTTCAAGCAGCAAATCCAGTTTACAAGTCTGAAAAAGATTAATGTGAATAACCTGGCCCTGGACCTTCAACTTCTCTCCTCTGGCCATACTGACTTCCTTTCTGTTTCAGACTCAGTGGATTTTTACAATGAGTCCCTGAGCAGTCTACTGAACCTCAGTGCCCCCTTAACATCCAGGACAGTCTCCTTCTCACGTTCAGCACCCTGGTACACCTGTGAGCTGCGTAAGATGAAGGTGGCTGGGCGTGTCCTTGAGCAGTGGCTCAAGACCTCTGGACTGACTGTTCATGAACAGGTGTGCAAGGAGCACAGGAAGGCATATGCAGAAGCTCTCAGTGAGAGACGGTCCAGGTTTTATCACACCATCATTAACAACAACCCTGGAAATTCAAAACAGCTTTTCTCAACAATAAATCACCTTCTCAAACCCCCATCACTCTCCTACTCTGAGGTCACCGAAGAGAGGTGCAACATGCATATCACTTTTTTCAGACAAAAAGTTACCAACATCCTGCTCACATTTTACCACCAGTGCTGTCATGCCCACCCCCCAACCACCTGCTGACCTACTGTCTGAGAATGTCCAGCCTTTCTGCTCCTTTTTTAACGTCATGCAGGAAGAGGTGGAGGACGTTGTCAGAAAAATGAAACCATCCACCTGGACCCTTTCCCCTCAGCCCTGCTAAAGGCTAATATCTCTGACATTTCTCCTATCATCACCACGATCATAAACCACTCCTTCCTGGCTGGCAATATCCCACCTTCATTAAAAACTGCTGTCAGACCACTACTGAAAAAACCCACCTTGGATTCAGAAATCCTCTCCAATTACAGGTCCATTTCAAACATGCCATTTTCATCAGCGTTCAGGAGAAAATGGTCACTGCACAACTTCACAACCACCTCAAGCACAATAATCTTTTTGAGAAGTTCCAGTCCAGCTTTTTCCCTGCCCATAGCACAGAAACAGCCTTGGTCAGGGTCACCAGTCACCTTATGATGGCATCAGATTCTGGTTCCCCATCCCTTCTCATCCTCCTTGACCTAACAGCTGCTTTAGACACAACTGGCTACAGAATCCTTCTCCATTGCTTGCAACATACCATTGGACTCTCAGAAAATGTTTTAAATTGGTTCACTTCCTATCTGACCAACAGACCGAGCATGTCACCCTGGGCAAAGCAAGATCACACACCCACAAGATCATCTGCAGTGTCCCCCAGGGTTCTGTGATGAGCCCCACCCTTTTCACCCTCTACCTGCTTCCCCTGGGCCAGGTCATCAGCAAGCATGGGATATTGTTATGCTGACAACACACAACCCTATCCGAGAACAACTCCCACTTCCACAGCTTCCCTGCCAACATCCACACTGACCACCTGTTTGGAGGAGATAGAGGCGTGGATGAAGCTAAATTGCCTTCAACCAAACAGCTGCACAACACAACCCATTTTTGTTGGCACTCCACATCAGCTCCACTCTTCCACCTTCACCAGCATTACCTTCACTGGCCAAAGCATTCCCCTCTCCACTTCTGTCACAACCCTAGGTGTCAAAATTGACCCACAACTCACTTTTGACACCCACATCAATCATCTCTGTAAAACATCATTCTACCACCTCAGGAACATTTCCAAACTCTGTTCAACTCTTACCCTGGCAGAGAAGCTCCTCCATTCCTTTGTCTCATCCAGGCTGGATTACTGTAATGCACTTCTCATCGGGATCTCCGGCAGGAGCTTACAGAGACTGTAATACATCCAGAACAGTGCCAGGATCCTGATGAGGATGCGCAAATACGATCATTTCAGCCCCATCTTCAAATCTCTCCACTGGCTCCCTCTCCCACTCAGAATTGAGTATAAGGTCTCCGTCCTCACCCAACAGTGCCTTTATGGACATGCCCCTCAATATCTCAAGGAACTCCGATCCACAAATACAAACACCCTCAAAGCCCCCAGAACCATGCTCTGCACCATGAGCGACCGGGCCTTTTGCTCTGCAGCCCCAGGGCTGTGGCATGCCCTCTCAGACCACCTGAGGGCCCCACAGACCACTGATGTTTTTTTTTTTTTTAAACAAAACTTAAAGACATATTTAATTAAGAAAGCTTTCTGATAAATTTTAGTACACCTTTTACTGTTTTTTTTTATTAATTTTGCCTTGTGGCTCTTACTAATTAAGTCTGCACTATAGCACTTTGAGATTGCTTAAATGTAAAGTGCATTTTATATATATATATATATATATATATATATATATATATATATATATATATATATATATATCCATCCATCCATATATAATTTATTATTATTATTATTATTATTATTATTATTATTTTCTGAGCAGAGCCAACTATTCAAATGAGTCATTTATTATACTTCCAAGTGCTGTTAAGATTTATGAATTGAAAGGACACCCCCACCTTACTTTGTTTCACAAAGAACACAGCTAAATATGTATGCAGTTGGACAGGCTTCATTTAAGCAGAGAATGGTAGGTTTCACCCAGATTTTACATAAACCAATCCTGTCTACAGTACATCTGGAAAGTATTCACAGTGCGTCACTTTTTCCACATTTTTTAATGTTAGAGCCATATGCCAAAATTGATTAATTAACTTTTCCCCTCACTCATAACACCCCATAATGATAACATGAAAAATATATATATTTTAAAATTTTTGCAAATTTCTTAAAAATGAAAAAAAAAAAAAACAAAGAAACTGCATGTACTACATGAGTATTCACAACCTTTGCTCAATACTTTGGCAGCAATTCCAGCCTCAAGTCTTCTTGAATATGATGCCACAAGCTTGGCACACCTATCTTTGGACAGTTATCCCTTTCACGCTCCAACAGGTTGGAAGGGGAGCATTTTCAGATCTTTTCAATTGGATTCAAGTCTGGGGTCTGGCTGGGCCACTCAAGGGCATTTGCAGAGTTGTCCTGAAACCACTCTTTTGATATCTTGGCTGTGTTCTTAGGGTCATTGCCCTGCTGAGAGATGAACTGTCACCCCAGTCTGAGGTGTGCTTTAGTCTCTGTCCATGTGTGCATAAAGTCTGGAGTTGTCTTGACAACAGCAGGATGTAAGGGAGGGCAGATAAGATAAGAGGTGAGCCGAATGCTTCACCAAGGCTGTTGAAATCCTTCTGGAGGAACAACAAGTAGGGCGTTTTGACCTTTAGTGGCTGATAAGGCTGCCATGTTTTGAGTTAGGCAGAGAGACACAGAAATTCCATTTGTGGCTCCTCTAACCATCAAAATCCAATTCATGAATATTGCCTGGTCTCCATCTTCCTTTGCAAGGCAGATATTTGCTCCAAGATGTTTTCCAACTTGCAATTGAGTTCAAAGGTTAAGACAGTCTGTATTGCCTTGTCCACTTCATTAATCATGATGGACAGATGTGGGTTTGTGGTACTGGTAGCAGCCGTCTGTCCAATTTTCCGGTATGTCAGGACAGCGCATAATCCAATCAGCACCAGCCCTGCTGCCATAAAAGCAAATAAGAATCAATTTTTGACATCTTCCATGGAGAGTAGTGGCAAGCACACAACATGCCACTTCTCCCAGGTGTCGAGAACATAGCCAAAGTCAAAGTGTCTTTATTTGTCTCCCTAAGGAGAAATTTGCCTTGGACAGAGTCTGCTACACAACAACACATCCAATACATAGCACCCATACATTAAAAACAACACAGTAAGTCAAAGGATAAAATATAAATACACAACATTATTAACATCCTTGTGCAAATTCCGCAATTCATACCCTTAAGCTATCTTTCCTGAACTATCTGCAGATTTATGAGCTTCACTGATAATGGAATAAATGAATATTTATATCGATTATATTTACAAAGAGGAACCCTGTACCTCCTTCCTGAGTTAAGTAAAGTATATTCAGAGTGCAGAACATGAGACTCATCTGTTAAAATATTGTCAGCACATCTGAGAACTGCCTGTTCAAACAACTCTTGGGGAGTTACAGGTACCACCATACCCATGATTTTGCCAGCTATCTTAATCAGATTTAATATTTGAGTTTTTGATTTAACCGTTAAATTACAAAACCAGCTAGTAATACCATACCGTAACACGGACTCAATCGTTGCTCTGTAGAAAATCAGCATAATGTTCCTACATACACCAAACAGTCGGAGTCGACGGAGAAAGTGCAAATGCTGGTGGATTCGGGCACAAACACTTGACACTTGCATGTGCCAGCTTAAGTTATTATCGATATAAACCCCCAGATATTTATATGAATCCACCTGTTCAATGTTACGTCCATGTATGGTGACCACACTACGGTCTCCAACAGCCCGAGGGTCCACCAACATCTCCACTGTTTTATTAACATTAATCTGCAATTGATGCACATCACACCAGTTCACAAACCTGTCCACTCCAGATTTGTGACAACTCGAATTAGTACTAGTGTTCAGCAGACTGAGTATTACAGTATCATCTGAAAATTTAACAACATACTGGTTTGGCTGATAGCTGATACAGTCATTGGTATACAGTGTAAATAAAAAAGGTGAACTAACACAGCCCTGAGGGGCACCAGTGCTACTTAATGCAATATCAGAGCAGACAGAATTGACCTTCACCTGCTGTGACCTGTTTGTCAAAAAAGAATGATACCACTTAATTAAAAAAGGGTTCACATTCAACTGAATCATTTTTTGAAGAAGGATATGTGACCGGATACAGTTAAAAGCAGAACTAAAATCAATAAAAAGCATCCGGTTTATTTTGAAGATGAGAATGGACACAATCTGAAATCTGACGAGCTGCCCTGGCGGCATTTCCACTTGGTGGAATATAAACTACACACACAAATATATTTGTGAATTCTCGAGGAAGGTAATAAGGTCGTAAGGTTACACACAGGAGCTCAAGATCGGAGTTACATACCCTGTCTCTGACAGCAAAGTTTGTACACCACCTGTCTTTAACATATAAACAAACTCCACCACCCCGTGTTTTACCAGAGTTTTTGTTCCTGTCCAGGCGGATGTGTGTAAATCCATCCACTTGAATGAAGCTGTCCGGTATATCATCGCTAAACCATGTTTCTGTAAAAGCCATTAATCCAGACTCACGGAACTCGTAACAAGCTCCAGTTTGTAAGCGCAACTCATCCAGTTTATTTTTAAGTGAGCGCGCATTGCAGAGCAGGATGGGCGGCAACGGTAGCTTGGTGGCTGCACGGATGCGTTGCCTCAGGCCGCCTCTCTTCCCCCGCTTCCTACGTCTCCTGCTTCGCCGACAATCCGGTCGGTATTGTCGTACCAACTCCCTCGGAACCTCGTCCAGCAGGCCCAACGATGGACGAGCTCCGTGGTCTTGTAAACCCAACAACTCCGTCCGGCTATACACTAGTCCCTCAGTGCTAACAGCCCCATCCACAGAGCAGTGGGCTATTTGGCTAAGTAGCAGTAGCCATGCTAGTGCTAACAGAACCATGCTCCCTCTCAGCCTCCACACACAGTCAAAAGCACAAAGCGCACATTTAGTCCACCGTTGACAAGCGGTAGAGAGAAAGAAAAGAACAAACATCAACAGCCTCCATACCAAACAAGCATTTTGTAGCAGAAACCCTCCTCCGGATAGCCTGCAGGATAAGTTCCATCTGGGCAGGCAGGGTCCCCCAGTCCTGATTCCCTTGTTGAAAAAATGGCGTTAATAGCGTTGACAGACCAGCTGATCAATTCCATAGTTATTCCAAATATAGTTTGAAGAGTTCACAGTCTGGTGAAGTTGGGACTTTTGAAGGTTGGAGCAGAGATAGAAAGATAGAGAAAAACACAGTAGGAGAGGAAAGATGAGGAGATGCGACTGCCCTCACCGGAGTCCCAAGCAGAAAAAAAAAATGCCTGGCATTCATGCCAAAGAGTTGAATATTTGTGTCATCAGACCAGACAATTTTGTTTCTCGTGGTCTGAGAGTCCTTAAGGTTCTTTTGGCAAACTCCAGCTGGGCTGTCATGTGCCTTTTACTAAGAAGAGGCTTCTGTCTGGCAAATCTACCATAATGTAATATGGACAGAGTAATTACTAAAATATGAATTTGACTATTCTAGCGATTGTGAATGCTTTGCACAATAGGGGCAGGGCTTCTTCCACCTGTGCAAGTGCCTTTGACAGAACTTTGACTTCATGGAAATGTTAAATGACTCATTAATTTAATGTTAAAATATAACAGGAAAAAGCTTTTTCAAATAATAATTACTTGTTTTTTCAGCTGGAGCCTCAAGACATTTAACAAGATGATGGTCTCCTCTGCATCTTCAGCCTCTTTATGGAATTTTTGGAGACACTTTCCTGAAGAGATGTTCCTTCTGGGCTTCAGGTTTTGGTGTTCAGCTCTAACACTGGAAGCTTTGAAGTGAATCCTTAATTACAAATTTCTCTGACCAGCAAATGCTGAAATGTTCCTGATGTGGGACAAGTGAAGAAATATATTTCTTAAAATATACAGAAACACGAAACAGTTAAAAAAATATCAGTGCAATTTCAAATGTTAATAAAAGCCATAATGTAATGCCACCTAACATTCAATTAACCCTCGTATTGTCTGGAGGGTCAAAATAACCCACCACGATGTTTAGCTGCAAAAAAAACCTTATAATGAATGAAATCTAACCCATGGTCCGATTACATGTGTTATCAGATTATTATGGACATCTAATCACCCACATGCACATCCGCAGCCGTTATTACCGGTACTAGCCACCAGTCATTGTACAATGCAGTGAACACATGCACAGGGGAGCCTGTGACGCAGGTGAGCACACACTCATACACAGTGCTTCCGTCTTGAGCCATTCCAAAGGTGACTATTTATTCTATTCATACTGTGAAGGCTTGGTAATATAGTTGCAATGTCAGTCCTTCATATGTGTTTACTGTGAATTGATGTGTATTACAGCTGTGACAGCCCGTTCAGAGACCGTGGTGCAGCGTGGCTCTGAGATGCACTGAATCGCTGCGCAGTACATAATGTATGTGAATTATGATCATCATCATTGCTGTAACATCATGTGCAGCTGCACGGCGCCCTGCCCAATGGCAAGTAAAAGGCTCTGCACAGTGTGCCACTTATCCCCTTAATGTGCCTGATATTACAGGTCCCTTGCCAGTTCACCTCATGTGTCAAAGGTTGTATCTGGATGAACATGTTATCATAGCTGTTAGACCTCGTCCAGGTGGCCACACTGTGCATCAGCACATCACAGGGACATGCTGATGTGTGGCGCCTGTGATTCTAATGTAACATCCAGAATGAGCATGATATTACAGATCCATTGTCAGTTCACCTCATGTGTCAGAAGATGTATCACTGCGCATGTTTGATACAATGATACAGGTACATTGTCTATCCCACAAGTGAGGATGTCATCATACCTGTAATACTGAGCCTATTATGTATGTGACAGCCTGTTCAGTCCATCCGTGGTGCAGCATGGCTCTGAGATGCACTGACTGGCTGTGACACATGGTGCATTCGGTGAGATTGCGCAATGCTCATGTCTAGTTCACATAATGATTGCGTGCCACAGACCTTAAAACATTTCCTTTGCACACTCCAAACAGGGTTCACAGGGGTCCGGCTCATTGGGGGCACAATCGGGACATGCCGGCAGGATATGGCATACCTGATTCATTTTGAGGTTCCCTTGAACGCAATCAGAATGCTTCAGTTGCATTCAGACAGTGGTATGACTGACTACAGATCAATTGCAGCTCGACAGTGGTGTGCATGTCACTACATTTGAGCTGGCCATGCGATTCTACCCGACAATGTGGCATGCACTCATGAATGTTGTACAAGGTTTTTGGATGCAGCTCAACTTCGCCTGACTGTAGTTTGAATATCAATTTGTGCAACATTCAGGCTCTTTCGTGCAAAAGTGTGATGGGGAGGACGGTTGAGACATTCATGCTCGAACAATTCGTACAGCCCCTCAAACACAATCAGAATGCTTCAAATTGCATATGAATTGCCGTGAGAATATTATGACTGCAGTCAGATTGTGATCGACGTTTAAAAGTTTTCCAACATCATTACTTCACGGTTGTTGCTGTCACCACTTCTATTTCATTCTTGTCTGTCTTCATGTTGTTTTGGTGGTCAGCCCTTCCTAATAGAAGTTGTCTCTTGGCTTGGAGTAGGATGTTGTAGGCTGATCGGAAAGGGCAGATGGGGGTCACACATGCACAGCACGTTCACTCATGCACTACATACTATCTGTCTTGCAAGAACAAATTGCATATATGTGCATTAATGCATATAAATTGTTCTGCCAATGTGGCTTTTACCATTAATATATATGCAGACAGGGGAAAAGAAGAAAGAAAACAAAACAAAAAAATGTTTTCCAACATGAGCAAAAACACGAATGTAGAATGCATGTTTTCTGGTGCATGAATGTGCCTACTGCTGTAAGAATGCTGTATGAAGCGTGCCAATGCATTTTGAATTTGCACAACTTTCGTTCGAATCCTCATTTGTATGGCATTCAGGCTCATACATGCTCTCGTGTGGCAGGGGTATGACCAATGTTCTGTGAAAATTATTTGAAAAAAAATTCAGAAAACAAAAAGCTGAAGAAAAACCTGACAACACCACAAAAAAAAAAAAAAAAATTGATTCAAGTGCATGAACTAAATACATACTCCTGACATTTGAGCACATCAAATTTAGCTTATGAAAAGCCAGTTCCAACAGGTCTTTGACCTTGAAATTTTTTTCCAAGATAAAAATGAGTGGAATTCGGAAAATAGAGTCGGCAGAGTTTTGCACTCTATGAGCACAGTGCTCTAGTTTGTTTGTTTGTTGCCTCTGCCAACGAAGTTGGGCAAAGATTTTGTTTTCACCTGTGTTTGTTTGTGAACATCCTCGAACCCCCAACTGTTTATATATTGTAATGAAATTTTTACAGAGGATTCATATCCTGATAGGCAAGAACTGTTCAATTTTCAAGATAATCAGTCAAAGGTTAAAGTTAGGAAAATTCTTGGAAATTTGGAAAAATTCCTATCCTTTAACATTGAACAAATTTTCAAAAATTTGTAGGATCAAATCTATTTCATATTTGAGAGGCTTATGTAGGATTATGTCCTTTATTGACTGACAAAGCTTGATCTAGATCTGATACAGATGACATATTTGTTTCCATTTCCATTTAACATTGAAAACCCCCTTTAATGTATATTTTACATTATATCTAAATCAAACATGCCCAATCACTCATATTTGATAGTGAAGTGCAGACTGTCTCTCTCACTATCGCCTGAAAAATTTTGATCTGGATCTGATCTGGACTGTGGATGTTGTGGACATTTGAATTTGATATTGAAAAGCCCATTTGGAGTACATTTTGCATTATATTCACAATTAAAATCGCCTCACTCACTCTAATTTTTCTGTTATGGATTTACCTACACCACCAAAATTGGATGGAGGTTCCAATTTTATGCCTGTTCGTCTGACTTCCAGTTATCAATGGTAAACCAAGTGCCAAAAAGCAATGACAAATTGTGTATAGCAGAGATAACCAATGTTCTGTGAACATTATCTGAAATAGATCTCAGAAACGGAAAACGTTGGGGAAAAAAAAAACAAAAACAAAAACTGGCAACATCACAAAATACTTTGATTCAAGTGCATGAACTAAATACATACTCATGACATTTGATCACATCTAATTTAGCTTATGAAAAGGCACTTCTAACAGGACTTTAACCTTGAATTTTTATTTTTTCCCCAATGTAAAAATTTGTGGAATTGAAACAAGTGCTGGCAGAGGTTTGCGCTCTATGAGTGCAATGCTCTAGTTTATTGTTGCTGTTTTACTTGTCAATTAGTGGCATAAATCCAAGCTTCCCTGCAGGAATCTGATTGAATGTGACTGTAGGCACATAATTGGCCAACAATAACACAGATGGATGAACATACGTGACATCTTTTTAACGATCAAAATGAGTCATTGTGAATACTGCGGAAATTACTTATTCAAAGGATCCCGTTTGCTTCTTCACTGATCTTTGACACTATACTGAGCACTATTTCTGCGTTTTAAGATTCAGCTCGTGGACAATGATGTATTATGTCACGCAGCTCGGAAAGAGCAATGGAAATGGCTTTTCAATGCCTTGATTAATCCCTAGCGGGAGATATTTCCTCACCGGGGGATGGTTAACTCATGAAATGACAGTGAGGAGAGAATTTTAAATCACTGATTCTTATCAGAGAGAAATAAATTTGATTCTTTGAAATGAAGAAAAAAAAAAAAACAATTTGTTCTTTGCATGCACACAAGAATGGTCATATTCAGTTTTGTTGGACTGTGGCTTATTTATAGACCATTAGTAATGCTCTTTTTGCCTCTTTTTTTGGACTGACAACACAATGAGGACAGGCTCTGAGGGAGTGAGCACAGTTTTTTCTTAATTTTCTTTCTTTCTTTATGGCACAGATGTGCCTTATTTTTCCCAAAGTCAGCTCTTTGGCTGCAGAAAGCGGTTTATTTAGACTTGTAGACTTCAACTTGGCGTTAATTAAAAGTTTTAGTTGGACTTTGAATGCAATCGCTTTGCAATCGCAAAGACATCGCTTTGTGTAAAGATCTTTTTTTTCCTGCGGCACTGCTGTCACAGCAATAATTTCTCTATTCTGAACTTTTTCGTCATGCACAGATTGCACTTGTTAAAACCACGTTAGACCACAAAATCAGGTTTCTCCATCACCGTATAAATGCTTTCACACTTGCAAGGATTATAGAAAGGAGTTTTGTTGCTTGGATTTTGAAAAACTGATAGCCAACACATGACTTAAATGCATGGAAGACTATTTCAGCATAAAATACACAAGCTACAGTAAGATGAGATGTACAGAGGAAGGGAACCAGTGTGAATTATAGCAAGAAAATGAGGCTACTGTGGCCCTCGGAGCTGAGAAACTCTCAAGACTTTTATTGGATTGTGAGGAGGAAAAAAGCCCATTTTTATCTTCAACATACCCGAGAAGTATGTATATTAACTTGGCTTTAGCAAGTTTTATATCTAATGTAATGGTACAACCTTATGTGCAAGGAACCAATTTCAAACTCAAAGCAAATGAACTGTGCCGTTGCAGGAGAGAAATTTCTCCAGATCTGTCTGCACATCATGTAATTTTAAATACGGAATTAAATCAATGGGCATTTTTACTCAGATGTGTCAATAATAAACTGCTTGGAATTTCATCACCCCCAGTATGTGTGTCACAGTACCCTTGCACACTTGTTACTTGTGAACTGGGATCTGGATTCCTCAAATGTTGGCTTGACCGTGCATCATCGTCAAACCACAAATACCAGGATTAATCAGCATTGCTGCACCTGAGCAATGCCACACACCCGAGGGGCGTGGGCAATTGTTGTTCAACTTCTATCCTCCTAGTTAGCTGCTAAAACCCCCTAAGGCAATGAACAATTGTATTTGGTGGTTTGTTGGCAAGCTCCCAATTGTAGTCCCTGATAGAACACACATTTAGGGAGGGACGTGTGCTTTCTCTTCAGCAATTCCACTACATTTATCTCTTTCATGTGCAAACTGGCAACTGAGTAAACTATTTTCAGATTATGTTAGTACTGACAGCCAATTCATACTTCATATATACATATACTTGTATATATCATACTATAATAAGTAAAATACGCAACTCTCGTGAGCATGCCCAAAAATTGGTCTTGAGTGAAGGTCATATCAAACCGACTAGCAAACACATGGCAATAGAGTGAGAGTAAACAAAAAGCAACTGAATAGAATTAAGCAGAGTGTTAAGGCATGCTTTTAAACCCTTTAAACATTTTTTATTGTGGTTGATTATGTTCACCTGATCAATTTCACTTTTTGATTGGCAACTGGCAGCAATTCAAATTTGTAGCAAGGAAAATACTCCCATCAAGAGATGCATAGACAACATGCAGACAGGGTGCACCTTTGGGGGACTTTGCTTCCCTTTCGTGAATGATTGTCAAGTTGTGCCCAGTGTTAGAGCATGCAGTGTCAAACTTTAGATTGCTGTTAAGGCCCTGTCACATCTTGACGATTTAGCCAGCATATGCCAATCGTATTAAAAAACGCTGGCATGAGTCACATTTATGCCAGAGTAAATTTATATATATATATATAAGTTAAGAGCACGTTGAAGCACAAGCACAAGCTCCTCAAAAAATTTTGGACACGCTGGAAATTTTCAATGCATGCCAGCATGTGACTTATACATCCCACACATGCTGGACATAAGTTGTAGGTAAGTTATGTAATTGTTGGCACACGTTTCTTGAAATTTACTCATAAGTCTACATATATCCATTAATGCTGGCCACTGATTGGCTGAAAGCTGCGGTCCTCATGCGGATAGACGCTGAGTAAGATGTTGATTTGTTGAACCTGTGTTAACCTAATTGGAGTTTGTGCACGTTCACATAACAGGGGCAGGTTGTAGCGCACGTCACCATTTTTCAATGATGGCGTGGTCACCTTACTTAACCGAAGAAGAATGCACAATTATTATGCGGAGCTACGAGATATTTAAATTAACGTTAAGGGGGAAATCGAACACATCGTTTGCCAATAAAGCAAGACAGGCTTGTTGGCAATGTATTGCTGATCGGGTAAATATGTAAGTACAATTCAATTGTTCTCCAAATCTGTTACAGATGATTAACCTGTGGAATGTCTGATATGTGTAAAATAATGACCTTCTTTCATTAATTACGCCCAGATGCAACATGATTCAGAAGTGGGCATAGGCCTACTAATAGATGTTAGGTTAATTTAATGTTTCCTAAATAGGCTACCTATCTAAGGATTTAAAGCCATTAATGGTCATTCTGTTAACATAGTTACATATATATCACTTTGGCATGAAGGTTATCCAACAAGACAGCCCCATGTGAGTAGAAAAAGAATGTGAAATATGTAAGTATAGTAATTGTATATTAGAATATTTAGAAAAATCACCCAAACCAAAGCAACCCTTATGTGGCTGAAATAAGTGAAAAGAAGGTGAGCTTAGAGTGGACTACACAATAATGGGTATATGAAATAGGCCGAATAGAACGGCTATACCTGCACATTGATACTGTGAAAAGATTTGCGATTGACGTAATCGCCCTCGTGCTCTCCCAGGGGTGCACTGATTGGGATTTGCATGCAATCAATGGCTCCTATTACTCTTGGGAAACCTAGGAGAAATTGTTATTGATAAGCCCCACTTTGCCTAATTAATGGACATGCATTAGACATATTTTGATATTAGTAATTAACCCGCGATTGCATAAAACCCTTCTTTGATTTGCATTGCAGATAAATGGCCAGGGAAAATGACAAATGCATCCAACAGTTTTGATAGAGCAAGTACTACCTTGCGAATCATACGACATACAGTATTCTTGCTCAGATGTTCAGCATCACCGATGGAATACATAAATTGTCCACTGGCAAAATATCTAAACGCAAGGCACATTATCTGCTCGATCGTCAGGGCATTGCTACGATGGGTGATGTTACAGACGTCTGGCCCGATCAGCTGACAAAGATAACAAATTCCCTCGGCTGAGAATCTTTATCTGTCATGGAGAATATCGTCCGGGTATGTCAACGGATTCTGGCGGTCTTTAAAAGCCCCACCTGCGAAGAGAGCCCCTCACAATTTGTGCCCCAATATCAAACGGATCATCCAGCTAGGCCGGCATTGTCTTCGGAGTGATTGAAGGTGGATGGGCAGTACTTATAAAGGGAGTGGTTAAGCGAAAACCTCAAGTTAACCTAGAACATAACCTGCTCGGAGCAGGTTCGGCATGCAGTGTAAATTGCCATGGCAGCATACCTCGATCAAAACCTATCCACCTTTCGTAGGACGGGTTAACCGGGAAGTTACTCCACACGTCATCAACTTACTCCCGAAGTTACCCTGATGAGCCAGTAACCCCGCTTCGTAGTACAGGTCCCTGATCAGGAAGCAGCTGGCGCTTTAAACATTTAAAGAGTGACAGCACTTCATTCATTCATGGCAGCATTTACCACAGCCAGTCCACTCATCAGCATTCTGTACACAATGAAAACGGTCCACCAAGACGAAAAAAAAATGAAAATAAAAAAAATAAATAATGTTAAATTGCGCTGTTTCTGACTGCCACCACACCATGCAATACTCACCCGAACCACTGGGTAGAATCGGGGCTGTCAGCATACGCTGGATAATCGTCAAAGTGTGACAGCTGCATTAATTTATTAGATGTACGCCAGCTTGTGCCAGCATTTTTAATATGGTCAGCATACGCAGGCTAAATCATCAAGGTGTGACAGGGCCTTAAATCAGTGAATATTATCATAGAGGTGAGTCATCATGCCACAATTTATTAGTATTAATTGAAAATAAAAGTGTCTAATTTTAACAGCATCAGCCTACATTTTTGTTAATGGTAATGAATTTGCATATTGAATTTTATAGACGTTAAGGACATAAAACCTATTCGTCTTGTGTGAATGTGAAATGTCAGTGAAAAACTCAGAATTGAAATAAAGAGCTTTTCAAGCAGCATCAGCGGCAACAAGCCATGGGTAAGTATTACTGACTTAAAAGAAAGATGAGAGGAAATGGCCCTGAACAAAATGGGCCCGTCTTCTGCTTGTCAGTGTTTTTTGTTTTTTTCGGTTTGTGGCGAAGTGACAAAGAGCCAGAGGGGGAAGTGATTCAGAGTCTGTAACTTTGTCAACACGCAACTAATCCTCAGACAAAGCTCAGCCGACCTGAAGCTGTGTGCATTCACAACTCAGTCACTAAAATCTGTGTGCATACTTTTTCTTGGACAAACAAACCCGCTCCCACCAGCAGCATTCTCACACAAACTTATACTAGATTTGACGGAATTCCCACCACCTGCAATATATTGTCCTTCACCAAACACAGTGCCTGTTGGTCTGTGAAATATGGCTTTCATTTGTACTCCAAAGTGATCCTAGTGTAGACGGAATCATTCCGGACTACAACCTCCAATCTACTAGTGATTCCAGCAGATTCCCTGATAACACCTGAGATATCTGTGTACTAAGAGGGTGGTTCTAGGAAAACTGTTTGTCTTTTAAAAATCAAACAACATGGTTTTGTTTTCATTGGCTTTACATTGTTTGTTTTATTGATTGTCACCAGGATGACTGACAACCATTTTAAACTATGTTTAAGCGTTATCAAGGAAGGTGGAGAAAGGGTAAAGCAAAAGAAAAACATTAAGGGCCCCTTCACATATAGTACGAATGTTTTTGAACTGTGCATGAAGTGCGCATGAAGCAGGAATTGTATGCAGTACATGTAAAATTGTAGCTGCATCCTACGCCTTGTAAACCTGTTGCTACAACTATTTGCGCACACCAGCGGCTGAAAGACAGTGTGCGATGTGAGAGTCCATCAAACCCACTCACAGCAGGTGTTGGCCAAATTCTAGCTGACACACATGAAGATGTAACACTGCTCGTTTGGCACTTAAAAAATTTGTGGCCATTCGCACAATTGCACGAAACAGTCAGCAGAGGATCACTTTCGAGCTGGATGTGAAATTTGTCTAAGTGCCCCACGAGTGTGGCTTTGCAAACAGACACAGTGACACGTTAGTGTGTGCACTGAACTGACAGGGGGTGTCTCTGCCGACAGAAGGAGCAGCTGTGGAGATCTGTGGACCTGGACGTCCCAGCTGGAGAACACGTAACGTGTTTGGACGGACATGAACTAACAACTGTCCACTGTGACGCGCATGTGGCTACTTGCTGTCCTCACATGGACATGCATAAAAACATATATCACTGTTGCAATGAGCTGCAGTGAGCGAGTGCATGCTGCACACATTGACAGGCTGCCCCAGGTGAAATGGACTATCAGATCATAATATGCAGTGGGCGTTCTGAATGTCACATCACCAACATGAGCTCTGTTCCACATGACGTGGTGTCTGTCCTGCGGCGCACTGTCCACAAGACACAAGTGTTGGGCAGGACATGCACGCAGGGCCGGCTGGACATGCCGCCAGCAGATGTGTACATGATAAGAGTATCCTGCTTCTCATTCATGTCATTTCATGACTGTACATCTGTGACCATGGATCATCTGCTAAGGAACAGATGGACCGTACTTGTATTGCCCACTTGATAAGAGGGATTCAATAAAATGCAATGTTTTTATATGGTGTGTGGTTTTATTTTTTATTTTTAAATACGTCCATGTCCTTCTTGATATCAGGCATTTTTCCTGCACCTTTTACAGGTTAAGTGGTAATGTTTCTGGCTAGCAATCAGAGCTTTTGGAAATTGCAGGTTTGAATCCCGTGGGTGGCACGCATTTTTTTTTTTTCACAGCAGCTGCACGATATGGTTACACATGCTGCAGCTGCTGGCACTGTGTTCCCACGTGCATGAAACCATTGCAGCAGCATCGTTCATGTCTACCCGTCAGCTTGATGTTTTTGTCGTTCCCTCATATGAGCTGTTCTGCCGTGATTTGCCCTGATTTGTACTTATTCGTACTATGTGTGAAGGGGCCCTAACTTTTGTTGAAGAATAATATTCCAGAAGAGAATTTTTCAAGTCCTCAAATTCTTGTGTCATGACATCATGAAGGATAACCTAAAATTCTGACCTTACAATGTGAGAAATGCTACAAAGGAAAGTTTGACTTTCATTCTTTATGACATCATTAATTAAAACAAACTTCTTATGATATTTGAGCACAATGACAATCACCTTTCTTGCATTAAGATGGTCAAGCTTGAATGTCAGAATGTCTGAAATTATTTTGAAAACTAATATTCTTGCATGATGATGTCATAAATGCCATGAAAATGAAAAGCAAAGAGCTATGCTTTACGACATCCAAAATTAAAACCTAACATTCTTGTTGTAGGAGGTCACAAAGAAAAGCCATTTCAGGCTGTCCTCCACATTTTGTTGCTGTTTTTTTTCCTATCTATGTCTTTCCATTTCATGTTCCTTTTGGCTGAATCCTTAAATCTGAGTCGAGGCCTTCTCTGGTTTCTGTTCCCTTCACGGAGCTGTGAGTAGAGAAGTTGCTGAGAAAGACGTTCATATCCTATTCTCTAAATATGTCACAGTCGTCATGGATTCATCACTGTAAGTAAATCTGCCATGGAGGCCAGACTGACCCACTTCTTCTTGCTTCTGTCTCTAAGCTTACTTTTCACTGGCCCCCAAAGTATGAACGAGTCAGCGTGGACCTTGATAACTCAGACAGCATCTGAGCCGGTATGATAAGCTCTTCTTTCAACCATTTCATGAAACCACTTGCAAACATTTACAGGGCTGCTAGCTTTTGCACAGACTAACAGCACATCCTGGGCAGTAATTGACATATCCAGTGGCAAGGCCAGGCCAAGACAGACTGGAGTCAATTCCTGTTGCAGTGACTGACAGTGGGTATTTTATTTCATTATGACAGGATGTCTATTCTCACCCAGCCTAGATGGCGTTGCCCCTTTAGTTGCCAATGGCCCGACCGACGCAGCAGGTAGTACTTCTTTATATTGTTGGTGCCATTTTTTGTCACTGTCATGTTTGGTTGAGGGATCTTTCTGCTCTGTTGTCTTCTGCTTGGTGTTGGATGTTTCCCTGTGATCCTCTCTCCAGCTTGCCACACCCTTTCCAGATCCTTCCACACACACCTGTCCTGCGTTTCCTGCTAATCACTCCCTCTATTTTAGTCACACCTGTCACTCTGTCTCGTTGTGAGATTGTTGAGCCTTGAGCCACTTTTGAGCACTTATTCTTCTGAGCATTTTTGTCCTGTTTTTTGACAACCCGTGTTTTTGATCTGCCTACCTGTTTTTGACATTGTCTCTGCCTAATGTCACTTATCTTGGTCTGCCTACCTGTGTACCGAACCTTGCCTGAACTTTCATTAAACCCTGGTTTACTGACTTCTGAATCCTGCATTTGTGTCAAGCCACAAATGTAAGCCTTGTATGTAAGCCCATTTCAGTAAGCCTGACACACTTTACTTATTCTTATTCACATTACTTAATTCTTCACCTATGTCATAAATGTCATGAAGGAATATATAAAAGCCATACTTCATGACATTATACATCAAAATATCTATCTGTTGTGCAAATCTGGTGAGAATCTGTGAAGTTCAGATCCTATACAAAGGATTATCCTCAGGGCGAGAGCATACACAGCAGCGCCACTGTGTTTGATCGGCTCAGCACCATGTTTCCCTTTGTTCACTTGTGTCGTGATCTGTTGTTGCCACAGCTAACATTGAGTCGAGTCCGGCTTCCAGCATTAGCCAGCAAGAACACTGGGCCGATACGGGTCTTCAGTGGCAGCTAATCAGCTAACATCGAGCCAAGTCCGGCTTCCAGCGATAGCCAGCCAGCCAACTTTGAGCAGAAACAGGCCTCCAGTGGCAGCTAACCATCTAACATGGAGCCGAGTCCTGCTTCCAGCGATAGCCAGCCGGCCAACATTGGGCTGAGATGGGCCTCAAGTGGCAGCTAACCAACTAACATAGAGCCGAGGGCATCCAGTGACAGCTAACCTGCTAACATCGGGCCGAGACCAGCCTCCAGTGACAGCTAATCAGCCAGTGAAACTCTGGGCTGTGACCAGGTGCAGTTGCAGCTCAGTGGATTAAGGTAAAACTCTTCTCTAAAACTGCTCATCATGCCAAAAAAAAAAAAAAAAAAGCCATAAGTGGTGAAGACTTGGATGAAATTAAATTATCTTTGAATGTCATGTCTGAGGAGCTAAGTGGAGTTGTAAAAAAAAAAAAACATAACTGCTTGGAATATTGAAAGAGGTTTGAGAGCTCATGAAAATACTGCAGGAGAAAGACAATAAAATCAGATTTTGGAAAACTGGGTGGAAGAATTGGAGCAGCATATTAGGATGGAGGAGGTGATTGTATCTGGATTAAACATTAAATATCGAACATATGCCACGGCTACTACTCTCAGCAGCGGTATGGATGGAGACACTCCGGGAAAAATCCACTCCCTGGAGCAACAGGTTATTGATTATTTTTCATCTAAGGACATCCACGTTCTGGTTCCACTTCCACCTGTAGTCCAGGTTCTGGTTCTTAGGGGCTGCAGCTCCCGTTTTTCACCACCGCTCAGGCTGGGTCTCCACTCTCCTGGCCATTTCACAACTTATCTAATTGTGTTACACATTTGCTGTATCCTTCTGTTACATCCAATAAATCTGTTAATTCTTTCATTCACTTGTGCTCCCTGCATTTGGGTCCTATTCCATCTGGGCTCCAGCTGAAACACACTCAACTGCTTCATGCTACGGTATCCATGGATAAGCATCACCCCATTTTGCTTTTATAGCACTTACTATTTCTTTGTGCCATATGGTCATAATCATGGACATTTTAGTATTAATGTGTCATAAAAGGAAATACAGTTTCACAATGTCCAAAAATCTCTATCCTCTCCATCAGATAAGGTGGTGGTACATGCCAATGGACTATAATGGGAAAGAATCAGAATCTTTACTTCCCTCTCAAAAATATTAAATTCCATTTTTGGATTTTGGAGAACATATAGACAGCAGCAGTCCTTCAAGATAAATTACCACATCAGAAACAGTACAAATGCTTATCTTAAAGCTATAGTATGTGCACATTTACTTTTATTTTTTCCTTTCTTCTCAAAACAGAAAAGACCTAGCCAAACCCTTCTTCCCTAAATTTAAATGGGCCTGGGGAAATTACCAACAAAAACAGTATCAGTCTCCAATGATAGTCATGTTTCTCAAGACTCAGTTTTTTGATTATCTTTGCAGAACACACAGAATCAGTCCATACCCATGATAACTAGGGTTGATATGCTCCTCCAATCTGACTTTGGACATGGCTTTGGTCTCTTTCTATACCGTCATGTAGCACATTTTTGCTTTGTGTCCCGCTTTGAAAAAGCTGCACCTGCTGTTCAGCTGCTGCATATGCTTTTCTGCAAACACATCCGAGCATTTTCATGGTTTGTTTACACTCATATGAGCATTTTTTAAGCCTCTGGCAAAACTGGTTGTTATTCCTGCAAGAGTAACCACATTGGATACTGGTGGCAGGCTCACGAAGTCTGACTGGCTTGAACGATGACAACATCCTGCAGCAACTCTGCCACACTTTGCCCTCTCCCGCTCTCTCTTCCCCTCCCCTCCGGAGACATTATATCAGGGCAAATTAGCACATACAGTCTTTTCTCAGTCATCAGCAGCATAATAGTGCAGTTAATATTCGCCTCACACAAAAGATTACTCCTGATGGTTGTAAATCTTTCTCAATGGAGAAAAGAAAGAAATCTAAAATAATATTATCACAGCGCCACAGGTGACAAGAATCTTTTAAGTTTCGTTTCTGGCTGTATTCCTAATTTTCATGCAGAAACACTCAAATAGTACATGCCTGCAAAGTACAGGCTTAAGTTAAGGGATACGTTCACTTTGTTTTTTTTTTTGTTGTTGTTTTGTTTTGCTTTTTTTACAATCAGGTCAGATTTGAGAACATGTGCTGGTATCATGCTTTCCTGCTTACATGATACTGCAGAGCTGCCTTGGGTACTGGATGGCAATGAACCAGGTACACAACTAGTCTATCCCCATGTCTCGAAACTAATCATCTATCTCCTGCAGCCTGATGAAATAAGGGCGTACTCTTGGCCTTCTCCAGCTGCTGGGGTTCTCACCACTGTAGCATCAACGATGTACAAGATGGATCATGTGCAGAGAAATGTGCCACATGTTCTAAACGTTGCTGCTGATTCACTCACAATAAAAGTGATACTCCTCATCTGAGTCTCCCCAAGTAACTGTTTGAATGGCAGTTATTTCAGCAGTACTTAAACATCCTTCCTAAGAGAGCAAGTACATGACTTCGTCATCAATCTATATCAATATTATGCCCTAATTAGACCGGAAAGACCCATATAAGAACGTCAAGACCATGACATGTCAGGTCTAACAACTCTTGGCTGGTCTCCAGTTTAATACGTTATTTGTCTTTACACCAAGCATGCATTGCGACTGAATTGTGTGAGTGACATATAAGTTAATATTTACAATCAGTGATGCAACCCCATGCATACTCAATTGAGCGTTTGTCACGACCAATAGCATCAGGTTGGGAGTGGGTTGGGATCTGTGAGAGTTAATGAGACCAATTATGAGGCCTATGCATCTTTTAACCAGTCGCACAACTGCTGCGAGTGTTTTAAACAGTTCAATACACTCACACACCTGTTGGAGACTGATGGAGAGTGATGGCAACCAGGTGGGGATCTTTGTTCCAACCATGGAGACCCCACTGTGACCAGCCTGCAACCCCGGTGAGAGCCTGTGGGAGTGATGGCAAGCAGAGGCCATTTTTCAATTGCACAACGGATGTCGACTCAGTGTAAACTGAGTGTTAGTATCCAAGTCTCACAACCACACACTAAGACAAAAAGCAACAGGACCTGAAAGACTTGGACTTCCAGGGCATTGCATTAATAAAGACCTATGTCCAGCCATCCCATGGCTGTATAAACAATCCCACACATCTCTCAATCTCAAAGGTCAAGGACCTACAAGTTGTTTAAACTTAAGTTTGAAAGTTAAATCAACTCTAACTTGCAAACTTAAGTTCAAACAACTTAATTCATTCAGGTTTTTACAAATTGTAACACTTTTTTTTAAGTTGGTTCAAACATTCTCTTTTTTCAGTGCAGAGACATGAACACCAATGCAGACACAAATGGATGTTCTACACAGTGGTGTAGCCTACATTTTTGAAGTGGGTAGACTGTGTTTTTTGCCCGTCATCAACCTTGTGCATTCCGCCCCGGTTATTAACATTTTTAACACCATAACAACAAATAGAAATACTTTCCATCTGATCATTTATATTCTATATTTGCCACTATAAATATGAGAAATGTGTCAGAATGTAAGTAAGTAATTTGCACCAATTGCAAAATACAGTATACAACAGTAAATCTAAAAGAGTGATTAAAAAATGTGTATTGTTTAACAGTAAATAAGACAACTTTAAGTCACAGTCACTCAAAAAAAAAAAAAAAAAGTGACTGTGACTCCTTGTTATTAAGAAAGAAAAGTTCTCTTAACAATAATAAGGAGCAGATTATTGCCTCCCAACTAAGTATATTGCAAGAGTTCACTTTTCCTCCCTCTATTTAGTATCGGATATGAGCCTGTACTGTCAAATTCAGCAGCTGCAAGATTCACCCTTCATATAATCTGCAAGGCCCTACGCTGTTTGTGGACAGTTTAGACGCATAAACAAAAACCAAACAGAACACACCGGTCTACATGAACTGGCTGCAGAGCCTCACGCCTCCTACCACAATCTCTGTTGAAGTTGACAGTCCATCACCAGGTCCAGATGGGGAACTGGAACCTGTAGGCTTTGTGGTCCATAAGGAAACCTACCCAGTATAAACAAGCTAGTATTAGTATACGTTAAGTTCCATTAAAACAGCAGCTAGGCTGAAGGACAGAAGCTAGCTCCCAGAAAATTCACATACAATGAAAATATGGTAGATGCTTTACTTTGCAGAAACCTTTTCAACCCATGACAAAAAACATTGTAGGCCAAATCAGTGGCACAAAAGTACAGTATGAAGACAACCAACTAACTAACTAAGACAACCATGCAACTACTGAGAGTATGCCACTTACCAATTCCAGTCATTTTAAAACTACACTATCCAACAGCCAACGGGACTCAAGCTCAAGAGACATCTGTAGGTTACCGGCAAAACTCTTATTATTTTTTAAAAAGCTGTTTCATTTTATATTTTAACAATAAATTAATGGATCATTAAAAATGTCCATGACTCAAAGTCAAAAGACATTTGCACAAGTAGAAGCTCTCCACTTATTGTGCTCAAATTCATATTTTAGAAATGACTCTGTCCTCATAACAACATTAAAGGCAATTACATATTTTGTCAAAATTACAAGTTGAAATGAGCATTAAAAAAAATTAATCAAGAGGTTTATGTCACAGAAATCCTACTTTACAATCACTGCAGTCATTGTTAAATTATTTCCTGTTACATTTATAATAAACATTTGTATTTATGTACAGTGTCTGTTTTTCTGGTTGAAATGAGATATAAATAATCTACCAGACTTAAAAATTTTTTTTTACAAATGTCCATGTTATTTTGTCTAAAAATAAATGTCCGAGGTTCCTTATGTTAAACAAGAAATTATCTAATCTGAAATAACAGGTGGTTTTAATTTACAGATGAAAGGTTTCTAAAGAACCATTTATTGATTTATTTAGCTATTTTAATTACAAGTGTTTTAAACTTTTTTAACAGTAATCAGAAATTCTGAGGTAACAAACAACAACAAAAAAACATTTCCAAGGATTTTTCTTCATAAAACTGCTCCATAAATGAGCAGTCCTGTGACACATTTGTTTTGTACAGAGCAGTGGTTTATCCACAAAGTCACAGAAGATGCCTGCCCACTGTGCAGCCTATTTTTGTTCACATAAGATTGAAAATTATTATTGTATTTTGTGAATAGAATATTACTTACTGTACCACTAGCAAGATGTCGGCCGGCTAACTATAGTTTAGTGCCGGAGGCTAACTGAGACATAACAGCTGTATTACAACTGCCAAAAGAATGCTCCTGTCGAAATAAAATAAATATTACTGGTATAACAATGATCAGCTAATTTTACACAGGTGGCAGAGACTGCATTATTCACATGTAGCTAATTATTTCACTTTAAAACAGTATATGCTACCTCTCGTGTCTCAAACCCAGCCACTTACATCCTTAAAAATCCTGAAAACAGAATATCTGATTGTAGAATAGTTTGCAAAACAAGCTTACTCACAATTTTCAGCAGCTTTGGTTCATTATCTGTAGATATGCATTAAAATAGGAGTTTTGTTGAAGAAAGTAGGAGGAAGTAAATAAGTAAACATTTACAGTGTTTTTTTGTAGGATCTCCAAAATTGGCCATTTTTGTTTTGAAGGTTTCCCCAAAGACAAAGATGTCCAGAAGAAATGGGAAGTAGCAGTAAGAGAAGGATTCACTGCAAATGATTCTTCTGTGCTGTGCAGTGAACACTTTAAGAATGATGATTTCGACAGGACAGGTCAGATTGTCTGACTGTGGGATGGTGTTATTCCATCCATCTTCAGCTTCCCGGTTTACCTCCAAAGAGTAGGTGTGGGCTTTCGTGTTAAAAATTCTCTCTCTCTCTCTCTCTCTCTCTCTCTCTCTCTCTCTCTCTCTCTCTCTCTCTCTCTCTCTCTCTCTATATATATATATATATATATGTGTGTGTCTGTGGGTTTGTATGTCTGTCTGTCTGTCTATCTATCTATCTATCTTCTTTGCATGTGAGTTTGAATGATTTGTCTATAATACTAAATACATTTCCCACTTTAGGACAATGACGAATGGGTTGTCTGAGAAATGTTGGCACTCTTACTATAAATGGTCTAAGTATTTCATTCTGGAGTGTGAGGTCTACATTTTGTTTTTTTTTATTTGAGTAGAAAACACAGTAAGGATTACAAAAATGTTATTGAGTGTATATATAGTCAACTGAATTCATATCACAATTTACTTCAATATTCTGAAATGCAAAAATTAAGCCAATGCACCCTATAGGTATATCAGAATATATTACTTTTAAGCCCACTATAAATATTAACATTGCAACCCCTGGCAAAAATTATGGAATCACCAGCCTCAGAGGATGTTCATTCAGTTGTTTAATTTTGTAGAAAAAAAGCAGATCACAGACATGACACAAAACTAAAGTCATTTCAAATGGCAACTTTCTGGCTTTAAGAAACACTATAAGAAATCAAGGAAAAAAGATTGTGACAGTCAGTAACGGTTACTTTTTAGACCAAGCAGAGTTAAAAAAATATGGAATCACTCAATTCTGAGGAATAAATTATGGAATCACCCTGTAAATTTTCATCCCCCAAACTAACACCTGCATCAGATCAGATCTGCTCGTTGACATTGACCCTATGCCATGACATTGACCCTATGTGTCTTTTTGCAAGGAATGTTTTCACAGTTTTTGCTCTATGGCAAGATGCGTTATCATCTTGAAAAATGATTTAATCATCCCCAAACATCCTTTCAATTGTCCAAAATATCAACGTAAACTTGTGCATTTATTGATGATGTAATGACAGCCATCTCCCCAGTGCCTTTACCTGACATGCAGCCCCATATCATCAATGACTGTGGAAATTTACATGTTCTCTTCAGGCAGTCATCTTTATAAATCTCATTGGAACAGCACCAAACAAAAGTTCCAGCATCATCACCTTGCCCAATGCAGATTCGAGATTCATCACTGAATATGACTTTCATCCAGTCATCCACAGTCCACGATTGCTTTTCCTTAGCCCATTGTAACCTTGTTTTTTTTTCTGTTTAGGTGTTGATGGCTTTTTTTTAGCTTTTCTGTATGTAAATCCCATTTCCTTTAGGCGGTTTCTTACAGTTCGGTCACAGACATTGACTCCAGTTTCCTCCCATTCGTTCCTCATTTGTTTTGTTGTGCATTTTTCGATTTTTGAGACATATTGCTTTAAGTTTTCGGTCTTGACGCTTTGATGTCTTCCTTGGTCTACCAGTATGTTTGCCTTTAACAACCTTCCCATGTTGTTTGTATTTGGTCCAGAGTTTAGACACAGCTGACTGTGAACAACCAACATCTTTTGCAACATTGCGTGATGATTTACCCTCTTTTAAGAGTTTGATAATCCTCTCCTTTGTTTCAATTGACATCTCTCGTGTTGGAGCCATGATTCATGTCAGTCCACTCGGTGCAACAGCTCTCCAAGGTGTGATCACTCCTTTTTAGATGCAGACTAACGAGCAGATCTGATATGATGCAGGTGTTAGTTTTGGGGATGAAAATTTACAGGGTGATTCCATAATTTTTTTCCTCAGAATTGAGTGATTCCATATTTTTTTCCTCTGCTTGGTCTAAAAAAGTAACCGTTACTGACTGGCACAATCTTTTTTTCTTGATTTCTTATAGTGTTTCTTAAAGCCAGAAAGTTGCCATTTGAAATGACTTTAGTTTTGTGTCATGTCTGTGATCTGCTTTTTTTCTACAAAATTAAACAACTGAATGAACATCCTCCGAGGCCGGTGATTCCATAATTTTTGCCAGGGGTTGTACATTCATTGAACCATGTGCCCTGCCTCATGGCTACATGCATAACGTTTGAAACAAAAAAAATCGTGAAAATCCGTTTTGTATACAGCGAGTTATGATTGATTAAACGCACTGACACTTCATTGCACCTGTCAAATAGATGACACTGAGCGGAGCGGGTGCCCCTTCCAAGATGGCGGCCCTACGGCTCGCCAGCACCAGTAGGAAGCAGCGGTCAATGCGGGGTCTACTCTTATATATGCCTATGGTTTCTGCCACTAGTCTTCCGTATTTTGGCCCGACGCGTCGTTCCTATTGGACAACGCAAAGGTACGTCACGGCTCAGAAAGTTGGATTGGCTTGAACTTTGTCTACGTCAGCCTGCCGACAAGCGGCAATGCCCGCTTCCATCAGCATCTAAAAAGCAACGTGTCTCATTGAAAATAATGCTTTTTAGACCGTTTTTTTTGACGCGTCTGACGTATTCAGTGTGAAAGGCCCATTAGCTTAGTGAACAAATAAAAAACTAGCTGTCATAGGCTAGCCCACTTACCAGAAATGCAGAGAGTGCCAGGTTTATCTCCTCCACTCAGGGTGCAAACTTCATCAATCGGTCCTGAAGCAGCAGGTGGATGTTTTGGAAAAAAAAATTCTAAAACCGAGGCCTGTTTTCTTTTCATTTTTTCGGGTAATAATCACCATCGATACTTCCAGCATTCTTCTTGTTTGTGTGCGGCTTTTGCGCTCATTAGCTGGTAGCCCCGCCCCATCTCTCTATGAGCCAATTAATACTCTTATCTAGCAGAGCGAGCGGGGGTGGGACATACGGTGCACTCTGCAGTGATGGACGCCTGATGGCTGTCTTTTAAAGGGAGAAAATAAAATTACAGTCAATAAGCGCTTATTTTATTTAACCGTCACGTTCCCCGGGGCAATTTGAAGTGGGTAGACGGAAATTCCCGGTCATTTTAGGTGAGTAGACGGCATCGACCTGCGTTCCACGTAGACTACACCACTGGTTCTACAATATTGATGCTTCATCACAGACATATTCATGTCTGATGACCAAGTCCTGGTTATCCGTGTTAACCTGGATCTTCATCTTGAACAAGCATAATCCAAAATCCTGACACTCCAATTCTTCAGTTTGGCAGGACATTCACTGATTTTGCACTAGGGATGTTAAATGGAATAATGTGTTACGCCAAATTGCTTTAAAAGCTACATTTTTAAGGCACGCACCTTCTGTAACCCTTGGCCTGCTCTGTAGTTTTGGGACACTATGGAGCAGACCAAACTGATTACCATCACTTTGAGCAGCTGGGATGAGTTCATCAGTGAAATCACCTGCTGAAGTCAGTAGGCTGCAAAGAAAACCTGAAACCTCTTGGCCCTTTCTGTCTTTTCTGAAACCATCCTGGTTTCAGAAAAGACTTTGAATAACCATTCTGTTCTTGCAAGATGATGAGTTCTCAAACAGAAAATTCCACAGGTCAAGTGATAACACAACCTTTTCAGCCCGAGACCTCCAGCCTTTGGAATATTTTGAAAGTCACTTCATTGAAAAGGATGTAATGTAATTTTGATTTTGTGAAAATTTGTCTGAAGTCAAATTCATTACAGTTTTAAGAAAAGTGGAGTTGTACTTTCAGTCGTTTGTGGATGTTTCACGGCAACACAGAAGTGAGCCCGCAAGAGAGAAATTCTTCTACATAGCCACAAATCCATGTGCCCAAATCTGCCAAACAGACGGATGGCTGTGTTTCCCTTCAAGCCAATCCCAAAGAAGGATTTTTGTTGACCTGAATAGGATTGATTTCAACTCCACAAACTCGGTTCCCTCCACAAATGACTCTTCAACCAGGCTTGACACTGTCTCCTGGACCAGCAGGCACCAATTTTAAATGTGCCATTCTTAAGGGCAAGGGCTAGAAATTTCTCAAATTGTGAGACCTTTCCACATTGTTAAAGCCATGACCCCTGTTCCTTCAAGGCTGACGGATCGCCGGACTCCGCTGTCGATGTGCATGCATGCTTCAGATTGGGATGTTTTCTGTAGAATTAATCAGGAAGATGAATACAATGACAAACACATTTACTAGCAAACAAATCCCAGCAGAGAGCTGCTGTGCACATGGTGTTTACCACACTTCTCAATTATTGATTAAATGTTTTTCTTCTGTTACGAGAGGCCACCCCAAATAAACAGGGAGGAAGGTCCACTCATAAAATCTGCAGTAGGTCTCTTTCACTCAGACCAGATTGTATTTTATTGAGCTCGGTGTCTGTCCTTAACAGGACACTTGCTTTTCTGGTATTGTCTCTTACACTCGGGTGGATGTTCACTCTGTTTTCATTCTGTTGTATCTGCCTCATTTATTCTCATATGCCTCCCCTTTCTTCCCCTTGCTCTGATAGCCAAATCTCTCAGGTACTACAAGGCTCCTTTATAAACTGGACTGAACTTAGCAAAATCCCTCTGTAAACCCACAGAAACCATGTGCACGCACTAAATTATTAAGGTTCATCAAAGATATAGTGAGCAATGCATTGTCCAGGAGATTTACTGATTCTTCTTGAATAAAAGTAGCCATTCAAGTCAAAACAACCATAGAGGAAATGTATGAATGAAACTGTCTTTGTAAATTGAACATGCAATCCATAAAGTGAATGAAACAATTGTTTGAAACTAAATATTGTTGTTCAATTTGCAATTTAATACACTTTTCCCATGACTGCTTTTTAAACTTTTAGCACTATGATGTTGGATTTTAAGAAAAAAAGGAAATAAATACTTTGTATGTCAAAATATTTTAATGTAAGGTTGAAATTTATCAGTATAATTTATGGTTATAAATTCCTGGTAAATTAACCAAAGGCTAATTGTTTAATCAGAAAATATTTATTACACTATCAGGAAAAAATGACATAGTCAGTGGCGGCTGGCCCATAGGGGGCACTCGGGCGCTGCCCTCCTAGATGTGGAGGGGAAAAGTCATAATATATATATATATAAGTATTATCAGTGTCAGTTTTACTTAATAGTATGTGCCTACATGTAATATGAATGATTAAAACAACACTTCCTCCAACTGACTCTCATTCAACAGTGCATTTCCACGGACAGAAGCAGAGAACGTATCATTCCTCGTCTTGGGCGGTCATTCAAAGCACCCCAGCTAACACGGAACGTCCTTGCAACGTTGCTGGGAGGTTACATTTTCGTTGCACAATTGGGAACGTTCTGTCCACCTCCTGGCAACTTCCATCAGGAACGTTTACTTGTTACAGTTTTTGGACGTTTCTTTGGAACGTTGTACTTACGTTGAGGGGACGTTCTATTAACTACATAATTCACCAGCCTTATCAATCTATATATTGATTGATAAGGCTGGTGAATTGGTATTGTTGTAAATTTAAATAAAGTGATTCCTGTATTTTCTTTCTTAACACTTAGATTTTATAATTTACTTAATTTTCCGAAAGTTTTCATTTTCAGGGATTTTCAGGACAAATACCACCAGTAAGGCTGCAACCACAGCTTCTTATCGTGCCAGCCGTGTTCTGGCAAAAAGAAAGAAATCATTCAAGGATGGTGAAATTGTGAAAGAAGCTTTCATGGAAGCTGCAGATGTGCTCTTTGCCGATTTTAAAAATCAGGAGATCGTGTTTGCAGGATGCGCAGTTCTCAAGAAAGTCTGTTGCACGACGATGCGAGTTAATGGAGGATATTGATCGGCAACTGAGGAATGATATTGAGGTATGTGAGTGTTTTTCTCTGCAATTCGATGAATCCACTGATACTGTGGACGTGGCTCAGATATGTGTTTTTATTAGAATGTTTTTTGACAACATGAATGTAAAAGAAGAACTGCTGAGCATTTTACCTTTGAAAGGCCACAAGAGAGGCACAGATATGTTTCAGGTTTTTATGGAATTTGTTAATAAGAGCCAGCTGCCCCTCTACAAACTCATTTCTATAACCGAGCTGCCAGCTCGATGCCATCTTAATAATGTATTTATACAAACAACCATGTCATCAAATTTCATTGCATAAGAGGCCTATTAACTGATCGAGTAGTTCTGTTGTGTTTATATACGTGTTCCTGCTTTCAGCAGCATTGTAGCTGTTTCATGTATACTAAACTTGAAGCAACTTTGTAACAGATGGTACGCAGCAGCGACTCGACAGACTGGAGTCAAAGGTGGACCGCATATTACAACTACTGTGGAGGAATCAGGCTGCTGAAGAAGCTGACTGCATTGGAGATAATGCAGGCCAGACTTAAAACAACGGAGGAGCTGGACCAATTCAGCAAAATGCTGGAGGACCAGGAGTTTAGGAGGACAGTGGTAAATTATTGTTCCTAACACTTTTGCAGAAGTGGTTATTTTCATAAAAGTTGCATATTGCCATTGCACACATACTTCTTTTTACTCTGTCATAGGTGAATCTGCTGAAACAGCTATCTGGATCAATGCTGAACTCCTTTGCCAGGACGATGCTCGGTGAAATTGGGATGTGGCGGTTGTGGGCTGGCGTCAGCCTCAAAGGATGGAAAGGGAAGAAAGCCCTGCGGCCTCTCACTCTCTAGAGTTTTGAAGAGTAAGTTATCAAGGTGTCTCACTGCATCATTTAATTTTAGTTAGCAATTAAAAAGAATTTTATCATTTCTCCAGTTAAAAAATAGGAAAATACAAGACCGTTTTTTATTTTGTTTTTGTGACAGAAGCCTTCAGCAACAAGATGGAAATTTTACCAGATGCTATCGATGATGCATTAACTGAAACACTACGCCATGCAGCAAAGAGGGTAAGTAGTTAAACTTTTATGGCATCAGCAACTCACAGGTGACTTGTACTAGCACCATGGCCACACCTAGTTATTCCCTTCAATCAAATCCCGGTCCAGTGTTGACTGTTTCAAGAGTGAAGACCGTGACTGGCTCACATGCACCCCAGCTCTTTGGAGCAATCTCTCTCTCTCAATCCGTTCCTCACATTCTGTATTCTCTTTACACAAATATCTTAAAACCTATCTGTGTGGGCTCACCTTCCCTCCATAGTGTAACTGTCACTCACCTGTGTTGACAATTGGAATTCATTCATTCATTATTGGTTTATTTGACAGGGACAGTGCATATTAACGAACGTACAATTGTTTATAGACAGTATATATACGAGGTCTGTCAATAAAGTATAGGTCTTTTTTATTTTTTTCAAAAACTATATGGATTTCATTCATATGTTTTTACGTCAGACATGCTTGAACCCTCGTGCGCATGCGTGAGTTTTTCCACGCCTGTCTGTGACGTCATTCGCCTGTGAGCACTCCTTGTGGGAGGAGTCGTCCAGCCCCTCGTCGGAATTCCTTTGTCTGAGAAGTTGCTGAGAGACTGGCGCTTTGTTTGATCAAAATTTTTTCTAAACCTGTGACACACATCGAAGTGGACACAGTTCGAAAAATTAAGCTGGTTTTCAGTGAAAATTCTAACAGCTGATGAGAGATTTTGAGGTGATTCTGTCGCTTTAAGGACTTCCCACAGTGCGAGACGTCGCTCAGCGCTCTCAGGCGCCGTCGTCAGCCTGTTTTAAGCTCAAAACCTCCACATTTCAGGCTCTATTGATCCAGGACGTTGTGAGAGAACAGAGACGTTTCAGAAGAAGTCGGTTTCAGCATTTTATCCGGATATTCCACTGTTAAAGGAGATTTTTTTAATGAAAGACGTGTGGACGGTCCGCGCAAACCATTGAATAGTATCCTCTGAAAAATTAAAATATGAATTGTAAAAATTGAGATATTGAATTAAGGATTCTGCATATTAATACATGGACTGGTTGAGCGCCCTTGAACTTCACTGTGCTGAGGGGACTGGCACTATACAACCCCTGGCAAAAATTATGGAATCACCGGCCTCAGAGGATGTTCATTCAGTTGTTTAATTCTGTAGAAAAAAAGCAGATCACAGACATGACACAAAACTAAAGTCATTTCAAATGGCAACTTTCTGGCTTTAAGAAACACTATAAGAAATCAAGAAAAAAAAATTGTGGCAGTCAGTAACGGTTACTTTTTTAGACCAAGCAGAAGGAAAAAAATATGGACTCACTCAATTCTGAGGAATAAATTATGGAATCACCCTGTAAATTTTCATCCCCAAAACTAACACCTGCATCAAATCAGATCTGCTCGTTAGTCTGCATCTAAAAAGGAGTGATCACACCTTGGAGAGCTGTTGCACCAAGTGGACTGACATGAATCATGGCTCCAACACGAGAGATGTCAATTGAAACAAAGGAGAGGATTATCAAACTCTTAAAAGAGGGTAAATCATCACGTAATGTTGCAAAAGATGTTGGTTGTTCACAGTCAGCTGTGTCTAAACTCTGGACCAAATACAAACAACATGGGAAGGTTGTTAAAGGCAAACATACCGGTAGACCAAGGAAGACATCAAAGCATCAAGACAGAAAACTTAAAGCAATATGTCTCAAAAATCTAAAATGCACAACAAAACAAATGAGGAACGAATGGGAGGAAACTGGAGTCAACGTCTGTGACCGAACTGTAAGAAACCGCCTAAAGGAAATGGGATTTACATACAGAAAAGCTAAACAAAAGCCATCATTAACACCTAAACAGAAATAAACAAGGTTACAGTGGGCTAAGGAAAAGCAATCGTGGACTGTGGATGACTGGATGAAAGTCATATTCAGTGATGAATCTCGAATCTGCATTGGGCAAGGTGATGATGCTGGAACATTTGCTTGGTGCCGTTCCAATGAGATATATAAAGATGACTGCCTGAAGAGAACATGTAAATTTCCACAGTCATTGATGATATGGGGCTGCATGTCTGGTAAAGGCACTGGGGAGATGGCTGTCATTACATCATCAATAAATGCATAAGTTTACGTTGATATTTTGGACACTTTTCTTATCCCATCAATTGAAAGGATGTTTGGGGATGATGAAATCATTTTTCAAGATGATAATGCATCTTGTCATAGAGCAAAAACTGTGAAAACATTCCTTGCAAAAAGACACATAGGGTCAATGTCATGGCCTGCAAATAGTCCGGATCTTAATCCAATTGAAAATCGTTGGTGGAAGTTGAAGAAAATGGTCCATGACAAGGCTCCAACCTGCAAAGCTGATCTGGCAACAGCAATCAGAGAAAGTTGGAGCCAGATTGATGAAGAGTACTGTTTGTTACTCATTAAGTCCATGCCTCAGAGACTGCAAGCTGTTATAAAAGCCAGAGGTGGTGCAACAAAATACTAGTGATGTGTTGGAGCGTTCTTTTGTTTTTCATGATTCCATAATTTTTTCCTCAGAATTGAGTGATTCCATATTTTTTTCCCTCTGCTTGGTCTAAAAAAGTAACTGACTGCCACAATTTTTTTTTTCCTGATTTCTTATAGTGTTTCTTAAAGCCAGAAAGTTGCCATTTGAAATTACTTTAGTTTTGTGTCATGTCTGTGATCTGATTTTTTTCTACAAAATTAAACAACTGAATGAACATCCTCCGAGGCCGGTGATTC